>NW_023425551.1:72536965-73276965 GCF_014108245.1 Pipistrellus kuhlii | reverse complement strand
CTGACGGAAGTTGGGGAGATGTGGAGACCATCTCTCCCCCTAGCTGGTCCCCCGCTACCCAGCCTGGCTCCCAACAGTGAGTGGAGAGTGGGGAGCGGTCACCCCCCAGGGGACTCGGAGAAGCTCAAGTTTCTGCTGGGCACAGAGAAGCACTCAGCCAACAGGACCCACTGGGACCGGCCAGTTGTTCTCCTGGGCCAGTTGGGGCCTGGCAGAGAAGGGGTGGGGGTGGGGGGAGAAGGAGAGGAGGGCTGGAGACACCTGAGGAAAGAGAAAGTGAAAGGAAAGTGCTTCGATTACTGATCACTGTCTGTGATCCGGGCACTTGGGGCTGGAATTCCAGCCCCAGGGTGGGCTTGGCCATGTTTGGAACCTGTGGCTGGAACCTGTGAGGCCCCTGCTATGGTGGGTGTGGGCTACACTTATGCCCACAGAGTCGGGGGAATCCTGACCTGGTCTTCCCAGGAATGGAGGAGGAACGGAAGCATGTAGATCGGGGCCCCAGACAGGCCTCCTTCTCGGTTGGGAACTGCACATTCCAGCCTAGAGTCCACAGTGAACCGGGTAGGGCAGACAGGCAGCTGGTTCAGCCCGGCACAGGCATCTGATTGGTCAATGCGGCTGTTCCAGCCCCCCGAGTCCTCTGTCTGCCGCTCTGACCATCCCTGTCCCTTCCTGGGTCCCCGGGACCTCCCCACAATCCGGAGATGGAGGGGTTTATGCCTAGCTCAGCACATGCCCCCAGTTCTAGGTGAACTGTGCCGGGGCCATAATGGCGTTGAATACTATTTCAGCCGTCACCTCCGCTGGGGGACCAGGTGCCTCAGAGCTGGAGCTGTCCAGGGCCAGGTCTTGGGACTGAGGGGAGCTGGCAGCAGGCAGAGCTGCCCTACCTTACGTCTCCTGGTGCTTCCTGCTGTTCTGGAAGGAGCTGGTCTGGCTGAGCAGGCTGGCATGTGGGGAGAGGGAGGCAGGACCATCTCTCCGGGGGACCCAGGCCATGGTGCATACATGGGAAGGAGGAGCCAACTCTGGAGCCCTGAGCCCAGCAGTGGGCCTGCTCCAGATGCTCATGCCACCCAGCGCACCCTGGCACTGCCTGGCTCCCCACCTGGTGAGTCAGCTCTTGGAGGCAGGAGCTCTCAGTGTCCCAAAGGTGCCTGGCTCAGCCTTGGAGCCCGAGGTGGTGGCCCTTGGAGAGGTAGGAATGGCACCCAGCTGTGAGAGAGAGAGAGAGAGAGAGATCTGAGTTCAGGGGTTGCCTCTGGGCAGATGTATGGCTTTGGACAACGCTGGGCCCCATTCTGTTCATCTGGCCGTCGAAGGAGTTTTCAAACTTCCTTTTTAGCAGTGGAGCCTTTTCCAATCAGCGAGGCAAGATAAAATGGTGTGCTTTGCCTGTCCATCCCCACCCGCCCCACCTCTGAGGCCCCCAAGGCCCCTACGATCAGGGTCCGAAGTTCTCACAGGGATACCCCTTGACTAACTGCTTCATGGATGACCTCGAGGACGTTAGGCCAGGCTGCTCCTGGAAGCCAAGCGGTGTGTGTGTGTGTGTGTGTGTGTGTGTGTTTCCCATTCCCCATGGCCTGCCCTTTTCTCTGCAGGGTCTGGGAAGGCAGGCAGCACGGTGGGGGTGACTCCTCCCAGGGGCCAATCATTAACTGGCTTTATCTTTGTGAACGGTCCTGGGGGGCTTGGGCTAGGCTTCCGGCCAAGGCCCAGGGGGTCACTAGAGGAGGAGGGAAAGGACCCTGCTTGCTAGGAAGTATGTGTGTGTGGGGGGTGTTTTGGGTCCCTGCCTCTCTCATTTTCCCCTAGGATTTCCCTGAAGGAACCTACATTGTCATCAACTCAGTGACCACCTGGTGACAGTTGTTCCAAAGAAAGGCGAAAGCAGGAACCCGGCCGGCATACTCCACCCCTCGTCATCTTTGGCACGCATCGTGTGGCTTCTTTTTTTAACAGGGGGATGGGATGGGATAAACCCACGCTCCTATTTCTTTCTGTTTGACTTTAGCCAAATGATAGTGGGCTTGCGTTCTCAGGGAGTTTGCTCCCTCACAGGGGTGGGGGAGCATGGGGGGTGGGAGGGTGGGAGGGACAGGAGAAAGGGCAGGGAAGTGACATGATGGGGCCCCTACTCTAACCTAGCCAGGAGCGTTGCTTGTATTCATTGTCACTCGATATCCATAACCCTGCCAGAAACCAAAATCCTCCCTGCCAAACCTCCGAGGGTATGGCGGGCAGGCTGTGTCCCCCTCCAACCTTGGGAGGAAGGCCTGTGACTCCCATTTTATAGACGAGGAGACGGAGGCTCAAACAGATGAAGTGACATGTGCGAAGTCACAGCTTGGACACGGTGAACCAAGACTGAGCCCAGTTCGCCTGGCTTTTCTCACCGCATGCTGCGCAGGTAGGTGCAGGGTGGGAGAGGGGAGCTGCTGGGGGCTTTTCACAGTGAGGGTTCACCAAGCCAGTGTTTTTTTGTTTTTTTTTAAGACTGAGGTTCTGGCCTCCCAGGGAAGCAGTTCCCTACCTGCTGAAATGTGATGGGTTCCTTGGAACCACATCTCCCCTGCACCACGTGGTGCCGTGCCTCAGATTTCACACGCGTGCTGGGGTTCTCCGAGCTCAGCACTGTCCTCTCGAGGAGCCTTTAGGAGGGCACACTGCCTGGAAGATGTGCACTTTGTTTAGCGATTGCACTCGGATGCTTGATGGAGCTGCTACAGAGACTTGAAGCTCAGGGGACTTTGACCTTGGCAGAGCCTGAGGTTCAGAAGTGGGTACTGACTTGGCCAGGGTCACCCACATGTAGGAGGCTTGGCATTTTTTTGCCCAGGGCGATTGCAGGTCTCCATACATCTGCGGCAGGCACCAGGAGCGCGATGGGCACCTGCTGGGGATGGGGAGAGGGCAGAGTTGGAGTGGAGACCGTGCTGCTTCGCCTTGCCCCCGCTGAGCGGCCCTGCGCTGGTCCCTGGCTGGTCTCCTCCTCTGGCCCCAGGCAAACAACATCAGTGCTGGACCCACCTCCAGTGTCTGCTTGTTTGTTTAAATTCTCTGGCAGAGACATGCTGTCCCAGAGGGTGGGGACACCATGTGGGGCTTCCCCTCTCCCAGGGAGTATCATTGTCCCTGTGGGCTTTGTCTAGGAATCTTTGTGAAAAAGCCTAATCCCCCATGGAGGCCACCAGAGTCCTCACTTCCCTGCCTGTTCTCTCTTGCTTCACCTGTTGGCTAATCTGTTCTTCGATCAAGGCTCAATTGCCACCTCCTCCAGGAGGCCTTCTCTACTCCCCACAACTACGGCCCCCTTTGGAGAGCTTCTATCTCCACTTTCGTCTTTGATTCACCTCCACGTGGGAAGCTCCTTCCACACTGGTGCCGTCCCAGGGCCCAGCCCAGAACAGGGCTCGTGGGCTGAATTCAGTGCCTGCTTATGGGATCACATCCTACATCACCTCCTTCGGAAAGCTCTTCCCGACGCCCACTGCAGCCGGGTGGGCTGCTCGGCCTCAGAACCTTCATGGCACCGTGTGCCTCGCTCAGGGGCTTCCTTCCCATCATGCCTTCTGGGGTGACTGTGTGCACAACCATCTGTGCAGCAACCCTCCTAGGCCGGGATTTTCCGTCAGTTTTATAGACAAGGGGAACTGGGGACCAGAGAGGTGGCGTAGCTTGCCTGAGGTCACACAGTTAAAAAGAGGCAGAGCCAGGAGTGCCACGTGGGTCCATTTGGACCCGAAGCCCCGAGCTTTCCACGAACCTACTTCAGGTCTCCCTGTGCCTCCTATAATATCAGCCCGGTGCCTGGCAGGCCTTGGGAAAGATACATAAGTTGAAATGAAGCTCGGCTCCAGGCAGGAGTGAGGTTCGAAGGGGGATATATCATTAGGACTTTAGCTACCACCTTGTACCATCACCTTCTTCCCAGCAGACGGGGCAGGGGTGTGGACGGGGCAGCAACGGGCAGGATGAGGATCTGACTCTGAGGGTTAGCGAGGACAGCGCTGTCAGGAAGTGGACATGTCGGGCGCTGACAGCGAGAAGCAATCCGGGAAGACAGCCTGGTGTTAGGGGTTAAACGGAGGCCCAGGAAGGAGAGGCAGAGGCTTGGCTGATGGGGCAGGGGGTGGTGTGGGTAGGTGCACTCCCCGAGATAGTGACCCTGCCCAGCTCCTCTGCCCGGTCCCCAGCCTGCCCCCCCTCCTCCTTCACTCCTTTTTCCTGACTGGGTTCTGAAGGGAGCTGACCTCTCTGGCGTCCCCGGCTCCCATTTTGTTACCAGTCAGCAAGATTACCTATCATTAACCGAGCCAAGCCTCCAGATCCAGATGTGGCTATGGTGTTGGCACTGGAAAAGAGGCCTGGCTTCCTGGCTTTTGCTTTGTCTCTCCATTGCTCTGTTGCAAAGATAACTAGTGAGACACACAGAGAGGCTGACCCACGGCCACACAGAATTGAGAGGAACCCACTCCATTCTCTCCCCCTCAATTCTACGGGCTGGTATTCCTGCCCCTGCTGCGGGTTACGTCTGTGGACTGCTCCGTGTCTGGGGGTCGGGCGTTGAGTGGAGGGAGGAGACCTTCCTCCCATCACAGAGAGACCACTTGGAGAAATGTTTAGACAACAGCAAGGCTCAGGGACCCTCGCCTCACGTGAGGGGGGCCCTGTGCCTTTATCTGCAGGCCTGGAGGTGAGCTGCCCACACCCGCAGGCGGGAGAGCTTCCCTGAACATCAGAGGTGACAGGACCTCGGGACAAAGTACAACCATTGTGCCTTGGGCCGATCACTACTTCCTTTGTTTGGGGCCACAGCTGGCTCCTGGCCACCTTTCACCTTCTTTCCCACCCCACCTCTGTCACTCTCCCTTCTCCCTCCTCCCGCCTCCCCTGGAACACCTTCCCCTTCCTCCTAGGCGCCTTCTGAACTGCACAGAGCCTTCTGCGGAGGCCTCCTGAGCCCCGAGTGCGGCTGAGGCTGTCCCCGAGGGGAACCAGCGTGACCTCTGTATGGGCTGCTCTCGGCTCCATGCCCCCTCCCACACCATGCTGTTGGGTGATCTTGGGCCCCTCTGTGCCCTTGGGATTTTCTGGAGGGACAGCCTTCCCTGACACTCCGGCCCTGAAGCCACCCACAGAGCGAGGAGAAGGGAAATTAAGTCTGTGGATTAGGCTGCTGGGAAGAGAAGGCGCTATAGAGACACGACGTGGTCTTATGATTGCTCTGTGCATCGGGCTTTCCATTCCATGACAATGTGAGCATCGGCTGGGCCCATGATGGTGTACTGTTACCAAAGCGTGTGATGCCAGGTTGGGGGACGGCGTTCAGAGTCAAGACCCCTCCTCTAAGTCGCCACCAGGTTGTGTGTCTGAAATAACAGGTGGAGATGGGAGACCACCCTCTCCTCCCCCTCCCCACCTCGTCCCTGACTAGGGTGCCAAAACCCCTCAGGCCAGCCTGCAATTCCGCTCCCCCGTTTCCTGTGGCTCCTTGGGTGGAGCTCACAGAGGGCATTGGAACACACATTGCCGAATGCCACCAACGGGGATGGCTGGCCCAGGCCGGGGAGAGCACTGGGCTAGTAAGTGACAGCGAATGGCCATACCTCCTTGGAACCTCTGGAACCTCTTCACCCTCCTTCCGAGTTCAGGGCAGTTCATTAAGACCTCCTCTTCAGGCCTCCCCGGAGGCCGGGGAAGCCTGAGATGAGCGGGATATGGAAGTGATGCCTCTGGGAGTCTCTGTCCTGGGCTCTGCTTGCTTCAGGGTAGGAGCGAGGGAGGGGGACTGTGCCAAGGTGCCCAGACCTTGTGCTCCGGAGGTTTGAGAGGAGAACCAGGTTGGTCGAGGAGGACGCTCAGCAGCTGGCCTTCCGTATCCCATGCGGCAGCTTGAGCATGGAGCCTAGGTGAGGAGGCCTGCCTGGGAGGGGGCCCTGAGCCAGCAAATAAATGTTTACTAAAAAGTAAACTGTAAAAAGACCTTGTTCCTGCTGCTGGGAAGCCTGCCAGGTGGTGGAGACAGGCCTGGAGGCATGAATGATGGAAAGGGTAGGATAGAATTGGGGGGAGCCAGCCCCTCTGCTCATAGGGGTCTCGGGACACCACTCCCATGGAACTGGAGTACTAAAGGGGTAACCTAGCACTCCCCCCAAAACACAGCACCACTGCTGAGGTGGGGGGCTGGCGGAGTAACCCTTTTGGATCATTTTGACCAACTTGGGGGAAGTTACTGCATTCCCATTCTCTCTCACCCTGGCTTCCACTCTCAGCCTAGGCGAGGCGTTCACAGAGGCTATACCAGCCCTAGGCCAGGCCCTGGCCAGACCCAGATAAATAATGCGACCCATTGGTCCCTCTCTTCCCACAGGTATTAGAGCCCCCCTTTGTTCCCTGGGGAGCCTAGGAGCTACTGGGTCAAAGCCCAACCAGGAATTTCCCCAGGTTGGTCCTATATGCAAGGGTGGGGTGGGGGGCCTTGGGGAACACTTAGAGAAGATAGGGGAGTTGGGAAAGAGTGAGGCTTTGAAGAAATGGAGGGGATGAGAGGAGAGGAGAGAAGGGAGGCCACCAACTGGGAGAAGCAGGCAAGGGATCCGGGTTCTGAGGGTGCAGAGGACAACTCCCCAATTCTTTTCAGAAGAGGAGCTGTGAGCCTGGATGGGGCTGATGGAACCCTTGGCCCCCAGCCAGGTGGGAGCTCTGGGCAGCTGGCCTACAGACGTTCCTCAGTGCTGGTGAGTAGGTTTGAATCATCACTCAGGCCCTGGCCTCCATCCGCTCCACCAGCCCCCTGGCCTCAGTTCCCTGGCAACATCTGGGTGGGGGGAGCAGAAACAAGGGCCTCTGTCTGTCCAGCTGCCTCTCCCTTTGGGCTCTGCCAGACTCCACTGAGCATACGTGGTCTCCAACAGGTCCTCTCTCCTCTGGGCGCTGACTAACCCCAGAACCACACGCTTCCCATTCTAGGCCCCACAAACTCGTGTTAAATACTCTTCCCAAGAAGAACCCCTCCCCCCCTTCTCCATACTTCCCAAAGGAACCCAGTCACCCCAGCCTGCTGGCTGCAGCTCACTCTGATGAGCACATTGTCCAGATGGGTACACGGGGCCCTCTGTGCCCATTACTGGGCTCTCTGCACATGGGGCCACGAGTCCAAAAAAAGACCACTGTTTGGGAGGTCAGAAATGCAGGGCTCAGGGGTAAATCTTCCCCTCTCATCCTGAGGCCCATTCCCTCTTGAGCCAGAGCTGGGGTGTGTCGCTAGGGGGCGCTCGGCCACCACAGGGAGGCTGGGTGAACTTGGTAGAGCAGCGTCAGCGGAGAGTGAGGACGCGCTGAGTGTCAGGGTGAGTGCGGGGAGGGGGAACTGCGTGTTGGAGGAGGAGGGTGTCGGAGAGGGCGAGAAGGGCAGGGGTCACTCCAGAAGACCTGTGCTTCCCTATCTCCACCCGTTCCTGTTGGATGCCCCCATCCTCACGCCCTCTCCAATATCCCCAGCAAAGGAGAATAGCTTTCTAGTCTGTTCTCACGTAACCTCACTTTCCTGTTCCCTCCCCGCAGATACCGCGAGTGGGTCTCCGGGCAAAGCGGGGGTGGGGTGGGGGGTGGGGGAGGCGGATGGGTGATTTTCAGGCTGTGCGCCGCGGTGGGGGTCAAGCTTTCCCTTCACTTGGGTGGGTGGGGGCATAGGCTTGCTTCACTAGGTGTCCGCAGGCGAAGGCTGCGCCAGGGGGCCGGGCCGGAGCGGAGCTGCTGGAGGCGAGCGTCTTCGCCTGGGGGCGTGCCGGGGGCGGGGCTGGCGGCGGGGGCGGAGCCAGGCCTTTTTTTTTGGGGCGGCTGGTGGCGTTGGGAAGCGCAGAGGCTTGGGGCAGCCAGGCTGCGGGGAGGCCGCGGCGCGGGGGGCTAGCGGAGCCGGCGGCAGCGGCGCTCGGTCGGAAGACGCGGCGAGGAGGCAGGCGAACCCTCGGAGTCACCAGCCAGGGGTCTCCGCACTGGGATTTGAAATTGATTTAACCAGGGTTTACCCTCCTCCCTTTTTTTCTTAAACATTTTTTTTAAAAAAAACAAAAACCGTATTCTTTTCAGTTTTTAATTTATTTTTTGCTTCCCATTCCCCCCGCTTCAATCGGGCCGGCCGTTTGGGAAGATCGCTCCTTCACGCCCCCCAAATCACTCCGGATTTTGGAAACCAGTAGCGAGAAGAAAGAGGCAGCGGGAGCGCCGAAGAGAAGTCGAGGAAGAGAGAGAGACCGGGTCGGAGAGCGCGCGCGAGCGGGCGGGCGAGCCGCGAGAGGGACAGGGGCGAAGCGAGTGACCTGCTTTTTGGGGGTGACCGCCGGCGCGCGGCCCCGCACCCGAGCAGCCGCGCTGACCGACAGACAGACAGACACCGCCCCCCGCCCCAGCGCCCACCTCCTCGGCGGCCGGCGGCCGGCGGCGGCGAGCCGCGGGCAGGAGCCGCAGCAGCCCGCGCCCGGAGGCGGGGTGGAGGGGGTCGGGGCTCGCGGCGTCGTCCTGAAACTTTTCGTCCAACTTCTCGGCTGTTCCCGCTCCGGAGGAGCCGTGGTCCGCGCCGGGGCAGCCGAGCCGAGCGGAGCCGGGAGAAGAAGTGCTAGCCCGGGCCGGGAGGAGCCTCCGTCCGAGGAGGAGGAGGAGGGGGAGGAGGAAGAAGAGAAGGAAGAGGAGAGGGGGCCGCGGTGGCGACTCGGCGCTCGGCAGCCGGGCTCATGGACGGGTGAGGCGGCCGTGTGCGAAGACAGTGCCCCAGCCGCGCGCGCGCCCAGGGCCCTGGCCGGGGCCTCGGCTCCGGGAGGAAGAGGAGCCCGCCCGGGCGACGAGGAGAGCGGGCCGCCCCGCAGCCCGAGCCGGAGAGGGAGCGCGAGCCGCGCCGGCCCGGGCCGGGCCTCCGAAACCATGAACTTTCTGCTCTCTTGGGTGCATTGGAGCCTCGCCTTGCTGCTCTACCTCCACCATGCCAAGGTAAGCGGCCGTCCCCGCCCGGCGCCGCGGGCCGCTGCGAGCGCCTCTCCCGGCGGCTGGGGACGTGCGTGCGAGCGCGCGCGTGGGGGTTCCGTGCCCCACGCGGGTCCCCGGGCGCCGGGCGCGCGGCTTCCCCCTCCGTCCTCGCACGCGGAGGGGGAGGGGGCGCGCGCTAGGTGGGAGGGCACCGGGGTAGAGGCTCACCGCCCACGCGGGCCCTGCCCACCCACCGGATCGCCGCATGTACGATCTGGGCCGACCCGCGGAGGGAAGGAGGGCGGGAGCCGCGGGAGGAGGCCGAGGGGGCTGGGCTTGCGCCGCCGCCGGCCGCTGAAGTTTGCTCCCGGCCGCCGGCGGGTCCCCGACGAACTGAAAGTCCGGGCAGCGGGGGCGGGAGCCGGAGTCCAGCGGGCAGGGGGGTGCTCGGACCTTGGACCGGAGGAGGGCTGAGAGCGCGGAGGAGGGGGCAGGGCGCCGGCGCAAAGAGGGGCTCGCTGTCACCGCCGCTGGGTCCCTGCGGCCCTCGCCGCGAGTTTAGGAAAAGTTTCGGGGTGGATTGCTGCGGGGACCCCCCCCACCCCCTCTCCGCCGGGCCACCTGCGCGGCGCCACCCCCGCCCGGCCCCGCTCGCGTCCCGCTCCGTGCCCGCCCGCCCTCCCCCGCCCGGCCGGGCGCGCGCGGCGCGGAGCCGATTACATCAGCCCGGGCCTGGCCAGCCGCGTGTTCCCGGAGCCGCCGCGGCCCGAGCTGGGAGTCCCGGGCGGCGAGCGGCGCCCCTCCCCCCGCCGGCCCTCCTCGGGAAGGTGACCTCTCGAGGTAGTCCGGCGGGAGCACCCGGAGCACCACCCTGTCCCTTCCGGCCGCCTCCAGCTCCCTGTCTCCTCCTGTGCCAGGAAGGATTTCCAGACGCCCCTTCCCCATTTCCTCCCTGGCGTGGAGAGAGCCCCCTGCCCATCCCTTTAGTCTTCGCTCCCCTCGGCTGAGAATTCCCATCAAACCTCGCTCAGCCCCTAGGCCAGGCAGAGGAGGATCCCCGTCAAGGGGTCAGGGTGCCAGGGCCCACGGGGGGCTTTGTGGAGAGCTCCCACTTGGTGACAGGCAGCGTCCCTCCCTCCCTTCCCCCACACTTCCAGGTGGGATGCGCTTTAGCCTTTGTGGGGTGGGCCATGGGAGGGTTTACAGAGTGTCATTATTACCCCACTTTACACTTTTTTGGAAAAACGGTTTCAAATTTGCTGAGAGGTAGGCAACCTTGGGAAGCATGCCTGCCGGCCTTGCAAACACACTTTGTCCCAGTGAAATGAGACACTGGAGCGGGAGCAGGTGGTTTTTTGGAACTTCAAACTTGCCCACCCAACTCGATTCTCTAAGCCACCTAGGAGGTCACTTTCCCACCCCTCCCTTGGACTTGCCCCTTGCACAGAGGCCCAGGGAAGGAAACGGGCCGGGGTCCCTGCTGCCACCGGAGTTCCTCAGACCCTGGCACAAAGGCCTTGGCTCCAGGCCTCCAAGCAGGGAGGGGAGGGGAGGAGTGGCGGACTGGCCATAGTGTGACCTTCAGAGGCCCCCAGAGAAGGGCACCTGGCCCCTCCCCGCGCAGAACTGCTCCTCCCTGTGCCCCCAGGCCTTGGAAGGGGTATGGAGTTTCTGTCCCCTTTCCTAGTTGGGGTCCAGGAGGCATGGAGGCCACAGAGAGAAAGTTGGCAGAGGGAAGCCTGGGGGGTGTCCTGGGCATGGGTGAGGGACTGAGGTGGACACTCTGGGGGGCTCCTGAGGGAGCTGCAGTTGGAGGCTATCCAGCTGGGAGTCTGGAAACTGTTATCTGACCTTGGTCCTGGGGGCAAGGCTAGGGGAACCGGGGTGCATTGGGAGTGGGTGGGAAGGAGAGAGAGGCAGACAGACTGAGATGCTCACTTCTCGGTGGCTCTGCAGTTCTGTGGGCGAGGGGGTGGCTCTGCCATTCAGGTTCTGCCCGCAAAGAGGGGGAGATGGGGTGGGCAGCTGGTGAGAACGGCAGACCCTCTGGAAGGAGCCTCTGCCCAGTGCTGTCAGGTTCACATGGTTGGACTTGTTGACCTTCACAGCTTCTGGGGAGGGGAGGAATGAGCTGGTGGGGGTGGGTAAGGATGGGGGCAGGCCTCAGGCCTAGGTAGTGCAGGGGGCCCCCTAGGGGCTGGGCATTGCTAAGGCATAAAAGACTTCCCTGGTTGCATTTGAGGAAAGAGCCCAGGTGAGAGGGACTTGGGGACCCCCTCAGTCTGGGAGGGAGGAGAAACCAGGGAACAGGCCAGGAGTGTGAAGCTAAAGGTGTTGGAGATCTGTTCAGGCCCCGGTGAGACTTGGGCACGGGGAGAAATGAGCTCTCCCCTCCCTCCAGCCTTCCTCCCAGGTTTTTACCCTCCAGGCAACCTGTGGGTTTTCTGGATATTCCTGAAGACTTGAGAGTCTGGATGGGGGAGGGTGGCTGGTGCCCTTCAGGCCTCTGTGCCCCCTCCCTTCCTAGCGTCAGCTCACCCTGGTATTTGTCATGTCAGCAGGAGAAGGTCACCATGTTGTTTTTCTCGCCCCCAGTCCTTCCTTCCTGCCCCAGCCCAAATTTGTCCTTTTTGACCTTAATACTTACCTGTGGCTTTGGACTAGGGAGTGGGGGAGTATGTGTGTGTGTGTGGGGTGTGTGTGTGTGTGTGTGTGTGTGTGTGTGTGTGTATGTGTGTGTGGGGTGTGGGAGAAGATTTACTTCCCTTAGCTCAGAACTGTGGAGAAGGGATCTAGAGATTCTGCTGTTTTCCTACTGCCTTTTGAGTTTCCCACCCCCAATGCCTGGTCAGTCTTTATCTTCTTTTGGCTTCACAATCGGAGCAGTCTGGGGGGGGGGGGCGTTTCTGGCCTGCAGGGAGTCCCTGGTGGTGCCTCGTTCTACTCAGAAGCCTCAGAGAAGCCAGGGGCTATGGGGTGGGGAGTGGGGGGCAGGAGGAGGAAGGAGGGGCAGAGTGGCCGTCCCCCTGCCCATGCCCATGTCTCACCCTTTTGTTTTGTCCTCAGTGGTCCCAGGCTGCGCCTACGGCAGAAGGAGAGCAGAAAGCCCACCCAGGTGAGTCCCCCCGGCCCCTGGATGGGATCCCTTAACTCCCCAAGGGTTGGGGTGGGAGGCCCCGTTTCTTCTTTCATGGTCTGGGGTGGAGATCAGGAAAGGGAAAGGTTAACCCTTCTTTCCAGAGGACTGGCTCTTCCCTATGCAGGCCTTTACTAGGGAAAGGACTTGTGGCCTTTTCCTTCTGCTCTTCCCAGTAAAGTTTCTGTGAAGAGGGAGCTATGAGCATGGACCAGGAGGACAATGTTCAAGTATCCCAGAAGTCTGTTTGTCTCACACCCTCCCCCCTACCCCTTCCTCCAAGGGAGGATGGATACTCCATGTCACTTCCAACCCAGCATGTCTCACCTGTCGGGCCTGTGTGCAGGGGCTGTGACCCTTGCCATCCAGAGAGCTGGTGGCTGTGCATGAGCTAGGGGTGCGGAGACCCAGCCTCATGGGACCCCATCCCCCCAGTTTGTATTCCTTTGGGGGTGGAGAGAGAAAGCCCTCCAGGTGGAGGAGGTTTGGGTGCTGTGAACTTCCCTGCTGGGCCAGCAGAGGGCTGGCTGTAGCTCCACGGCGCCCGCCCCACCCCCTGCCCAAGCCCAGGCGGCCTGCCTTTTGTTCACTGAGGTTTGGTGCAGGGCGCCTCCCCTGTCTCTAGGGAGGTCCAGGCTCTCCCCACCGCCGCACCGGGCCTCTGCTCCAGCCCGGGGCGGGCGGAGTGCCCCATGCTCCTCCCCCAGCTCCCCAGCTCCCAGGAGGTCTTCCTGGAGGCGCTTTTCCCTGACCTTAATCAAGCCGGCCCAGGGTAGTGGCCAAGGGCTGTGTTTGCACTCCCCGCCGGTGGCCGGTGGTGATGCCCAGCCGGTTCTGCCTCCTTCCTGGCCTGGGAGCCCTTTCCTTGGCCCTGGGCCTGGCTTCCTGGCCGCTCCACGCCTGTAAGGCCACCCGCTCCTTGTGTCTCTAACCCTGAGCCTCCCAGTGGTCTCTGTGGCCCGAGAGAGGCAAGACAAATGGTCTTTGTTGGGGGAAAGGGTGTCTTCGAGAAACAAGGAAAACAGCGGAAGCCCGATGTTCGAGCGTCTGTGTGTCCTCGCCCTGTGCCAGAGCGGGACAGCTCTCCGTGGAGGCAGCGGTTAGGGTGCTCAGGGTGCTCAGGGTGCTGGTGAAGTTGTCCCCTTCTACCTGCCCCCCCCTCCCCGGGGGGGGGCGGGAATCCAGGGAGCTTTCCCCCAGGAACTCTCACCCAGAGCCTTTCTACCCTCAGCTCTCAGCCACCTGGCCAGACTTCCCTACTCCCCTGTCCTGGGTGGGACCTGTGGCCCTGAGGCCTGGGCCCCGTCTGTCCCCAACCATGACAAAGTGTCAGGTCTGGATTAGTCATCTTCTTCAATATAGACCTGGCTTAGAGAGGACTTCTTCAGATCCCTAGTCTTGTTTTTATAATTTTTTTTTTTTTTCAAGACACCTTACCTTAACCCTTTTGGGGGTAGAGAAGAATTTTGTGGCCATTGCCTGAATAGAGAAAGTAGAGGTGGTAGGCAGGGCCTGGGACTGGTGTGGGGATCCCCACTGTTCTCTCTGTTTTCACATCTGTGGCTTCCCCTCTTCTCACTTTCCCTCATCTCTCCGAATTCTCCTCAACCCACTTAGGATAGACACAGCCCCCGGGCTCCTCTGCCTTCGTTCCCCTGGAGGGAGGAGGGAGGAGGGAGGAGGGAAGAGGGAGGAGGTTGGAGGCTCAGCTGCTATCTCTGGGGAGAGCATCTGGGCCGAGGTTCCGAACCTCGTGTTACTTGGGGCTGAGAAAAGGGAGCGTGTTTTGGGACTGGAAATGGTAGACAAAAACTCCACATCTCAGCCTTTGTCTCCATGTCTTTCGAGATCAGCCCAACCCGCTCGCCCAGATGTGCAGAGGGAGGGACTGGCCCGCTGTCACACTGAGTGGCGGCCGGAGCCCTGCCTCCTCGCTGGCTGGGTGCTGCCCTCCCCTCCTGTGCAGAGGAAACTCATTTCAGGGACAGAATTGCAATGTGGAGGGGGGTGTGTGTGAGATAGGGAGTGGCAGGCTGGGCCACAATTTGGAGTAGTCATTCCAGAGTCCTGAGTTTATTTATTCTCAAGGGCCCGCCCCTGTGGCCCAGAATTACCCCTTCATGCACCGATGCACCCCAGGCCCCGCCCCCAGCCTGGGAAGCGGCCTTCGCCATGCTCTCCCTCCGGACCGGCTTCCAGAAGTGCCCTGTGGCTGCGGTGGCAACACCGTTTTTCCATGATGCAAGCAGTTTGCCCTCTTGGGTGGGGTTATCGGTGGCTGGCAGGGCCTGCACAGTGTGCCCGCCCTCTGCCACCTGCTGACTCCAGGTTGTGCTGTGCCCACTGCCTCAGCCTACCTGTGGGGAGGGGTCTGGCAGGTGGCAAGGTGCCCCCTGAAGCTTCCCCTCTGTTGTCTCATGGCAGAGGAAGGCTAAGCAAGGCTCTGATGCCCAGGCCGATTTTAATGCCACCAGTTCCTAGCAGTGTGGCCTTGGGGCAAATTACTCAGCCTCTAGGCCAGTGGTTCCATATTTATAAAATGGAGGTCCTGCCAGAACCTCATAGTAGAGGATTGTTTGAGATGTCAACTATAGGGTCCTGTGTCCAGTGCCCAGCATACAGTAAGTGCTCATTAAATGGTAGCTGGTAGGTTGGTAGGGTATGGCAGTGGCTGTGGAGAGGCTGTACATACATGGGGAGGAGGATGGCCAAGCTGGCTGTTCCTTTTTCTATGGGGTGCTTAGAGCACCCCAACAGGTATACTCCCACTCAGACTGTCCTCTGGCATCAGGGTTGACCCGGGAATTGGCTTGGCTGTCATGCCGGGGCAGGGGGATGAGATGTGGCAGGAAATTGACAGCATGCTGCCATCTTTGGCATAAAAGCAGGTCTTCGGCTGTGTTGATAGACAGCTCAGGGAAGGACTGCCACCACAGCTGGAGGGACTTACGTTAGACGTGTGAGAGGACTTGCCCCACAGCGGGTGCCTCTCCCAGAAAGCCCGGGAGCAGCCTTACGGAGCTGGGTGGAGATCGGGCTTGGCCGTCTTCTGTGTGACCTACCGGGCTCACGTGCCACCCCCTCCCGTGCAGTGGTGAAGTTCATGGATGTGTACCAGCGCAGCTACTGCCGTCCCATCGAGACCCTGGTGGACATCTTCCAGGAGTACCCCGACGAGATCGAGTACATCTTCAAGCCGTCCTGCGTGCCCCTGATGCGGTGCGGGGGCTGCTGCAACGACGAGGGCCTGGAGTGTGTGCCCACCGAGGAGCACAACATCACCATGCAGGTGCGTGCCTGTGAGGAGGAGGGGCAGGGGCACGTGAGAGGAGGAGCCGCCTGCCCGGTCCAGCGCTGCCCCTGAGTCAGTCGGGGAGGCGTGGCAGGCCTCGCCTCTTTGGGGAAAGAGAAGCCTGTACTTCCCAGTCCAGGGTTCCCAGCAAGCCCCGGCCGCCTCCTCCTTCTCCCTGACCTTTGCCCCTGGGTTCAGGAGGAGGAGGATACCTGTGACAGGAGCCTCCCTCCCACTTTGGGGCTCTGTTTGGGAAGCTGGACGAGCGTGGTTTGTGGGGAGTTTCTAAGCCAGTGGTTTGATGCTGTCTGGTGATGGGGTCCGTTTCAGCCTGGATAGGGAGGGCGGGAGGGAGCTGTGAGACCCCGGGGTGGGGATTCTCGGGGGGGAGGGGGGGGAGGAAGGACTAAAGGGATGAAGGGAAGGGGAGGGATGGGGAGTGGTGAGAACTTAGGATCTGAATTCCCAGCCTGGCCAACCCGTGCAGCTGTGTCTGCCCTCAAGCGGAGCAGGGGCTCCCTGAGGTCAGCAGGGTTGGGGGAGTTGGGGTGGGCCTGAGGCTCTTTCTGATAGAGCCCCCGGTCCCCCTAACTCCGCCACCCGTCACTGCTCTGTAGAGAACCCCTGGGGGCTGAGTGGCAGGAGCCACAGGGGTGTCCCACCTGGGTATGGCTGGCTGGGTCACTAACCTCTGTGATGTGCTTCCTTCTCCTCTAGATCATGCGGATCAGAATTCACAAAGTCCAGCACATAGGAGAGATGAGCTTCCTACAGCACAGCAAATGTGAATGCAGGTGTGTGTGACCTTGGGCATTTCAATGGTACCTCAGTGCCTCAGTTTCCACATTTGTAAAGTGGGTACAATAATAGACCTCGTCATATTGTTATAGGATTAAGTGAGTTACATGTAAAGGGATTAAGGTTGTATTGTTATATGGTAAATACTATTGCTAACTTTTTATTAGTAGTAGCATTGTTGTTATTATATCATCACTATCATCGCCATCTAAACCCTTCTCTGTTTTGTTCTTTTCCTCTTTCTCTACCACTGCAGACCAAAGAAAGAGAGAGCAAGGCAAGAAAAGTAAGTGGCCATGACTTCAGTTCTCCTTCTCTTTGCCTGTTCTCTTGGTTTGGGGCTCTTGGCTTCCTCTGTCAGGGGCCTGATGACTTACTTCACTGGGTCAAGAAGTGGTCTCATGGGGCCATGTGGTGGCCGCAAGGGGATGGAGCCAACTCCAGGGACAAAACCCCGCCTGGACAAAACCCATCCAGGTCTCCAGGTCATCCCTGGCTGGGACTCGAGGCTCTGGTGTGCCGAGGGGCAGTGTGGATGCTGGCTCCCTGGCATGCTGCAGCTTCCCATCACCACTGCAGGGAGAGGGAGCGGGTGGCAGAGAGGCCAGCCTTGGTGCGTCAGATGAAGCAGCCTCTGCGGTGGCTGCTGTGGTGGTGCCGTTGGCTTTGGGGCCGGCTGGCGTGCTTTTGGGTGCATGCCCTCCTGCAGGAGGGAAACAGGCCAGAGACACCCAGCCCTCCGGGTCAGGGAGAAAGAATTGATGGAATGTCGGTCATTTTCTGAGGTTTCTAATGGCTCAGCGTGGAGGGTCAAGTCAGGATGGAGCAGGGGAGGAGCAGGGTGAGGCCTGGGGGCGGTGAGCCCTCAGGACTCCGTGAGCCGCTGGCCTGGGGGACCAGTCTGCAGGAGAAGAGACTGAGAGAGATGACCTATGCCCTTCCCTCCTCTCCCTCTCCACCCTATCTGCTCAGTTTCGGAGGACATTGAAGGCCCTTAGGCCTCAACCCTTCACCTCTTCCTGAAGTCCTCAACTTCCAGAATTGCTATGAGAGAGAGAGAGAGAGAGAGAGAGAGAGAGAGAGAGAGAGAGAGAGAGAGAGAGAGGAAGAGAGAGGGAGAGAGAGGAGGAAGAGGGAGAATGCGTGTGCACACACTCGAAGACCTTCCTCCTTCTGACATTTCTCCCAACAAGAGGAAACAGACCTGGCCCTTCCTCGGTGCCTTTCTCTCTCTCTCTTCCCCTGGGGAGGGGCATTCTGAGGGGCATTCTCTCGGGCTGGCATGTGAGAAGAGCACTGTTTCCCTTGACTGGACAGGCTCCAGCCTGCCTCCCTTGCCCTTTCCCCAAAGGCCTGCTTTGCCCACAGGGAGTGGGGGCTCGCCTGGCTCAGCAGGGAGCCCGGTGAGAGGGTGCAGCAGGCTTTGACAGGCTGGGGAGGTGCAAGCTGCCAAGTGCGGCCAGGCCCCTCCTCCCCACGCCTCCCTGGCTCCCACCCCACCCTCCTGCCGGCCTGTCTGGGGCTGTGAGGACACCCGGCCCCACCTCTCCGCAGCCCAGGTTATGACTCGGACGGGCTGGTGCCTTATATGTGCCGCCCTTGGTTTGGTGCCAGCCCCCAGTGGAGCTGTTCCCCCACACTCTCAGAGGTAGGGCCTCTGGAGGGACCCTTTTGCTGTTGCACTTGGGAATGAAGGTAGAAGGTGCCTGAAGCCCAGCCAGCCCCCCCACCCTCCACCACCCACCCCCAATTGAATCAGGTTTCTGACCTTTGCCCCCAAAGCCTGGCCTACCTTGTCTAGCCCCCTGCCCACAGGACCAGGCTTGTGCAGGGTAAAGGGCCCACTCTTGGAGCTTGTGCCCTCCACCCAAGGCCATGCCCAGGGCTGGGGTTGGCACCCCAGGGTGGCTGAAGTGAGCAGAAGGAGCCACCCCCGTGCTTGCTGCCCCAACCTGCACATGAGTGCAAGCTCTTCCTTGGAGGCCGCCTGCCTCCTCCTACCCCGAGCACGTCCTGTCCCCTGCCCTCCTCACGGCTTCTCTTCCTCTCCCTTGCCCCCCCTTCCTCTCTGGCTCTGTTTTTTTATTTTCCAGAAAATCAGTTCGAGGAAAGGGAAAGGGGCAAAAAAGAAAGCGCAAGAAATCCCGGTATAAATCCTGGAACTTGTACGTGGTGCCGCTACTGTCTCGTTCCCTGGAGCCTCCCCAGGGCCCCCCATCTAACTCTCGCTTGCAGGACCCCTTAACCCTCTCCCTCCCTCTGTCCCTCCCTCCCTGCCTCTGTCCACCCCTCTGCCCCAGTGTTCTCACTCTCTCATTCTCACTCCACTAATTGGCACCAATGGGTAGATTTCGTGGTGGTATTGCTGGTCCAACCGTTGGGGGTGGGCGGGCAAAGTGGGCTTGGAGGAATCAGGGAGGGGGCTCTGGCCTGTGCTTGGCTGGGCACTGCCTTTCTCTCACCCACTGGGCACCGGTGGCCGGCCCATGTTGGCATGGGTGCCGGGCACTGGTGCCCGCTCACCCGACTGGTTTCCACTGCTCTGGGCTTCTGTGCTTGTCTGGAAGCTGAGGGCGGTGAGGAGGGTGGTGTGAGGAGTGGGCTTGAATGACTCGAAGCAGCTTGTTGTTGGCTGATGGGGAAGGTGAGGAGGCGAGGGGGTGGTCAGGCACCATCCGGCCCTTCCTCTCATGGACTCGGAGCTCCTCGAGGGGGTCCCCCTCTTCCAGCCCGACCATGGCACCCACAGAAGCCCCTCAGTCAGGTGGGCGGCTGCTTCCTCTGGGTTAGAGGCCGTGGTGGGCCAACCTCTGGGGCAGCTGCCAGGGCTCCCTCCGTGGACACTGCCTCTGGGCTCAGCCAGGCGTCTCACCCTGTTCAGCCCACCCCCGGTGGAGGGGCCTGGGCCTGGGCACACGCCCTCGCACGGGGAGAGGGTGGTTCACCAGCAGGTGAAGAGTCAGGTGCTGTTTTGGGGGGCAGTAGCAGTGGGGACCCTGTGGCCTGAGGCTTGCGCTTGTCCAGTGGACAGCACTGCCCTCCCGGCAGCCCTGTCTCTCCTTGCACTCTGCCCGTCTATGTCTGCCTCTCTCCGCGGGCGGGCTTCCTCCCGGTGCTGCCTCTCTCTGCGCGCTCTGTCTCCACTGCGGCACTCGGAGCCTTCCAGGGCGTGGAAGGCCGCGGGGCCCACGAGCTGGGTGGGGGCCCTGCTGCACACAGTAGGGGGAGTTGCATGGTGTTTTTTTTTTTTTTTTTTTTTTTCTCTCTCTCTCTGCTGATGCTCTAGCTTAGATGTCTTTCCTTTTGCCTTTTTGCAGTCCCTGTGGGCCTTGCTCAGAGCGGAGAAAGCATTTGTTTGTACAAGATCCGCAGACCTGTAAATGTTCCTGCAAAAACACAGACTCGCGTTGCAAGGCGAGGCAGCTTGAGTTAAACGAACGTACTTGCAGGTTGGTTCCCAGAGGGCGAGCGAGCGAGTCAGAGAGGGGCTTGACCCAGAGTCGGAGACAGAGAGAGGAAGCGTGAGAGAGAGAGTGCGAGAGAGCCAGCGGACCCGAGAGGGGCCGGCTGCTTGCTTGGCTTCTAGCTGCCTGCCTGGCGACTACTACCTTCCTGGCTGGCGAGGCCCCTGCGGTGGGCGGGTGGCGGGCGCTGGTCTGGCCTGGCAGGGCCCCTCAGAGGTTGCCCTGGTTGCCTGAGTGGGTAGGCTGGTGTGGCTCAATGTGGCGGTGTGGACGCAAGCTGAGTGTTGTGTCCTGTGGTCCTGCTCGTGGTGGCTGTTGGTCCTGACCTTGTGGTGACTACCATCGCTATTAACACCGAGGGCCCTTCCCGGTGTGGGCCCTCCGGAGTCTGCACCGCTAGGCTCCTCACCCCTCACTGCCTCTCCACAGGGGCCAGGGTGTGAGTCCCTCCTCATACTGGGGCTCCCGAAGGCATGGGTTCTGGCTGCTGGTTTAGGGTTTTAGGAGGTTTAACATCTGGGCACAGAAGAGTTCTTGAATACTCCGGTAGTCGCGGCAACAACCCCTAACAGCCCAAATGCCCCCAGGACGGGCGGAGGGAGGGCTGATGCCCACTTTCCTAACATAAGACTGAACTAACTCCTCACACCTGGTCCTGGTTAGTACTCATCTGTGTACCTGTGTGACGGCCCCCCCCCCCCCCCCCCCAGGCATCTATACCTCTGTGCACAGGGGGGCGACCAGGGCAGGGTCAAGGGTGTGAGCGAGGTCAGAGGGTGTACCAGGGTGGCCTGTGCCCAGGCATCCCCCGGGAAGGAGGGGCTTTTGTGGGATCCCCCGGGCTGGCCCCCAAGCTTCATTAACAACGTCCTCAGAATGTGGCTACCGCCCTGCCACCGGGTCCCTGTGGCTTGTGAGTGTCCAGCGGGTGCTGGGGACCGTGTCTTGGGGTGTCGCTGTGGGGCTCTGTCTGTCTTGGTGATATGTGGAGACACAGAGTGTATATTGGCATTGGCGGTGGGGGCTCTGCCTAATGCCTGGTGGGGTGGGGGGGGGTGGGGAGGTTGGGAACTTGCCACGTTAGGGCTTCCATAGAGATTATTCTGCAGAGAGACTGTCTGGGGTGGGGATGTGTGCAGTGGCCTGGGCGCTAACTGAGTTACCCCAGCTGGTGGAGACCTCCCCCGCAGCCCTGGCTGAGCTGTAGGGGGGATCCAGTACCCCAGCTAATGGCTTCGGGTCCCCGTTCTCAGACTCTCAGAAGAGCAGGGCCTGCTCCAGCTCCTCACAGTGGGGCGGGCAGATGCCCATCAGCCCAGGGGTGGGGGCACGAGGAGCGAGTTCTTGGGGTCCCCTCTGCTTCAGTGCGAAGGCCCGGCCGCCGATGGCCTGTCCCCACCCTACGATGAAGAGCATATCGGGAAGGAAAGCAGCCCGGGGCCTGGCCTGCTGCTGCCTGGGAGCGCGGGAAGGGCCAGGCTCGTGGCTGAGGCTGGGAGGGCGGGTGGGGAAGGGAGTTGCAGCCCCATTCCACCGGCTCCCCCTGCCTCGGGAGCCCCCTTTCTCAGGGCAGCGTCCTCCTTTGGCTGGCTGTCTCCCTGGGCCCCTTTCCCTTGCTCCAGGCGCTCTCCTCACTCTCTTCCCCAGACCTGCCCCAAGAGACTGCGCTGAATCACCTCCCTCGGCAGGGACCCTTCCAGGTTCACTGGGCCCAGCTCTGGCCGCCCCTTAGCTCTTAAGCGTCATGCGGGGACCGTTGTTTCTTATGTGTCTATCTGTTGCCTGTGATGGGGTGTCCCTATGTCCTTGCTTTGTCTCAACTGGGTTGTAAGCTGTAGAGGGCAGATGGGGAGCCCTGAGCATGGCCACTGCTCAGACAGCGGCTAGGACAGGGCCCTTTGGACAGACAGGGGCTGGCTTCTCCCTCGCCCGGGCTCCCCGAGGCAGGACCAAGCTGTCACCGTCCTCCTGCTTCTGGGGACTCCCCCCAGCTCCTCCCCCGGCCCTGACCCACCTCCGTTTTCCGTCCCGCAGATGTGACAAGCCGAGGCGGTGAGCCAGGCCGGAGGAAGGAACTCCCTCAGGGTTTCGGGAACCAGACCTCTCACCAGGAGAGACGGATACAGAATGACTGACACAGAAACCACGCCGCTGCCACCACACCACCACCACCACCACCACCACCGCCATCATCATCGACAGAACAATCCTTAATCCAGAAACCTGACATGAAGGAAGAGGAGACTGCGCAGAGCACTTTGGGGCTGGAGGGCGAGACTCCGGCGGAAGCATTCCCGGGCCGGTGACCAAGCACGGTCCCTCTTGGATTCGGATCGCCATTGTGTTTTTCTTGCTGCTAAATCACCGAGCCCGGTTAGAGAGTTTTTATTTCTGGGATTCCTGTAGACACACCCACCCACATACATATGTTTATATATATATATATTATATATATAAAAGTAAATATATATATTTTATATATATATAAAATATATATATTCTTTTTTTTTTTAAATTAACATTGCTAATGTTATTGGTGTCTTCACTGGATGTATTTGACTGCTGTGGACTTGCGTTGGGAGGAGACGGTTCCCGCCCAGACCCCGACAAGGAGGAAGCTGGGAGGAGAGAGACTCTGCCATGAGCTTCCTGCGGCCCTTAGGGTGGCCAGGACGCTCCCTGGCCCAGGAGCATGCACGGCCAGGGCCTGGGGGCAAATTTGGCCTGCTTCTGGGAACACCGACAAACCCAGCCCTGGCTCCGAGCCTCCGCCCCGTGTCACATGGACCCGAGGACAGGCGACAGGCACAGGGGCGAGGACGCCGGCTCCACTCAGGAGTCCGGGAGCCTCCGGACACGGCTGTGCTTCGGGGAGCCCCTCCACGTGCTGCATGGGCACGCTGCCCCCCGGGGCGCTGCCTGAAGGACTCAGGAGCCCGGGCAGCCTTTACCCGCTCTCGCCTGCCTCCGCGATGCCCACGAGGCCGCCGCCAGGCGTCCTGGCGAAGAGGAGAGGACGCTGGAGGAAGAGGAGCAGCCCGGTGAAGCGCGGCGTCGTCTGTGGGAAGGGCCTCTCGCCTCGGCCGCTTCCCCGCTCCCTTCCTGGGTGCGAGGCCCAGGGGCCCCGAGGTCCTCAGACCGTTGAAACCACTAGCTCTGTCCCGCAGGAGACCTGGCTCTGTGTGTGTGAGTGGTTGACCTTCCTCTGTCCCCCCACCCGACCCTTCCCACGGCTCAGAGAGACAGGGCAGGATCCACGTGCCCACCATGGAGGCAGAGAAAAGAGAAAGTGTTTTATATACGGTACTTATTTAATATCTCTTTTTAATTAGAAATTAAAACAGTTAATTTAATTAAAGAGTAGGGTTTTTTCAGTATTCTTGGTTAATATTTAATTTGAACTATTTATGAGATGTATCTCTCTCGCTCTCTTGCGCTCGCTTTCTCTCTCTCTCTCTTATTTGTACTGCTCCTTGCTGGTCTTTGTGTATAAAAAATCCGTGTTCCCACAGTCTCTCTTCCCTGATCGGTGACAGTCACTAGCTTGTCCTGAACAGATATTTAATTTTGCTAACACTCAACTCTGCCCTACCCTTCCCCCCGCCCCCCCCCCCCCCCCCCCGGCTCCCCACCACACATTCCTTTGAAATAAGGTTTCAATATACATCTACATACTATATATATATTTGGCAACTCATGTTTGTATATATATATATATGTTTATGTATATATGTGATTCTGATGAAATAGACATTGCTATTCTGTTTTTTTATATGTAAAAACAAAACAAGAAAAAATAGAGAATTCTACATACTAAATCTCTCTCCTTTTTTAATTTTAATATTTGTTATCATTTATTTATTGGTGCTACTGTTTATCCATAATAATTGTGGGGGGAAAGATATTAACATCACATCTTTGTCCCTTAGTGCAGGTTTTTCGAGATATTCCGTAGTACATATTTATTTTTAAACAGCAACAAAGAAATACAGATATATCTTAAAAAAAAAAAAGCATTTTGTATTAAAGAATTTAATTCTGATCTCAGAGCTCCTCCTGGTTTCTCCTTCTCCATTGAATCTTTGTTCCAGGTTTCCCTGCCCCCTTTCCCTCCTCCCTCGGGGAACATGGCATTTATTTGAGGCCTGGGAAAGGGGTCCCAGGTGCTGGGGCCTGAGTCCTTCCGGTGTAGCTGGGCTGGTCCATGCTCTGCCATGATACGGCGAGGTGGGGGGCCCTCTGGGAACGGGGGAGGGAGGGCAGCTCCTTAGACAGAGCCTCGGGCTCCGAGGTGAGTAGAGCTACCTTTAGGAGCCACGCAGTCCTGGCCCTCCCTGGCCCTTGGTCAAGGAAGGAACTGGCCATGGGTCTGAGCTTGTTACTCAGCGGAAGGGGGGGGGGGGGCTGGATTTGGCTGTTATGGGACTGGGAAGTGAGTGCTCATGGGGACCTGGACCCCGAGATGTACGTGAGTTTTCCTGCGTGAACCCTGGTGTTCCCTGAGTCCCTGGAAGGTAGACCCACAGCTCTTCTCAGAAGCCCACCTGGTTGCCCCAGAGTGGTCTTCTCTCCTGGGGTCCTGGGGCAAGTAGAAGCTGCCTGGGTCACTGGCATGTGTGAACATCCTTCCAAACCCACCCCCTCTTGCCTCTCTCTGATTCCTTCAAACAGGACTTACGGGGACAGCCATCAGGCGTGGGCAAGGGATGCTGTTAGAACCAAGGCACAACTTCAACCCTCACAGAACTGTAAATCCACGAAGAGAAAATTTCATAAACTAGGATGGGGGCCTCTGACCCAGTGTGGGGCTGGGATGCATTGGGGGTAGCAGAGTCTGGGGGTCTTCTCATGGCATTGCCTCTAGGCTGCCCCTTAAGGAGCCGGTAGGAGACCGAACAGGGAGGGGAGGGTGGAAGGGTTGAAGCGGACGTTCCAGGTGGAAGGGAAAGTAAGCAAAGGCTTGGCAGGGGCACTCGGACAGGGAGCGGGTGAGGGGTGGAGACCCGGGAGACAGGCAGGGCTAGCTTTTGGGGAGCCTGCAATGCTGCCTTCCCCAGAGCCACTGGGCAGCGGCTGAAGGGCTTTCCACAGAGCATCCCAGCGAGGCAGGGGTTGCAGCCCTGCACGGGGAGATGCCTGGATGGTGGTGGTGTAGTGACTTCACAACCGCTGGGGAGGGTGCCTGCTGCCTCCTGGCTACACTGAGGCCGGAGGCAAGGTCCCTGCCCGCACTGGAGCTCATTGTCCAGGTGCTTTCCATCTGCTGCCCCCCCCCCCCCCCCCACTGAGCCCACACAACTGCCCGGTGGGGCTGTGGCCATCCCGAGGACTTACTGGCCGGAGCCTCTCAACCCCGAACTGTCCTCTCGGCTCACTTGAGCTGCCACACAACAGCCAGAGTGAACCTGTTAGCGTGTGAGCCCAGCTGTGTCACCTTTTGGCCTAAGACCCAGCAAGACTGTCTTTTACTCAGAAAAAGCCAACGTCTGTGCAATGGCCTGAAAGGGCCTGCACCCTCCAGGCTGCCTCTACCTCCCCAGCTCTGCCTCCTTGGTCACTCGGCTCCAGCCACACTGGCTTCTCTGGGCCTCACGCGGCAGGCACGCTCCCTGCCTGGGCCCTGGCACTGGCATTCCCGCCTCCTGGAGCATCTTTCCCAGGCGTCACGCGCCTTAAGTCTCGGTGCCTCGTCCGTGCGGCCACCTGGGCCACTGCTTTCACCGTCGACACGCCTCTCTCCCTCTACTCCGGATGCTCCTGTTTAGCACCCCTCCCACCCCACCCCCCACAGCACATACAGCCTTCTAAGACATTCTAGAACAGAGCTGCTAATAGAACCGTGGCATGGGCCATGTATGTAACACCGTTTTCCAGGAACCAGATTGTAAAAGGTAAAAAGAAACAGGTAGCGTTGAGCGGGATAATAAGGTTTAGGTAATCCCAGACCTAAAGTAGCATCCCACCACCTCATCGGTATAAAAGCCGACGAGAGACGGAACACTGTTGAAGTTAAATCTTCGAATCATTGTGCATTTTGTTCTTACATCTCAGAGGGAGTTGCCCCATTTCTAATGCTCCATCTACACGGTGGCCAGGGGTTACCATTTTGGATAGTGTAGCTCTAAGATGTACTCCCCACTGGGCCTGTCTTCACCGCCTCTCCCCCATCCGCTCCCCCCCCCTCCCCCCGCTAGGGTGCCAGCGACAGGAGGGCAGAGGTTTCTGTCTGTTTTGTTTGTCGCCGTGTTTCCGGCTCCCAGAACGGTGCCTGGATCGTAGTACATGCTCAATAAACATTTGTTAAGCGGAGACGTAATGGTGGGTTTCGCGCCAAGACTGTGGAGGTGGACGAGGGCTGCAGGGGAGAGAAGGGTTGGTGCAGGGGAGGGGACAGGAGACACTCTAGGCTTTTAGAAAGGTGGGGATTTGAGCAGGGCTTGGGAGAAGGGACTCTCTGTCAGTCCAGGCACCGTCTCTTCGTTTCAGCAGCCCCGGAGAGGAGGCTGTGACTTCGAGTGGCAGAGGACACGCAGGAGGCCCAGAGAGGGTGAATAACTCGCCTGGACAGCTAGGCACAGCCAGGAAATGGCCAAGCCAGAATCAAAACCAGCTTTCCCCGACGACGACGACGATGACTCCAATTCCAGTGCTCTTCCCACCGCACCACAGCCGCCCCAGGCTAGGGTAGGGCATCAACAAATAAAAAGGAAAGTCTAGACTCAATACAAACAGGCAGGAGAAAAGTGCAACAGGGGGAGGATGTGGTGGAGGCCAAACCGGAGCTGAAATCCAGACTTCCTCAAGTGTGGTAAGGCGAGAGGAGGCAAGAGTTGTCTCCAGGGCTTGGGGCTCGTCAGTGGAAAATCCGAAACCTTAGTACCAAAGAGATTGCAACACGCAGCCTCGGAAGAAATGGTCTTTAAATAGATTATGGAGAAAAGAAGGAGAAAACGGACACGGCGCGCTCCCCAGTTGTATAAGATCTGCACATACACCCCTGTCGCCTTCTCAGAGGACCGAGAAGGCCCAGGCAAGGCCCAGTGCCTCTGTTCCCTGTCACTGGGTCTGCCAAGCTGTCCCAGCTCACCCCTCCCTGCTGTGGGACTCACATCCTGCCCCCTGGTCTGACCACCATTGTCCTTGGCGACCCACAGTGCTCCTCTTCATTCTCGCTCTGCCCTCCCGGAGTCCCTTTCCCTTTTTCCTAGAGTGACCTACCCTGGTCATCGCCCCGAAGGCCTTTGGGTACTTGCTTCTCCAAAGAACCTGACGGACTTCTCTCTTCCCTCCTTCAAGGAGGCAGGTTGGATGGATCCATGTGGACCTGGGCGATTCTGGCTCCGGTTCGGGTGTCAGGACCATTGTGGTAGCCTGTGTGCAGACGTGGCTGCGAACGGTTCTCACCCCGGTGCCTGCCTGCTGCCCCTCCTAGCCAATGGAGTCTACTCTTGCTCCTTTGAATCTGGGCTGGCCTTGTGACTTGCTTTGTCTAAGCCAGTGGTCGGCAAACTCAGTAGTCAACAGAGCCAAATACCAACAGGACAATGATGGAAATTTCTTTTGAGAGCCAAATTTTTTAAACTTAAACTTCTTCGAATGCCACTTCTTCAAAATGGACTCGCCCAGGCTGTGGTATTTTGTGGAAGAGCCACACTCAAGGGGCCAAAGAGCCGCATGTGGCTCGCGAGCTGCAGTTTGCCGACCATGGGTCTAAGAAACGTGGCAGAAGAGATTCTGGGGCTTTTAGGCCTAGGCCTGAAGGGTCACGGCCATTTTCATTTGTGCCCTCTTGGAAGGCAGCCGCCATACTGTAAGGAAGCCCAACTACCGTGCTGCGGAGAGACCAGGTTAGAGAGGAAGACAGAGGCTCAGGCAGAAACAACCCCCAGCTGTTCCCACCAGGCACCAGGCAGGTGATTGAGGTCATTTTGGATTCTCCAAACCCAGGTGAACCATCTTAGTCAACAGCACACCAAGTAGAGAGAAGCTATTGCTGTAGTGCACATGTGTCAAACACAAGGCCCGCGGGCCAAATCCGTCCCGCCAGGCCTTGCAATGTGGCCCGCACCGCGCTGTCATCACTGCACTCCGCTGCGTTTCCATCACAATGACAGTTTATGACTGTTCAGTAAACCATTCGGCCCGCGATTTAGGCTGGATTTTAGATTTTGGCCCCTTCTCTGATTGAGTTCAACACCCCTACTGTAGTGTAACCCTCTCTTACAAAGGGCGCCTCAAAAGTCAAATTATGGAGTCATTTATTAAAGGCTGGCGGCATATGAGGGAGCAAAAGCGCTCCAGATCTCGCAGGTCTGAACAGCTTGCCACATCTGGCTCATATTGGCAGAATATCACAAAGGTATTGATTACATCTTTGGGTCTGGAATGAGGAACCTGTTTCGTACAAAAACATTTTCACAGAAGCAGAATCTGAGCAACTAGTTATCTACGAATCACTGAATCAACGGAAACACATTATCATTATCTGGGACCACTGGGACGATTTAGAATGATTGTGCTGTCCGGATTCTGGGATCACTGAGTCAACAGGAACTCGTTATCTGTAGCCCCTGAGACAATTTAGGATAATTGAGTTGTCCTGGGTCCCAGGAATGTGCTTCGATGACCGGTGAGATCACAATCGATGGGATATTTGAACCATCATCAATGGAGTACTGGGAGAGCATACATAAATTCAGAAAATCAAAATAACTATTATTGTTTTAGCAAACAAATAAGTACAGAACCCAAACAGCAGTGTCCAACTGAGACGATTGCTACCATACTTCACTCTCCTTGCCCAAGGTTAGAGAGTTGTGAGCAAACAGAACCAAATGAAAAGGAAACGTATTTTAATAAACACTGCCTTCCTAATTATTCAAAGGGCGTATGTGTTTTTTGGGGACACGCGGTATGTGGGCCATCCCTGTTTCAAGCTATGATGTGTTGGGATGGTTGTAATACAGCAATCATACCTGAGCCATACAACTAGAGTCACTTTTCTTGAGGGTTAACACCTCTGTCCCTTCCCATTCATAAGGTTTTACTCGTATGCTTGATGGTCACAGGGGGTAGAGGGAGGTTCAAGGATGGTAGGACATATTTCTAAAAGAATCAGAGGCCAGGGGTCTGCCCGGGTGGGAAGACTCAGGGCAAGGGCTGAGGCAGGAGAAATATTGTCCAAATTTCTAGGGGAGAGTGACTCAGTGGTATTGAAGTCTCACCAAGAGAAACCAGCCTGACCTACTAGAGGATGAGAAGAACTGGCAGAGAAGAACAAGATTTGGAGGAAAAGGCTATGGGCTCTTTTTAAAAAGAAATTTTTATTGATTTCTAGAGAGACAGAGGAAGGCAGAAGGATAGAAACATCGATGAGAGAGAAACATCACCGATCATTGATCAGCTGCCTCCTGCATGCCTCCTCCTGGGGATTGAGCTCCCAACCCCAGCATGTGTCCTGACCGGGAACGAAACCCATGACCTCTTGGTTCATGGGTCAAATGCTCAATCACTGAGCCACAGACTCTTTTTCATCATTCCTCTCCTCCCCCCTCCCTCCTTCCCTTCCTCCCTTCCTCCCTCCACCCTCCTCCCTCTCTCTCTTTCCCTCTCTCCCTCTCTTTCTTCCTCCCTTGGATTCTCTAGTGTTTATGGAATATCAGCCATACGTGCTAGGCCCTGGTGTAGAGTGATGGCTTGGTTACTAGGGCTGGCTTTAGCCTATGCCAGCCTAGGGACTGGGGATGGCCTAGGTAACCCTGGCGAGACCCTACCGGGTTGGATTCAGAGTTGTTGGGAGGAAGACAATTCAGCTGCATCCATCGGACATCCTCCATCAGGACTGGGGAATGGGGAAGGTCAGGAAAGGGATCAGCAAATATTGACTATCTGCCTGGAAAGGAAAAATGCAAAGCTAGGGCCTGGCTGCGTCCGAGGCGGGGCAGAGTGACTCAGAAAGGGGAAAAGTGACCCACAGGGAAAGGACCATCGAGCACTGGTGCCTATCAGAGGAAGGCTGGGCCTGGTCTCCAAGGCTGAGATTTAAACCACATTTTATAAGGTTGTATCGGCCTCTCGGGGGACGAGGCCCTTCATGAAGGAACTGTACGTGCTGGCCTCTGGGGGCCCCCAGTCTGAGAGGCTGACCTGGCCCTTGCCCTCACAGAGTTTCTAGTCCGAGAGAGGAGACAGCCCCCTGCCACCAGACAGCCCCTTGCTGATTCATATGGAAACCATTCACTTGGCCGTGGCAATGTTTGGAATCACCGGATATTGGTCCTGCTGAGCTCTTTGGGGACCTGAACCCTCCCCCTCCCCCCTTCTCCCAGCACGCATTCATGTTCCCCACAGGCTCCTCTTTCCGTTTGTTATGGGCCGAGAGTGGCTCACCAATCTGCGCCCTGATGTTTCCCCACACGTCCCCCGAGGATCCCTGGTCTGGCCCCAAGTGGGGCAGATGCCAGCACATGCCGAGGCCCCGCCTGTCCGCCGCGTTCACAGCCCCATCCGTCACTTCCTCAGGCTCCTGCAGCAAGACCATGTCCCCACTCCCCCCGCCATCCTGGGCCTGGCTGGAAGTCCCCCAGGTGGTGTGGAGATGGCCTGCAAGGCCCCTTCTGCAGAGACCTCTCTGAAAATGTCCTGTTGGGTGGCTGGGCTCTGCTGAGCCCAGTCTGGGCCGCCCGAAGGCCCACCAAGACTCTGACAGGTCGGAATGCTGGGTCTGCCACAAGCCAAATCACTTATCTGGGCCTCAGTGCTCTCATCTGTGAGATAGGAACGGTCATCCCTGCCTTGTGAGCTTGAAGGGACGAAGGGATGACGTGTGGAAGGATCTAGAACAGTAGTTGGAATGCAGGCTGTGCTTACAAACAGTCATCACAATTATGCTCTTATTTCTAGTCCCCAATTCAAGCCTTTTTCTTCTCTGAGCTCCCACTTTAGTATAATCTGGCTGTTTTCCCCCCACTTTGTTTTTTCTTTTTTTTTTTTCATTTAAAAAACTTAAAAAAACAATTGATTTTAGAGAGGAAGAGAGAGATAGAATTATCGATTGGCTGCCTCCTCCATGCCCTCTAATGGGACTGAGCCTACAACTTAGGCATGTGGTCTGGCCAGAAATGGAACTGTGACCTCCTGGTTCATAGGTCAATGCTCAACCACTGAGCCACACCAGCCAGGTCTCCCCCCGCCCTTCCCCATTTTTATATTAAAATACCACGATTGGGTTTTACATTCATCTTTTACAATTCTCTAGCCTCACTTTTCCACTGAGGAGTGAGGCAAGGCAGGGCAGCTTCAGCTCTGAGCCAGCAGTGGGGCAGAGGGGCCGGACGGAGGGAAGGAGGGCGTGGAGAGACCCTCCCCTCCTGGTCAGGGGTGACACCCTGCGGCTCTGGGGTTGCCATGCGTATTGGTGGAGTAAATGATCAGCCCAGAACACAAGGCTGGTCTTCTCTCTCTGCCCCCAAGCACACTGGGAGTCTCGGTGTGACGGTGGAGGCCTGGTCCACCCTTGTACACACATGAGGGCTCCGGGCAGAAAACCCTGAGGCCTGGGGCAGGGCAGCCTGTCCCGCTGCTCCCAGCCTGGTCCTGCTTACATCTGGGGGGCCCGCCATGGGGGGCCTCAGGAGTGTCTGTCCCCAGACTACCCTCCTGGGGATCGGGATTTTACGGGGAAAGCTTGGTGGCACAGGGATGGACAGGACTCCTAGACGGAGGAGAGGAAGGCCTTCCTGGGGGCTCCATCTCTGGGGAGGCAGCAGGAGGATGGCTTCTGGGGAAAGGAATCTGCAGGGAGGCTGTTGGCCTATTAGTTCGCCTTTGGCTCCAGAGGAATCGCTGCCCCAACCCAGGGCTCTCTGCTCCACCCCCTGCACTCCCCTCCCGGCGGCTCCTCCTCTGCTCCTCTCCACCTGGCTGCAGACAGAAAGGGTGGTCCCTGGGGTGGGGACTGTGGGGCAGACAGACACCCCCGAAGCATCCTCCCAGCGGTGCAGGCCACCGGGTCACAGGCCTTGTCTGCACGCGCACATCCACACAGGGTCGCGCACACACAAGTGTGACAGGGGTCACGGCTCCCAGTCACGGGGCGGCCGCCGGTTGGGTAAGGGCTCCTGGGGGGAGGGGGGCTGTGAGGCCCAGCGGAGGGAGCTGGCTTGTCAGGACGAGCCCCCATGGGGCTGGGGGTGGGGGGCTGACCTGGCGGCAGTCCCGTGACCCCAAGCCGCCCTCTGGGAACTGCTGACTGTTCAGCAATAAACACCTCATGGCTATTAATATCACCCTCTATCTGGCAGCCACTGAACTGATAATACCGGATCACTTCTGGCCGGGCCCAGCCGCACTGCCCGGGTTCAAATCTCAGCTGCTCCTTCTGAGTTCCCGACGTCCAAAACCCGAATCCAAAACAAGGCCCCAACCCAGTCAGCGTCTAACCTGTGTTTTAGGACAAAAAGAGCCAGTGGAGCCTCGGCTGCCATCTGTTAAGCAGGTGCCACGTTACCTGAGGCTCAGACCCGTGTGGCGCTGCTTCGGGTGGTGACTGGCCTGTAGTAAGTACCCCCGGAAGGGCAGCTGTTGTGTCTGTTGTGACGTGGTGCAGGGTGGCAGGAAGAGGGGACTTGGAAGCAGACAGAGCTGGGCTCTACATTCGACACCAGTAGTTTTCTGGCTCTGTGACCCCGAGCATGTTGCTTGACCTCTCTTGGCCTCAAGTGATCTGCAATAGGGGCATGATAACACCTACTCCCAGGTGTGAATGTGGGCTCAACCAGACCCCGAATATGAAGCGATTGCCACCTAGGAGGGGCTCAGTAAAGATAGCACTTGTTGAGTGAACGGATGGACGTTAGTCACATCCCTCTGTTAGGGTCCCCGAGGGCTGGGACAGATTCTCCCTCAGCCTGGGTGCTCCCTGAGGATGGGGGTGCAACTCTGGGCTTGTTTCCTGGAGACGGATCTACAGCACCCAAAAAAGGTTCCGCATTTGGGATGGTTTACTCCCTTGGTCGGTGTGGAATGTGGAAGGAGCCAGTCTCGAAACCCACAGGGCGAGATAGAAAGCTTTTCCTGTTTCCTCAGCAAGGAGGTGCGGGCAAGGCCAGGGCCCAGCACCTCGCCCCCCCTTAGCCTGGAGAAGCCAACGAATGTGTTCTCCCACAAAAGCTGTACGAGCTCAGGGAATGCCCTCCTGGGGAGGCCAGAGGGGTCACCCACTTTTCTTCTGGCTACAACCACCCCAGCCACAGCCCTGGCACAGCCCGGTTCTAGCGGTCACACTGAAAGCCAGAGCTGTGGGTGTGTGTGTTGAGGGGTTCAGGAAGGAAGGAGGCAGAAGAGACACGCGGGCAGGGGAAGAGCGCGGCTCAGTGCTGGTAAACCCTCCCCCAGACTTCGGAGAAACTGCCCCCAGATGCCGGTGGTTTGCCAGGCCCAGCCGTTGGCGTTTGCCTAACAGGAAGCATCCCTCACGTTGTCTTATCTTGACTGGTCTGGTTTGGCTGCCGAGAAGGGGCACAGGAAGCCATCCACCTCCCTGCCCATCGCCACCACATGCCACTCCAAAGCCCATTTATTCCTGGCCTGCCCCCGCCCAGCCAGACTTCCTGGGGACGAGGAGGTGGCTGCCCAAGCTGGGGGTATCTGTGGGAGGGCACTCTGGAGGCTGAGGGGTCCCAGGGCTTTCATGCCTACCCCTCCCTTGCCCTCAAGACGGGTAGTTGGCACCTGGTCTGAGCCTCTTGGGTTGTCTGGTAGCGCTGCATGGGCCTCTGGGCCCCTGGCCAGCAGGACCTCCTTGGGTCTGAGGAGGGCATGTCCTGGAGCAGGATGGCCAGGTAGAATGAATAACACTACAGGATCACCCAGTTGAATTTTCATCGCTCGTCTGAGATTCACATTTACTGGGCATCTTGTACTTACTCTGGCCCTCCTCGGGGGGAGTGGCCGCACCTTCCCCTCAGGCGATTCCTTCAGGGTCGCGGGTGCTTCTCGCTGCTCTGACCACGAGTCCCATCGGGATAGGCTGTGCCCTCAGTGTTTGCCTGCAGTCCAGGTGCGAATTAGGCGGGCTCTGCGGGCAGCCGTGGGATCTCTCCTCAAACTGGGAGCCCCCCTCTCTCTGCTCCTTGCGATGGGAACCATTCTCAGGAGGACTTGGATGCTGAGCTCAAGGCTGGCCTTTCCCAAGGTTCAATATATTAAAAAAAATTTTTTTTGTTTGTTTATCCTCACCGGAGAATATTTTTTTCCCCATTGATTTTTCTAGGGAGAGTGGAAGGGGGTGGGAAGAGACACACAGAGAGGAACATGGACGTGAGAGAGACACATCCAGTGGTCGCCTCCTGCCTGCGCCAGAGCCTGCAGTCGAGGTACATGCTCCTGACTGGGAATCAAACCTGTGACTCTTCACTCTGAGGGCTGACACTCTAACCACTGAGTAAAACTGGCTAGGGCTCCATTTGGTTTTTAGAGCCAGGAGATCCGGAAGGTCCTGCTGGGCAGCAGGCATTCAGCTCATAAAAAATTATATCTATATATTGATTTCAGAGAGGAAGGGAGAGAGAGAAAAAACATTAATGACGAGAGAGAATCATGGATCAGCTGCCACCTGCACGCCCCTACTGGAGATCGGGCCTGGAACCCGGGCTTGTGTCCAGACTGGGAATCGAACCATGAACTCCTGGTTCATAGGTCAATGCTCAACCACTGAGCCAGCTGGCCGGGCCCGTCTCATCTTTTCGACACCAGCCAGTGGTAATCTGTTCTTGCAGACAACTATTTCGGAAGCTACCTGAGCCCTGTCACGGTGACCGTGGGCAGTGGACACTCCCCTGCCCTCGGTGTGCCCGTCGGTACCATGCAGAGCATCCAGCCTGCTGTCCCAGGAGCAATAGTTTCCCAACGGCAAATGAGGGGCTGTCAGTGGGTCATGATCTCGGTTTGCGGTTTTGCAACTGACATTGTGCTTTTCCTTAAATATGGAAAGGAACAGGGCAGGAAACATTCAGAGAGGCCGCATGCAGCAAGGGGAAGTGTTGGTTCCTGACCCTCTTGGTGTGTGTGTGTGTGTGTGTGTGTGTGTGTGTGTGTGTGTGTGTGTGTGCAGGGGTCACAGAGTAGTTTACTTGGGTTCGCATGGGTGATGGTAAACCAAGAAGTCAGGGGGACCTTATCTTAGAGGCTGTGACAGAGAGTGGAGGGGCAGCGGAAGGCTCTGAGAGGGTGTCTGCTGCTGCTCCACCTCATGGACGCCAGGGACCGCCCTCCCCCCCTCCCCCAGGCCCCTCTCTGGGGCTCTTCGTTCTCCGAGGCCTTACTTCCTGCCCTGCCTCTGTGGGCCTGACCCCCACCCATTCCCGAGGCCAGGCCCCTCCTAAGGGAGAGCCTCAGGGGCTCATCTGCTTCCCCGGCCACTCAACAGAAGGTGCTGGGACCCTCAGCCTGGCAGCGCCCAGTCTGCCCGCTGCCCGCTGCCCGGCTCTGCCTGCAGTAATCATGTATTGGGAAACCGAAGTTCTGGCCAAGTGGAGAAACACTGCTGCCTCCTGCTTTCCCAACTGCCCTCCACCCCGCAGGCTCCTGCTCCTTAACCCCTTCCTGGCTGTGGGTCTTGGGGGGGGGGGAGTGGTGGTGGTGGGTGTGACAGACAGAGGGCAAGGGCTGGGGAGGCTCTGCCGTGTCACCTGACACACCCCACTCTCACTGCCATCTTTCTCTGGGAAATAAGGTCTCGGTGCGCCCAGCATTCCCAGGGGGACTTGAGGATAAAGCAGATCGAAGGTGGGAAAGGCCTGTAGATAATATTTAGACTGCATCACTGCCTCCCTCCACCTCTCTCTGTGGAAGCTGGCATCCTGGGGTCCAGCTCACATCTAGGAAAACAGGCAGAAAGGGAAGCAGGCCCCGAAGTTGGGTCAGGCTCACTCAGCGAGGGGAACATTTGGTTTTGGTTTAAAATAAAATGTTGAAACCCAAAGTTCTTGATCTGTGAGGCTCTCAGTCTGAGGGAGATATGGCCCTGTTCTGAGGGAGCCCCAGTCTGAGGGGACACAGCCCTGTCCTCAGGGAGCCCCAGTCTGAGGGGACACGGCCCTGTCCTCAGGGAGCCCCAGTCTGAGGGGGACATGGCCCTGTCCTCAGGGAGCCCCAGTCTGAGGGGACACAGCCCTGTCCTCAGGGAGCCCCAGTCTGAGGGGGACATGGCCTTGTCCTCAGGGAGCCCCAGTCTGAGGGACACAGCCCTGTCCTCAGGGAGCCCCAGTCTGAGGGGGACACAGACCTGTCCTCAGGGAGCCCCAGTCTGAGGGGACACAGCCCTGTCCTCAGGGAGCCCCAGTCTGAGGGGGACACGGCCCTGTCCTCAGGGAGCCCCAGTCTGAGGGACACAGCCCTGTCCTCAGGGAGCCCCAGTCTGAGGGAAGGGGAGTCTGTGGGATCCTCCCTGGCATTGGTGGAGCTGCCGTGAGGCCCTGGAGGTCCTGAGCTGCCGGCGTGGGGAAGAGTCTGCCAGGCAGTGCCACCCTTTTCTGTGCGGTGCTGCCCGTGGCCTTCTGTGCGGTGTGGGCAGATCCCAGGAAGAAGGCCCCCCTCTACTCCCGCCCACTCCCGCCATGCCCACCGTCACCGTCCCAGCTGCCCCGTCACGGGCTGACCACTGGCCTGCCGTCACCGCACTCACGTCTGTCCTTAGCTTAGGGGCTGGAAAGGTCTGGGGCCTGGGAGACCCAAGTCAGAGCAGGAAACAGGCCTAGAAAGGGTCCTTCCTGAGCCAGAGCCCTGCTCTGGGCCAGATGGAGACTCGGGGACGTGGGGCCACCAGCACTCGCGTGAGTGGGAAGGCATCAGGAGGTGTGTGTGTGCGTGTGTGTGTGTGTGTGTGTGTGCGCGCGCGCGTGTGTGTGAGATCTGGAAAAGGGGGAGGCATCTGGACAAGCCCCCCTGGTCCTCTGAGCAGAGGTGGTCACAAGAGGGTGCCCGGCCAGGGGTCTGGCTGCAGCTTTGTCTCAGTGCAGGCGGAGGGGGAGGGGCAGGCCTGTCCCAGGGAGACTAGCAGGTCTCGTTCCATCTCCACGGGGAGTCCACGGCCCAGCCCTCCAGGGACCCAGGGCAGAGGGCGATGAGTCACGGATGACTCAGGTGCTAGAGGCCACAGCCACGAGTGGCAGGTGACAGCCGGTTCCTACTGGACAGACAGGTGGCCCAGGAGGCTGACACGGCGAGCTCCTTTCCCAGCATAAGGAAGCTCCTGGTCACAGCCTGGGAGCCGGGCCCCGGGGTGGGCTGACCAGGCCGCCGACCTCCCAGCGTTCCTTCCAGCCGGCGCCGTGGCCTGTGGGCTGGCTGAGTGGCCCTCGGTGGGCAAAGCTGGGCTGAGCCCTCCCCACGTCCTGGGAGGTGTGGGTCAGGGTCCCTCTCCATCGGCAAGAGTTCTACCTGGCCCTTTGGAGCCAACGTCCACCAGCACGGTGGCCTGCCCCTGCCCTTAGAGCCCAGTGTCTGAGCCCGGACGGCCGGGTCTCTTTTGCCCGAGGCCCAGAGGACCAAGCACGGACCTGCTGCCTGGCTCCCAGACCTGGGCCAGAGGTGAGACAGCCCGGGGCGTGGACCGTGTCCTGGGTTAGAATCTCCCCATGGGACCCGGAGCTGCACGGCTCTCTCTCCGGGCCTCAGTCCCGCCCTCAGTACTACGAGGGGTTGTGTCCTGCAGCGTGGGGGTTCCTTTTAGCTTCTCTCCTGGCGCGAAGGCCCGGAAGATGCCCGCTCTCTTTGCCCGGTGCCTGCGGCGGGGATGGCTGAGGAGAGGATGCCCGCCTGGCAGGGCATGCCCAGGGCCCCTGTCCACCTGAAACCCCCGCTGACGACGGGCTGAGCAGCCAGGACCAGACGCTGTGACCGGCCCCTCCCTCCTTCACCGGCCTCTGCGGTGCTTCCTTCTGCTTTTTACAACTGTTTCCTAAGAACCCAGGAGGGGAGCGGCCGTCACCGCCATGCGGTCAGGCTAGAGGCAAAAAGAGACGGGGAAGGAGGGAGATGAGGAGCGAGGATGGTCAGGAGGGGGTGGGAGAAGAGGGGGAAGGAGGGACAGAGGATGAGGGGCAGAGAGGAGGGGTGGGGAGGAGAGAGGTGGCATCAGACAGCAGCAGGCTTCCCCCCGTTGACAGAGTAAGGAAAAGGAGGGAAGAAGGGGGCCTGTCCATCACCTGCCGCTGCCTGGCTAAGGCTAAGGTACTCCTTCTAACAAAGACCCCCCTGACCTCACTGCCTCAAGCAGCAACCTCCTCCCCCGTCACTTTCTGTCCATGACGCCCTGTCATGAGGAAAGGGCGAGTCATATCAAGTCGCTTTTGGGCTCAGGTCCCCGAAATGGCTCCTCGTTTTCTTCGGAGTGAAAGGGTCCAGGTCCTCCCAGAGGCCTCCAGGTTCTGCACGATCCCTTCTCAACCGGCTTGCCTCTCTGACATCCTCTCCAGCTCTGCTCCTTCCCGCTCCTGCAACCTGCCGACCTCCTGGCTGGTTTTCAAACGGACCAGGCCTGCTCTGTCCCAGGACTGTTGCCAGCCTTCTCCTCTGCCTAGAGGTCTGTGACTCACTCCCTCGCCGCCTTTAGGTTTTGCTCAGACATCAGCTTCTTCCTGGGGCCTGCCTTGAGCATCCTACGTAAAATGGCAATATTCACCCCTCCCCCCCAACTCTCACCCATCTCAGCCTGCTCTATCTTTCTTCCAAACACCAACTCCTTTCTAACGCCCTCCCATTCTAAAAGGCATTTATTTATGCAGCATGCGCATTGTGCATTGTCTGTCTCCCTTCACTGGAAGGAAGCTCCACAAGGGCAGGTTTCGTTGTCTGCTTGTTCACGAATGACCTGAAGTCCCTGGAACAACACCCAACACACAGTAGGTGCTCAATGTGTGGAGTGAATGACTAGCACCTATTCCTGTTGGAAAGATCTTCCCCCCATCTCTCTGCCTCTATTACTCACCTGCTCCCCACTCACCCATCCACCTCCCTGGTTACAGCTCTGTGAGGGCTGGGGCCTTCTCTGTCTGCTCATTGGTGTGCTCCCAGCATCTGTCTGCAGAGTAGCAATCTTATGTATTGTCAGCTGGATGGAAGGGACCTTAGGCAGAGACCAGGGAGGGCAGGAAGGCAGGATAGCAACTAAGAACAGGCCTAGCAAGAGGGGTCAATGAGGAAGAGGATGGGAGGATGTCCACAGGTCACTCCAAGGCTCCTGGGATCCCCCAATCTGGGCAAGAGCTATGCTATTCCAGGCCTGTTACACATACTTATATACACTTACACATGCACACATCCACATCCACAGATCCACAAGACACACATCCATACATCCACATCCACACATCCACAATACACACATCCACATATATACATCCACACATCCACATATACAGATCTACAATCCACATATCCACACACCCACACATCCATCCATCCATATCCACAATACACACATCCACATCCACACATCCACATATATACACCCACACATCCACATATACCGATCCACAATCCACATATACACACATCCACACCCACACATCCACATCCACAATACACACATCCAAATATATAGTACACACATCCAAATCCACACAGTCACACATCCATGCATTCATATATATATACACATACACATATATACATACCCACACATTCACCCCCCACATATACATACTCATACACACACGCACACATACATGTACACACATACATACACACATGCATATATACACATATGCACACACACACTCTAGATCACATGTGTCAAACACAAGGCCCGCGGGCCAAATCCGTCCCGCCAGGCCTTGCAATGTGGCCCGCCCCGCGTTGTCATCACTGCACTCCGCTGCGTTTCCATCACAATGACAGTTTATGACTGTTCAGTAAACCATTCGGCCCTCGATTTAGGCTGGATTTTAGATTTTGGCCCCTTCTCTGATTGAGTTCACACCCCTACTCTAGATGGTCGCACGTCAGTGTACTGAGCAGAGGGAAGGAAGGCTGGTAACTGTGCTGTCGGAGTGAGGTGGCGTCGAGCTAACCCACGAGGGCTTCCGGAGGAGGAAATCACCTGACAGCTTCAATCAGAAGTAACTTTGGACCACGTGGAGGGGCTGGGATGGGGAAAGAGAGAAGGATGTGACCGAGGTCAGTAGAGGCCCAGGAGAGGGTCCGGAGAGGGACAGGAGAGGGGCAGAGAGGGGCAGAAGTGAGCTTGAACCCAAGAGAGAGGCAGGAGAGGGGCAGGAGAGGGGCAGAAGTGAGTTTGACCCCAAGAGAGAGGCAGGAGAGGGGCAGGAGAGGGGCAGGAGTGAGCCTGAGCCCAAGAGGGAGGCAGGAGTGGGTCCAGGCCCCAAGGGCTGGGTTTGGGTCCAGAGGTGCCTCACAGAACAGAGTGGCAGGACAAGGCTGGGTTACCCAACGGGAGCCCCGAGAGGAGGAACGTGCCGGTTTCCCTCCGGTTCAGGCCCGGGGGAGGTGGTCAGTGTCGCACTGTGACCGGGATGTGGCGCCCAGAGTGGCTCTTGTATGTGGTTCAAGCTGATACTTTTCTCCAATAAAAAGAAACTCTTGGCTTTTAAAAAAGAACCATGCCAAAGTCAACGATGGCTGTTGGGAAAACCTGGAGATGGACCAAGAGATGGTCGAGAAGAGTGAAAGAGCCGCCCAGAACGGGCGTGAGCGGGGCCTGCCCAGACGCTGTTGCCTTCCCCCGGGGGACGGACTGCCGCATGGTGAGCCCGAGCCCAAGGAGGAGAGCGGTTTTGAAATTCTACTCTTGATTGAGACACCGCTGGCCATGCTGGCCCTTCTCAGAGCCTGGCCTCTGCTCCCCCCGTCCTGTGTCACAACCTCCTTTGGATTCTTTCGGAGGCTCGGTCTTCTGTGCTGATAGGGACACGCTTTTGTGTAGCACGTTCATGGGGGACAGCTTTTGTGGGCAAAGGACACCAAGGGTTTTTCCCGATACACAACCTGGAACCCTTGGCTTCCCCTGTAACGCGTTACTTTCCTGTACCTGCAAGTGGTACCACCCCCTGGTGCGGCCCAAAGCCTGCCATTTGTGTTGGATCAGCACTTGGGCTTGATCCCCCCACCCCCATCCCGCCCCCACAAATCTATTGGCATCTCCGGGGCCTGTTCAACTTCAAAAATATTTCTGTCCCTTGTTCCCCTCTCCCACCCACTGGCCCGGCCTCTGTGACTTTTCTGCTCCCTCAGCCCTCTAATCTTGCCCCCCTCAGCCACCCAGGTGAGCTTTGACGCAATGACGTCATGCACAACGTGCAGAGTCATGCCACCTCTGCTTAAACCCTGGTCACATGCAGCATAAGCACGTCCTCCTCACCTTCCCCCTGACCACCTCTGCCACCTCCTCGAGAGCTTCTCTCACCCCCTGCACACACTGATCTGTCTGCTCCTGAACATACCATTCTCACGTCTGTCTTAGGGACTCTGCCCCAATGTTTCCTCCTTCCGGAACATGCGTGGATGCCTCCTATGTACCCTTGGGAACTCAGCTCAAATGTCACCTCCTCCAGGAGGCCTTCTTTGGGTACTCCCTCCTCCACAGTTATATCACCACGCTGTTCAAATAGCACCCTATTTATTTTCTTTATGGTACTTATCGCTAGCTAAACTAGCTTCCTTTATTTCCTTGTTTATTGTCTTTCCCGCTCAGATTCCACTGGGTGATTTGCCACTACATGCCCATGTCTAAAGCTTAGTAGGGTTCAATACAAATCTATTGAATGAATAAATGAATGAATGAATGAATGAATGCTACAACTCTGCCTTGGCTGAACTTGTAGAGATTTTGCAACCTCTCTTACACAACCAGGAGCTTGATAACCTGTTTGTACCCTCACTCCAAGGATCTTAAGCTTGCTTGTCAATGAAGTGACAGTTCACCCATTCTTGGCAGCCCACCCCCATCAGAGGACACAGAACACGCATGAGGACCCCGGGCTGAGTTGGTTCACACAGCCTGGCTTCTGTGCTGATTATCTGTGACTTCAAGCAAGTGCCGAGGCCTTTTGCTGTTTGTATTCCTCCTCTGGGAAGAGGAATGCACAGATGGTCTCTAAGATTGGGTTTGACTTTCAAGGACCAGAGTGGAATGAAGGAGGCCGGGAGTGGGGGGGGGGAATGGATGGAGGAGTTAGTGGGTTGAGAGGAGATGGGTGAGGGCAAGGGAAAGGATGGTGAGCCGTTTTGGAGAGGCCTTTCTTTTCAGCGCCTTAAAGATTGGCTTTGGGGGACCCTTTGGGCAAGGTTTGCTCTTCCAAGTTCGGGGTTTGCCCCTTGTCCTGTTCTGCTCCCCTGAGACTGGGGTCACACGTCGAGAATGGTGACATCCCCATCTCCTTTTCTGCTGCCATGCGGCAAGTGTTCCCTGCCTGGGGCTCACGGACCCCCGAGATTGACCGCACAGACTTGGGGGTATGCAGATGAATGTATTTTGGGGAGAGAAAGTTCTTGCTGTCATTGCTTTCTCTAAGGCCCCTTAACATTTAGGGACCCAGATTGAGAACACCACGCTGCACTAAGAAGACGAGGGAGAGTCTCCTTATCAGTAACACTAGGAGTTGGGGTGACCTCTCGTAACATCCAGCACCGAGTATTCTAATAATTCCTAATGTTGTTCCATGCACACGATCTCAGTTCCTCTTTCCAAAAGCCCCGGGAAAACATGTCCTCCCCTTTTAGGTGATAAAGCCGCGGTGATGAGGTTTGCTGACTTGCTCGAGGTAAGTGGCAGAGTGTGCCCCAAATCTGACCGCTGGCTGAGACATTTCAGGGCTTCCCTTGTACTGCCCAGCAGGGTCTCGCACAGGGAGGTCCCTAGGGTTCTCCCACCGCCAGTCTGCTCCGAGGCAAGTGAAGAGAAGGGAGCAGAGGACGAGGTGGTGGAGGCAGAGGTCATGCCCAGGTGGAAACCCGAAGCTCCTTCCAGCAAGTCCAGGAGGCCTCCTGGAGGAGGCGGCGTTTGGGGAGCTCCAGCTGAGCTGTGGAAGGGTGGAAGGGAGGAATTCCCAGGTAGCAGAAAGCATCCCTCCTGGTGGGTCCTCAGGTATTTACAGCCTCCTTGGAAGCCTGGAATGCAGGTGTGTGCATTCTATCGGACTTTGGGCTCTGCTTCAGGCCTCTGGCTGGAGAGACTTTTTGGAATGTGCCCCATGCCTTCCAGGGCCACCTTTGGCCTCACCTGCTATTTACCCTCCTCTTCCTCCTCTTCTGCCCCCCCCCCGCCCCCCTTGACAGTCTGAACCAGTGCCAGGAAATTGTTGGTCAAAGGTGAGGTCACCAAGAACGTGGAGAAACAACAGGCCCTCATTAACCTTGTTTACCTGCCGGTACCTGTGGCCTTATAAGGTTCCTTGGCCCCTTTTCATTACCTGAGCCTCCTGCTCCCTTAGAAGCTCAGATCCGCTGGGCAGATTTTGGTGGGGACTTCAATGCTGACACTCCCAAGAATCTCCCGACTCCTCCAGTTTCTGGTCCATGGTCCATATGTCTATTAGATCAGATCTCAGACAGCATGGTCACCTGAGTTTTTTATTTTTATTTGCTTGTAAGTGTGTGGAAAGGTTTGTTTAGAAAAATATTTTTTCCAGTCTCTTTAAAAATAATCTTTAGGGGTGGGCACGTGCTCGGAGGTGGGAGCGGCCAAGGACAGGTCAAAGGAGACTTATGCAATACTTTCAACAATAAAGAATTTAAATTAAAAAGAATAAAAATATTTATTGTTGGAAGTATTACAAAGTAGTACATATGTTCTCTTTTTATCCCATTGACCCCTTCTAAGCCCCCCACACCTCACCTAACCTTTGATGCTGGCTTCCCAATGAGACTGTAAGCTGCTCAAGGGGAGGACTGTATTTATTTGCCGGTATATTCTCAGGGCCTGGCATTCACAATGTCTGTTTCAGTGGATGGTTCAATGGGCGAATGGAACTATAGCTCAGAACTTACCTCTTTTAGGGCACCCCCTAGTTTAGCCTCTACCTATTCTTATCACCCTCCCATCCCTACGTTTGGTCTGTCAGTCTTCTCCTGATTTCTCCTTGCTGTTGCTCTCAGGTTACTTCAGATGGGCATGTTCAATCACAGTTTACGCTGCCAAGCCAGAGACCATGCCCTCTAATTCTCCCCTGTGGCCCTCTGACACCCACTGCAAATGCCGTGCACACAGCAGGCCCCTAATCGATACTCACCAACTAACTGACCTGTGGGGTCTGGCCCGAAGAGGGGCCAGGAAAATCCGATTATTTCTCAGTGTTTTTTTTTGTGAAAGAGCTTGGGTCTGTCCTGGCCCTGCCCGCCCATCATCCCTCAGACCTGTGTACACAGCTGATGTTTTAAAACCTTCAACGTTCATTCATTTATTCGGTCAAAAGCTGTTTGCCCAGGCTGCGGGCATGCCAGGCACTGTGCATGCTCTGGCTCTCAGAGTTGGCGAGGTTTGGTGACTTGCCCAAGGCCACACAGCCTGTGAGTGGCAGAGTGGGCCCAGAACCCGGCTGCTGGCTGGACATTTAGGAGCTTCCCTCGTGCTGCCCAGAAGGGTCCCTAAGGTTGTCCCACCAGCCAGTCTGGGCCAAGGCAAGTGAAGAGAAGGTAAAGAGGAAGAGGAAGACTGGGTGGGAGGAAAAGCTTCCCGGCCTCAAGGAGGTGCAGACCATGGAGGGAGGCGGGATATTTACTAGAGAAGTCCTCAGCGCTGGAGCCAAATGTCGGGACATCAGCGAATGCTTCCCCCAGGAGCTGGCACCTGAGACCCTGGAAAGATTCTTACACAGCCATTCATTGGCAGGGGCCCTTTAAGAGAGCTTTGCCCATCTCTGTTAGCCCGAGACCTGCCTGTGACCTCCTGTGGTCCATCATCAGCACCAAGGGCTGCAGAGCCACAGGGCGGTGACAGGGCCCATCGTCAGCAGGCAGGCGTGCTAGGCTCAGAGAAGGGCAGAGACCCTCCCGAGGCCCCGCAGTAACTCTGGGCAGGGTGCTGGGCACGGAGGGAGGGTCCTTACCAGGGTTCCCCTTCTTGCACAATGGCATTGAAAGGATGGCCCAGGCTAAGACACCTGCTGGGGGGAGGTGGGGTCTGAAAGAAGCCTCGCCGTTCGGGCAGAAGGATGCTCGTGTGAGAGAGAGCCCATTAATCCCGGGCAGGGAAAGCCTATCAGAGGCAGAGAGTGGGGCGGGAGGCTGTCTGGGCTGGACTTCCAACCCATGGACCTGCCTGGGCAGTCTCCCACACAGCTCCCAGGCCTTGTTTTCCCCAGTAGCTTACGGGTACAAAGTCCAATGGGGTGATTTTGTCATCTCTTCCCAGGGCAGCCTTAAAGGGCCAGTGCCCCCTCCTGGGATTAATGATTGCCTGCTGGGCTGCCTATAGACCCAGATGTCAGTGAGTGTGAGGATGGGTGGGAGGAGGTGGTGACAGAGGGGTGGCTGGGATGGGACTGGAAAGAGACCAAGGGAGGGCAGTAGCTCCCTTGAATCCATCCTCGCAGGGGATGCGTCCTCTTCTGGCTGAACCTCGGGCCGGGAGGAGGGACCAGTGTCTTTAAGGGCAAACAGCCGAGGGAACTTGTGAGCCCAAAAGGGAGGGTAAAGTCCAGGTTGCTGCCCCTGGCTCTGACAGGAGAGCAGTTTGGGAGACAAAAACAAAACAAAACATGCCAGGCCTAGGTTAGGGCTCCCACAGTAGGGGGGTCGGTGGGGGAGGGGAGAGGGTCTGCTAGCCAAATGAGAGGGAGGGGCATGAGGGGTACCTCAGGAGGTCACAGCTTGGTGAGGCTAGCCCCTGGGGCCCTTCCCTCAGGCCCCTGACACACGCATGTCCCAGAGACTTGGAAGGTGCCTTCGCGTCACCCCAAACCTCCAGTCCTTCTCCATCTCTGTCCCACCCCCTCCCCAGCCTTGTGGAGCAGAGTCATAAGTAATAAATGATTACAAGAGCCATTTTTTGTTGGGTCTTGGGCTCAGTACATAGATTCACTATGTACAAAAGCCCTGGAGAAGGGTACAGATTTCCCCTCCATTTTTACCGGCGTGGAAAAGGAAGCCCCGAGAGCTTATGCTACCACTCACCATCCTACACAGAGCAAGGGGCAGAGCGGGACCCCCCGCCCCCCCCACCCCGCCAGGCCCTCCGTCTCCCACCCCCTGGTCTATGGCAGTGATGGGCTGTAATCCTGTTATTTCCCAGGCCTCAGAGACCTCTGAGCTTTAGCCACCAGCCTCTTCTCTTCCTCTCCCCCACTCCACGAGCATCCAGCCATCCTGAGCGCAGCCAGGCTGGATTCCTCTGTCACCGTCTTGGGCTCCATGGCTGCAAGTGCCGGTGGCCTTCCTGCAGCCCAGGGGACAGAAGGAGGGCTGGGGGGGGGGGGGGGGCTTGCTGAGTAGGACCGGCCAGGAGGAGGTAGAGGTGTGGATGGATAAGATGATTCAGGCACCAGAACTGTGGAGCGAGTTGACCCTACTTCTGGGAAGACCTTATGTCAAGCTCACCTTCCCGCCCTGCTCTCGAGTCACAGAGCTCTCACGAACACCTTTCTTTACTCAGGGGTTTAAATCCTTTCACCAGATTTCTGTCTGCGGCTTTCAGCTGTTACCATCTGTCTCCAGTACCACGTGCTCGCGGTTTATCCTTCCCCAAGTCCTTTGCACACAGGGCTTCCTATGGGATCCGCAGAGCAGATTTTATTAATCCCATGGGACAGATGAGGAGACTGCGCCCGCAAGCCAGGAAGTGACACATACAAGACCCACACTCAGCGCTTCCTGCGGCTACTTTCTCTGCTGCCTCTGCCCTGTCCCTGCCCCAGTGAACCGGTCCTGTCTCAGCCTGGCTGGCTTCAGAGTTACACTTTGTCCCTGGTTCTTTTACTTAACTTTCGTTTATTGTGGTAAAATACGCGTTACATAAAATTTACGATCCTCACCACTTGAAAGTATACAGTGCAGTGGTATAAAGTACATTCATAGTCTTACATAACTGTCATCACCATCCATCCCCAGAACCTTTTATCTTGTCCAGCTGAAACTCAGTACCAATTCAACAACTCTTCGTTACCCCTCCCTCTCCACCACAGCCTTTGGCAACCACCCTTCTATTATACTTTGTCTCTACTCTAAATACCTCTCACAAATGGAATCATGCAGTACTTGTCATTTTGTGACTGGCTTATTTCACTTAGCGCAATGTCTTCAAGGCGCATCTACATTGTAGTATATTGCAGAATTTCCTTCCTTTATAAAACTTATGTATTGATTTTGAAAGAGAGAGAGAGAGAGAGAGAGAGAGAGAGAGAGAGAGAGAGAGAGAGAGATGTTGATTTGTTGTCCTACTCATTTATGCATTCATTATTTGATTCTTTTTGGGGGGGAGGAGGGTCCTGGATTTTATTTGTTTTGATTTTTTTAAACTTTTTGTTGAAAATATTAAATGGTCCTCCTTTCCCCCCATAAACCTCTTCCAGCCTGCTCCCCATTGGTTGATTCTTGTATATGTCCCGACCAGGGGTTGAACCCACAACCCTGGCGCATCCAGTCATTCTGAGCTGAATTAATAAACTGAATTACCTGGCCAGGGCAGACTCTCCTTCCTTTAAAAGGCTGAGTGATATTTTATTGATGGATATATCACAGTTTGCTTATCCATTCATTTGTCAGTGGACTCCTGGGTTGCTTCCTTCTTTTAGCTAGCTATCATGAGTGACGTACTATGAGCATGGTACACAGGTCTCTCTTCAAGACCCTGCTGTGAGTCCTTTGGGCTACATACCCAGAAGTGGACTTGCTGGATCATATGCTAGTTCTGTTTTTAATTTTTGAGGAACCGCCTTACTGTTGTCTAGAGCAACTGCAACATTTTACATTCCTATCGACAGTGCACAGGGTTCCAGTTTCTCCATCTCTTTGCCAACATTTGTGATTCTGTTTTTTTTTTTTTCTTTCTTTTTTTTTCTTTTTCTTTTTTGGATAGCAGCTTTTGTAATAGGTGTGGAGGGGGTATCTTTGAGTAATTTTGATTTGCATTTCCCTAATGATTAGTGATATTGAGAACCATTTCATGTGCTTATATGGCCATTTGTATATCTTCCTTGGAGAAATGTCTATTCAAGTCCTTTGCCCATTTTTAATCCTCTCCTGGAGGATATTTTTCCATTGAGTTTTAGAGAGAGTGGAAGGGATGGGGAGAGACAGAGAGAAACACATTGATTGGTTACCTCCTGCATGAACTCTGACTAGGGCTGGGGATTGAGTCTGCAACCAAGGTACCTGAATCAAACCTGGGACTCTTCAGTCTGAGGGCAGATGCTCTATCCACTGAGCAAAACTAGCTAGGGCTTTTTTTTTCTTCTTTTTTTTTTTTTAAATTGTTGAGCTTTAGGAGTTCTCTATGTATTCTAGATATTAACCCCTTATCAGATATATGACATAAATATCATCTTTATTTAGTGGGTTGTTTTTTGATAGTGTCTTTTAAAAAAAATCCTTACTATTTTAAAAACATCATGAATATTTTTGGAGTGACATTGATTAATAGGATTATATTGGCTTCAAGTATACAATTCTATAATACATCATCTCTATATTACATTGTGTGTTTACTACCAAAAGTCTAGTCTCCTTTCATCAGTCTATTAAGACCTCTTTCCTCTCTCCTGCCTCCCCCTTTCCCTCTGTTAATCACCATACTGTTATCTGTGTCTGTAAGTTTTTGTTTCTTTGCTTGTTTGTTACTTTTTGTTTTATATCCCACATGAGTGAAATATAGTCCTTGACTTTTTCTTTTTAAAAAATATATTTTATTGATTGTTTTACAGAGAGGAAGAGAGAGGGATAGAGAGTTAGAAACATCGATGAGAGAGAATCTTGCACACCCCCTACTGGGGATGTGCCCGCAACCAAGGTACATGCCCTTGACTGGAATCGAACCCGGGACTTTTCAGTCCCCAGGCCGACTCTCTATCCACTGAACCAAATCGGTTTCGGCAGTCCTTGACTTTTTCCATCTGGTTTATTTCTCTTAGGGTGATATTCTCAAGATTCATCCACGTTGTCACAAATGACAGTGTTTCATCTTTTATTATGGCTGAGTAGTATTCCACTGCACGTGTTCCACGTCTTTATCCAACCATCTGTCAAAGAACAGGGGCTGCACAAAGGGTTTAAAACGTTCACGAATGCCCACAGTTCTTGGTGCTGTCACTGTGGCCCTTTCACCTGGGTTCCAGTGTCACGTACCTTTGGTGCCTCTTGACCTATGTCCAAGCGTTGATGGCCTGTTTACCTGGCTGGCCTCACCCGCCAGACTGAGCGAGCTAAGGTCTGCACTCACGCCCAGCAGGTGCGTAGTGTGTGTTTGGTGAATGGGGGAAGACGGCCTCAGTGGATAACAGATGATTCCGGCTAGGGGTGGAGTGAAAGGAGAGATGAGGAGCTCCCAGCCATGGAGAATGGGTTGGAGTCAGCCTGCTACTGCCATGCAGGATGGGGAGCGTAAGATGGCAAGGAGCCAGAGTGCCCAGTTCAAATCCTCTCTTGGCTGTGTAGCCTTGGGCAAGTTGCTTAACCTTTCTATGCCTCAGTTTCTTTGCATCTGGGAGTAATAATGGCATCTGGCTTAGAGGGTTGGTTATGAATATAAAGGGCTCAGCAGATAATAAACATCACTTGGGTGCTGGCTGGGATGACTTCATTCTCGTCTCAGCTCTCTGAGGGCAGAGAACACTTTCCTTTGTGACCCCAGCACCTACACCAGAGTTGGTGCTTCGCTGACATTTGTTCATTGAGTTAAATTGTCTTCGGTCAACCGGACCGTCCTTCCTGACTCTGTCCCTAGTGTTTCCTGCTGCAGCTTTCTGACACGTTTAGTCCTGCTCCCCATCATCCTGCTGCACAGCTGGGTCTTGCTCCTCCCTCCCCCGCAGCCCTCTACCAGCTAAGGGCCTCTAGGAAGGCAAACTGCTGGTTCTCGGCTCTCCATAAAGGGCCAGGGCTGGGCTGGGGCAGGGGCTAGGCGGGCTGGGGTGGCACTTGAGGAGGGTAGGAGCTGGGGAGGGCTGCCACTCTCCTCTGTGTCTCCCTGCCTCAGTCCACAGAGCCACAGAGTCTCAGGGCTGTTCTCCTGCCACCGAGGGGCCTGGATCAAGCTGTGCCCATTCTCCTGACAGCTTGCTGGTCGCCCTGTTCCCTCTCGGAACCAGGGGATCAGAGAGAGGAGAAAACCCTTAAGTATTCTGGCCTCGTCTCCTAGAGCCTCTCTGATGTGGCTCTTGATTATCTCCATGGCACCCAGAGGAACCCAGGAGCCATGCCCTGGAGTGAGGGGGAGGGACATCCCTGGTCCTTCCCTGGGCGCAGTGGCAATGGGCAGGCTCCCCTGAGGGCTGCCCCACTGCCCTCCATTCATTGGACCCTGCTGCCACGGCCAGCTGTGTCCCAGCAGCACCATGCCAACACGGACCTGGGCAGTCAGCTGTGCTCTGTCCAGGGGTCAACGCTCCTGGATTCCTGATGTCTGCAGTCCTCTGACGTCACCTCAGGTCCTGTGACTTGCCCTGCCCACTTCAGAGGCCATCGTCAGAGACTTTGACCTGCCCTCAGATGTCCTGGGCATGGGCAGTGCGTTCGACAAGTCAGGTGCCAGTGAATGGTGGGAAGGCTGGGAGGCTGGCTTGGGGCTGGGGCTGGGGTACCACTTTGCCCTGTGATGAGTCACACTGCCTGTCAGGCAGTGGGAGGAGAGAGGGCAGGACTGGGAACTGGGTACGTGCAGGTGTGGAGGGGTGGGGAGTCTGGGTCCACACCTCAGATGTTCCCGTCTTCTGAGAAGCCCAGCAGCTTTTCTGCATCTCCGTGCATGTGTCTGAGTGTGGGGTTTGTGAGTGACTTCAGGGATGTGAGGATGGGCATTACATGGCGTGAGGGTCGTGTGTGTGCTCATGTATGTTCGTGTGTGGTGAGTGGTGGATGTATTGGTGAGTGGTGGGCACTGAGTGTGATGCTGGGCTTCGGGGCTGAGTAAAATTCAGAGTAGAGAATGACCACAAAATTACCAAGTACCTTTATCTCTATTTTAATTTGACTTCAGCCTCTGTTAGAGGTCAGATGGCTGGGTAGCTGTTGAAAGTGTGTGTGTGTGTTCGCGGGGAGGATTTGGGGTATCTTGTTGCCACCCCAGTTGTTGGTTATCATCTGAATGACTATTTCTTGATTGGATGAACATGCCAAAGCCACACTTTCAAAATTATACAAACAGAAACAACATAGTGGAACTAAATTTTAACCATCATGTGATTATGCATATACATGTATATATTATACTTTTTATTATATATTTGATATGTATCAAAATAAATGCCTTTGACATATTGTTGAATCTTAATTTTTTAAACAATTAAGACTGTCAGCTTTGTCTAATATTTATATCTTCTAAGAATAAAATGAATCATTTTTATCAGATGCCCTTATTACCACCATCAGAATATAAGATTTATTTAATAATTTATTATTATTTTTTTACCCAGTAGAATGTAATCTTTAAGAGGGCAGGGATTTTGTCTGTCTTGTTCACTGTTGTCTTTCCAGCACCTAGAATAGCGCCTGGTATACAGAAGGTGCCATATATATATATACATATAGTGTAAGTGGAAGGGAAAGCATTCCTGAGAAAATGGCACTTAAGTGGCCCAGAGGACCAGGAGGCATTAAAGAGGGGAGGTCAAGGAGGGGAGGGACTGTTCCAGATGGTAGGCAAGCATGTACAAAGGTCCTGAGGCAGGGAAGGTCAGAGCACATTCTGAGGAGCTGAAGTGCTCGTGTGTGTGTGTGTGTGTGTGTGTGTATGCAGGCAGTGTGCAGGGCTTTCTTGGACATTTGAAGGAGTTTGAAAAGTTGTTTAAAGAGTTTTAAGCAAAGAAATGACATGACCAGATCTGTGGCTTTAGAACATCCCTCTGGGTGCTGGAGGAGGCTGGCCTCTGGGGTGGGCGCAGAGTGAAAGCTGCAGGACTAGCAGGGGACCCTGGTGCCAGCCTCCAGGGGCCGATGTTGGTGACTCCGGCCGGAGGGGTGGGTGGTAGGGGGGTGGCTGAGGGAATCTGACTCCCAGGACAGGCTCAGGAGGTTTCAGCAGCAGACGTGGCAGGTTGCACCAATAGGCTGGATGGATGGAGTGGGCGGCGAGGGGGCGAGAGAAGGTGGAGCGCTCCTCTGTCTCCTGGCTGGCTGACCCGGTTGGCTGGACGGAGTGCTTCCTGTGTGCTGGGGCCTTTGCTAACCACGTCACTCTCCCCATTAATCTTCACGGTCCACGAGCAAACATAGGTCCCGGGGGATGAGGCCTCTGCGGTGGGGCTTACACCTGGTGCAGCGATGCCCTCCCATCCAATACCAGCAAGGCTCGTAGCTGGCTGGGTAGAACCGGGATCATAAAGTAACGAGGCCTACACCGTAAACTTGCCTTTCCATAGAGACCCCTGGGTGAGGCATGGCTGAGGCCTTGGCCCTGGCACAGGCCCTCCTGAGCCCTGGACGGTCTTTCTTGCATAAACCACCCTGTGACACTCTGTCTTCTTTGGATTCTGTTTTGGTTTATATCAAGTGGAGCAAGAAACTCATATCTTTTTGCCGAAACCAGTTTGGCTCAGTGGATAGAGTGTCGGCCTGCAGACTGAGAAAGGTCCCAGGTTCAATTCCGGTCAAGGGCATGTACCTGGGTTGCAGGCACATCCCCATTAGAGGCTGTGCAGGAGGCAGCTCGTTAATGTTTCTCTCTCATCGATGTTTCTAGCTCTCTATCCCTCTCCTTTCCTCTCTGTAAAAAAAAATAAAAAAAAATAAAAAATAAAAAAAATCAATAAAATATATTTTAAAAAAAGAAAAGAAATTCGTATCTTTTAAGAACCAAGCAAGCACAGGAGTCTTCCAGATTTTTAGGTTTGCCCCTCCGTGCCCCCCTTGCTTCCCTCCCCCACCCCCCAACCCCCTTCCCCGCTGCAGCCTGGCCTGCCAGCACCAATCTGTCTCTTAAACGTCCAACTGAATGGCAATTCTTCCCAGCAGTTTCTATTACCAATCTCTTCCAAAACATTCAACTTGGATTTTAAAGAAAAACCCTTTCTTTTCAGTCCTATTCCATCGTTTTGTGTTATAGTTAATTAAATTACGTGATTACAAAAAGTGAAACTAGCAAACAGGTTTGGGGACAAACACAATGGTTCTTGGGACACACGTGGTTTGCTGGCGGGAATGGGAAGGGGCGGCACGTTGGAGAGCCCCGGGGCTGGCTGCACCCCCACATGATGGGCACTGGGCTGTGGGCAGGCTTCCCGGCTTCCCGGCTTCCCACTGGCCGTGAGGGCGATCGGAGGAGGCCCCAGGCCAGGCCGGTCACCGGGTGAGAATGTGGGCGAGGGGGGCAGCTGCGCCTGGGTGGCACTTTCTGTTACTTTTTACCAGAAGACGAATTCCACGTTTGGTATTTAGCACACATATCTGGCGCCCCCGGGAATCAATAGGAAATGCCGTCTGTGGTTTAAGCATCAAGCATTGACTGTAAACTTCGGGTCTGTTAAAAATGGGGAAAGGCAGTGTGATTGGGAGGGGCCAGCGTGGTGCCCTCTTTGTTAAGTGTCTGCACTTGGCTAGGCCAGGATCCACCTGAAGGTCATGTTCCTGCCTTTACTCTAAAGAGAGCAGAGGCGAGATCCCCGTGGCAGTAGGAATCTGGGTCCAGATGCTGCTCAGAAGGAGTAACTGTCTAGTTGGGGCTAACAGGGTGGGTGTCCTGCCTTCTAGACATGGAGGCAGCACAGGGCTGGTGCTCCTCTCTCTCTCTCTCTCTCTCTCTCTCTCTCTCTCTCTCTCTCTCTCAGAGAACATTGATGTGAGAGCGATACATGAATCAGTTGCCTCCCTCAACCGGAGATGGAACCCAAACCCAGAACCTAGGCATGTGCCCCGACCAGGAATTGACCTTCTGGTGCACAGGACAATGTTCCAACTAACTGAGCCACACCGGCCCCGGCAGGGTTGGCACTCTCTTGAAGCACAGTGTTCACCTGGCTCAGGGTGGGACACAGCCGATGGGGACCTCCTCTGTGAGGACCTGCTGGGCATCTGCCCAGTTCTCTTCTGGTGTTGGGGACCATGCCATCTTTCAGAGGGCTGAGGGAAGGGGGTGGAGGAAGGAGGATTGGTTGGCAGAGTGGATTGGCAGGGTGGCAGTGATAGTGGAAATCAGGGATGAAAGTGGAGCTGCAATGGCTTGGGGAGGGAAGCTGGTGCAGTGTGGTTAGCCATCCCTTACCGAGTCCCTGTGCGAGGCTCTGCACACACCAGGAGGAACTGGACAGCATTCCTGCCCTCGGGGAGCATACCACCTAGTCATGGAGACAAATTCCACCGAGAACATTTTCATGCAACGCGCTCCGTCAGCGTAGATTGCGTTTGGCCTCCAGAAACAGGCTGCCCAATGGACAGTGGCTTGAGCAATGACGATGTTTATCAGTCTCCACAGCAGAAAGTCTGGAGACAGGTGGCTCCAGGTTGGTGAAAGGACTCAGCGAGGTCACTGAAAACCCAAGCTTTTGAACATACTGCTGCTCTGCCATCCTCAAAATGCTAACGTTTGGTCCACATGCTGGTTGCCTCATGGTTGCAAGTTGGTGGTTGTGGCACTCCCTACAATTATACCCAAGGCAGAGAAGAAAAGGGCTGTATTTTTATCTTCTGTCTCCCAGAAGCCTCCTCTGAAAAACGACCTCTCTTGCCTCGCTGGCCAGAAATGAGAGGGAAAGCTGCAAGGGAGGCGGGAAGGTGAGGGCCAGGTGGCTGGGAGCAGGTGGACCTTGATTTATCCTGATAAATACCTGGGCCTGGATACATTAACACCTGAAAAGGTGGGGTTCAGGTGGCAGTGAGGAAGAAGTGGGGAGAAATGGCTGTTGGGTAGAAGGCCATGTGTGGGAAGAGCTAGGTTAGGCCCAGAATGCAAAGGGAAATCAGAGGAGCAGAGTTAGCCCTACCTGGGTGGGAGGGGGCAGTGCCAGGGAAGATTTCCTCAGAAAGCTGACTCCTGAGGGAGGACATGAACACCCCTATCCAGAAGAGTTGGAAGGTCACACTGGGTAGAAGGAAAAGCAGGAGCAGAGACACAGAGGAGTTAAATAAGACCCTGTGCCCAGGGAAGTGAGAGCGATGAAATATTTAGTGAAAGGATGAAGTCAGAGGGCGAGGGAGAGGGGGTGGTGCAGGTGGAGAGGTGACAAGGAACCGGACTGAGATGGGCTTTGCAAGGCATCCCACCACCTTGGGTTTATCTTGAAGGGTCTTGAGTAACGTCCAGCAGTGGAGGGGCCTGGCTGACTGCACTTTGGGAAGCTAAGCTTGAGTCTGGTGCCTTAGACCACTCAGCCATCCTGACTGACTGCATTTTGGAAAGACGGCGCAGTGCTGGGGCAGAGAATGAACGGGAGAGGCTGGAGGAAGACGCTCTGACTGAAGCAAGGGGGTTCTTTCAGCCACCCAGCAGAGAGCCTCTGAGGGCCTGTCCGAAGCCAGACAGCGAATGTTTCAGCAGCAAGAGAGACAGGATTCCATGGCACGCATCTGGGGAGGGAGCAGGGGGAGGGGGCAGGAGATGTCTCAAGAGGGCTGGGAAGCTCCCCAAATGTACATTAGACGGTGCAATCACACCCAGGGTAGTCTGTGTCCCTGTGATGAGGAAAGAGGAAATGAGTGGGCCGCATGGGAGCTCTTTGCCAGATGGCTGTTTTAAGGAGGACTGAGCAGAGAAGGGCAGGGCAGGTAGGAGACAGGGCTGGGGCCTGTAGAGATGGTGTCTGGAAGACAAAAATAGGCGGCACCTTTTGAAAGATGCTGGAGGCAACCCAAACTTGTTTGGGCGGGGTCAGAGCCTGAGGAGACCGAGGGGGAAGAGGCTGTGATGGGCCTGATGGCATTGCCCGGGCCCGGAAAGGGCGGTGCCCTCTCCGGAGAAGTGGAGGCTGGCCCTCACACCCAGAGGAGAGCCGCAGTGGGAAGGAGAAGCGGGTACGGGAGTGGGGGTAAGGTGGAGTTTTAGGAGCAGGAAGGATGAGTCCTTCCCACCTGCAGCTCCTGGTGTCTGCAGGCGGCTCTCCCAAAGGAAGCTTGTGAATAAGACTGTCCAGCCCGCTGGGTCCCCTCCAGGGAAGCTGGGGGCACGGAAGAATGTGGCTCTCTGTTTCAAAAGGAGGGCTGTCCTGGCCAGGATCTTTGCAGATTGTGAAAGGAAAAGAAGGAAGAGGGGTCAGCAGGAGCCAGTATGGGCTCACCATGGCGCGTGTGTCAGGGCAGTGAAAAGCAAGAACATTGAGAAATAGATAAGAAACATCCATGGAATAAAATTCCAAAGGACTAAAGGTTACACAGTGAAAAGGCTCCCTCTCACCCCTGACCCCTAGCCTCTCAGTGTCTCTCCTCAAAGGCAACCAGTGTTACCATTGCCTATTCACATAATCTATCTGTCCACCTATCTATCTACCCCTTTAAAAAGGGCAATTTTTAAAAATATATATTTTTATTGATTTTCCACAGAGAGGAAGGGAGAGGGACAGAGAGCTAGAAATGTCGATGAGAGAGAAATATAGACCAGCTGACTCCTGCACACCCCCTACTGGGGATGTGCCCGCAACCAATGTACATGCCCTTGACCAGAATCAAACCTGGGACCTTTCAGTCCGCAGACCGACGCTCTATCCACTGAGCCAAACCGGTTTCGGCTAAAAAGGCAATTTGAAGCATATTTCACTTGCTTAAAAAAAATAAATAAATAAAATATATATATATTTATATATATATTAATTGATTTCAGAGAGAAAGGGAGAGAGGAAGATAGAAACATAAATGATAAGGAAAAATCATTGATCAGCTGCTTTCTGCATGCCCCCTGGGATTGAGCCTGAAACCGAGGCATGTGCCCTGACCAGGAATTGAACTGTGACCTCCTGGTTCATAGGTTGATGCTAAACTACTGAGTCACACCAGCTAAGCTTATTTACCTTTTTAAAAATCTAACTTTCTTTCCCTCTAACAATATGTATTAGAAATTTTTACACAACAGGGCACATGAGCTGCGTCACTCTTTAATGTCCTGGGAGCACAGTGGTACAACTGCTCCGTCATTTATCCAATCAGCCCCACACTGAATCAACATTTCCATCATGAATAATCTTGCATACATATTTCTTCCTGCATCTCTAATATATGTGAAACATATGAGTTTCTATAGAATACTCAGAGGTAGACTTGTTGAGCCAAAGAATATATGCATGCTTAATTTTGATAGATACCATCAAATATCTTAGAAGTTGTGCCCCTTTTTGTTCTCATCTTTAATGTCTGTTTCTCTATATTTGTGCTAACAGCATGTTTTCTAACTTTCAGGTCTTACTGGTGCTGGGTGATCAGATAGAAGAAAACGCTAGTTTTTTTTTTTTTTTTTTAATATATTTTATTGATTTTTCACAGAGAGGAAGAGAGAGGGATAGAGAGTTAGAAACATCGATGAAAGAGAATCATCGATTAGCTGCCTCTTGTACACCCCCTACTGGGGATGTGCCTGCAACCACGGTACATGCCCTTGACCAGAATCGAACCCGGCACCTTTCAGTCCACAGGCTGACGCTCTACCCACTGAGCCAAACCGGTCCCCGTAGAAAACCCTAGTTTTAACATGCATTTCTCTCAGTAAGATTTCTGACTAATGGATCTTTGACTCTGAGGAGGACTGGAGACTGGCAGATACAGATATTATGGCAAGTGTGGGAATTTGACAAAGTTCTTGATAAAGTCTCTCAGGTACTTTCATGGTCAAGGTGGAGAAATAGAGCTGGGCTCCTGAAGTGGTTCTTATGGCTCGGTTGCTGGGTAAATGGTCATCCATTCATTTAACAAACATTCATGGAATGCCTACTGTTTGCTAGGCATTCCTCTGGACCAGTGGTTCTCAACCTTCCTAATGCTGCGACCCTTTAATACAGTTCCTCATGTTGTGGTGACCCCCAACCATAAAATTATTTTCCTTGCTACTTCATAACTGTAATTTTGCTACTGTTATGAATTGTAATGTAAAGATCCGTGTTTTTTGATGGTCTTAGGCGACCCTGCTAGTGGTTCTCAACAGATTGAAAACTGCTGCTGTAGAGCCTAAGACCACAGGAAAACACAGATATTTACATTACGATTCATAACAGTAGCAAAATTACAGTTACGAAGTAGTAACGAAAATAATTTTATGGTTGGGGATCACCACAACATGAGGAACTGTATTAAAGGGTCATGGCATTAGAACGGTTGAGAACCACTGCTCTAGACACTGGGATAATCCATAAACAAAACAGAACAACAACAACAACAACAATTCCTTTGTGGAGCTAGGCTTTATAGGAGGCAGATAACAAATGAAACCAGGATAAATAAGTAAATTATGGAGGATATTAGAAAGCTAAACCCCAAGAGTATTGTTTTAATGAACCCACACTGGTCTAGAAGAGCTTAGTTTCCAGTGGATGCCATGGGCCAGGGCTCTCTCATCAGCCCCGTCTTGCTCATTCAACAAACATCGATTGAATATCTACCATGTGCCTGGTGCTGGTTTAGGAGCTAGGGTACAGCTGTGCACAGCACAGACAAAAATCACTGTCCTCCAGGATCGTGTGTTCTAGCGATAGGAGATGGACAACAACAAAAATAAGTATGAAAATACATACTATGTTAGAAAGACAAAAAGCGTTAGGAAGAAAAATGAAGTCGGAAAGGATGGGGGTTGTGATTCCCAACGGGGTGGGTAGGGAAGGCCTCACCGAGAAGGTGACATTTGAGCAGAGAACTGAGGGAGGGAGGGAGGGAGGAGCCTTGAGGCCAACTGGAAAGGGACGGCAGTTGCAAAGCCCGGGAGCCTTGTGGCACACTTGGGACATTGGAGGAGCAGCAAGGAGGTCAGAAGGTTGGAGCACAGAGAACGAGCGAGAGAGCAGAGGGGAGAGGGGAGGAAATGGGGCAGAGAGGGAAATGGAACTGGATCTCATGGACCTGAGGGGCCCTGTGAGCTTTTCAGACTTTCTTCTGAGTGAGGTGGGAACCACTGAAGGGTCTGTGCAGAGGAGGGTATGATCTCAATTAGGTTTTAATAGCATGGTTCTGGCTCCCGTGTTGAGAAAAGACGAAGGGGTGTGGGGGCTGGGGTGGTGAGGGCAGAGCAGGGCAACTGTAGTAATCCCAAGAGCAAGGGAAAAAGTCATGAGGCTCTTGCGAAATTCCAAGCGAGAAATGATAGTGGCTTGAACCAGATCGGAAGTGACAGAGAAACGAATTCTGATATGTTTTGAAGATCGAGCCAACAGGATTTGTGGGCAAATTGGACCTGGGATGTGAGAGAAAGAGAGCTGTTAAGTGAGCACAAAGTTTTTTGTCTGAGCAGCTGGAAGGATGGAGTTGACAGGACCCTGGGCCCTGGGATGGTGCAGCTTGTGGCTGGGAATGGGGAGACCAGAGGTCAAGTTTGGAATGCTACGTTTGAGATGCTCATTAGATACCCAGGTGGAGATGAGAGTGTACAATGGACATGTGAGTCTGGGATTCAGAGGAGAGGTCTGAGCTGCAGATTTAAATTTTGGAGTCATCAACTTATAAAGAATATGTAAAGCCTATCGTCTGTATGAGATCACCAAGGCAGTGAATGAGGGACTGGCCAGGGGCATCCGAACGTTACAGAGCCGGGGAGCTAAGAGGAACCAGTGGAGGGCACTGAGAAGTGGCCAGGGTGTAGGAGGAAAACCGGAGGAGTGTGATGGCTTGAAAATCAAGTGAACAAAGGCTTAGGTGAGGGGAGTGACCAACTGTGCTGGGTGGTGCTCTCAGCGACCAACGGGGGTGAGGACCGAGACTTGACCGTGGGAATGACCAGAGAACTATTTGGGAGTAGTGGGGGTGAAATCCAACCCACCAAGCTAGGACTGGGAGGGGGCCTAGATAATATGCTGACCCCACTGGCAGGAAAAGGGAACCACCAGACAGAGAATCAGGGCCCAGAGGGGCCATGACAGGTGGCCTGGAGGGAGACAGTGGTACAGGATGGCATTGGCCAGGCTTTACATTGACACCAAACGCCAGTGGTGGGAGGGGCAGAGGGACTAGTGCAAAAGACTCGGAGGCTTGCTGACAAGTCCAGGTGTGTCAGCAATGACTTGTAGTGATTCAAAGAACACGGTAATTACAGGCTGGGCTAATGGGTATATCGTATGCAGAACGAGAGAGGTGACTGACCCGCAGGGCAGTCAGCAGCTCAAGGCCTCTGACGGAGGTGGCTGGGACAGTGTGTCTGCACAGGGGAAAGTACCTGGAGACAGGGTTTTCAGGGAAATGGATAAGGGGCTGGGATGTCTATCTTAGAAGAGTGGACTTGGGGGTCCTCCATGCCAGTAGGAACTCTCCTGGGAAGGGTCTGTGCATGGAAAAATGATGGAAAGAGGCAGAGTGGTGGAAGCTGACAGGCTTTGGGTCATGACTGTTCCTCCCTCCAGTTTTGTCATTGGTGCGCATCCTAAGCCATTCCTGCCCCGGGTGCGCTCCATACCCTGCTGAATGCCCGACCTCACGTCTCAGAGCAAGGATGCCTCTTCTCGAGACCGCCGGAGTGAAACAGGCGGCATCTAATCTGACCACCGGTCAGTGTAGAGGAGGTTCGGACGGCGGCCACGGGGCATGGATGGCCGACGTCCACAAGGCCACCTCTGTCCCCTCCCAAATGTCTGGGCAGTTGGGCAAAATGAGGAGAGAGTAGAGACCTGGCTCTGAGGCCAGGAGGTCGGACAGCTCCGGGGACTGGGGCGGCTGGTGTGACTGTATCTGGGGTCCGGCAGGAGGAAAAAGGTACAGCCTTCCCATCAGCGTGTCCAGCAGAACTATCCTGCGAGCCACTTGTGCATTTTAAAATTTTCTACTAAATGGCACCTTAAAAAAGCAAAATGAACAGGCAAAACGTTAAATGATAGATTGCATAATACATAATTAGCCTAATACATAAAAATAGTATCATTTCAGCAGGTAATTGGCATATGAGCATTTACTGTGATTTACATGACTTTGCACGCTCAACGGCGTGCTGGACAGTGGGGTCTCCGTTACCCGTGCTCCTCCCTGTGCCGAAGGGGCCAGGGCTGCAGCCGGTGTGCAGGGCTTGACCCCAGCAGCCTGCGGCATCCTGGTGCCTGCCCGGCTGTGGCAGGGGCTCATGGGACCCTTGGGGGGCAGGGCATCTGTGGAGTGTGGGGTTCCCATGCTCCGGCTGGGTGTCTGGGTGGGCAGGTGGCCCATGCCATGTGTGCCCACTGTCTTCAGCTACGGTAAACATTAACAAGGCAGTGGGAGCCGGGCCCTCTGGGAGGCCTGGCCCCCCCGGGTGGGGGTGGGGTGGGAGAAATGGAGATAATGCTGTGTACCTTAGATAGGGCTAAAAACCTGGCCTCCGAGGCCGTGGGGGCCCGAGCTGCCCGGGGAAACACGGGCCTGACGTCTCTTCCCAGGACCAGGCCGCCTCGCGGGCAGATCTCAGAGCCTGCAGACCTCGCAGTGCCGCTTGCCTCTCCGTTTGCAGGGTCTCACCCCACTTCTCATCCTCCTCCTCACCTCCCACCCACCCTCTTTGCTGTGAGAGCTTTTCTCTCCTAATCCTCCTGCCAAAAGCCCAGCTCGGCCCCTTTAAGGGCAGAGGGAACAGATGAAGGCCACATCATTTCTTCTTTAAAAGAAACCCCAAACCAATACGTCCTTCAGGGGCACTGGCTGTATGCTGGGCCGTCCGGAGCCTGCCTCCCTCCTCCCAGCCAGCAGGGCGGCGGGCTGGCGCCCCTCCAGGAGAGGGCTGTTAGTCACCGAGGTGAGTGCCACAGGTGCCTACACACCTGGGCTGGTGCTGGGACCAGTTCTGGCTGCTGGGAATTCCCTCGGGGAGAGGAAAGCAAGAATGTTGACTTGTGTTTGCATAAACAAACACCAGAAGCCGGAGTCTAGGACTGCCTATGGCTGAGGGGATGGCAGGAAGGAGAGGGGAGCATTCTCAAGGTGCATCTGGTGTACTACCTGGATAGGAGGACCCTCTGGACACAGTGTCTAAGTTTGAAAACGAGTGAGATGACATTTCACTGTCCACCCCTCCCCCCCTTTAGATGAAGAAGTGCTTCTCAGAGTAGATGAGCTTGATGGCCACGCTGAAATGGTTCCCAATCCAGAGTGTGCGTGGGCTTTATTTTCCATAAAGAGAATAAATTTAAATGACACAAAGAGGAAAAAGAATTCTTTCTGGCCCTGGTTTGGAAGTGGTTTTCTTTAACTTCTATCCTTAACTCCTAGTCCCTCCCTGTTCCAAACACTTCCAGTCTGATGAGGAAGCACCAGTCTCAGGGGAGAAGCCCTGTCCGAGGAGAGCCCCAGTCTGAGGGGACACAGCCCTGTCCTCAGGGAGCCCCAGTCTGAGGGGACACAGCCCTGTCCTCAGGGAGCCCCAGTCTGAGGGGACACAGCCCTGTCCTCAGGGAGCTCCAGTCTGAGGGGACACAGCCCTGTCCTCAGGGAGCCCCAGTCTGAGGGGACACAGCCCTGTCCTCAGGGAGCCCCAGTCTGAGGGGACACAGCCCTGTCCTCAGGGAGCCCCAGTCTGAGGGGACACAGCCCTGTCCTCAGGGAGCCCCAGTCTGAGGGGACACAGCCCTGTCCTCAGGGAGCCCCAGTCTGAGGGGGACACAGCCTGTCCTCAGGGAGCCGCCGTCTGAGGGGAGACAGCCCTACCCCCAGGGAGTCCCCAGGCCCCACCCCTATGTACCAGGTGGAAGGAGTGGAGGGATTCCTCTGGCTTCTGAAGCACCTACTTCTGCCCTAGGCCTGGCTCCCCCTTCTCCTCCCAGGAAACCTCTCCAGTTCCCAGCCTGCTCAGTATGTCAACACTTGATTTGCTTCCCCTCCGTGCTTGTCCCTGGCCTCCAGCGGTGTCTGTGTGTCCTTCCTCGCTCCAGTCTCTCCTGGAGCCAGCTATGCATGTCCTGAGGGCAGGAGGTGCCCCTTCCCCCTCAGACTCAGTGGCCCCCTCTCAGCTGAGGCCTGGGCTGGGCCGGGTGGAGGGTGGGCCAGGGTGCTGTCTGTGTGAGCTTTCGGGGGCTGCCCTCTGCCCAAGCAGCATGTGGGCACCGAGAGCGGAGGGGAGTGCATTCAGTGAGTCTGACCTGGAGACAGGCAGAAGGATGGGTCCTGAGTGTTCTCAGAGGTCATGACCTGGGGAGGCCAGGGCGAGCAGGGTGAGGCCAGGGTGCATGCAGGCTGCGTTTCCTTCTGAGTTCCCCTTGGCGGAACTAGAGGGGCCCATCTCCAGTCTCAGCATCCTTGAGGGGAGGCCAGGCTGTGAGGCCAGTGACTGCAGGGACCCTCCCCTACCCCACCCCAGTGGTGCACCCCCACCCCATCCCAGCTCACATTCCCTTTTCTTCCGCTGACACATGGGTCTGGCCAGGCCTGGGATGCTGGGACAGTGCATGGAGATGGAGTGATGACATCTGCTTGGGAAACCTGGGGTGGCAATGGAGTGAACCTCTTCTTGGATACCCCTCTGTGAGCTCCCCACCCTTCCTGTCTTCCCATCTCCATGCTTCATCTCCTCCAGCCTGGCCGTGTAACCCGGGGGAGACCCCAGCTGCCTGCAGAGGCGGATGACCCCGGGTGACAGTAGCCACCCTGCTGAGGACAGAAACCAAGCCAGATTCCTTGCATTTCAGAGATAGAGAGGGAGATCTGAGAGGCAGCCGGTCCGATGCCCTCATTGGGCAAGCAGAGTAACTGGAGCCACAGGAAAGAGGACCCAGCGGTGGGAAACGGGAAGGAATTTGTGGGGGCGATGCGGGAGAATGTCAGGATTAGGATGCGCGAGGTGGGAAAGGGGAAAGATATCCAGTGGGGTGAGGGGCTGGGAGTATTTGCCCAAAGTGTGAGGCCTGCAGGAGAGAAAACAAAGTGTTTGGAAATCCTTGGAAGACAAGGCCTCAGGTTACCCCAAGGGTCAGGAGTCAGCTTGCTAGGAATGTCCACCGGTCAGCAGCACCTTGACTCAGCACACTGGCTCTGCAGCCGAGAGAGCCCTTGCTTAAGTCATTCCCGCTCAGGGCCTCAGTCTCCCCATTTGGAAAAGGAGGTGTGTACCCAGCTTTCTCTAAGGACCTCAGACCTCCATGTTTCTATGCCCACAGACAGAATGACACCATATTTAAAAAAATTAAAAAAAAATATTTTATTGATTTTTTTACAGAGAGGAAGAGAGAGGGATAGAGAGTTTGAAACATCGATGAGAGAGAACCATCCATCAGCTGCCTCTTGCACACCCCCTAATGGGAATATGCCCACAACCAAGGTACATGCCCTTGACCAGAATCGAACCTGGGACCTCTCAGTTTGCAGGCTGATTCTCTATCCACTGAGCCAAACAGGTTTCAGTAATGACACCCTATTTTTGAGACACTTTTTTCTATTGGCATTCTTAACTCTCCCTGTGCCTCAGTTTCTGCCTCTGTAAAATGGGAATAAAAATAATTCATATCTCCTAAGGGTTATTGTGAAGACTCACGAGTTAATATGTATAAAGCATTCAGTACAGCGCCCTGCACACAGGAAGCCCTTATTCAATGTTACTGATCATTGTCATCATAAGCATTAGGAGGATCTGAGGTCAGTTTCATGTTGAATGAATGAGCTGGGACCAGAGCCTCTAGGGGGCATTTTAAGGTTCCAGGGAGGCACCCATCCTATGTCAGGTGTCACCCACATCCAGGCCTGGGTTTCAGCCTTGGGGCCCAGAGGGAGAAAGCAACCACCTCCCCCGAGGTGGAGGCACCCAGCCCGAGGGTGGCTGGAGATACGGGAACAGCGAGAGGCATCCTGTGGAGGGCTTTCAAGAGGCCGCCCTGCTCAGAGTCAATATTTGCTCAGCTCTCGGGCTGGCTCTGTCCATCGCTGCCGCTGGCCCCTCGCATTCCGGCCATTGCACCGCTATCTCAGGAACGCGCTCCCATTGACTTGGGGGCCACGCCCGGCATCGGCAGCGGTTTGCCCGGGTCTGCTGCGGCCGCCCGCCCCAATGTGCAGGTCCGGGAGGGAAGAGATGCTTGGAAGGTGCCATCCAGGTGCAGGCCCTTGGTCCTGCTCCACCTGCTTCCCCGTGAGGAAGCCCCCTCCTTGGCAGCTGCAATCATCGAGGGAGAGGCAAGACCCACCAGCTCATCACCAAATAGATTTTTTTGTTGTTGTTGTCACAAATGGTGTCTAGGATCTCGTTTCAAGGGGAAAGATCCTCAGGGGACCCAAGTATTAACTATAGTCAGGTTTGCCTAGATACATGTAGACATACAACTAGATATAAAACACGTCTTATTTTCAGTGTATAAACCACACCAAGATCAACTTGCAGCTTACATACAAAGAGAACAATCCAAGCCACCCATTTCATAGGGAGGGCACACACTTCAGTGCGACAGCTCCTGCTCCAACCACGTCATTGCCTGCAATGGGAACACTGAAGGGACCACCAGAACACAGGGTGGGTGTTGTTAAGTCCTCACCGGAGGAGATTCTTCCCATTGATTTTTCAAACAGTGGAAGGAAAGGAGGGTGAGAGGGAGGGAGGGAGAGAGAGAGAACATGACTTGAGAGATACACAAGTTCCAGCATGGGGATTGAACCTGCCACCAAGGTACATGGCTTTGACTGGGAATCAAACCCGCGACCCTTTGGTCAGCAGGCCAATGCGCTAACCACCTAGACTTAGACTATAACTAAGTCCAGGCCAGAACACAGGGTTTTGTTCCTATGAAGGGAGACTGGGTGTGGCTTGCTCTTACTCATCTAATGCCTCTACTTTCTCCTCCTTGGCCCAGAGTGACCCTCACCAGATCAGGGGCAATGCGGTCCCACTCCTTTCCCGAGGTTAGGGAAGAGTGGAAGGAATGGAGGGCTTTAACTTGTGTGCGCAATAGCCCTGGGGCGTGAGAGTGGTGACCTGGGGCAGGATTAATTACAGCCATGCCTTCTGGCTTGGGACTCTCCGGCCCGCTCTTGACTTTCACCTATTACCTCATCTGCTTCTCATTCCACCTCGAGCTTTTCCAGCAATGCTGCAGTGAATAATCTCACAGGTAGATCTGCAGCATCATTCCTAGACCTGGGATTGCGGGCCAAAGGGTACATGCATGTAACCTTGATACCTATTGTCGAATTGTTTACTGCAGATAGTAACAATTAAATTTCCACCCCCAAAGGATGAGTGCGGCTGTTTCCCCGCAGCCGGGCCAATATAGTATGCTATCAATTTATTAGTATTACTTTCTGGATGTTTGCCAATCTGATAGGTGAAACATTTTATCTTACTGCAGTTCTAATTTGAACGTGCTTTTCTTTACAAGCTGGGTTGCAACAGATGCGGGGTTCTGTGGTGAAGGATTTTCCAGGGCCAACCGGTCGGGGCAGGGCCCAGGCTCCTGTCTTATTTGCTTTATCTGTGGACAGCTGGTCCAGTGCTGAGAGGCTCTGCCTGTCGCAGGACCCACCCAAGTCATCTCCAAATCTGATGGTGCCTGGCAAAGCCATGTGGGCTATCCTTGCCTCTAGGGCAGTGGTCGGCAAACTCATTAGTCAACAGAGCCAAATACCAACAACGATTGAGATTTCTTTTGAGAGCCAAATTTTTTAAACTCAAACTATATAGGCAGGTACATTGTTATTAACTTAATTAGGGCACTCCTAAGCTGGCCTTTGCTAAAAACTCAAGGGGCCAAAGAGCTGCATGTGGCTCTCGAGCCGCAGTTTGCCGACCACTGCTCTCGATGAGTGCAGAGCCTTGAGGGGACCAGTGTGGAGTGCTCTCCCGGACCATGGCCAGGGCCGTGAGGGGTGCTTCCTGAGGTTTGATGACCTTCACCCAAGACCATGGCCCTTCTTCCAGGCTGGGCCTCTGTGGGTGGAAGAGCCACAGGATCAGGGTGAAGACCCTGTTCTCTCACTGGAACCTCAGTGCCCCGTGTCCCTGAGGACCAGAGACCCCGTGGGAGGAGAAGACAAGGTTAACGTCATGATTGGTTCCATGCGAATCTGTTCTTGCTCCAGGTGATCACTCTTTCCCAAGACTCATTCCTCAAGTGGAGGCCAGAGGCAGCCTGACCCTGAGCGTGTGGGCCTGGCCTTGCGGAGGCCTGGGAAGCCGAGAGAAGGCCAGGGCAGGTTCCTCTCTTCCACGGAAGCTGCCCGAGTGTTCAAACGCCCGGCTCCTCCCTTCCTTCGGAAGTGTCAGTCTTTACAACAGCACCCCGACCCTCGCTGGGACCCCAGGGCAGTTCAGTTTGAGATTTGTGGGCAGGCACCCCAGAATCTCTAGACTGGAGAATCTCAGGCAGAAAGCAGCTCAGACTTAGAATACCAACACCAGAGCTGAAGGGACAGTAGTGAGTTCCTTCATTGCACAGCTGGGGAAACTGAGTCACCGGTAGGGTAGGGACTCACCCAAGGTCCCCCAACTAGCAGGTGACAGAGCCGGGCTGGGCATGAGGTATCTGGATTGAAGCCTCTGGGCTCAGTCCTCAGGGTTCAGTTCTCAGAACAAACCCACATGCCCCTCTGGCTGAGTGTGGGTGCCCAGGATGGATGTTGCTGCCACCGCTGCCACCAGCTGGAGGCTGGCAGTCCAAGCAGGACCCTGGGAGCCAAGTGGATGAGAGGATTGGCAGGGCCCACTCTGCATGCCCAGATGTGCTTCCTGCCTGCTTTTAATTGCACCTAATGATCAGCAGAGGAGCTGGCTCCCTCTTGCCTCCCTCCCTCCCTTCCTCCCTCCCTCCCTTCTCCAGACATGGGGCGAGGGGCAGGTGGAGGCATCGGCCTTCCCAGAAGTCAGCCTAATCCCTCTGCCTGTCTTGGGAAAGCTCTTAATGAGGATGGCTCTAAAGGATGGTGACAGGGCGGGCTTCTCTGTCCCTGCGAGGACTTTCAGAGACGCCCCGCCCTCAGGAAGCCAGGCCCCACGTCCAGCTGCCAAGGCTCTGGGCTCCGGGAAAGAGGAACCCGGGAGCCAGTCCTGGGAAGGGAAAACCCCTGGGAGAGGGAAAAGCGGTGACACTCAGCGCTTCCTCATTGCCCTGCCGATGGGCCACCTCCTCTCCGGCCTCCCCACCTGTGTTCCCGTCCTTCCTCCTCCTGGGGATTCTCTCCGCTGCTGGCCGCCTGGTCCACCCGCCCATCCCCAGGGGCCGGCTCAGTGCCCCTCAGAAACCCCCAGCTCCTGCTCCAGCCCAGTGAGCGAGTTCCCTTTGAAGCCTCCGTGGCCAGCACAGAGGTTGCTCAGTAGACCTTCCTTCGTTAGAGTTTGCCAGGCACCTAGTGTGTGTCGCTGTCTTTGGCTGCCCCCCCCCCCGCCACACACACACACATAAGGGTTTTAACACTAGCAGCAGATTCGGGAAGCGATCCCATGAAGCTCTGGGCAGAGAGGGGGAAGTGAGGCAGGGAAAGGAAGAAAGCTCATAAAATGAGTGTTATGTCCGCAGGTGCCTGCCATGGTCACCGGGCTGGGTCCTGCTGGGAGACTGTGGAGACCACTCACTTGAAGTCACTGCCCACGGGGAAAGGGTGCTGGGCATTATCCCCCCAGCCCAGCAGCTACTGGTTGAGGGATCCTGGGCAAGGGTTGGGTTATGCCAGCTCCCAGCACTCCTGCCCTGCCTTGCACTCAAGAGGACTCACAAGGCCCAAATGGAGAGTGCTGAGAGGATCCCGGTGAGTATGTGGGTGTCTGCGAATGCTGGGATCTGGGGATACAAGAGGAGTAGTGACCCTCTGCCCTGGGGCCCTCGCAGGGGAGCAAGGGCGAAACACATCATTTCAGGGCCGTGAGGTCGATGCCAGAATGGAGGCCTCTGTGTGGGGCTGTGGGAGCTCAGAGGTGGGACGCGTGGCCAGCCTGAGGCTCAGGAACGCTCTCCTGGAGAAGAGCAAGGGGTCCTGAGGAGGAGTGGGTGTCAGGGCGGAGAACAAAGGCAGGGCACCGCACGGGGAGGGGAGAACACGGGCAAAGACGTGACGTGCGGGTGCGGGGAGCCTCTGAGCCCGAGTCAGCTGACGGGGCCAGCTCTGCCACCGTCTCTACCTCAGCAGCAGGGTCAGCTCAAGTTCAAACTAATTTTGAGATAGCAACTAATCTTAACATTAACCTGGGAGGACTGGCTGGTGTTGAATTTGCAAACACAAGAAGATTTGCTCATTGAGTGAGCTCAGTGAGAAATGTGTCACCCACAGTCTGTAAGTGGCCTCCAGAATGGGGTGGGCGAGACTGTCCACCAATATTTGGGAGGGCTTTGAAACTCTATTTGTATTTTATTTTCTCCTCCATCCTATTAAAACATCTATTTTTGTGTGTGCTTTAAAATAATGTACATAATTTGTTAGTATGGCAGGGCATATTCATTATAAATAAATACATATACATACGTTGGGCACACAGCTTAGACTTTTTATTAATGGAGGCATGTGATCGAAAGAGTGTGGAGCTTGCTGAGGTGCATGATGGCGGGGGCCTGCTTGGGAGGTGGCTCAGGAAGGTGGCTCAGACATTCAGTTTGGCCTCTCGGATGGCATCCCTGGTCCCTTGTCAATGTCACTGTGAACATGGGCCCTTTGAGGGCTGGACTTGGGGGAGAGGTTGTTGTTTGTGGCTGCAGAACAGGCATTTCCCTTCTAGGGCCAACTCACTCACCCGGAGCTTGTGCCCCCTTTGGTGGAAGGCCCCGTCCGTGGTTTGGAGCTGTCTCCACGGTAACAAGGTCCAGCCATCGCTTGCTGTCTCTGTTCCTAGGCCCCCTCCCTTTGGGCCAGAGGTTTCCGTGTGCTCGCTCCGGCTTTCTGGTCGACTTACAGCTTCTCCGGCCACACTCCTGCCACCCCTGTGTCCCCACTACATTCAGTCACTAATGACCTTAGTCATCTTTCCATCCGTGCTTGTGAGCTAATGGGCAAGGCAAACAGAAATCTCAGCAAATGTGGAAATTTCCTGCTGACGAGGCTGCAGACCGTGCCTAGGTTTGGGGGGATTAGCACTTCCTCTGTGAGGCTGCAGGGACGGACCCCAATGCTGAACAGTTCCCATTGTTTAATCAGGAGGCGGTGGGCAGCGTTCCTGGTCGGCCCCCTGTCCCCACACCGGAGGTTCATCTTATCAAACGTGAACCAAAGCTTGGCTCAGAGCAGGGGGCTGGGAGGGGTGTTACTCAGGCCTGGGCTGTCTCCGGGTGGGACTCCCAGCTCTGGGCCCCGAGGATGCCCAGCTGGCCCCGGGCCTGAATGGGAGGATAAGGCCTGTGCTGCTCGCTCCCTCCTCCCTGTTAATAATTACTCCTGGGGAGGGCCAGGCCCCAGAAGACATTACTAATGAGCCTGCTAACTCCCAGCTGGATCCTTTCCTCCTCACCTGCTGGGAAAACAAGATCTGCCCAAGGAATTACTTACCCCTCTTTGGGCGGGAGCTCCTTGGGGACTGGTCTCCCTGAATCCCGGAACCATCTCCATTACCAACACTAGACCTCTGGACCTGTTGTCAAATTTGGAATTCCTGCCTCGAATGGGTCTATCCACACCCTGGAAGGCTACACTGCCCAGTACTGGCTACACAGAGCTGTCCAATAGAATAGATGCTGGGAATGGCTAGACCTGCGCCATTGAAGACAGCAGCCACTAAGCCACACGTGGCTACCGAGCACTCACACTGGGCATCTGAGTTACCATATTCATAAACCCTGATTTAAACTTAATTTAAAATTAAATAGCCACACGTGGCTAGTGGCTACCAGAAGCCTCAGCACAGGTCTATCACGTTTCACCAGAGGCAGCAGGAATGGGTGGCAAGCACATTTACGCCAAACAACCCTTGCTAGTGCCATGCCTTTGGCCAGAGTCCATGTCCTTGCTCAGAAGGGGCCTGAGCTCGTTTTCCTTGGAGATGTCTCCAGGGAGGCTGGATGGGTTTTCTCCCCCATTTCCATTCCCCCCCATCTCACCCTCCAAGCAGCCAAGGGCCCGGAGGAGCAGGGAACCAGCCCAAAACACCTGTTCCTATTGAGGGTCTCCGGGAGCCGGGCAGCCCTCCCTCCACAGGGCATGGGCCGTTTCGGCCTGAATGAGGGAGATTTATGGAAAATCCCCTCACACAACAGGCAGATTTTCCAAGCCTCATTGGCCGCTCTGGTGTGAGCCTTCATTAAGGGGGAATGGTGGTGGTGGTGGTGGTGGTGGTAGGGGGGGGGGGGCGGCAATGGAGGAGGTGGGGGCGAGGCTGTGGGTGCATCAGCACTGGGAACCCTATCCTACCCTGGCCCCACCCCTTCCCAGGGGAGAGGTCCCACTCTCCCTCCTTTTAACAAGAAAAGGGCTCCCACATCCAGCGAAGGCTGACTCAGCCTCTGAGGAGCATCTTGCTTGCATTTTGAAGTTTCCCAGAAGCGACCTTCTGTGGTTGCGCTTTCGTTGCCCAAGCCTTGTCACGCACAGCCTGGAAGGTCTCCCTTACGATGACCCGCTTTCACCTCCTCAGCCCGATGCAGTAGGATTTCTCTCCCCTTTATAGTTAGGATGACATTTCCAAGTGGCAAGGTCAAGTGTGTGATTTCCCAACAAAAAAGCCTTGAGCAAAGGGAGAAATCAGTCTGCTGGAGGAGAGAGACCCTAGGAATTCCCAGGCCCATCTGCCTCACGGTGCAATCAGAGAGGCTGTACCCAACCTCCTCCCCCGTGCCCCCCCCCCCCCCCATTGGGTAGGGACAGTTGAAGGCTCCGGCCCAGTGCCTGTCTGTGTACTCACTGCATCTGATGGGCTCGCACACCCACAGAAACACCCAGGGACCCTCCCTGAGGAGAGAGCGATGCTCACTCCAGCGGAATGGGTTTCTAGTGCAGGGGAGGGTGCTCAAACCACTGAGCCACACCAGCCAGGGCAGGAAGGGATCTCTAACGGTGAAATAGGACATCTGATGTCACACATGCTTTTTTTTTTTTTTTTTTTCTTCCGTCCTGAAGCCCCTTCAGGAGAGTTCTCGCTCCGTGTGGCAGAGAGCAGTGGAAGTCTTAAGTGTGCCTTTCAGGGTGGCACGGCTGGGAGGAGAGAGAGGTGAGGCGCCCCAGGCATGAACAGCTGGGCAAAGGCTCCGGAAACCACAAGCGGGATCCTGGAGGGGCCTTCCCCGCGTCGGGGGCAGGAGACGTCCTTCGTAGAAAAGTAGAGAACAGCCAGTTCCCCGGGGCGGTGATGTGTCCAAGTCCTGAGGGGTGACCCGCCTTGCAGGGGGAACTGGCTGAAGCAGGAGGTGTTTATGGATTCCCCTCTCCTGGGGGCAGCCGGAGCAGCCAAGTTTACGGTTGCTCAGAACTCTATAAACACACTGGGCGAATGTGTGCGTATCCGAGTGTGTGTGTGTGTGTGTGTAGGCGAGCGTCCCTGCCATCTGACCTTCACCCCCTGGACGTGCTGGCTCCAGCCTCCCTCACCCGGGGAGGATGCTTCAGCTGGGTGGCTGTGGGCTCTCTTTGGGGACCTGGGGATGCTTTCTGGAGGGGTCAGTGAGCCTGGCAGCATGGGACCCCGTGGGCCCTTTAGACTCTCTGGGAAGGCAAGGTCTCAGGGAGATCCTGGAGAATGGCTGTGGGGGGGGGGGGGGGGGGGGGAGGCGTCCCAGCTCGGACAGTTTGTGTGGCCGTGTGTTTGATCTGGCAGGGGGAAGGGTGAGCCTTGGTCAGAGAGGAGAGAAGGCAGGAAGCAGGAGGGTAGGCTGGAGGTTTCTAGCTTTGGGGCAGCTTGACACAGAGCCTGCCTGTTCACAGAGGAGCAGGGGAGACCTTCTGGGACACACAGAGGTTTTTACTGGTGTTGTGACTGGGTTGCTGGAGGTCTCCACATGCTGACCAGCGCCAAACGCATGTGGGACAGTAGCCAGTGTTAGGGACAGACTGTGGTCTCGTTTAGGGGTCAGTGGTGGTCAGGGTGAGAGGTCAAGCTGTGGGCAGGGTGGAACGAGCTTATGGTAGAAATAAAGGTCAGTCTTGGTTATGACTGGCTGAGGGTCAGTGGCCAGGGCGAGGGGTCAGATACTGACTGGGAATTGTTTTCTTTGGGTTAAGCTAATAGCTCTGGAAGATGCTGACCTTGTCTCAGAGGCCGGAACATGCGTTTGAGAACTCCAGAGATGTGGGTTTTAGTCCTGCTTCTGCTAACGTAGGAGCCTGGCCACTGGGCAAGTGGCCTCACTTCTCTGAGCTTCAGTCTTGCCTCTGTAGGAAAGCACAGGCACCTCTCTGATTGCGCGTTGCTTTATGGCGCTCCACAGATACGGTATTTTTTACAAATTGAATGCAAGACTCAACCGCCAGCAAAGATTACAAATTGCTTTATTGCGTGACTTGATTTATTGCGGTGGTCTGGAACCAAACCTGCAATGTCTCTGTGGTATGCCAGTAACAATACAAGCCTGCTTCGTGTTAGAGCTCTTTGTGACTGCATATCCCGGTATGAAATACTAGAGGCCCTGTGCATGGATTTGTGCACCTATGGGGTCCCTCAGCCTGGCCTGTGTCCTCTCACAATCTGGGACTTTTTGGAAGACGTCAGACTGCTGGTTTTGGCCCAGTCCCCACAGCCAGGCCAAGGGGCCCTACCAGTGCATGAATCTGCCCTTTCCTCTGAGATTCATCAGTCTGTTCTATGTTTCCATGCCTGTGCATTGAGTGTATGCCCCCTGCTGGTCAGTGCGCATCATAGCTACCGGTCAAACGGTCATTCGGTCACTTAGGCTTTTAGGCCTAAGTGACCGAATGACCATTTGACTGTTCAATTGTTTGACCGGTAGCTATATATATTGTATATATTAGTGGATGAGCTAAATAATCATTTAATCATTCATAGTGCCACAGCCTATACCCCTTGGCCCAACCGGCCTGTAGGAAGCTCCTCAGTGGTCTGGGAGTTGGCTGGCGGCAGAGTGGTTAAAGTAGTGATCCCCAAATGTAGCTGCTGATTGGAACCATCTAAACACTGAAGCCTAGCTCTCCCGCCAGCCCCCCTCCTCCACATTCTGAATTAATTGATATGCAGATGGCCTGGGTACCAGGAGTTTGAAAAGCTCCTCAGGTGATTCTGATGTGCAACCAAGTTTAGAAATTCCTGCCAAAAAGCCCGTACTAATTACGAACTATAGAGCACAAGTCGTTACGCAGTCATCTAACCTAAAACCTCCAGGCTCCATCTTTGTGTGGTCTACAGGAGATGAGGCAAGAGCAGCAAGAGACTCAGGAAGAACTTTCTTAACTCCTCCACACCTCTGTGTCTTCATCTGTAAAAGGGGGTTAAAGTTAGACTTACCTCATAAGGTTGTTTATGGGGTCCCATCAGAATAAAACACATTGGGAGTCATAACAATTGGCACCAGCCAACCTAGAGAGGTTGGCTCCATGGAGGGGATGTGGGTGGAAAAAAGCTGAGTCCCTGGAATCTCGCCTCAGATCTCTCTTCACCAGAAATTCCCGTTGACAGTCTGTAGCCAGGGGGGCGGGCAGCATGGCCCCTGGGGAACCCGGAACCTCTTGGCCCCGAGCAGGATCTTTGGGGTATCCTCTTTTGTTCCCCTAAGCACACCCACATCAGTTTGACCAAGTGTTTCATTTGGGGTTTCCGAAAATGCTATCCCCACTATAACCTATAGGGTGGGTTGGGGTTGGGAAGGTGGGACGTCTGCCCCTTCTCGCTCTTTGCAAGGGCGGGACGTTAGGGAGGTTCTGGAAACTTCAGCTCAGGCTTGGAAGCAACTCTTGGCCAGGCTTCCCGCGTCTCGGCCTCAAAGGAAAGTGGAGTTTCTCTGGTGGCCTGTGTGTCTTTAAGACTTGGAGAAGGAATAGTTGGGGGTGGGGGACCTGCAGGAAAAATTCCAACCAGTATGCTCCTTTGAAATGGAAGTGACATCTAGTGGTTTGAAAATGAACTGCCAAGCCGGCCCCCCAGGCCCAGGCTGTCCCTTGGGGTCCCTTCACTAGCTCTCAGCCCTTCTCCTCTGGGGCCACCATCCAGCTAGAGGGGCCTACAGCCTCAACAATAGGCTCTTGGTGGTAAGGTGGCTTCCCCGGTCCCAAACCAGGTGGGAATCCCTACCCAGGCCTGGGCCTCTACCCCGTGCTGGGAGAGGCCGGGCCTGGGCAGGCAGGAGAGGCCCAGAAGTGTGTCCCTTCCCCGGTCCCTCAGGACCATGGTTGGGGTCCCCAGGTGAGCTGGGCTCCTTGGCCTCCTGTCCCTTGATTCTGAGCAACGCTGTCCTGGTTGTGGCCCCAGAGAAGTCCTGTGCAGGCCACAGTGCTGAATCATCAAAAACCTGCAGCCACAGCTGTTATGCAATGGCCCGCCGGATGCCTGGTGTCAGCTACAGGCCCTCGGCCTCCCTTTCGGGCCGGCAAAGTGCCTTGGGGGCATGGCACCCAGACTCGGGGTGTGTGAAATGGGGGCCTGCAGAGAACCGTGGCTGTGGAACCAAAATAGATGGTGGGAGGAGGGAGACAGAAAATCGATTGCTCTTCAAGGTCCGTGACTTGAGGATCCCAAGTCTGAGTGGGGCCACAGCCCTGTCCTCAGGGAGCCCCAGTCTGAGGGAGACTCGGCCCTGTCCTCACGGAGATCCCAGGTGCAGCTGGGGGCAGGAAAGACTGATCTACACATGAAACAGACCGATGACCCTTCCAAGCACTAGAGAAATCAGGGCGGGTTCCACAGGACAACAGAGCCCCGGGGCTGGGCTGGGAAGGGACACGTTGTAGACTGGGATTAAGTAACAAGTGCTCAGGGGAGGCAATGCCCTTCAGGGGGGCAGGGAACCCATCCCGCCCCCTCTCTGAGTTACCCCCTGTCCTTCCCTCCTCCCCTGTCTCTGGCTCACCGGGTAAGGGACCTCAGTAAGGGAGCACCAGGGCCTGGGAGGGTCACACAAGAGACTTGGAAGGACTGGGAGGGTCTGAGGCCATTGCCTGGACACCAGGCCCATCTCCGTTTCATCCTCATCCTGTGGAGGAAACCTCCTGGGAGGCTCAGCCCTGTGGCCTGTGTCAACCCTGCCTGTCCTGCCCCATCCCCTGAGTGAAACACGCCTGCTTCTGGCCTTAGCTCTATGGTTCTAGAAGCTTCCTTAGGCCCCTTCTCCAAAACCCTAGGCCCAGGCACACCCTGCTGGGCGAGGAAGCGTCTGTCTGAGGGAATGGGAGTTCAAGGTCAGCGGTCAACTCCCTCTTGAGAGACGCGAACACCTGGCATCGTATGCTCCCCGAGCATCAGAAAACACTTGTCTGACTGAGTCTTGCTGCTTTTCATTTCATCGAGGAACCAGACGGCCATGGCGGAAACAGTTTCAAGCACAGGAACAATGAGTGAACCTGGGTAAGAGATGTAGGCAGTTCTATCTTACGCGTGCAACTTCTCTGTAAGTTTAAAATTACGACAAAGCGAAATAAAAATTTAAAATATAAGTTCCAGCAGCAATGTCTCATTGTTTCCTTCCAGCTACTTCTTAGCTCCCTTTCTCGGTGGCTCCCGGGCTACCGGCTCCCCCGTGCGTCCTTCCAAAGGCGGCCGGAAGCATGTACAGCACGCTGCTCCGCACGGGGCCGCTTCCCTCAGTGCATCTGGAAACCATTGTCCTGGGCGCACACAGAGCCATCTTACCTTCCTTCCTTCCTTCCTTCCTTCCTTCCTTCCTTCCTTCCTTCCTTCCTTCCTTCCTTCCTTCCTTCCTTCCTTTTTTCCTTCCTTCCTTCCTTCCTTCCTTCCTTCCTTCCTTCCTTCCTTCCTTCCTTCCTTCCTTCCTTCCTTCCTTCCTTCCTTCCTCTTTTTTAGGGCTCCAGGGTCTCCCAGTGACCAGGTGATTCAAATGTTCATTTGGGAGCTAATGCACCTTGAAATGATCCAGCGCAGAGACCTTGGAGACGCTGTGCCGGCGTTGTGATGCCTGCTCCACGATAGGCCAGTGGTTTGGTGCTGAGGCAGACACTTAGCCTCTCAGCGACTCAGTCTCCTCATTTGTGGACCAGGATGAAGAGTGGCCCTTCCCCAGAGTGTCCCGGGTGGATTATTAAATGAGATAATACTTGTCAAGGGTATGCAGTAAGCACTCCATAAATGTTAGCCACTCCTCCCAAGATAATTTTGCCAGACGCCCTCCCCCACTTGAGAGAGTGGGGGCAGTTTCCAGGCCTTTATTATTATAAACAATGATGCAGACGAATATCCTTGTCCACGCGTCACTTGGTACGTGGGGGAGTGTGTCCGCAGGAAAAATGCCAGGGAGTGGAGCTGCTGGGTCAAAGGCCATGTGCATTTTTAATTTCGAAAGATGCTGCCAGGTTGTCCTGTGCGGAGGTAGGCCTCGGAGTGCCGCCACTAGCTGTGCTGAGCCTGCTTCTCCACAGCCCTGCCAGCACAGTGTTTCCCTTGAACACGGCGTTTCTTAACTGCAGCTGGACACAGAACCTGCGTGGAGCGTCTGAGGGGATCCCTTAAGCCCCTTCCCACCTCCCTCCCTGGGTCTCCCAGGCTATTCGCTCGGAGAAGGCGGCCCATCAACAGGGCCAAATGGTCTGGGCCAGCAAGAGTCTCCTAAAGTAGACTGCCAGGGCCCATATATAGTTCATTCATTGTACACATTTTTTAAATTAAACATTATGGTGCTCATAACAAGTCTATGCATTGTTCATGGCTGCTTTTTCTGGGATCTGTTAGCACAATGAGACTGTTGGTTAAATCTGGTAATACTTTAGAACAGGGGTTGGGGATGTCTGGCCCGCGGGCCGCATAACGCCCCTGAATTCATTTGGGCTGGCCCGGCCAAGGCAACCGCAGATGGGACTCGGAATTCAACAAATCTAGGAGGTGCTTTTTTCATAGCAATGTAAACTTATATTAAGTAAATTATATTAAGCAAATGATGTTATAAATATCCAAATGACCCTACCCCTCCTTTAAAATGTGCTTATTGCCACCATTTCACCTGAGCCAGGGATTTATAATTTCGGACCCCCTCCCCACCTTTTTAAGTCCTCACCTAGGAGGATATTTTTCCCATTGACTTTTAGAGAGAGTGGAAGGGAGGAGAGAGAGAAGCATTAATGTGAGAGAAACACATTGATTGCTTGCCTCTGGCACATTCCCCAACTGGGGCTGGGGATCAAACCTGCAACCGAGGTATGTTCCCTTGACCAGGAATCGAATCCCCAACTCTCCAGTGGGCAGGATGCCGCCGTAACTACCGGGAACACCAGCCAGGGCTCAGATCCCATTTTAAACGTTTGATCACACATATGAAGGCACACAGACAATGCCAGCACACAGTTAGCTGTGATAGTGGGGAAGCCCGGCTGGTGTACTTAGAATTAGACCTCCCGCTATGGATATCGTGATCAGCCAGCCCCTCGCCCTTCTCTTCATGGGAAATTGGAGTCGATGATCAAGAAAAAAGAAAAACGGAGCCGGCATTGAGAGAGCTGTCATCGGAACACCGAACCCTCACCAACAAAAGCCATGGCTAAAGCGTGAGTGCTCCTTCGCAAAAGGAGTTCCTACCGAGTTGATTTCAGGGGATTTTTATTAAAGCCCTTTAGTCAGTTATGGCGAGGCAGTCGCTCCTTTGAAGGCGGCGGGCAGCTCTGGGCAGGCGAGCAGGCCTGCAAGGTCTCGCCGAGTCTTTCTGCTCCCCCACAGCTGCACGTCCCTTGATCTCACACAGGCCCAGGCTGGAACGTGCCCTCATGATTCACTCTGATGTAGGGTGGCATGCCAAACTTTCTAGGACTTTCGTGGGCTCTCCGGGTTAGCCTGGCGACATCAAAGCCTCTGACGCCTCTTCCTCTCCAGTGACCTTGCCAGTCTGACAAATGCCAAGGACTTTGCCTGTGCTAGATCCGGTATGGAGACCATCCCGGGCTGCTCCGAGAGGCGGGAGCACTCTGCCTTCGTCTCCAGAAGCCCCTCAGGGGTCAGGTTTAAGGTGAGGGCCTCCTTGAGTGAAGGTCACATCATTTCCTTTTATTTCTGATTGTTTAGTAAACTTTATTTTTATCTAATCTAAGCACACATGCAGAAACATGCACGATCACAAGTCTATCGTTTGATAAATTTTTTACATGCAATTTGTGAGTTTTATAGGAACTAATCGTCCAGATAAAGACATAGAGCGTGCCAGCTTCCCACAACCCCTGCCCTGTGACCCGCCAGTTGCCACCGTCACGAAAGGCAGGCACACTTCTGTCTTCCGTTCTTGACAGTGAGTATTGCCTAATTGGGAACGTTATATGAGTGGAATCACATCACATGAACGCCACTGTGTCTGGTCCCTTTTGCTCAACGTGGTGAGATTCACATGCTGTGGGAGTGGTTCGTTCATTCTCATTGCTGTGTAATTCATTCCACTGATCATCGTCCGGCTGTTTCCAGGGGAGAGCTCTGGTGGGGAATCTGCTGTAAATATTGCCATCTATGCCTGTGGTATAACATTTCTGTTATATACCGAGGAGAGAATGTGTCATGGGTAGACATTGGCAGTTTTCCGCAGGGGTGGTATCAGTTTCTGCTCCCAGCAGCAATACAGGAGAGTTTCAGTTTCTCCACATCCTCACCAACACCACTGTCAGTGGTTTTATTTCACCATTTTGGTGGTCAGAGTGACCTTTCTAAACTATATATCCTTTGATCACTTTCTACATAAAGATTAAAAAAATTCCCCCCAAATTTTATTGGAAAACTTTCAAACATAGAAAAAAGCTGAAAATATTGTACAGTGAGCATCCATTTGTGACACAATCACATGCTCTAATATGTAATCAATATTTTATCATTTTTTTCACAATGATAAAATCTAATCATCCATCCATCCATCCATCCATCCATCAATCAACTATCTTTTCTTAACTGCCATGCTTCTGTACGAAGATCCAAACTACATACCATCCCATTCACCCATTTTAAGTATTCATTTAATGAGTTAAGTAAACTTAGATAGTGGTTCAACCACCATCAGCACCGTCCAGGTTTGGTACATTTCTGTCACTGACAAAGTTCTCCAGTGTCATCTGCAGCCAGTCTCAATGCTGGCTCCCAATCTTAAGCAATTGCTGATCAATTTGCTTTCTCTCTATATAATCTTTCCTTTTTCCAGAAATTTCATATAGACAGAATCATGTAGTGGCTTCTGTCTGGCTTCTCTCATTGAGCTTAAAGCTTTTGAGATTCAACCATGTTGTAGCATGTATCAGTCCTTTTTTTAGCTGAGTAGTATTCCAATGTGGACATACCACAATTTGTCTATCCATTCTGTGCATTGTTCCAATCAGGTTTTTTTTTTTCTTTTTAAGTATATATATTTTTACTGATTTCAGAGAGGAAGGGAGAGAGAGAGAGAGAGAGAGAGAGAGAGAGAGAGAGAGAGAGAGAGAGAGAGAGAGAGAGAGGAACATCAATGACGAGTACTAACTGGTTTGACTCAGTGGCTAAGGTGTCAGCTCCGGACACTGAAGGGTCCCAGGTTTGATTCTAGTCAAGAGCACATGCCCGGGTTGCAGGCTTGATCCCCAGTAAGGGGTGTGCAGGAGGCAGCCAACCAAACATTCTCTCTCATCACTGATGTTTCTATCTCTCTCTCCCTCTTCCTTCTTCTCTGAAATCAATAGAAAATATGTTTTAAAAAAAGACACATTAATGATGAGAGAGAATCATTGATTGGCTGCCTCTGACATGCTCCAGTTGGAGACTGAGCTTGCATCATGGCATGTGCCCTGACCAGGAATTGAACCATGACCTCCTGGTTCATAGGTCAACACTCAACCACTGAGCCATGCCAGCTGGGCCCAATCAGGCTTTAATGACAGGATCAGCCTGTCATAAGATCTTTCTCATGCATGGAGTGGTCTCTTTATGGGAAGAAGAGAAGGTAGAGCGGCAGAGACAGAGACAAAGAGAGTTACAGACAGAGAAGACAGCATTCGTGGGCCTCCTCTCCTTTGGGAAACTTCAGACTCCCTTGTTTTCAGCCATCTCCTTCTCTGAACTCTGCAAACCTGGCCAACCTCACTCGCCTGGTGCTCACAGCTCCTTGTCCTGGCTTGGTGTCTGTTTCATGGATGACTGTCTCATTCAGTCCTCTAAGGTTCACAGAGAGTCAGTACAATGTGGGACTCGGTTCAGGACTTGAGGAAGAGTGGCCTTTGTTATTTATTTCTCCTACAGCCTGATGAGAATCATGGCTTTTGTGTGTCTTCACTGTAGCTCCGAGGCCTGGTACAGTTCCGGGCATCCAGGAAGGGAGGAGGAGGAAGGATGGTGGGCAGGGCAGTGGGTTGGGGGCTTTGGGAAGTCGAGGCCTGAGCACCCCCATTTCAGCTCTCTGGGGAGGCCCCGATGAGAGCAAGGGCCCTGGGCTGGCTCTAGGAAGTCCCTAGACCTTGGTGCCAAACCACAGCTGGGAATGCCAGCATCACTAAGGAGTTCAGTGTGAGCCCGGGGAACAGGGAGGCTGCTCCTGCCACAGAGGCCAAGGCAACCGTGGGAGGCTGCTGAGACCCCAGCCAGAGAGAAGCCTGAACAGCCGCCAGACACGCTGCTCTCCCCGCCACCCCCCTCGCAGCCCGCAATTCCAATATTCCTGTGTCCTTGCAGGCCATCCTTCCCACAGGCTTCCCGGAGGGGTGCGGAGGGTGTGGGCGCCCAGGCATTGCCAATGATGTCCTCCCTGCTTTCTTTCCCACACCGAAATGACATCCTGGAGCCTGGACCTGCCTTAAGGGCTCCCTGTCCAAGCATGCTCTACTGGAGGGTCTCTGCTCTCCAGTGCGGTGGTTCTCAGACTCGAGTGATGCACTCTCAAGTGACTGACTCCGCACCCCTGGGCTGGGGCCCGGGCATTCTGCATGGCTGACCAGTTCCCAGGGGACCCTCACGCTGTGGGGCTGCGGACCGCTCTTTGAGAACCACTGCTCTAAAGCTGTGGTCTGTCCTCCGAGGGCTCAGCTGCCTCCTCCTGCGTGGCGAGAGGGGGGAGGGGAGGGAGGGAGAGGCCTCCGCTTCCTTCTCTGCCTGCACCCGTCTGTTCCTAGAAACATCGGGGTCTTAATGACCATGACAGTGACAGTAGGGAGTTCATGCTCACGTTGCCTCTGGCCAAAGGGCATGGCACAAGTCTCACAGTCATACAATGTCTTGTCTCCAACATGACATAAACATAAAAAGAGATCAAAGCTGGAGAGTGTCTGAGCATAAAAATAAGTGGTTTCATAAAAGAACCATCAGAACCTATTATTCCGCCTTAACTGCAGTGTCAGTAATAAACTTAATTTTGATTTTGGAAATGACCCATGTGAAAAGAACTCTTAAAATTCCATGGGTCAGACAAGATAGCAAGGGCAGTGTTTTCTTCTTCTTCTGGCATTGTTCTAGAATGGTTATTCAGACCCAGCCCAATTTGATGATCAAGCTGGGCCTGAAAAAGGTCCTTAATGCTTTCAACCCTCCAACCAAGCCTACGAGGCAGCTATTCTCATTCCCATTTTACATATGAGGAAACTGAGGCACGCCATTAAATGGCAGATCCCGAATCCCAACACAAGTCCTTTTTTAAAAATATATTTTATTGATTTCTTACAGAGAGGAAGGGAGAGGGATAGAGAGTTAGAAACATCGATGAGAGAGAATCATCGATCAGCTGCCTCTTGCACACCTCCCACTGGGGATGTGCCCGCAACCAAGGCACATGCCCTTGACCGGAATCGAACCCGGGACCCTTCAGTCCGAAGGCTGACGCTCTGTCCACTGAGCCAAACCGGTTTTGGCACAAGTCCTTTTTTAAAATTCCAATTCGGACTTTGGGCCCCAAAGTGAGATTTTTGTTTTGTTTTTACCCTATCACAGCTGAATATTAATTCAATGTCCCCGGATGGTTTCCAGCCAAATTGCAAACACATTGGGCTGGATGAACTGCATCCTCCCCACCCCCCCAACTGGCTCTGTGAGGAGAAATGAAAGAAAAACCGACTCCTCTCCAGGCTTATCTGAGCTTAAGACAGGTGAGATCGATCAGGGCGCTGAGCCACTGTGATCAGTTAATTGTTCCTCAGCACCTGGGATGTGTGTTTGCACAAGCAGGTACGTTGCTTGGTGCCAGCTCAGAGGGATTGGAGATGGCACTGTGTCCAGCTGGCCCTCGGCCCACCCCGGGGCAGGTGGTTACTAAGCGAGGGAAGCGTCCACCCTCTGGGTGTCTGCAGAGGCCATGTGAGCGGCCCCGTTGGAAGGGACACCAGTTAAGGAGCAGACAGCATGCTGCCGCCTCCTGGGCCTGCTGGTGGGCCCCGGATTTGTGGTGTGGATATGATTCCAGCCAAAGTCAACCGCTCGCAAATAATTTAGATGGGGTGGGGGCGTATTTAGACAGGGAGTGAGATGGATTATGGGTCAGATTGAGAACTCTCAGCTTCAGGTGGGACGTGCTGCTGGGGCAGGGTGGGGATGAAGATGGAGGAGGAAGGTGATGGGGTTTTGATGGTTGGACATGACAGACAGGGATGGTGAGGGTAGTGGTGGGGGACGGTGGTGCGGGAGACGGGATGGGAGAGGAAGGGTGGTGATTAGGATTAGCTCTGGAGGGTCCAGGGCAGGGGAGGGAAATGCTATCATGGTCTGGGGTGCTGGCGAAGGGGGAGTGTGGCCTGGAGGAAGCATTGCTCTGGGTCACGTACTCCTGTTTCCACAGGCGCCGACCCGAGTATTTACCAAACCTGCTCCCGCAGCCCTGCTGGGAGGTCCCGCCTGGCTGAGCTTTAGCAAACCTGTTTCCCCGGAGGCCCCCTCCGCGCCACAGCAGCTGGTGCTGATGTCAGCAGCGGGCGAAGCTGTAAGTCAGCACTCGTGCAGGTTGTGCTCGGCGCCAACACGAGAGAGGGCCCTGCCTGGCATGGCCTCCTCTGCCCCCACCCCAATGGGGAGGCAAGGCAAGGTCACCCGGGAGGCCCTGCCAGGTTCACGGAGCAGGCGTGCAACCTTGGGCGGCCCGAGGCTCCAGCTCGGTATTGGAGAAGGCTGGATGGAAATCGGGAGGACCCTTAAGGTAAGGCGACCAGACGTCCCGCTTTTTAACAATTTGTTGGACGAGGGACAAATTGTTAAAAATTGGGATTGTCCTGCCAAAAGCGGGACGTCTGGTCGCCTTACTTTAAGGGCCACCTGGTGCAATCCCAAGGAGAGAAAAGAGAGGTAGTATGATCCCCACTTCCCAGAAAAGGACTTGAGAAAAGTTGTGCCCAAGACCCCCTGAAGGCAGCGGCGGCTGCCTCCTGGATCTGCGGTTCACTTGGGGTGGGAGTGACTCTGTGAACAGGACTCTGGGTGGGGGAGGATGAAATGAGACGGGCCCAGGGAAAGCTCCCTGGGAGCGTTCCTTTTCTTCCCTCCATGTCCTTCGTCCCAGGTGGGAGGCTTGCATGTGCTTCAGTGTGTGTGTGTGTGTGTGTGCCACTGTGTGTGAGAGCGAGCATTGGAGAGAGAGAGAGAGAGAGAGAGAGAGAGAGAGAGAGAGAGAGAGAGAGAGAGAGAGAGAGAGGGAGAGAGAGATATTCAGAAATCCTGGCCAGGCAGCTGCAGCGAGGAGAAGCCACAGTGTTTACTGATCCTGGGAGGCCCTAGGATGGGAGCCTCTAGGATTGGCCTGGCATGGGGTGGGGGCCTGGCATGGGAGGTGCTCTGAGACCCACCAGGCTGCTGCAGTCCCCCGAGGCTGCTGCCCTCGGAGCTGGCAGGGCAGGCCAGGGCTGGTGTCAGGATTGGGCAGCTCCTCTTAGGGGCTTCGGCGTGAGGTTGTCCCCCAAGCCCAGGTGGGGAGGTATGTCCCGCTATCAGGAGTCGGTCCTGAGGAGGTCCTGTTGGGCATTTGTAGGGCAGGCCAGCCAGGGGTGTCTGACTGGAGGTTGGATATGATTCCAGCCTAAGTTGATCGCTCATCATAAATAATTTAGACAGGGAATGAGATCGATTATGGGTTAGATTGAGACCTTTTGGCTTCAGGTGGGAAGTGCAGCTGGGGGAGGGTGGGGATGAAGACGGAGGAGGAGGTAGGGGGTGATGGGTTTAATGGTTGGAGATGACAGATGCAGGGTGGAAGTGTGGGAGCAGTCTGAAGGCCGCTGGGAAGCAGTCTGAGGGCCCTTCTCTACTCCAGCACTTCCCCAGGCTCCAGTGTATCTGTGATGTCTCTATATCTGCCCATTGCAGGGGGTTAGAGAATGGGCTGGAGGTTAGGGGGGTGGGGAGGAGAGGAAGCAGGGCTGTCCCCAAGGCCTCCAGAGAATTCTGCCCTCCCATAGCCCAAGGTGACCCTGCCCCCTCCCCTTGCTCTAGGAAGCAGTCTGAACACAATCTGCTTATTTGTGCTAATTAACCATTTGCATGACAGGTCATCCCAGAAGCTTAGGGACCAAGAATGCAAATCCACTCTGCACTGGATTTGGTGGCATCTACAGATACACTGGAGCCTGGGGAACTGGCTTCCCAGCTGCCTGTAATTCCCCGGTTACAGCCACAGAGGCATTTTGTGCTGGAGTCCTGGAAGGTCAAAGCTGAGGTCAGACCTTGATGTTCAATCATTTCACTTCGCACATATGGAAGCTGAGGCCCAGAGAGGAGGTGAGACTTGCTCACGATTCCAGTTAGTGACAGTGTAGGGTCAGAACCTCACCTCTGACTTAGTGTGCACGCAAGCACCCTTCTGATGAACATCCTTAGCACACACCCGCCTGTCCTCCCGCAGCGCCTCCAGCTTTATTTTGTTCCATAACAGTACCTGCCATTCTATGTTTATACTGTGTATCCTCTGCCTCCTCCGCCCACCAGAATGACGCTCCCTGGGGACAAGAACCCGCCCTTCCCACTGTGTTCATTGCCATACTGTCAGCATCTAGAATACATAGTTGCTCAGCAAGGCATGGTGGGATTCATTCATGCGTTTGTTGGTTCATTCATTCGTTGGCCAGCTCTCTTCTTCATTCCAGGCTCTGAAAACACGGACGTGTTGGGCCTGGCCCGGGTCCCACAGAGTGGGTGGCGAGAATGCAAATCCCCTCTTCGATGTGCAGGTTTGGTGACATCGACAGAAACACAGAGCCGGGGAACGGCTGGAGCAGATCAGGGTCCCAGTTAGACATTAGGCCCTTTCTTCCAGGCCCCCGCTGCCTGAGGGTGGGAGGGATGGCCTTACCAGGACCGGGACTCCGGAAGGTCCCTTGGGGAACAAGGAGTTGGGGCAGCGGGTAAGAGTTCTCTCTGAGACCCAGGTCACACTCCGGAGCAGAGGCAGGGGAGCCTCAAAGGCACGAAGGAGGCCAGAGATGTGAAAAGGTAGCTTGTGAGCAAAGGGAGGCGAGAAGGAATGGGAGTGGGTGCATGGAGTGGGGTCCTGGGAGGAGAGGCTGGATGGGGTGCTGTGGGGGAGGAGGGGTTCGGGTCTGAGCACTGAGCGTCTAGTGCAGGGTGCGGGTGGGGTGGGGGTGGGGCCAGGTAGAGGAAGAAGGACCCTGACCTCTATTGCTGTTTGGGTGGGCTGGAGAGAGGGGGCAGCGGGTGAGACAGAAGACCAGGCTCCAGCCCTGCAAGACATAAGGGCAGACAGGGAGGCATTACACAAGCCCAAGGAAGAGCTTTGATCGGAGACTCAGTTTTCTTATCTGAAAACTGGGAACGATGACATGACCCTGGGGGTGGACGGGAAGTGAGCCTCGTTTGAGATGATGTGTCTGAAAGCCCCCAGCCCACTGCTGGACCCCAAACACAGGCTGGCCTGTCCTCCTAACCGCTTCTCTGCTCCCTGGGCAACGTCTCTGGGGCGGGGGGCTCTGGGGCTCTGCCCGGTGGAGGGGCCAGTCCCCACCCTCTGTGCTCCCCCAAGAGGTTGGTGCCCATAAGGTCACCTGGTTTCCTCTGTCCCAGTTGACCAGACTGGGCTCTGTGGGTGCTATGGGTTTCCTGGCCGGGACCCAGGCCTCTGCCACGGGAACTGTGAGCAAGAGAGCAAGAGAGCCTGCAGTAGTTTACGGCCAGGCAGAGGCAGGCAGGCAGGCAGGCAGGCAGGCAGGAAGACACGGTCCCAGGAATTCGGGAGGAATGCCGGGGAGGCTTGCTCCTGTCCCCTCACCTCCCCCCCTAGCTCCCGGGGGAAGTTAGCAGGGCCCGGAGCATTTCTGGGGCTCAATGCTCTCCGGAGGGCTCCTGAGTGGGTGGGTGTGCATGTGAGGGGTGGCCAGTCCTTCTCCCCACAGGGACCATCTCCAGGGAGGCTGCTTGGACGGACCTCTCTGTCCCGCCCGCTCCCTCAGCCTGCCCAGCCTGGGCCGACGCCCAGTAGCTCTGTGGACGCCTGTCTTCACTGCTGGGAGGGAAGGCGTTCTTAGCTTGAGCGGGGCCTCTGTGTCTTCCTTCAAACGGGGGCTCCCGGAGGTCAGGGCTTGTTTCCCCTTCACCTTGGCAATGCCTTAAGCCTGCAGTGGTCGGCAAACTCATTAGTCCACAGAGCCAAATGCCAACAGGACGATTGAAATTTCTTCTGAGAGCCAAATTTTTAAACCTTAAACTTCTTCGAATGCCACTTCTTCAAAAATAGACTCACCCAGGCCGTGGTATTTTGTGGAAGAGCCACACTCAAGGGGCCAAAGAGCTGCATGTGGCTCACAAGCCGTGGTTTGCTGACCACTGACTTAAGGACTGAGGCTGTGATACCAACTCACCCAAATGCTCCCCGGGTCGAAGTGGGTTGGCAGGGGAGAGAGGAACGACAGACAGTCCCCACCCCATTCCTTTAGACCCGGGACCGAGCCGCCACCTAACCTGCCCACCAAGGGGGAACCAGCAGGGACCAGTTGATTCTCGTCGATGGACCACACACCAACCCAGGAGCACCCTTTGCTCCGAGCCCTGCACATGGACAGCTGAGGCCTCCACATATGTTAGGTAGGGAGAGGCCAGGCCCTGGTCACCCACCGGGCCCTACAAGGACCATACTTTGGGTTTGTCCCTCTGCTTGTAGCCTGGGGTCCCCTGGGCAGGGTTGAGCGGGAGCAGGCCATAGCACGCCAGGCCCCTGTCCGCTAATGGTACCTGCACATTCCTGGCCTAGTATCTGGCCTTTCATCTTCCCTTTAATGTTTGGCTTTGTCCCCCTGAGCCAGGGCAGGGGGTGGAGGCCGGACAGGCACCCAGGGGCAGCCAGGCGGGAGCAGTGGGAGGTGGAGTGCTGGCGGCTGGCCAAGGTCAGAAGTTTCCAGTGCCCTCAGTTTCCATCCATGCCCTCAGGCTCTGATAAGGAAGACACATGTTGCAAACACTCCTGCTGGTCAGATCCCCATCTCTCTGGTTTAGACATGGCTCTCTGGACCCCATTGGCAGGCCACCCCTTTTCAAGTCACCCACATACACTCCTAGACCAGCCCCAGAGGGTCAGTGTGTGGTTGGGTAACAGGTACAGAAGTGGGGCCCTCTGTGGCTAGGATTGGGGGACTGAGATCAGAGTTTAGGATCAAATTCTGAGCAGGATTATGAGTGAGCCTGCTTTTCGAGTTAGGGGGATGAGACCTTGGCTAGGTAGGATTAAGGGCCAGGCTGTACCCAGGATTAGGGATCAGTTTATACCTAGCCTGCATGATTGAGCATTGACCTATGAACCAGGAGGTCACGGGTTTGATTTCCGGTTGAGGCAAATGCCTGGGTTGTGGGCTCGATCCCCAGTGTGGGGTGTGCAGGAGGCTGCTGATCAATGACTCTCTCATCATTGATATTTCTATCTCTATCTTCCTCTCCCTTCCTCTCTGAAATCAATTAAAAAATATATATTTTTTAAAAAAGTCCATCTTAACCCAGGACTAGGGGTAAGTATACACCCAGAAGTAGGGAGCCAGTCCGTATTCAAGATTAGAAATTAGTCTGCACCCAGGACCAGGACTCAGGCTATACCCAGAATTAGGGTTTAGTCTGTATTTAGGATTAGGAGTCAGCCAGTACATGGATCAAAGATGAGGCTGTATCCAGGAATAGAGAAGTCTATACTCAGGAGTTAATGGACCCCAAGGGGTAAGTGTATATTTTTCACTGGACCTAAACCTGTAATTCGGCCACAGGTGACCCTGACCTGCCTGTCCATAGAAAGCAGAGAATACAGTTTGCAATTTGGACGGGAGAGAGTTTGCTGACCCTCTGACTGCCACCCCGGGAGCCCCCGGCAGGAGCTACCAGGGAAAGGCGGGAGGCTCGTCACTCACAGAGAACGTTCAGCCTGAGAAGTCACCGGGAGTACCCCAGGGGACCGAGCACGCTGCCCAGGCGAGGCCCAGTGAGTGGCTCAAAGACAACATTGTCCCATGCCACGCCAGGAGGAACGTCAGGCAGCTCCACAGATGGCACTTTTGTTGACACGGCACCTCTTGAAACTCATTCACGGGGAGCTCATTCTGCAAACATTTCCTGAATGCCTCCCATGCCTCAGGCCAGAGGTTCTCAACTTGAGTGCACAGGAGGATCAACCAAGAAACTTGTGAAAAGACTGATTCCCGGGCCCCGCCTCAGGGACTCGGGAGCAGAAAGGGGGCTGCCCGGGCATCTGCACCATCAATACAGTCCCAGGGGGTGGGTCTGCTGCCATGGCACTAAGACCATACTTTTGGGTGAGTTCAGCGAGCAGGGAGGGCACAAGGATCTCTAGCAGCAAAGGGTGTGTGCTGCTTTTCGGAGAAGAGCCCAGAAGGCCTTTGAGGAGGCAACAGTCAGGCTCTCTCTTACTTCGGACCAGCAGAAAGCTAAAATTGTACTTGATGATGCAAGAATCTCGTCAAACGTAGCTGTGAGACCATCCTAAAGCATTTTCATGTATTTGGCAAGGTAGGGGAATCCAGGCAGGCCCGCAGGCAGGCCTGGGGGGCTATTCATACACAAGAGTAACTCAAGACAGAATGAATAAAGCAAGGCAGAATGTATGCATTAAATGAGGCAAAGTAAAAGAATGTCTGTAAAAATGCTGTGTTGCTTCACTGCGAAGGAGGGGAAGAATGCGTAACAGTCATTAGATGATTAGTAACTTACCGATCGTTTATAAACAATTGTCTGGAAGCACAGTGCTCAAATGAGGCAGCTCGACTTTGTCTACGCTGTGAGCCTCCCTCCCCTCTGTGTAGTTGCCCAGCCAAGAACTTGCCTGAAGTTGGTAAATGGAAACACCAGCACAGAGCGTGTCTTCATTTTACAAATACGAAAGTACAATATGGACTACACTTTTGCAGATATTTCTCTCTCCCCACCTGCCCCTTGGTCAAGGATCCTGCTGCCACTTGCAGTAGCATGGATGCATTTGAGAATATCATGACAAGGGAAGCAAGTCAGACAAAAAAGGACGGGTCCCTTGTGATTGCACTCCCAGGTGGGCTACAAAACAAGAAGCAACAGATGAACAAACTCATAGACACAGAGAACAGAATGGCAGTTAGCAGAGGGAAAGAGGGCTGAGGAGGGGACGAGGAGGGTCAAGGGGGCCAGATACATGGCGACAGGAGACGAGGTACCCCATGGATTCTACAGATGCTGTATCATGGGTGATACACCTGAAAGTTGTATGATGTTATCAGCCAGGGTTACCCCACACCTTTATTTAAAAAAGCCCGATGCTAAAGTGCTCAGTCATCTTGAGGACCTTGTTGAGGGCAGACGGGCTGTACCAATGACTGTCCCTCGGTGGCTCGCTGCCATGTGGCATGCTTCTGGAAGGTTACATAAACTTTCTCTGGTGATGTTTCCGTATTTCCCTCTGAGGATGAACGGCCTCCCGGGCCTGCCTGCGGGCCCAGAGCTTGAGGTATCCTGCCCCTCGAAGGGACGGGGTGAGAGGGCTGGATGGCGTCCCAGGAGCTCCTGGGGGCTACACCCTCTGTGGCCGGTTCTTGACCCTCCTGTGCGGAGGGCAGAAGGTGACTTTCCATTCCCCGGGGCTGGGCTGCAGGCCACCTGGTCACAGCCTTCTCAGATACTGCCAGGGACCACCTTCTTCTTCTTCTTCTTCCTCTTCTTCTTCTTCTTCTTCTTCTTCTTCTTCTTCTTCTTCTTCTTCTTCTTCTTCTCCTTCTCCTTCTCCTTCTCCTTCTCCTTCTCCTTCTCTTCTCCTTCTCCTTCTCCTTCTCTTCTCCTTCTCCTCCTCCTCCTCCTCCTCCTCCTCCTTCTTCTTCTTCTTTCCATTTATCGCAGTTAAATTTCACCTTGCTGGTTTCAGGCCAGTGCTTCCAGAGAGGTCGGGAATTCCCCTAGCTCCTTCAGCTGTCCAGGGACTTCCCCAGCCCCCTGGACACTCCCTACCGTCCAAGGCTCACATCCCCAGGCCATTGCTCCATGTCACTCATTCATTCAACAAGCATCCGTGGAACGCCCACCAGGCACTGGGATCCGGAGGGAGAGGCATGGATCACAGGGCAGACAGCTGGCAGGGCACAGAGCAGATCCTCTCTCTCCGGGGTGGTACAAGTCTGCCAAGGGATTAGGGGGGCATAGGAGGAGTACCTGACTCAGACACATGGAAGGCAAGGAAGTTTTCATGAGGGAAGTAGCACTTTGTGCCTCAAATTGTGAGAAGGGAGGAGTGGACTGGGATGCGCAGGAAGGAAAAATAGCCTGCATTTAAGTCTGGCGGCTTGAAACAGCATGGCTGGGGTTGGTTTTTAAGTCACCTGCTGGGGGCTAGATCATGATGTTCAAAGCAGGGAGCGCATGGGGAGGCTTGCAGGGGCAACGCTGCAGGTGAGTGTGGGAGCTAGGCCCTTATCATGTGGGTAAGGAGGAGCCATGGAAGGTTTCACTTGGAAGAGAATGGCCTGGTCATGTCTGCCAACTTGACACCACTGTCCACTCACACCAGCCCCAGGGATGTCTTTCTCATGGGTCCCATGCACCTTTCTTTCTTTCTTTCTTTCTTTCTTTCTTTCTTTCTTTCTTTCTTTCTTTCTTTCTTTCTTCCTTCCTTCCTTCCTTCCTTCCTTCCTTCCTTCCTTCCTTCCTTCCTTCCTTTCTTTCTTAATATATTTTATTGATTTTTCACAGAGAGGAAGGGAGAGGGATAGAGAGCTAGAAACGCCGATGAGAGAGATACACCGACCAGCTGCCTACTGCACACCCCACACCGGTGTACATGCCCTTGACCGGAATCGAACCTGGGACCCTTGAGTCGGCAGACTGACACTCTATCCACTGAGTCAAACCGGTTTCGGCCCGTGCATCTTTCTAAAGAGAGCGCTCTGGGAAGGGAGGCTGGCATAGGAACGGGACAGTGTTCTGAGTCACTCAGCTGCAAATTTGGAGGGAAAAGGAGGAGACTTGCAAGCCAGAAGGATTTGGATGCCTCACCGTAGGAGTTCTAGCTGGAAGAATGGGAGTGACTGGCCATCTAATACCGATGCCTGAGGGGTGGCAAGAGAGTGAGAGAGCCTCTGTTGGAAACAGGCAGGCAGTGCAGCCCCAGGAGGGGTGGCTGGTTCTCATTCCAAGATAGCACCGGAGAGCCTGAGGCCCTGGCCACCATCCCCACTGCTGCCTGATCAGCTGCCTGAGGTCCCTCTTTGCGTGAGGTCTGATAACAGAGCCTGGGGAGCTATCCCCACCATAAACAGTCCGTTTCCTCCACGAATCTGGTGCCTGGGCCCCGGGTGCCCTGTGGCCTGCCAGCCCTCTGGCCCCAGAGCAGGGGTGGGGAAGAGGGTCTGCCCAGCTTCCTGCAGGCCTCACAGTTGTGCAAGGCTGTCTGATTCCAAACAAACCGTAAACCTACTATCTCCCTGGCCATTCCAAGCATTCTGGCCAGCAGGTGGCCAGGCCGGCACCACTAGGGACAGCCAGGGCCCAGGTCCCAGGTCAGGCCTGCCTGACCAGGGGTGAACCGAGCTCACAGGGTCTGAGCTTGGAATTGCTGGGTCCCTGGAGGGATGGGAAGAGCTCTGGGCAGAGATTCGGGCACCCCAGGCTCCAGTCCGAATTCTCACACAACTCACTGTGTGCCCTAGGGCAAGTTCCTTCCCCTCTCTGGGCCTTAGTCACCTGGGCCGAGCCCGAGGAGTCTGGTGATGATGATGCTGGGTCCTTCTCTCCTGGCGTCTGGGAGTCTGAGTTGTGACCTAGAGGCCCAGGAGAGATTGTGCAGCCTCGCCCCAGACTCTGGACAAGAGGCACACCCATCCCTCTTCATTCATTCATTCATTCATTCATTCATTCTCAACTCCAACTCCAAAGAGCAAACCACAGGCAAGAGAAGAACTCTAGTTAAACACAGCCCGCGGAAGAGTAAGGAAGGCCTTCTCGGATCTGACTTGCAAGCTTCCAGGTGGTGCTTCATTTATTACTTAATGCATTCTTGCATTCAGTGAAATGGAAGAATGAATTCATTCATTCATTCTTCATTCATTTGCTTGATAACCATTGGGAGGCACCTACTGTACGCCAGGCACTGTTAGGACCTGCGGCTTACTGGTAACCAGATGGGCAGGATCCCAGTCCTAACTGGAACTCATGGGCTGGCCTGGCCCATTTATTTCCCCGAGAAGCTGGGATGCAGCAGGGATCTGGAGAGTAAGCCCCAGGAGCCCTGGGACCCACTAGGGCCTCGTCCACCCTGACTGTCCTAACCACTGAGGGCCGAGTGGAGGAGGGAGCCAATAGTCCCAGTTCCAGGAAGCCCCTCTGCTGTGCAGACACCCTGCCCGTATGCAACCCCTCAGGGACCTCCAGAAGCCTGGGGTCAGCAGCTGCAAAGGCAGGACGGTTCTGGGTGAGGCCTGCAGGGACTGTTTCCTCCTGGGCCCCTTCCCTCCCGTGCATAGCGTCCAGCGAGAAGGGGCCGGAGAGTGGAGGCTGGCCAGGGCCTCGTAGCGCTCTGGGTCTGGAGGAGCTGCCCTTGGAAGTGATTCTATCCTGGGGAAGACCCGGGTCCTTCAGAACCTGGGAAGGGGAAGAGGAGCTGCCCTGGCTGGTGCTACATGAGTAGTGACCCCTCAATGTTCCCACAAACATGATGAGCCCGCCCTTCCGCCTGGCGATGGTGAGGCTGGTGTTAGAGCGCTGGCCCTCCCAGAGGCGGTCCCATCTGCAGAGGAGCGCCTTTAACAGGGGAAGTGGGCTGGACCCTGCCTGTCCTCCTTCTAGGCCCATGGCCAACGCAGCCGTCCCTTCTCCCTGCCCGGCCTTCTGGGCTTCTTGGGAAGGGACTCAGAGGCCAGGACAGGCACCCTGCCCTGCTTCCCCCTGGCTCCCTGCACCAGGCTCTGGGCAGCGGCCAAATGGGCAAATGCAGACGGACCCTCTTCTCCTGTCTGTCCATGCCCTTTCGATGATTTCCATTAGAGTTAGGTCCTTGTTGAGCATGGCCTTTTGGTAGTTCTTGACAGTATTTTAATATCTGGACTAGTTAAACTAGTGTAGTGTTCCAAGTCAGTGTTGGACTGATTCTCTCTTAGGGAAACTGAGTTCCAGAGGGAGGACAAGGATTTGCCTAAGTTCATAAATCCAGCCAGGCCTGAGCTGGGACCGGGACCCAGGTTTCCTCAGTTGCAGGTTGGCGGCCGGCTGCCTTCTGGGCTAGCTCCAACACTCTAGGTTGTACCAGCCGCGTAATCCGAGGGATCCCTGCAAAATGAAAGTGCTGCCCTCCTTGTGCAAAACTTATTAAGAATTTCAATACGAGGACAGACAGCAGACATGGCCCTTCTAAACATGGATTCTCGTGCCAGTGCGCAGCTCACATGGCCACAGAGCCGGCTCGGACCCAGGAGGGGGAGAGAGGAAAGGGAGACCCCGCCAGCTTGCCTCTGAGCGTCAGAGGGTGTGTGCGCCTCAGCAGGACGGGCCTCTGGGCCAGCCAAAGCCTTGCTATTCCAGGGGTGAGTGATCAGCACAGGTTGGGGTGTGTCCAGAGATGTGTCTTTATTTGCAGCTATCTGCCTTAAACAGCCCCCACTGGAACGTTCTTGGGGACCCTAGGAGAGACTGGAGGTGCAGCCATCGCCACCAGCAGAGGCTCCAGGCTGAGTGATGGAGGGTGGGGGTGGGGGTGGGCGGTGGCAGCGGCAGTTCCTACCACCTTATGCAAGAGGGAGAACAAAGGGGCCTTGCTGGGAGGTATTATAAGATTAAGTGGCTGGGTCCAATTCAAGCCCCTTGGGACCTGAATTAGCAGCAGCAGCAACTGAAAGGGGGGAATGAAAGCTCCGGCCTCTCCCCGAGGCCCCGCCCCCCGCCCCTGCCTGGGCCTCCTCGCACAGCTAATCTGCTGCTTTGCTCCAGTTCCGGCCTGGGGCCTGTGTGAGGGGCTGGTGCCCTCCACGTAGAGGACCGGAGCCTTTCTGGGGAAGGAGCTGCCTGACCTCTGGCCCCTGACCCCCGGGGCACAGTCTCTTCGCAGGCTGGGTGGCCCAATTTGGGCTGAATTCAGAGACTTGGCTGCGCTCTGGGTCTGAGGGGAAATCACTGCTCCTCTCTGGGCCTCCCCTTCCTGCTGATAAAGTGGGAATTTGGGGCCGTGGACCCAGTGGCCATCACTGGGGTCCTTGAGCTGGTTCCAACAGACAACCACATCTTGCCTGCTGGGTAGGAGTGTCCCCAACACAAATGGGACTTGAGAGTCTCACTGGATAAATGTCTGATGGATTAAAGAAAAAAAAGAAAAAAGAAAAAAAAAGGCAAGCTGTTTGAAGTTCCATGATCTGGTCCCCACCGGTGTTCCCAGTTTCACTTCTTATTACTTCCCATGTTATACTTTATGTTACAGCAGCAGCAAGCTACACACACTTGCTCTTTGCTCTGGCTGTACTCACTCTCTGGAATCCCTTGGCCCGGCTTACTCTTCATTTCTTATGACCCGGCTCTGCCAGGCCCTGAAGGGCCCTCTCCCCCTCCTCCCATCCCTCAGTGCACCTACTCAAAGCCTCCTCTGCTCTGTGTCTCCCAGGAGACTGCTGGCTTCTTGAGAGCTGGGCCTCGCACCTGCCCGGGTCACACCAGGTCTGGGCCACCTGTGTGCAGCACCTGGCTGCATGGCGACCAGGACACCTGGGGAGCTCACAGCACTCAGGGGAGACAAGGAAGACACAGCAACATAATCACGGAATGGCCTGTGTGTTGAGGGCAGTGGGGAGAATGACAAGGAGGCAGGAAAGCATAAAACTGGGGGGATTTGTAAGTAGAGGCTTCCAGAAGTGAGGCCTGAATGGGTAGGAGAAGCTGGGGAAGGGCGTGGGGAAGAGCATTCCAGGCAGAGGGAGCTGCAGGTAGGCCCCTCAGAGGGCAGGGGCTGAGCAGTGGGGAGAGGCCCAGACCAGGCCTCAGAGGCTGTGGAGGGGGATTTGAGACCTTATTCAGAGAGTAATGCAAAACTATTAAGGGGTTTTACACGGGCAGCCTTGAGGAGGTGAGGAGATTTGCATTTCTGAAAGATCACTTTCTCTGCTATGTGGAGAGTGGATTAGGAGCCACAAGAGGCTATTGCTGTCATGAGAGGGGACAGAAAGGGGAATGGACAAATGAGAGAGCGAGGGCGGGAGCGGACAGAAGTTTGAGAGGGAGAGGGAAGAGGGGCTCCAGGTGCCCAGCTCAGCCTTCAGCGGGTCAGCAGACTGCAGGCATCTGCACATTAGTAGCCATGTTAACCAGGGCACGGGATGTGGAGCTGGAGCCCAGCCCAGCCCTCAGAGCAGCCCCCTGGGAAGCGAGGATGGGGCCAGGCTGCAGCTCCACAAATAGTGTGCCAGGAAACCCATACATGTGACAGGAGGACATGTACACACGGACGTGAACACTTCATGTATGTACACAGACATAGTCACAATGCCTGCTTGGATATAGACATTCACACACTCTGAGTCCCAGAATTACACACCTGTGGGCCCCTGGCACACACAGGCTTATACGTGTAAATCTATTAAAGGTAAAAATAACCAACATAAATTGGGTGCTTGATACATCCTATGCATCATTTTTGGCACTGTATATCCCATAGAGATGCACAAATATTGACACAGCACACACACAGTATGTGTATATCACGCATGAACTCACATGTGTGTATGACATGTGCACATGGAGGCAGCTAAATATTATGCGGTGCATACTTTGGTATAAGTGTACACACACATATTATAAAGGTACAAACCACTGCAGAGGTATATTTGGGTGTACACATATGCCCTCATATATATTGATATATATATATATTTGCAGAATACACATTCAGTTTACACACATAAACTTTCTGTTTTGGACAATACAGACATATGCATATGCAACACACAAGTACCACACACTTGTGTACACATGCACACACATGCACTACACAAACACCCTTTTTCACCCTTTCTCACACAGGGCAATTTATGACAGTCCCAGCTCATGTCCGGACCTCCATTAACATTAATGAGGTGAAGTCGCCTGGGTGTTCAGAAACCCATGTCCTGAGGGGCAGGGGTGAGGGGTGGCAAGGGGGAGAGGACAGGGAGCCGTGGCCGCAGAGGAACAGCTAATTATCCGGCTGACCGAGGTTTGATTGTTTTTCCCACGCTCCCTGCACTGGCCCCAATGCAAGGCCAGGTTCTGGCTGCCCCAGGAGGTGTCAGAGGGGCAGGGAGCAGAAAGAGGAAAGGGGAGGAGAAGTAGGAGCAGAAGATGGTGGGGGTGGGACAGAAACCCACCCCAACTTCAGTGCTCTCTCTTTGCTGGAGATGTCTGAATTGCTCCCTGAAATAGCTCAAAATTCCTAAAGGTGCCCATGCCTGTGGCCCTTTCCTCCCCATCATGAACCTTGTATCAGAGACAAATTCAACAACTTTTCAGGAACTTTTAGTTGCTGACCCTGGGGACATAAAAGGAGTCCCTTCCATATGGTATCACCTTAATATCTAATACAGACACAGCAAAACCCATGCATAGTTGTCATTGCTTCCACCGTTCATTCTCTGGACCTACATTTATTGACCACGAGACACCGTTTTAAGCAGCTCAACTTCCTACAGTCGCCATACTAGTAAATACTAGTATAAAAAACCTTTCCAAGCAGCAGGGAGTGTGGGCATTACAATAATAATGAGAAATACAATAATTTAGATGCAATAAGTGCAACTCACCTCGACACACCTCTTTCCTGCTTGCAAAGGTGTCTTTTAATTTAATTAAATTTTTTATTGCTGATTCATCTGAAGCTCACAACAGTTCAACGAGGCCAGCAGGACACGTACAGTTATCCCTGTTTCACTGATGCGGAAACTGAGGCTGGGAGAGGAGAGGCTTGCCCATGGTCATGTGACTGAAGAGGGGCAGGGCGGGACTTGGATCTTTCGTGCCGCGTCTCTGGCAGTCACTACATGTTCTCTTTCATTTACTTGTGGGACTTCCGCCCAAAGCACAAGATGAATCCGGCTTCATATGCTTCCTGGGAATTTTGTTAAAATAAATCTCCTGAGATGCGTGGAGCCTTCCTGGGCTGTGGCTCCCGGCCACAGATCAGAGTCGTGCACCCCACCACCGGAGGAAGGTAAGTGGCCATCTCGGCTCCCCATGTCATTTCATAGATGGGGACATCGAGGCCTTCCTGAGCCCAGATGGCAGCAGGATGACTGTCTGGAAGACCCAGGTCAGAGTGGAGGCCAGGAAGAGGCTCCCACCTTAGGCACGTCCACCTCAGAGATTATTAATTCACTTTTATAAACCAAGTGGAGCCCTGACAAGTCCTTAGAGTAAGGTGACCAGACGTCCCGCTTTTTAACAATTTGTGCCACATTCCTTGGCGTTTTAAAAAAGTCCCGATTCTTTCCAAAAAATCGCGACTTTTTTAAAACACCTGGGGATGTGGGACAAATTGTTAAAAATTGGGACCGGCCCCCCCCAAAGTGGGACATCTGGTCACCTTACCTTAGAGCAGCAATATTTATTGAACACTTATTATTTTATCACGAAGCCCTGAGCTTGGTGCTGGAGAAGGTGGAGGATTAAATGGGCACAGTTCTCAAGGAGCTTAAAGTCTGGTGGGGAAGAAAGAGTGTGAAGCTCAGGATCAAAGAGTCTGGGTCTGGATTCCAGCTTAGTGGATCATTTGATTTTTTTTTTTTTTTTAATCCTCACCCCAGGACATTTTCCCATTGATTTTTAGAGAGAGAGAGGAAGGAAAAGAATAGGGGGAGAAACATTGATGTGAGAGAGATACTTCAGCTGGTGGTCTCCTGCACGTGCCTCCTACTGGGGCGGGGGAACGTGCAAAGGAGGTGTGTGCCCTTGACTGGAAATCGTGACTCTTTGGTCTGCGGGCCGTTGCTCTAACCACTGAGAAACTGGCCAAGGCGAGTGTCATTTGATTTTGTTTGACCTTGAGAGAAAGTCACTTTAACCTCTCTGCGCCTCAGCATTCTCATCTCTAGAATGGGGATGCCCCTGCATTCACCCTCAAAGTTGTTGTTACAATTGGACATAGAAGATGCCCGTCGCAGTGCCCCTCAGAGATGATGTGTTTTTCCCTCTTGCTTTCCTGCCAGACTCTTCCCTGCCTCACTGCTCCCCACTCCCTCCCTTCTGGCCCTTCTCATGATTGATCACCTCTTTCGGAAACACAGGAACTCTTGGCCCAATTTTGTCCACTCCCTGACTATCCCCAGCCCTGTCCTAGCTTCGGAGGGATGCTGAGCAGCATGAGGGGCGTGCAGGGGGCAATAGCTCTCCCCCGCAGCCTCTCCAACCCTTTCCCGCCCAGAAGAGACAGGGAGATCCACAGAAACTCCCTCCCCTTCTCTGTTCCCTCAGCCCAGGACACAGTTTTCCCCAGAAGACAGGTCACCTAGCCCTGGGCTATTGATGCGGGAGGGGAAGCCCTTTCTCAAGACCCTTGAGGCGCTGGCTCAGGGAGACGAATGCATTACAAGATCCACAGGCCCCACTGTGGTGCATTGGTTAATGTGATTTCAAATCCGTTTGCTTATGGCTTAAGTGTTGTTTTAATCCACTTGTGTACGACAAAGACAAAAATGTTTTGATAGATGTATGAAATAAGTTGAGTCTGAATGTGGCTGTTCCACATCTGTTGTCACTGGTGAGCAGTCAGTAGCCAGCTGCTGAGCCGTCCTGCTGGGAGCTTATCTATAGAAACGTGTGGAGAAGCAATGATGGCGAGGGGACATTTAGACTATAAATCCTGAGACTTCATGAGGATTGTTGGAGAGTTTCAGTTTGGGTGAGGTGACTCTTTGCTAACCTGGAAATCTGCAGCATTTAGCTCCTGTTGTGGCCAAGCCGACTCTTTGGCTGGCAGACCCCAGGAAGGAAGTCAGCCCACCATCCACACCAGCATCTTCATTTCCTAGCAACAGGGGACTTTTCCTTTTGTGCCGGCATCTGGAAATCAGCTTTGTGGTGGGTCCCCATTTCTCTCGAGTGCCTCCTAGTATAAAAAGATGCACCTCATATTAAATAATGGTATTATTTCTTCACCTCTCTTTGTCTGGAAAGGTATGTGATTAATCTGTTATTTGTTTGGAGTGTGTTATTTATTTTTTAAATATGTGTTTATTGATTTTAGAGAAGAAGGAAGAGGGAGAGATAGAAACATCAATGATGAGAGAGAATCATTGATCTGCTGCATCCTGCACACCCCTTACTGGGGATTGAGCCCACAACCTGGGCATGTGCCTCTGACTGAAATTGAATCCAGGACCCTTTAGGCCACAGGTTGACACTCTATTTACTAGCCAAACCAGCGAGGGTTCCATACAAATTTTAGAATTAATTTGTCAATTTCTATAAAATCCATCAGGGATTTTGGAAGGGAGAGTAATAAATCTGTAGGCCAATTTGGGGAGACAAACTCTGATAACATTTAGTCTTTTATCAATGAGCATAGTATGTCTCTCTCCATTGATTTCATTGTCTTTAATTTTTCAGTGATGTTTTTTAAAAATTGTTTTTTTAAAATTGATTTTAGAGAGAGGAAGGGAGAGGGAGAGAGATAGAAACATCAATGATGAGAGAGAATCATTGATTGGCTGCTTCTTGCATGACCCACAGTGGGGACTGAGCCCACAACCCAGGCATGAATGGGAATCAAACTGTGACCTCTTGGTTCATAGGTTGACGCTCAACCACTGAACCATACTGGCTGGGCTGGATTATGTTATTTCTTTATTTGGCTTATCTCTCTATATAAAAGCCTAATATGCAAAGTGTCCCTCAGGAGTTTGACCAACCAGGGGTTTGTTCACTTGCTATGACATGCGCTGACCATCAGGGGGCAGCACAGAAAGAAGGGAGGCCCTGGCTGGCAGCTGCTAGGACCCTACCCATGCATGAATTTTGTGCACTGGGCCTCTAGTTAAGAGATATTATCCTGTACTCTATTAGCTTGAGGAATTATTATAATTCCATAGTGAACCTGTGCTAAATCAATTGCTGGTCAATCTCTGAGCATAACTTTTGCTATTTCCCTAAAACCAAATAGTCAGCTGATGAGGAGACATTTGCTCCCCCCTCAACACTCCAGCTCACCCTGTCAGGTGAGGGTGGGGTTGAGCAGTGGTGACAGGAATCTCTAGCTGAACAGAAAACGGCCCCTGAGAAGGTGGAGGGTGGGTTCAATGTTGGTCTGTTAGAGCTCTGCAGAACCTGGTGGCCGCCCCCTCTCTGTCCAGCCTGGATGAGGGTGGGCACCCCAGATGGGAGGAAGGACTTCTGAGTTCTTGCTCCTGCTGTGCCACTGGCTCCAACCTTGGACTCCAATCTGGGCCTGCTCGCTGGGCTTCAGTCTTCTTTTCTGTAAAATGGGTAGAAGCCCTCCCCCTCCACCAAGACTTCCCAAACTGGTACATTATGGGCCTCTAAAAGACCATGAATGGCCAACACTTTTAAGTACCTGCAGTGCCATTCAGATGGAACTGGGTCCCTCGTTGGGACTTGGACAGGGCTGTGGGCTTCAGGCTAGACCACAGCACGTTCTCACTGGGCAGAAGGGCTGCCAATGCCAAGGGGCCATGCTCCAGTGGCCCTGCCTCTCCTCCAGCAAAACAGAGCCAAAGATGCCTCAATTTTTTTTGGGGGGGTGGGGGTTGGGTGGGGGAGGCAGTCAGTCCTGCCAACACCAACACAGAGAGCCTGCTGGCTACCTGGGCAGCCTGGTCAAGCACCCTGGGCTCAGCCTGGTCCTTTGGGGAGGTGGCTGGCAGGAATCTCCTGGTGTTGCAGGCTCAGAGCCTGGCTTGTCCAGGGGGGCCTGGGTGGGGGCGAGTAGAGGATGCCTGGAGACAGGGTTGGGAGGGAACTGGCCAGGAATGTGAGCACAGAGGGCAGGCAGAGTGGGAGAGCAAACAGTGGAAGGAGCAGCGGGTGGGCCACGGGAGCAGTGGGAATGTGGATGGGGCTGGGGGTGGGGTAGGGGCCCTGGCGGGGAGTGACTGGAGGTGAGGGCAGGAGCTGAGTGATGGATTCCGGGTTAGAATTTCACACCGGGCCTGAACCTGTGCCCAGAGCTCAGGCTGTGCTTCAGCAGCATTTCACCAGGTTAGGAGCGGAGTGGGGCTGGGAGGGGGTACTGGGGTTCCTTCCCCCCACCCCCAGGCCAGGCCTCAGTGCTTTCTCAAGGAGTCTCACCTGAACAGCCTGTGATCTTACAGGGAGAGCTGGGCTCCGTGCCCTTCCTGCCCAGGGCTAAGGAGCGCTTCCCAGCAAAGGGCCTGGAGTGCTCACATGTGCCTGTAAAGTCAGGGGCGCGGGGTCACCAGGTTAAGAAGTCTGTCATTCCGTTTCGGCCTGCTTGCAGAGCGTCTGTGGGCAAACTGCCTCTCGGCTCAGAGACCTCAGGCTTCTCTCTGTGCCCTGCCTGCCCCTGCAGGGGGTGTGGGACCAGGGAGTCTGGCCTGGGCTCCCAGAGAAGCTGAGAGAGCCCCGGAGGTGGTCTTTGTTGGGGAGAGAGAGTGGCAACTTGGTGGGACCTGGGGAGGAGGGGGAGGGGCTTGGGGCTCAGAGCACCTCCGCAGCCGGCACACTTAACAAAAAGCACATGATTTAATGTGGCCAGTAAATCCCTTTCCGCCTGGGCTTTTCAACTACTGGATGACAGGCTCGTAATTCAGTTTTAAATGGATCTAGGATTAGGGCTGCAGCTGAGAGAGGCAGTGGGTGCCTGGGTGTGTGTGGGGCTGCATCTGGCCTAGTGGGGCCGGCCACACTGCCTCCCAGGCCAGGGCCGGGGCCGGGCTGGGGCCGGGGGGGCATTAAATCCTAGTCTGTGGGCCTAGGAAAGACGAAGGGCTAGAACCATCTCAAGGGGAGACCTTGTGGCCTTGGGGAGGTTATAGGGACTCCCCAGAACCCCAGAATCTCAGGGCCCCACCATGCCACCACCACCTGGGCTGTAACGAGCAACTTTGGAAGAAGGAGAAGATGAGACGTCGGCATCAGTCATCATTGGTTTCAGTTTCACATATTGAACTTATTTGAAGCAGAGCCATGAGGCTTTGCTTATGTTTCACTTTTCCAGAACCCGAGGATTGGGAAAGAGCATTGGAGAGGGACCCTGAAACCCCAGCTCAGAGATGGGGGTGAGAAGTGGGAGCTGTGAGAACAGACTTCAAACCCAGGAGAGGCAGACCTGTGGAGCACGGAGTGGGTTTCTGCAGGGGTCACCCCAACTGGCAAGATTTTTTTGGGGGGGTGGGGAGAGCAAGGGAGACAAGACTTCTCAGAGCCCCAGACGTCACAGCGCTAGGAGTTGCCCTGGGGAGGGAGTGAGTGCGGCTGTGGAAGGAGAGCGGGTGAGACGTGTGTGAGCACAAGGCCACTCGCTGGAGAGACGACTTAGCATCCCCAGGTGGGTGCTGGGTCAGCCTCAAAGGAAGAACTAGCAGGCTAGGCAGCCAGACTGCTCAGGCTGGAATCCTGCTCTGAGCAGTTACCGGCTATGTGGTCAAGTTACTGCCTGAGGTAGTTTATATGAGAGATAAATAAGATAGCCCTGGCTGGCCTGGCTCAGTGGATAGAGCGTCAGCCTTCGGACTGAAGGGTCCCAGGTTCAATTGCGGGCAAGGGCACGTGGCTGGGTGGCAGGCTTGGTGCCCAATAGGGGGTGTGCAGGAGGCAGCCGATCAATGATTCTCTCTCACCATTGATGTTTCTATCTCTCCCTCTCCTTTCCTCTCTGAAATCAATAAAGAAATATATATATGTACACACACACACACACACACACATCTATTGATATATATAAAATAAGATAATAATTAAGAAGTGTTTGTCCTCTTTCCTCGAAGGGACTCAGAGACTCCGCAACGCAGAATCCCAATGGGCTATCCTGCCCCAAAGGCCCTGGCCATGGTGGGATGCCTGCCCCAGGCAGCGTGAGGCCTTTGCCCAGGGCATGGCGGCATGCGCTAGATGGGCTGACTCTCTCTACACTAGCTGGATGTCCTTCCCTCAGCTCCCAGACCCCCTTGCCTTTTGGTTTCTTTGACCTTTTCCTCTGCCTACTGCAGCCAGGAGCTCCTGCCCCCACCTTGGCCTCAGGCACATCCCTCAGCTCCTGTCTTGAGCCCTCCCCTCTCTCTCCTGGACCCTTACCCCTCGATTGTCCTCCTCTCTGCTGCTCCTCCTCTGCCTTCCCTGCTCCCCCAAGATGTCAGCCAAGTCACGACTCTACTCAGTCCCCTTATTACCACAGCCATCATCTGGATCCTGTCAGTCCGCCTTCCAAAACCCCGAGTCCTCCACACTGCTTCCTCTAGCAGGCCCCTCGCAGGTTCTCTGGCTTCTCATCCAGCCCCCCACCCACCAGGGAGTTGCTTAAAATGGACTTGAGTCATGCCTTAAAGAGTCTGACTTCCCGACCAGCCATGGGATCAAGAGCGAACTTCTGAGCCCCCTGCCTGCCCCTCTCCCTACTCCTTGGGCCTTTTCACGATCAGTTCCCAGGGCCTGCCCTCCTCACATTTCCTGCCTCTGTGCAGCTGCAGGAGCTTTTGCTCCTCCAGAATGCGTTCCTCCTCTCCTCCAGCCCACAGCGTGCCGCCTGCTGAGCCTCCGTCTCCATCTAAGGCCCCTTCTCCATCTAACACCCTCTGCGATTCCCCCAAGGCCTCCAGTATCAAGTCCCGATGGGTCAGGGGCCCCAACCGCCTCTGCAGCTCTCTTAATGGGGTAACAAGAGAGCTGGCTGCAGGGCTCTCTGCAGGGGTGTGAGCAGAGCTGAGGGAGGCCCTGTGGGACAGAGCAGCCAGGGAGGAGCTGGGGCAGGGGCAGGGCTGCCCTGCCTGAAGGAGCCGGGGAGGCAGCTGTTGCTGCAGGGAAGGGGTCACCAGCCTGGATCTGTGGCTGTCCACAGAGGGACACACTGTGGTCCAGTGAGGCTGCTTGCTGCAGGGCCTCGTCCTCCTCCTGAGATGATTCTCAGATAGTCTGCCTGTGGGTCTGTCCTGCTGGCTCCATTCCATCAGCAGCCAGCAGGCAGGAGGGTGCTGCAGCCATGGGAGTCAGTCTCTCAGAGCAGAGAGCAGCTGTCACGGACCCAGCTGCAGGCATGGCTGCCTCGGCACTCGGCTCCGGCCCACCTGCCCAGCAACATGGCTCTCACACCCTCCATGGCTCCAGCTAAACAGAACCCCAGCCCCGAGTGCCCACCTTGCTAAGTCTGTCCCTTTGAGATGCCGTCCCCTGGGCTGGAAAGCCCTTCCCCACCTTCCGTCCTTGCCAAGGCCTGCTCAGCCTCAGCCCTGCTGTTCCCAGGCCCCTGGCACTGAGCTCTCCTCCTTGTCTGGTCTTTGCATTCGCCCTGAGGGTCAGGACTATGTTTCAAAAGGGCGCGTTCCTGCCCAGCTCCGGTGGGTGTTCCCGTAGGGGTGTGTTAAACGGCATTCTAGCAGAAGGGCTATTTGCTGATGTGGCAATCTCCTCACGACCACCATCTCCTCTGAGAGCAGGAACCGAGTCTAACTGCTCAGTGCCCCCCACACCCGATACAGGGGCTGTTTAAACAATGCTTGTTGGTTGGATTAATGAGCATGTCGGAGGCAGAGCACAAAAAACAGGGCACGAAGTTCAGAGGGACCCTATTTCTAGCTGGGGAAGCAGGGGAGACTGCAGAGGGGCAACGTAGGAGCTGGCATTAAAGGATGGCGTCTGGAGAGGGGTTGGAAAGGGCATTTCTGGAGCAAAGGGCCTGAGGTGGGAGAGGCCTGGGCCTCTTTGGGAAGCTTGCTGGGGATGGAGGGCAGGGGGTAGGGGTCAGGAGAGGAGCCAGAGAGAAAGGAGTGCACTTGCTGCCCTTGGCAGAGTCTCCCCTCTCTCTTCCCCCATATCTGCTTCCCCTCTTCCAGGGGCTTAGAGATGGACCTAATCCTCAGGAAGTCCCAGTATTCCTGATCTCTCTGGCTCAGCAGCACCAAGTCCAGTACCCTCCCCACTTGCCCTGCGTGTGGCCCTTACCCGGGAGGCCTGCCCAGGCTCCAGAGGCCTCTCTTCTCTCCCCACCCCGCCTCCCAGGGCCCTGAGCCGGAGCCTCTGGGAACTTCGAGTTCGAGTTTGGGCAGGAGCCGATGCATCCACCCCCATCCAGTGGCATGCTGGGGCCGTCTGGGCCACAGGGAGCCAGACGTGGAAACCACTGGTCAGCAGCGCTGGGTGGCCAGCCGCAGTGCGCCAGCCTGGGTGCTGGACTGCCCCTGCCTCCACGCCCTCCCCTGAGGGATGTCCCCCACGGACTGGCTGGTGGCCGTGGCTCAGAGGGGAACATGCTTTCTGCAGGCTGTGGCTGGAGGAGGACGGGCCAGCTGTCCTGCCAGCTCTGTGTGGGGAAGAGGGAGGTGCCCCTGCCAGCCGGCACCCCACAGGACACCAGCCGCAGGCAGAGTGACCGAGACTCCGGCCACTGCCCCTTACCCCGCTGGCCATCTCCCTCTGGGGCCCTCGATGGGAAAGTCGGCACGTCCAGTCCTGGGGCAATGACCCCGGGAGGGTGTTTATGGGCTTGGGCTCAGGGCCCTGGAAGAGTCCTCCCTGACGAAGGCCGCTGAGTGCGGACTGGGAGGCGGAGAGGGGGTGCCACCGGGGCTGGTGCTTGGCCTCTCAGGGCCCACTGGGGCTGAGAGTGAGGCTGGGCTCCCTGCCATCACTACAAGCACCTACTGTGTGCCAGGCCCCCCTGGCCCTCAGCGGCAGAAAGGCCCCAACAAGTCCACTCAGACCTCCTTCCCAGACCGGAGGGCAGGCACCGAGGAAGAGGGGCCCTCGGCCTCTGCAGTGATGCGGAGAGGGCCTCAGAGCGGCCAGGTGTGGAGGAGTGGGCCCCAGGGTGCGGCCTCACTGGGGAGGGGGAACGGCGGGGGGGGGCTCGCAGCCAGTGGTGAAAGGCCAAAGAAAACAGCTCACTCTCGCCCTCCTCCACAGCCCCTGCCACGCGGCTCCGCTTCCCCTGCTGCTGGTTTTCTCCCAGAGCAACACAGAGATCCAACAAGGATCCTGCCTTGGCTGGTTTGGCTCAGTGGATAGAGCGTCGGCCTCTGGACTGAAGGGTCCCAGGTTTGATTCCAGTCAGGGACATGTATCTTGGTTGTGGGCACATCCCCAGTGGGGTGTGTGCAGGAGGCAGATGATGGATGTTTCTTTCTCATCGATGTTTCTAACTCTCTATCCCTCTCCCTTCCGCTCTAAAAAAAATAAAAAATCAATAGACTATATTTAAAAAAAAAAAAAAGGACAAGGATCCTGTTCCTTCAGACTCTGAACCCACCCATCCCTTCTGCACTTGCCTTGTTTGTTCCTTACTCTGTTCATTAGTCCATTGATTCACTCACTCATTCATTCATTCATTCACTCACTCAATAAATGCTTCTGAGTACCTGCGAAGCATTTGGCCTTTTGCTGGGCTCTGGAAGCCTAAAGAAGTGGGAAGTGAGTTCTTAATCTTTTGGGGAGAAGATCTTCTTGAGGCGTGATGCACAGCAGACACCTCTTCTCCCAGAACACTGCCTCTGTCACCAATCTGGGGGAAAGATTCCTGAATGCTACCGGCTTTGCAGGGGAGGCAGACAGGTAACCAAGAACGAAACCCATTGTGATACCTGCTAAGTGGGTTTGATGCCTGGCATGCTAAGACACCTGCCTCTTTTAAAAAGGGGGCATTGTCTCTCAGTGTCACTGTGGAGAATAAACGAGATAAACTCTGAACGGCCTCACAGAGCCTGGTGTTTGTCAGGTGTGCAGTGACGTGAATTCTCTTTCCCTTCCCTACTTTGCATACTTGAGGGATACAAATTCCTATGATAGCCCTAAGCAGGAAGAACAAACACTCTAGCAATGGTTTGGGAGAGGGGTCATGTTTGCATGGGTTCTGAGGGATGAGTAGGAATTTGATTCTTGTCATTGATGCTTCTAGCTCTCTCTCTCTCTCTCTCTCTCTCTCTCTCTCTCTCTTTCATATTTGTGTTGATTTCAGAGAGTGAGAGAGAGAGAGAGCGAGCTAGAAGCATCAATGACAAGAATCAAGTCCACAATCCAGGCATTTGTCCTGACTTGGAGTCGAACCATGATTTCCTGGTTCACAGGTTGATGCTCAGTCACTGAGTACACTGGCTGGGCAATAACGTATTTTTATTTATTTATTTATTTATTTATTTATTTATTTATTTATTTTTTAATATGGAAGCTCTGGGTCCATATCATTAAGGGTCAGGCATGCTGTTGAAAATCCCACTTACTCTAATGTTAATGCTATCTGCTACTCTTATGTCCTGCACTGTTAACTCACTCAAGGTTTCTCTCATAACCCTAGGAGATGGGTACTATTATCATTCCATTTTACAGAAGAGAAAAACTGAGGCCCGGGAAGACAAGACAATGTCAACGTCGCCATGACAGGCAGCAGAGCTGGGATCTACGTGGTCGACTCCAGAGTCCTCGTGCTAAGCCATTGCCCTACGTTGCTTTCCCAGAGCGAAATCTGTTTTCTCGCTGAGGTCTGAATTTTGAACTCCCGCTCACCTTGACGGTTGCTTCTGCTGAAACAAAGGATCCAGGAGAGAAAATGGGAGATGGAGAGGAAAATCTGCTTCTCCTGAAAATCCAGGTCCCAGTAGGAGTGTAAACGCAGGGAGAAAAGAGGCCCCAGAGGACCAGCTTTGAGGAGCGAGTGGTGGGCACACCAGCCTGGAGGCAGGAGGGCTCGGTTTGGGTTCTGGTTCTGCCATCAATAAACCAGCCTCTCCAGGCCTCCTCTTCCTCGTCTGTAAGGCAGGCCTGGCACTTCCAATATCATGGTCTTGGAGCGAGGCCTGTACTAGCTCCGTGGGCAGCTTCTCTGCGTGCCTCCCACGGCCTCACCAAGCGCCAGCCTGTACGAGGGCCTTAAATTTGCTTCTTCCACAGACGGTGAGCTCTCCCAGGGCAGGACTTGCTCTGCATCCTTCTACCCACTCTTGGCACATAGGGCGCTCTATGAATGCCTGATAGATGCAGAACCAAATGGCCCCTCCGCCATGGCAGGCCTTAACGCACCAGTCTCTTTCTCTCCCCAGTCCAGAGCCCTCATGCTCCTCTGTTCACAGAAATTCCAGGAGGGCAGCCAGGGGTTACCGGACACACACCTTTGCCAGGGTCCAGCAGAAACTCCCCTTACACTACCCTGGCCTTGGCCCAGCACTCACCACAGCACCCATTGCTGGCCCTCAGAATGTGTGCAATGTCCAGAGCATGCTGAATCCAGACTGAGCCCCACAGCCCTCGGGGCACAGACAGGTGACCGGAGAGGGACCAGGCCACCTCAACTTTGCCTAAAGAACCGGTCAAATGTCTATTAACACCCGGCCTTCTCCCCGATCTCCCAGAGACCTCCCTGGGAGAGTGGGTACAGGTGTGGCTAGGACCACTGTCAGGGAGCGAGCCCCATATCAGAATTATTTTGTAAATTGCATCCTACATTCTAAGACACGAGGTCACTGGCTACTGAAAGAGCTCCATGCTGAATCCCTTTGTAACGTGGAGAGTAGCCTGAAGGAGCCAAACAAATCTAGGTTTGTTTAAAGGTTCGCCCTGGCTCCCGGCTTACAGACCAGGAAACCACGGCAGGCCCAGGATGCACCGGGCTGAGGGGGAATGTCAGCTGCCCCGAGAGGAGCCGGGGAGGAGGCAGACTCCATGCCGCGTGGCAGGCAAGAGCAGGGGATGGCAGGAGGGGCCGTTGCTGCCATAAGGGGTGCTGGCTGGGTGAGCCAGGGCAGCCCGCTCCAGCGCAGGGTCAGCCAGGAAGCTGGTCATCCAAGACAGTCTGGGTGAGTGGACCTTCACTCACGTGGAGGAGGCAGCACACACTTGTTGAGCGTCCATTGTGTACCAGGGTCTGAGCCAGTGCCCAGAGCAGTGCCTGACAGTGGGGCTCCTGGCAGGAGCTTAGTGAGAGAAGTTGAGCACGGTTCCGCAGGCTTCTGTGCTGCTATGGAAGGGGAGCTTGGTGGGGGTGGGGGAGGTGGTCAGCCCTCAGCCTGAGGGGCCCCCACTCTGCAGGATGGGCAGACATAACGGGCACCCACAAGGAGAATTTGGCAGAGAGCCCCGAGGCAGGAACAGCAGAGCACATACTAGTAAGAACTCCAGCTCATGAATCACTTATTCTGTAATATATTATTTTTTTAAACAACTATTTACTAAGCATCTACTATGTGCCAGGCACCGTTCTAGGATCTGGGGTTATAACAATGAACAAAACAGATAAAAACCCTTGTTGCCCTGGCCGGTGTGGCTCGGTTCATGGGGTGTTATCCCATGTACTGAAGGGTTACTGGTTTGATTCCTGGTCAGGGCACATGCCAAGTTGTGGGCTCAGTCCCTGGGGGACAGGGAGGGGTGAGGGAGGGTATGCAGGAATCAGCCAATCACTCTCACATTAATGTTTCTCTCCCTCTTTGTTCCTCTGTCTCTCTAAAAACCAATAAAAATATAAAAACAAAAATACACAAACAAACAAATAAAAACAAACAAACCAACCAAACAAAAAAACCCTTGCCTTCCTGGAGCTCATATTTAGGTAGAGATAGTAAAAAACTAGATCAGCCTGCACATACTCATGTCAGTAGCCATAATTGCTCTGAAGAAACATAAATCAGGGCAAGAATGGTGGAGAGGAGGTAGGAGATAGTAAGGCTGCTCTGACAAGGTGATGTTTGAGCAGATACCTGAAGGAGTCAGTCCTGTGGATACATGGAGAACGGCCTTTTAGGCAAGAGTCACAGTTAGTGCAAAGGGCCTGGGGCAGGTGTATGCTTGTTGTGGGACAATGCCAGAGGCCAGCGTGGCTGGAACAGAGTGAGGGGGCGTAGCAGAGGAGCAGATCATGTGGGGCCTTGTCAGTCACGGTACATCTGTGAACGCGGCGAGCAGAGCCAGGAGGTGATTTCACTTACACTTCAACAGGCTTCCTCGGGCTGATGTGCAGAGACTTCACTACACGGGACAAGGGGAGCGTGGGAACAGGAGACCAGCGGGAGGCCCTGCAGCCGTCCAGGTAAGGGACTTTGGTGGCTTGGACAAGGTATAGGAGGGGCCATGTGAGTAGTGGACAGGAAGAAAGGGGCCAGACCCCGGCTCTGCCACTCTCCAGCTGTGTGCCTCTGGGCAGACGACTTAGCCTTTCCGAGCCTCTGTTTCTCCATCTGGAAAACACGGTTGATGATAAGACTCATGTGCTTACCTGAGGGGTGTCTGTGGTGCCAACCTGAGACAGAAGCTCAGGGCCCCGCACACCTTCGGTGCCCATTCAGGGACAACTCTTGGCCATTATGAAGCCTCAAAGCACAATTAACCGAGCCCAGGAGAGCTGAGATCTGAGGTGTCAGCTGGCTCGGGGGAGAGCTGTTTATACACAGGTAAATGCCTAGTGTCTTTGGGCTCAGATGGGTTCCGTCCGTCCCCTCGGGCCTGCCTCTTGCTCTCCCTCCTGGGTACCTCTGCCCAGAACTCCTGTTTATTTGTTTACCTTTTACCTGAATTGAGGTTTCAGCTGAGAAACTGGCCCTGCCAGTCCAGCTGCTGGGCCCAACAACCCCCCACCCCCCACTTGCACCTCAGGCTTCCAGCTGCTCCTGCAAAGTCAGCAGTGCCCAGGAAGGATGAGGGGAGGGGACAGCAGGAGCCGGACAGCCCACTGCGCTCCCTGGCATGCATGTGACCCTAGGGCTGGCTGCTGGAGGTAATGATGGGGAACCGACCCAGGGCGGCTGGTGGCTGCGGGGCCTGCAGAACTGGCTCTCCCAGCTGCGGACAGGCCACGGCTGCGCCAGACAAGGGATGGCTCTGGGGGCAGCTAGGGACATTTGCCTTCCTGGGGCCATTGGCCTAGAAGCCTGACATGACAGGCCCAGAAGGGATTGGTCCAGCCAGCCCCGTGGCCCCCTCACCCTGACTTCCATCTATTTATTCAGAACACCACAGCAGTTGTGTGCCAGGGGCTGCGCTTAAAAACGTTCCTCCTACCAGGAGCAGTTCTTAAAAAAGGGGGGAGGGCCAGAGAGAGAAAGTGGTTCTGCTGAGGTCACCCCGTGAGTTGCTACAAAGCACGCCCAGGACTCCTGACGCCCTGTCCAGTGTTCTGACCGGAATGGCCCCACTGCTCTGGCCATCTCTTGGGTGGCAGAGGCCAGGCTGTGCCAGGTCCCAAGCGCTCCTCCTTAGCGAGTCTGTGTGTGCCTGGGCGAGGACAGAAGCTGTGCCCGGCCCAGGGCTGAGGAGCTGGGGGAAGAGGGGACGCCCTCCAGGTTGGCTGGGCTAAAGGGCCCTGGGCAGCCGAAGGGGTGCCTCTGGCATGCCCTGTGGCTTCAGCCCACTCAGGGTCATCTCCCTGGATCCGTTTACCACCCTTTAAATGGGAATGGGTTGTCCTGCCAACCTGTCAAGGTCGTTGTGGGGAGCGGGAATATGGTTTTCTAAAGCCCCCCCCCCCACTCCCACCCCCCCCTGCAGGGAGATTGGAGCAGTTCAGGGTCGCATGGTGATGAGAACAGGGATGGGGTGAGTCCCACATTTTCTCGGGTTTCTGCGCTGAGCTTCTGGCTTGTCATCTCATAAACTTGTCACGTCCAGGAAGTTTGCAGCTGTGGGTGAGGGGGCCTGTGGGGAGACTCACCTCTGCCTATGGGGAGTCCCCAGTTATACACTTAAGGGCCCAAGTTACAAAGAGCTCATCCAGGCCAGCGCCCCTCTCTCGCCCCAGTCCGGCCCCACTGGCCCCACCGCGCTCAGGGAGCTGGTGTGTGTGTGCTGGGTCCCGCCTGATCCCCAGCGGAGAGAAGCAGAGGCCTGTCTCTGGCATGGAGGCCGGCCCTGGTGGGTGTCCCAGCCTCTCCCTCTGGTCAGTTGCCTGCCCTGGAGCCTCCCGCAGCTTCCGCCCTGCTGTCTCCACACCTCGAGTCCTCCAAGTCCTGGTCCTTCGGGACAGATTTTGTCTTCAAGGTGGTGGCTGTGATGGGATCCAGCGGTGACTTCCATGAGCCTGCCACTGTCCGGGAGTGCCCCCAGACATCGTGTGCATGGCCACACACACACACACACACACACCCCCCCACACCAGGCTCTCACTCGTCCCCAAGGGGCTGCCACACGGGCTAAGTCTCCAGCCTCGTGAAGCCACACACTGATGAGGCCTCTTGAATGGACCAGGTGTCCGGTCTGGGAGGCCTGAGCCTTCCTCAGAGGACCCTCAGCTCTGGCCTCAGGTATGTCCCCTGCCAGGGGTGCTGGCACTGCTGACCCAGCTCAGAGATACACCCAGCGCCTGCTCCCTAGCCAGCCCGGCACCCACCTCTGGGGAGGGCGGTGGGAACGGTGCTGAGGGTCAGGGCTGGGGCCAGCAGGGCCTGGGAAAGGGCCAAGTCCACGGTGGGTCAGGAGGGCCCAGCGTCTGTTTGCTGACCCTGAGCTGTGGACATAGGAGAAAGCATGACATCCCTGCCCACGTCTCCTCCCCAGCTGCCTTCTGACCTCCTTCTCCCTGGTCCTCTGTGGTCACCGACCCTGCCCCCACCCAGCTCCCCAGGGCTTCTCCGCTTCTCGGCCACCCCACTCAGTCCCACTCCGAGCGGGGCTCACATGTAAAAATATCCCCAGCCTTTTTTTTTTTTTTTTTTAGCTTGTTATCTACTATTTTTATCAGATGGTCCAAGCAAAGCATGGCTGAAAAAAGGGAAAATCATACAGCTCTGTCTGCCAAGCTCAATAGAAATAGCAATGGGGTGGGCTATTTTTAACAAGATGAGTGCCCCTGTCCTCTGAGGTCTCCCCTGGCCCCACACCAGCCTCCTTTGTCTCTCTGCCTGGACAGCAGATTTTAAAATACACCCACTCCTGCCAAACCACTAAATGCACCCAAGACAGTGACCGAGCGCTCGGAGCCAGGGAGGACGGTGGGGGGGACTTCAGTCCGCCCCCTCCCTCCCCCGAAGGAAATCACACACTCTTGTTTGCAGAGCCTCCCGGGTCGGCTTTCCGAGGCCTCTTCCTGGTTGTCCCACTCCCACGGGAACAGCCGAGGTTACTCGGAAACATGCGGTGGTTTGGGCAGAGTGACCCCAGAGGCCTGGCATGGCCCGTGGTGGCTCGGGCTGTGGCGGGGCGGGAACGCAGTGTGAACTCGCGGCAGCCAGGACCCCGGGAGCGAGGGGGGGAGGAGCCCTGGGGGCGGGGGCGTGGGTGGGAGGCCCCCCAGGGGTCTTCGCTCAGCGGACCTCCCGGAGGTCCCGTCTGCAGAGGGGTCGCTGTCTCCTGAGCTGAGTCTTCTCAGGAGAGAGTCAACACTGTCCGCTGTGGAGCAGCCCGGGAGCCGGGAGCCAGGAGCCTGCAGGGAGCGAGTCCCGGGCTCTCTTCAGGCCTCCCGGTCCCTCTCCGGCCCCTGAGAGGCCGGGACCAGCCTGGGCTGCCTGGGTGAGTGGCTGGGAAGGAAAAAGACGATAGAAACAAAAGGTGACATAAATTGAGCGCCAAGGGAGGCATTGAATTGAACACTTTGCATCGCGGGTTATCATCTCAGTTTCCACTGCAGCCTCTCACTGCCCGTCACTGGGCTACCGAGCAGCTAGCTCTCTGCCCCGGGCAGATGGGAATCCAGGGACGGTCTTGGGCCACATGCTCATCCTGGGACCACTCGTTCTGGCCAAGCAGATGGGATCCTGGGATTGGCCATCTCTGATCCCAGGCCTCCCCTGTGGCCGGGTACAGGGGGACCGTGGGTGGTCGTTCTGCCAGACTGCAAGTAGTGGGGGACTGGGCCTTGCAGAAAGGGTGGGGAGGCTGGGCAGAGAGACTAGCAGTGCCCCTCCAGGCGGTGGAGCCAAGTGCTGACTCCAGACACCCCCATCCCAGGCCCTTACAGGGGTCAGGGCAAAGGGGATGGGGTGGGGCTAGGTCCTGAGCAGGGGGAGGTGAAGAAGACCCGTTGTAACTCTGCTCCAGCTCCCTGGACCCCTGAGCCCCCTCCCCACCAGCCTTTGCAGGTGCTGTTCCTTCGAGCAGTGACACTCTTCCCCCCACTCTCCCCTTCTTCACTTTGTAAACCCGCACGCATTTCTCAGGACTCATCTCAGCCCCGGCCCTGGGGAGCCTCCTTCCTTCCGCAGGCTGGTCAGGGACTCGGAGCTGGTCAGGGACTCCGTGGCCCGGCACCCGCCTCCGCGTGGCACTGAACGCCAGCATGTGGGAGAAGAGGCAGAGGAACGGGAGAGAGAGAAAGAAAAGCGAGGAGGAGAGGATGGAGGGGAGGGGGAGAAAGGGGGGGCTGGCACAGATCAGGGCCCGTGGGGTGAGGTTGCTCAGCAGGGACATGCAGGGGTGGGAGGCAGGGCAGATACAGCCACTCTCCTGGGGTGGGGGCCAGTGTCGTAAGTGGATGGAGGCCGCCTGCCGGTTAATGGGTAGCATCTGCCATAGCCCATGGTGCGCGGCACTGTGCAGGGCACAGGCCCTCTTCTCTGCTCTGAGAGGGTCTGGGAGCGGAGCCCTTGCAGGAAAGGACTCTGCCCATCTCTGCCTGGGGCCTTGGAGGCACTTCTCAGAGGACATTGCAGGCAGGGACCCCCCCCCCCCCCACTCCCCCGAGCCATGAGTCCCGGCAGGCTGCTTGAGTCTCAAACCACAAGAAGCTCTGAGAGGAGGAGTGGGGGCGCCCACAGGCTGGCTGCCCTCCCCACTCCGCCCCAAAGAGGGACAGGACAGGGGAAGGAGTCCCCGGGGCTGCTGCCCGCCTGCTAATGAGTCGTCCCAACATTTGCCGCCCAGTCGGAATGGCTTTTCCTCCTAAAGGGCCTGTGACAAAGGGTACATTGATGTCCTCCACCGACAAGGTGGGCCGCCTGTCCCCAGCACAGGGGGAGTCCCATGGGGGCGGCAGAGGGTGTTCAGGGGGGGATCAGCATCTCTCACTGACCCCCCCTCCCCCCGCCCCCGGTGGGCAGGCGTGGCTGGGCTCTCTTTCTATCTGACTCTGCCCTCTGGCCTGGGGGGACGAGGTGAGAGATCTGCTGGGAGTGTCTGGGCCCAGTGACCAGCTGAGCCTGGGAGAGGGTGGAGCAGAGCTGGCTCTTGCTCACTTGGCTGTTTAGTCAAGAATGTAAATGTGGCTGCTCTTTGCCAGGCACTCCCTTCTCCTGGGATGCTCCCCAGGCCCCCAAAGACGCTGGCCCAGGCAGACTGTGCACTTCTAGATCCTGGGTCTCCCTCCTGCATGTTGGGGGACCTGGCAAAGTGGGCAGCCTGGGGTGGGGCCCTGGTGCCACAGTTATGGATCTGATTATGATTTTGTTTGTTCAGAAGTTACTCAATTTTTTGTTGATTCAGTTGAATGTGCGTGTGTATGTGGGTATTTGGTTTTCACCACCAAAACCCTGGTTCTGTGGCGCCTGATTAGTCTGTGGCCCCACCTTTAGGCCTGAAGCAATTTGGCTATATATCCAGCAGACGTTTATGAGGATGGCACTTGCCAAGTAACGGTGGCCGTGCATCTGGGGACCCAAGGACTGTGCCCCGCCCCCTTGGATGGGAGGGAGGGGCAGGACAAGGACTCCTCCAGGGCTGCCCTCGATGAACCCCTGAGGACAAACAAACCGTGGCTCGGCGGGGTGGCCTGGCGTGGCTGCATCATTGACAATCTCCAACTGCCTGCCCTGGGCCAGGTGTCTCTGCGGCTTGGCCCAGGAGCCCTCAGAATGTGAGCATGTGAATGTATGTTTATCCTGTGTCTGTGGGTACATGTGTGCACCCTCCTACTCCCCCCCCCCCCCACTCCCTTATCACAAGGGCTAGCAAGTAAGGATTCTGTCTGGGCCACTTAACTGTGTGAAGATACCAACAGCATCCCCACGCCAGTGGACTGGCCTCCCTGCATCTTGGTTCCCTGGTTTGGGGAATGGGGACTATGGGAGTAACGATCTCGCTGGGTTGCTGTGAGGTCGATACTACAAAACTCTTAAGACGATATTTTGTACGTAGTGAGCACGCAGTAGATGTCAGCTATTATTAATAGGATTTCTGGTACTGTTATCACCTGGGAGGTGTCTTACATGAGTTCCCCAGAAGCAGAGCCTGAGATGGGGGTTCTGGGCTGAGGCCCTGAGGGACACCCCCCAGGGGACAGGAGAGGGCCTGAGGGAAGCAGGACAGGAGGGGAAGAGGTCATGGAGGTGCAGAGGATGCTGGTCCTGCAGGGGCCTCTAGAGTGTAAATTCCACCTCAGGGTCATAAGGGAGCTGGGGCCTCCCTCTCCTGCACCCCAGGCATTGGCTAAGGGCCACTTTGGGAGGATAAACTTCCAGATAGTTCCAGCTCTGCAGGCAAAGCTGCTCCTATAGCCTGGGGCAGTCACTCAAGGGAGAGTGAACAGAAAGGAAAGCCACAGCAAGTGGGGGAGGGCCCGCTTAAGAGATCTGGGGAGTCGGCCGGGGGAACGGGGGGAAGGCTGACTCTGGGATCGCAGAGGCCCCGACCAAGCCCTGAGCCTCACATTTATGAAGGACGGCGACGCCATTCATGACCAGGAGCCCAGTGAGAAGAGCCTGCCCACCTTGGCTGCCCGAGCACGTGGGAGACGGGCAGCATGCCAGCAGCAGGGGTTCTGGGTCTGCCCAGAACGATGGTGTCAGGAAGGAGGGAGAAGCTGTGACGATGGGCAGCCATGTGCACCCCCGGATCTCCCCTAGACACCCTGCACCTGCCACCTCATCCCTGCCCCGTGGCCAGCTCTGCTTCCATCCCACTCGCATGGGCAGCTGCCCAAGTCACGGCCTGTGGTGTTTCCGAGGGAGACACCAGCCTGGGCATCAGAGCGGATGTTGAAGGACTTTCCGGGCAGGGCCCAGTTGGCTTTGTGAAAATCCCAAGCTCTCCTGGGAAGCTGCCCCAGCCAAGGGGATGGGCACAGAGGCAGGAGGTCCGCCTGTTGGGGGGTTCCAGAGGGGATCCCACACTGAGGGTGACAAGAACAACCTGCTATCATCTTCCGAGTGCTGAGTCAGCCCGTGGTTCAGGCAGATCCCTTTGTAGAGACTATTTTATTTAAAACTCTCCACAGCTCTGAGGTCACTGCTCCCGGGTTCCCCTTTTACAGAGAAGATGAAAGCCCAGAGGGGCAACGTTTCAGGCTGGTGGACATTGCTAGTCCACGGCTGCCCCCCCCCCCCCCCCCAAGCTCGAGGCTTCACACGGGCCTCCATCTTTTTTAAATATATGTATATTTTATTGTATTTTTACAGAGAGAAAGGGAGAGAGATAGAGAGTTAGAAACGTCGACGAGAAACATAGATCAGCTGCCTCCTGCACATCTCCCACTGGGGATGTGCCCACAACCAAGGTACATGCCCCTGACTGGAATCGAATCTGGACCTCTCAGTCTGCAGGCCGATGCTCTATCCACTGAGCCAAACCAGTCAGGGCACGGGCCTCCATCCTTTGCCTCATCTGGCTCCCCAGGGCCCCGGCCTTCTCTGACCTCCTGTGGTTCCACACCAGCTCCCACCTGAGGGCCCTTGCACTCGCCGCCCTCCCTCTGCCTGGCAGCTCCTACCCGGCCACCGCTGGCTCCTCCTCACTTGCCTAGGGGCTCTGTCTCAGTGCCACGTCCCGAACACCCCATGTTCTCTAGGCCTTTACTCTGCTTCGTTATTATTATTCTTAAGCGGCTCTTACGGACAGTCTCCTTTCAGGAAACTGTAAGCGCTCATGGCAGCCCTTTCCCTTTTGTTCACGGCTAGCTTGCTCAGTGTGACATGCAGGACATGAGGGATGGTCGAAGGGCGGTGCCAAGACTGGCTTTCGAAGCTGGAAGCACCAGGCATCCTGGGGTTTGCCGAGGGGGGGTGGGCAGGGTCCCTCGGAGCCCTGCAGCGGGAGGGGACAGAGGACAGTGGTCCTGAGCCTTTGGCCCCAGGCACCCCGCCTCCCTGTCTCTTCTGCTCCGTCCCATCCAGTTCAGTGCGGCCGGGAGCAGCCTTCCTGGCTCTGCTCAGCCTCCTTCTCTGCGTGACTGACCTTGGCTGCCTCTCCCTCACTTTCTTCCTCTTGAGGCCAAGCCCTGAGGGGAATGCTGCCCTTTCTCAGCCCTGGATTCTCCTGATGTTCAAGTTCAGAGGAGCTCAGCGGGTTCTGAACTCCGTGTCTAGAATTTCCTCAAAACTCTTCCTGGATCCTCCGTTCGTGTGTTCACGTAAAATAATACCTACCGAGCATCTTCGATGCGCCAGGCACACAGAGCGGGGACGGGGCCCAGTTCCCAGCTCCCTGCGCCACGGCTGGCCCGGCTGGCCCAGGAAGCCATGTGCCCAGACCGCCCCTCTCTTCACCCCACTCTCCTGCCCAGAACGTGGGAGCAGGAGAGGGAGCCCCAGGAGGCAGCTCCACCCCATTCTATAATAGTTCCTCAGGGGACAGAGGCAGTTTCTTGGGCCGGCAGGGTGGAGAGCCAGCCCTCCTTTCGAGGAGGGGGAGCAGCCAGGCCTCCGGTGTAGGGAGACCTGCCAGTTGTGTCCTCTTCCTCAAGCCCAGTTCTGAGAAAGCCTTCCCTCTCCTGCCTCCCCTCCCCCACCCCCAGCTGCGGACCCCCTTCTCCCAGAATGCCTGGCGCCTGTCGGGGCCCCCTCCGCAATGCCCAGGAGCCAGGGCAGGGGTCTGGTTCCCCCAGCCCAGCCGTGTCCCCCAGGGGAGGGGGGGGGGCAACCTTTATCTCTGCTCCCAGGATCCAGCCACAGGCTGCCACCTGCCCGGGGCCCACGTGCACACAGCTTCCTCATTCCAAGAACTCAGACGCCTGGCTCCCGTCCAGGCTGCTCCACGTCTCCATCGGCTGTTGGCAATGTGTCCCGAAAGGAGAGGAGCAACAATCGCCTCCACCGGGCCAGCATCCTGAGGGGGGACCCTGAGGGAGGGGCGGTTACAAACACACAGCGGGAGCCGGGTGAGGTCCTGCAGCAGGAGGCGGCTTCTGGGCCTGATAAAACCGCAAAAAGGTCACCGGCCGCTGATCATGAACTTCCTCTCCGGGCCACAGATCCTAGAAGGGCCTCTGAGTGGGTGGCAGGAGAATGAGAGTCTCCGGATTTTTCTCACTGGGGTTCCTTGTACTCCTTCATTGGCCTTGGGGGTCCCCTCCTACTTCATCTACACCCCTGCCTCCCCTGCACAACCGAGTGGGACCAGGAACAGGGTCTCCCCTTGGAGGCTGAACTGGCATCAGCAGGTCAGCCCTGCAGGGGACTCCGCCTCTGCTCTTGGCACATGTGTGCACCTGTCACATGGCGGGCTACCCAAGGCTCTGAGGAGCCCCAGCCTGCGTGGTGGGCCTGCAGTGCCTGCACCTTGGGCGGTTATTGTCCTCCCCTTGGATGTTGGGGTCCCCCAGACTAAGATGGCCTCTAGGGTAGGACCCAGTGTGAATGGTCTTTGCCCCCAGGCCCAGTAGCAGGAGGCAGCCAGTGGCCTGGGTTCGAGTCTTACCTCCGCCACTTTCCATCTGTGCACGAATTTGCCCCTCTGTGCCTCAGTTACCTCCTCTGTAAAATGAGCAGGACAGTGGCCCCATCGGATTGTGGTGAAGTGAGCTGGGATAATCCGCTTAGAACAGTGCCAGGCACGCAGTAGGTGCTCAGTAAAGGCCACCTGTTGTAGTCCTGTCTCCTCCTGGCGTTCCTTCCCGGGCTGTGAAGCATTCTGGGATTGGGGCCAGAGAGGCTTTCTCCCCAACATGACCTGATCCTTTAGGAGACTCGGGCGGAGAAGGGGGCCCTCTCAGCTGCCTCCGGGCCCCTGGGGGTTGTGGCCGCTCTGGAAAGCCCCAACGCACCACACTGTTTGGATTGGGTTTCTATTCCCAACGCTGGTGAGAGGCCTGCTATTTATGGGGCCCCATCCCACCCCCTGGACGGCCAGACAGTGCGTGGGCTGGGGACCACATGGCTGGCAGCCTGCTGCCCCCACCTCGCCCGGCACCGTGACCGGGGCACGTTTCACACGACGGTGACTCTGCCCACTTGGCAGCGGCTTTCCCAGCTGTCTGCCCCCTCCCCTGGGAGGAGAAGCCGAGATGAAGGGGGGACATGAGGGGTCATCCTGGCCTCTGGCTTCTTGGGAACACGAGGCTGATACACACCCCCCTTCTCATCGCGCCCCACATGTGTCTAGTGTGGTTCCCATAGGGGCTCTGGAGCTAGTCTGCCTTGGATCGAGTTTCGTTTCAGGCCCCTGGTTAGGTGTGACCTTAGGTAGTACCCAAAGCCCCTTGTGCCTCAGTTTCCCTCAACTATAAGGTAGAGCATGGACTAGTACCTGTCTTACTAGGGTTAAAGAAATGGACGCAGGTTCGGTGCTTGGCACCGAGGTGTGCACATGGAAAGCACAGGGTCAAAGGTGGAGCTCTTAGCCCTCCAGGGTCCGGTACAGGGCGGCAGTCCTGGCTGTGTGTGGCCCCCCATCTGATCACGTGGCTCCTGTCGGACACCAGGCAGGACTGCCGCCCCTGTGCACGGAGAAGCTGAGGGGGGAGTGACCTCTCCGAGTGCACAGCTGGGGACGGCAGAACCCGGGCCTTCTCAGGCTCTTCCCCACCCTCAGGCTGCATCTGGATCCCTAACTGGTAAGGAGTCCACTGTCCATCCAGCACAAGCGGGCGGGGACCCTGACAGGTGTGTCTGGCGAGAGCCGGGCTGAGCCTGTCCCCGGGGCCTGCCTGCCCCTGGGCGGTCCCAGCCGCCGGCCCCTTGGGAGGGGGCTATTTTTAGCGTGTGGTGTTTGTCCAGCGACAGGGGATATTTGCGAAGGGTCGTCTGGTCCTGTCCCTTGGCCTCCAACTGGAATCGGCTCTCGGATGTGCAGCGGACGGGCTGAGAGCAGGAGGCTTTGGCGAGCCTCTTCCCCTCTTTATAAAATGCGGCCGTTTCCTCTCCCCGTCCGCCCTCCTGCCAAGCCCGCAGCGTCTGCCCTGGCTCCCCGCCCTCACGAGGGTGACAGCCTTCCCAGGTCTGGTGAGATGGGCAAATCAGGCGAAGTGTGGTTTCCCGGCCCTGGCCGGCGTCTTCCCTCCGCTAATAAACCTGTGGCTAACCATCTGTGGCCTGCACTCCGTGGGTTAGAGCACCGCGCCAGCGAGGCCAAGGTCAGCCAGGCCGGCGTGGCCGCCAGGCGCACTTGGCCCCACAACCTCAGCCTGCAGCCCTCGCCCGTGCCCCTGGGACTGGAGGTCGGGCCTACGGTGAAAGTGTGGGTGCCTCTGTGCCCCCAGCTTTGAGCTGGTCCACCAACCGCTGCTGGGCCAGGCTAGGCACTTTCTTACGTGATGGATGACAACATGTATGTTGGTGGGGAAACCCAAGAAAGTGCCAGGCCACTGAGTCTGTCTGAGGAGGCCATTGGAGAGGCAGCATGTGGTGATTATGGGAACAGATGGTTGGGGTTCAAATCCCTGACGGGACACTTAATAGCGGTAGTTATATAACTACCGTGCCTCAGTGTCCTCGCCTGTAAAATGGGGATGTCACAGGCCTCTTGCAAGGGTGAAGTGAGCTAAGGCTTGATAGGTAGAAGGGCAGCTGCTCCATAAGTGTTAGCTTTTAAAAATATATATATATTTTATTGATTTTTTACAGAGAGGAAGAGAGAGGGATAGAGAGTTAGAAACATCAATGAGAGATGTGCCCGCAACCAAGGTACATGCCCTTGACCGGAATCTAAGCTGGGACCTTCCAGTCCGCAGGCCGACGCTCTATTCACTGAGCCAGACCGGTTTTGGCTAGCTTTTGTTATCATTGTAGTATCTCAACCCCGGCACCTGTCCCATGGACTGTGTACCTGTCATCTCTGGCCCTGCCTCCCCTACGTCCGTTTCTCACAGACACCTTCCCCTGGACCAAGCCAAGCCTTCCTGGCCCCATACCTCTGTGCTGTTGAAGCCCAGGTCACGTGACAGCCCCCCATCTCGTGCCAGAAAGAAGCACAGGGGCCTGGGAGCTGGCTGGCCCCGGGCAGGTGCCCTCTGCCGCTGTGGCTCCTGCCCAGGAGGCGCGGCCCCTGAGCTCAGCTCTATAAATACGGTACCTGGGAGGGGCGGCTTTAATTTGCACTTTACCTATTGGTGTTTACTTTGCTATTTCCAATATGGCAATTTCATGCTGCAGGGCGCCTGGCTGGGGGGCCGGGGTGTGCGGTTACCTGACCACACCGGGAGTGACGCCCGCGTCCCCGTCCCTCGGCACACAGAGGCCCCAGGCCTCCATGGCCTGTGCGGCCCCGGGCGCGGGCACGTGTGGGGGCTTGGCTGGGCATGGAGAATTTCTGTACCAGATCCGCGCCCCTCCCTCTGCATGGGCTCCTTCCCCTGACAGCGGCAGCACCTCCTTTCTCCTCGGCTCTCCCTGCCTGAGCCCAGCTGCCCTCTGCTGGGTGATGCCCTCCTCCAGCCCCCTGGGAGCTCCCTCCAGGCCTCTCTGAGGGCCAGGCAGCCAGTTAGGGGACTGCCTCTGAGCACCCTGACCCACAGCTTGCTCTCTTCTAAATGTCTGTATTTTGTCTTTTCTATGAAATTATGCACTCCCTGAGGACAGGGCTGTGTCCCCTCAGACTGGGGCTTCCTGAGGACAGGGCTGTGTCCCCTCAGACTGGGGCTCCCTGAGGACAGGGCTGTGTCCCCTCAGACTGGGGCTCCCTGAGGGCAGGGAATGTGCTTTTCCCTCAGGTTAGGGATTTTCTGAGGTCTGGGGCTATTCCAGAAGCTGAATCTCTCCTCTGTCTATCTTTTCCCTTCCCTACCGTCCCCAGGGCCTAGACCCCTCAGAGGCTTTGACCCGCCTGGACTTCCTCTGGTCTGGCCGGTCCATTAGGGCCACCCACGGTGTGCTTGTCCCCTCCGGACGCAGCACTGGCTGGTGGGGCCACACTGTGCCTTCTGTGGGCCTGGGCACTTCTGCTTTGGGGCCTCTTCCTCCATAAACAAATATATTTATCTTTCTCCCAGTGCAGTCCTAAACTGTGCAACTGCATTGGAAGAAAGACTAACATATTCACATTATATATGAAAATATTTTCTTTGACTTAAAACATCCCTCTTCCCTCTGATTTTAAAATAAATCAGAACGTTTTCACGGGCCCCTAAAGGTCTCATGGGCCAGCCCTGCCGTGCACAGTGATCCACTGGGCCTGGGCGGCGGAGCCGGGAGGAGCCTGGCCATCCTGTGACAGCACGCCTCTCCCCGACCCTCAGCTCCCGTAAGCCTCCCAGAGTCCCCGTGAGCCAGCCAGGGCCCGCATTCCTGCCCCTCACTATCAGCGCCATCACGGCTACTGTTACCGGCCACAGCCCCAGCAGGGTCCTCTCGACGGCCGGCGTGCCAGGCTCTGTGCTGAGCATTCTGTCACCTCTGTCTTATCTAATCCTCACAGCTATCCTGCGAGGCAGGCACTTGTGACTAGTATTTCCCATTTCACAGATAAGGAAAAGGAGGCCCAGGAGGAAGAAGTGACGGGTTCAAGGTCACCCAGCTGGTCAGTGCTGGGGTGGGGGATGGGGCTGGGGAATGGAGGGACCCAGAGGTCCTGGCATCAGAAAGTCTAGATCCTTCCACCAATCTCTCCTTCACCGTGTTACCTCCCCCCCCCCACCCCACCCCCAGTCCTTTGCTTTTTCTCGTCCTCTTGCTGTCTGTGTCTGTTCTCCTCTGCGTCTGTGAGGCTTCTGCCCTCTGCTTTCTTCTCTCCTTCTCTTCCCCTGTTTCCCGTCCTCTTCTGGTCTCTTGCACTACGTTCCCACCCCAGGCTCTGTCTGCCTGCCATTCCATGTCTCTCTCTCTGTCTTTCTCCCTTTCCCATTATTCTGAGACATGACAGTGCCCGGCCCAGCAGGGACTGCATGGTTCTCAGACAAATTACCCAACAAAGGTGCAGAGAGCGTGCTTCAAGGGGACTGAGGGGCCTGGCCCTGCTTCGCATGCTGTGGAGGGGGAGGGCGGCCCAGGCGCTGGTCAGGTGGGTGCCCTGACCCACAGCTGGCCCGCGGGGGAGGGTGGTTGTGCGGACTGGGCTCTGCCTGGCTCTCAGGCAGCATGTCTTTCTTCCAAAGCCAACCCTTTGATCCCTGGAGACATAAAAGGAGCCATCTGCATCTGTTTTCCTACAGGTAATAGGGAGGGAAGGGGAAGGGAGAGGAGAGAAAGGGGGAGGACAGCCAGCATCTGGGGGTGCTGAGAGGGGTTGCTACACGTGGCCTCTTGAGCCCTGGGTTGGAGCCCCTCCTCTGAGCCTCTGGCTAGGGGACCTCTCTGTGGATGGGCATAGGGGATAGCTGACTAACAATGAAGGTGATGCGTTGTAACTAAAAAGCCCGGTAAAGGGCCTTGAGGGATTGGGGAGGCCAGGAGCAGAACCGTGCGGTCTCTAAGTAACTCCCAGGGCTTCTCTCCCTGAGGAGACTCACGCCTCTAGGAAGCCTTCTAGATTAGCCCCGGTCCACAGGGTTCCTCTCAACCCCCGAACCCTTTATTCTCAGGCGCCTTGTTCACTCCCGGGTCCGAATGGGTGCTGCTCATTTCCATCTTCCAGCACATCAGAGGGTGGCTGAGGGCAGGCCAGGCCCCAGATGGGGTGCACTGGACATTCTTGGTCATAGTAATGCTCCCTCGTGGTCACGAGGAAATTCTGGTTTTCTTTTTCCTTTCTTTCTTTCTTTCTTTTTTTTTTTTTTATTAAATATTTTTATTGATTTCAGAGAGAAAAAGAGAGAGAGAGAGAGAGAGAGAGAGAGAGAGAGAGAGAGAGAGAGAGAGAGAGAAATATCAATGATGAGAGAGAATCACTGATTGGCTGCCTCCTGCATGCCCACAATCGCAGAATGTGCCCTTGATTGGAATCTACACAGGGACCCTTCAGTCCACAGGTTGACGCTCTATCCACTAAGCCAAACCAGCTAGGGCTGATTTTTTTTTTTTTTTTTTTTTTAATTTTCAACTGAGGACATGCTTAGAGAGAGGAAAGGAGAGGAGGAGAGAGGAGAGAGAGAGAGAGGGAGGGAGAGAGAAAGAGAGAGAGAGGGAGAGAGAGGGATGAGAGAGAAACATTGATCAGTTGCCTTCTGTAAGTGCCCCAAGTGGGGATCAATCCTGCAACCCGGGCATGTGCCCTGACAGTGAATCGAACCGGCAACCTTTTGGTGCCCAGGATGATATTCAACCAACTGAGCCACTCGGCTGGGCAAGGAACCTCTGATTTTCAGAGCACTTTGGCAAATGCTCTAGCCCTTGATCCTCGCCCTGCCCAGTGGTGAAGGCAAGGCAGGGATTAGTGTCCCCATTTTACAGGCAGAGAAACTGAGGTTCAAAGAGATCAAGTAATTGGTAAGAAACCCAGAGCCTGTCTGCAATTCACATGTATCATAGGGACACCGAGGCAGAGACAGTGGAGACAGAGCTTAACAGAACCGGTCCAGGTTAAAACCTAAGCTTCTAGGCTTTTGCTTCCAAACCTTAGTGACCGGACCACTCTCCTGACCTTGGCACCGGAGACACACATTCAGGAACACTGGGCTTTCAGAACGAGCTCAGGAGCGCAGGCTATCCCAGGGGGCTGCCAGGGAGCTTGCTGGATTAGCGCTCCACGGTCCGGTCACTAAGGTTTGGAAGCAAAAGCCTAGAAGCTTAGGTTTTAACCTGGACCGGTTCTGTTAAGCTCTGTCTCCACTGTCTCTGCCTCGGAGTCCCTATGATCCATGTGAATTGCAGACAGGCTCTGGGTTTCTTACCAATTACTTGATCTCTTTGAACCTCAGTTTCTCTGCCTGTAAAATGGGGACACTAATCCCTGCCCTGCCTTCACCACTGGGCAGGGCGAGGATCAAGGGCTAGGTGTGCCCGAGTGGCCCTGCCCGGAGGCAGAGAGACAGGCTGCCTGCAAACCCCTGTCCACATCTCTCCTTCCTTGCATGCCATGCCGTCGCTCGGCTATGCCTTTGGCTGGCAGGATCAGGGAGCAGCAAGGGGCAGGACAGTAGGCTGGTCCCACGGGAGGGACCCACAGGCCCTCCTCCCCTAACCCTGACTCCACATTCCTTTCAGACAACGAGGAGTGCCTCACGTGTGGTCTGAGGACTCACCCGGTGTGAAGACCTCTTTCCAGCCACTTCCGCTCTCAAGACTGACTCTGACTCAGAATCCTCGAGAGTCCTTGATCTGGGACTTCCACCCGCTGAGCCTCGGGGCCTCGGGATTCGTGTCCCCGCCTGGGTGCTATGTTGTGTCTACGACGGACGCGGCGTTTATTTTGCACTGATCCATCTCCCCATTTTATTAATGAAGGAGGCCTGTTCCTGAGATCCTTAGAATGCCCAGTGCTTCTGTGCTGACAGAGAGCCAGCGAAGGGAAGGGATCTGACATTTGAGTCAGAGGTTGCAACTGAAAGAGGGAGCTGCCAGGGTCTGCAGGACAATGTTTGAAATAGTGGGAAGCGTTCAGGGGCTGTGCTTCCTGTCATCACAGGCTCCTGAGGGTTTGGGCTCCCAAGCTGGGGGCACTTAGAATCATCCTGGGATTCTTCTGTGGCTCACACAGCGCACACACACACACACACACACACACACACACACAGGCACATTGCTGTGCTTGTGCCCACACATACCCAGAAGAATCAGCCTCGGGGCCTGAGGTGGTGTGAACTGCTGGCTAATCCATTCCTCTGGGCCCGGTTTATCTCCTGACTCCGGGCGACTTGGTTTCTCCCTGGGGGCTGTTCCCTGGGAGTCCTTTCCACAGGGGCTGTAACTGGGGTGACATGCAGGGACTTGTCGAGGCCAGAGAGGAGACCTGTGGACTGAAATTGCAGGCTGACCAGTGCATGGCATGTGCTATGGGCAGGGGCAGAACCGGGACCTCGTGGAAGGCACCCAGCCCTGGGACAGTCTCCGGGTGGAGGGTTTATCTGGGCACTCCCTTGCTAGGATCACTTTCTCTTCTCTGTAGGAGCGGCAAGGACTACAGGCTTCTAGCAGCTGACTGTCTTCAAGTCTCATGTATTTTGCTGTAAACTTCATGTTTGGGTCTATTTTTTGCCGGCAGATTTATCTCTGTAATTAGACTTGGCTTCCGCTGGTGTCACAATTAGTATGCATTCCTTAAGAAGGCACCCCAACAGATGGAGGGGCTCCGCTGTGGGCCTGGAGCTGGGGAAAGCTTGCCTGGGAGGCAGTGACAGCCACCGAGGGTCCCTGCGGTGTGCCTGTCACCCGGTCACTGAGAATCATGGCATCTGGCTGGTCCCAGGAAGACGGAAAATAGAAGTGAAGCATCCTGGCACGTCTGGCCTCCAGCCTGGGATGGAGGATGCAGCTTGTGGACTCGAAAGCTGTTGGTGCTGGTCTTACCCAGTGCCTTCACGAGCTATTGGACAGGACAGGAGGGGACTACTCTGGCCAACGACCTCCTGGCCTCTCCCTTCTCCTCTCTGGACCTCAGTCTCCTCATCCATAAAATGGAACCCGTGGCCTCCAAGGCTCCAAGATGTACCAGACCAGAACATTCCTCCCTGGCCGCTGAGGCCTCAGGAGATGGGATGGAGCCAGAGAGAAGAGGAGAAGCCTTGGCTCCAAGACCAGGAGGCGCCTGGTCTGGGGTAACGGAGGGGGGGGAGGTGGACAGAAAGCAGCGAAGTCAGTGCTGTGCCCTCCACCCCAGCTATTTTTACCCGAGAACACAGGGCTGCAAGAGGCCTGGCTAAAAATATCAGCAGCCCAAGCCCTGAGCATCCTCTCCCCAGAGAGGCGGTGTCAGGGCTGGCAAGGAGCGGGGTGTGGGGACTGGGAATTTGAAGGGACTGGGGTGCCTCGAGAGTGACCAGGAAGGAGACCCCTCCTTCCAGAGAGTCCTTGTCTCCAGAGAACCCAAGAATAAGCTTGTTTTTGTCATTTTTGGTAATCCCAGCCAGCCCTGTCCACACGAGCACACGCCTTCCCCCCAATGTAGTCAGAGTCTGCTACCATTATTTTGTGCTCTTTTCCACTTATTCTTTCATACACATTTTAGGTTGGTTGCTATGTGGTCTTCATATTTGTCATTCTTAATGGCTGCATAATATTCCATCCAAGGGACTCTTTTTAATTCCCTGATGGTTGGGCGTTTGATGGCGTCCAGTTTTCCATTATTATAAATAAAGCTGCCATGGACATCTTTATGCATGTGGCTTTTTCCTTCTCATTAATTATTCCTGTAAGCTAAGTGCCCAGGTCCGCAGGCAAGGCTGTTTCTGTGCGCCTTTGATGTGGCTTGCCAAACCGCCTTCCGAAGAAAATGAAGGAGGCTTAATGTAAGGATCCATCCCACACTGAAGCCACGTGCAGTCAGGCTTCGGGGAAACTGGAGCTGGGAGCAAACAGGGGCTGCGACAGCTGCCGCCTGCTCCCAGGGGCCGCCTCGTTCCAGCTTCTCTGCTTTCCCGGCTCCGGCGATCTCCCTTCCTAGAGGAGATGACAGAGGAGAAGGAGCGAGAAGGAGAAGAGCCTCCGAAGACCGAGAACGGCAGAGCCGGAGTCGAACGACAAGAAAATCTCATAGCAGTAGTTCACGTCTCCAAGTTTTACAATCCCCCTATCCTCTCATCGCTCTTCTCACTCTTCTTCTCCTTCGACCTCTCCGCCTCCTCCTTCTCTCCTCCTCAGTCCCTGTTCAGCCTATTCGCCTCCTCCCCTTCCTTCTTTTCCTTCTCCTTCTTCTTCTTCTCCTCCTCCTTCTATTCCTCCTCCTCCTCCTCCTCCTCCTCCTCCTCCTCCTCCTTCTTCTGCTCCTTCTCTTTCTTCTCCTCCTCCTCCTTCTTCTCCTTCTCCTTCTCCTCCTCTTTCTCCTTCTACTACTCCTCTTCCTTCCTCCTCCTCTTCTTCCTTCTTTTCTTTTGACCTAACAGCGCTATCAGGTCGGAGTACATACCATTTTCTAACCAACTGTTCACACATTCTGAGGGATCATTTTGTCCCAGCATTGTGCTGATTGCCTGTATTGAGGACCTATGGCGTAGAGATTCTAACTATGCCCAGTGTATGATGGAGGGCTTGAGGCACCGGAAGACTAAGTATCTTGTTCAAAGATGCCACCAATAACTGGTGGGACCAGGTCCCACTCACTGGCTCCCTTCACTTCACACAGGTACTCAGGACCAAGTCTCCCTGGAAGCACAAGCCACCGTCACCAGCCTATCATCTCTGCGTCTCTGAGTGAAAAATGTCTCGGTCTATAATTACATATAATAAAATGCACAAGCTTAAGTGTGGCATTGTATGCCTCGGACAACCATACATGCTTATGTTATATACACTCATGTAAATTCACACTCCAATTAAGATGCAGAACATTTATATCACCGCAGAAAGAACCTGTGCCCCTTTGCGGTCATCACCAAGCATTCGTTTTGCCTGTTGCGTGTGAATTTATATTCAGAAGAGGGAGCATCTGATTGGCTCAGGCAAGCCTATGGGTTAGAACCCTGTGCGTCAAGGTCCAATCACCTGTGATGGGGGCAGGGTCAGACAGGAGGTGGTTGGGCCATGAGGGCAGGTGGACAGACCATCCCAGAATTGAGCTGTGCTAAAAACTATGGAAGAGTAGTGTAATTGGTGTGATTGTTGACGTGTTTCTTTGATTATTTGTAAGGTGGAGCATGATTCTGCATGTTCCTTTCTTTCTGTGTGTGCTGTCTGCATCTGCCCATCGGAGTCATGCTTTGTGTTTTAGAGGCTGACGGCCACACAGGGCAGCCATGCGCTGCAGGGGCCTTCAGCCGTGAAGCGAGGATGGCTTCTCACGAAGTGACTTCTCCTTCATCCCGAAGGCTTCCACTGGCTTCCTGGCTGGTGTTTCTGGGAAACCACCTTCTCCCTCCCGACCCAGCATGTTTTTTGGACGAGGCCATCTTTAACGGGGCCTCTCCAGTCTCTTCTTCCGAGCACCTGTCCTCTAGGAGTTCTCAGGGGCCCGACTCGCCGCTCACCCTGCGGGACGCACCCTTGAGCTGCATCCCACGTCCACTCTTTGTTGTCTGAGACCTTTCTTTCCTTCACCGATGCTGCGCTGACTGTGTACACACGTTTGCTTCTGAGCCCCCAGGGAGAGGGTTTCGCATCTGCACCGCTCTCTGTGGAAATGTTCTGGTTCTTTTAAGAAGCCAGAGCCCTCTCCCACCCAGACCCTGTGGGTGACGAAAGGCCCACCTCTATAGCTCTGAGGCCAGAGCCTTCCATCGGGGTTACAGCCTGGGGGACGGCCTGCTACAAAGTAAACCATGCCTGGAAGAGACACGTGTTGAGGACACTGGAGGTGCTGAGGCAGGAGAAGGCACCGGGGCCAGCCTTTAACGAGCAGCCAGGTTTTGGTGCACAAAACTGCCCTCTCACCAGCTGTTCCCAGCTATAGAACAGCTGTGTGTGTGTGTGTGTGTGTGTGTGTGTGTGTGTGTGTGTCCCAGGGTCCTTTGTACTATCTAGCACTCTAAAGCCAGAAATTCAGGTTTACCTGTGGAATCCCGCCCGTGACCGTGGCCTCTGCAGTCCAGCACTCCATCCCAACCTCTGGCACCCAGTGCATGCCCAGTGCTTTGGGCTGCAGTGGACCGTCAGTGGCCTCCTCTTTGGTGGTCTCTGCTATGCCTCTCAGATGCGTAGGAGCTGTCCATAGGCTGTGAGGTCAATGGAGTCAGTAGGAAATGGTGCTCCTACCTGCCGGCTCCATAGGAAGTTGGATGGCTGCTGGTTGTGCAAAGCCCAGGCTGCTTGTTACCGACCGGGCCACCCTTCTCCTCTTACCCCAAGACACTGTCAGTGTTGATTTTGAAATCCCTGCTCAGCACGGTCCTTCCTACCTCACAGGATTGGCAGACAGAATGTCCTGGGCTGGCCATTTGCTTCCTGTGGCTAAGACCTCCGACTGTTCCTTTACATCTGGTCTCCTCTTTTCTGGTAAGAGAAGTTTTAGTTGGGTTCAAAGGACTACGTGTTTCTGCTTCCCTTGCAGTGTCATATGCCCTGTGACTAGGTCCTGGCCAATGAGACAGCAAGGAAGGAGCACTCTCTTCATCGTCCCCTTTCTCACTAGCTGGAATGCAAAGGCGATGGCTGGAACTGAGCAGTCACTTTGGACCACACAGTGACAGCTGAAGATGAGGAAGACAGAGCAACACGACTGAAGGAAGCTGGATACCTGACACCAGTAAGCTACCACATCATCGTGGACTAGCTGCTTCAATGTGTATGTGCAAGAGAATTTAACTTCTATCCTGTGTAAGCCTCTGTTTGGGGGCTTACACAGCTGGACCTATACACTGAGTGGCCAGATTAATATTACTCTGAATGCATAGTTATCTGGCCACTCAGTATGTGTGTATATATATATATATATATATATATATATATATATATATATGTATATTAGAGGCCCGGTGCATGAATTCATGCATGGGTGGGATCCGGCCAGCCTGGCCAGGGGGAGGGAACATGGGAGATTGGCAGGCCTGCCTGCTGGTCGAACTCCTGGTCAAAGGGAAAATTTGCATATTAGCCTTTTATTATATAGGATATACACTGAGTGGCCAGATTATTATCTGTTCAGAAATTATAATAATCTGGCCACTCAGAGTATACTCACTGTTGCCTCTCAGTGGACTGGCCACATCTGGCCTGTGTGGATATGTCTGGTGAGGCTAGGGATCCCATGTTGTGGGAGACTACAACTTTGGCAGCCATCAGTAGAGTTTCCCTCCCACTATCCACACCCTCACCCTGTGTGGTCTCCATTCACAAAGACTGGACCTGACCGGATGACTTGCTTTGGCCAGTGGGGCATGAGCAAGCATGATGAACGCAGAGCACTTGCCTCCTGGGACTTGCCCTCTCAGATCCTTGGCTCATGGTGTGGTCCTTCTGCAAACCCAGCTGTCAATCTTGAGGAGCCCAGCCTAGCCATAAGGAGAGGCCACGTGGGGGGGAACTGAGGCCCTGACCTCAGGCCCTGCTGACCCTGCACAGACTTTCCAGTGTGGGGGGTAAAGCCATCCCAGAGCAGGACTGAGCTGTCCCTGTCACTCCCTACCCAGCCTGCAGCATCAGGATCAAACAAATACTTGTTGCTTTCAGCCACTGGCTTTTGGGTAGCTTGTTATGCAGCATTAGGTGACTGAAACATATGTGGATGGCCAAGGCCTTTGAAAAACTCTAAATCCCCTGTGCTTTCTCTGACACCAGAATGCCAAATGCGTCTCCTGCACGACTTGATACAGAAACCCTACACAGGAAGTGCTGGTACTTTGGAAATACGTGGATGGGGTGGTGACCCTTCCCTCCAGAACACCGTGCCCCTCCCTCACCCCCTGGCAGGTAAGTGATCACTTGGCTTCATGCTTGCATTTGTAGCTCTGAAGAGAGGGCAGGTCCCCTGGACCACCTCTGCTTCTCCTAAAGCTGCTGAAGTGCCAAGTCCTTCAGCGAAGGGTTTGAGGGCCCGGCCCACACGTGTCAGCCATGGACCCCATAGCACCCATGTGAGTAAATGCTGAGGGAAGGAATGAATTGTGAACAAAAAGTGGCTCATCTGGATCAAAGCAGAAGGTCAGGTGAGAGAGGTATAGAGGGGTCTCCAGACTGGAGGGTCAGTAGAGAGTCTAGTTCTAATGCAAAATAGCTTTGGAATTATTTTTAACGCTTTTAAAATATAATTATAGTAGCTAACATTATTGAGTTCTCATCCTGTGCCAAGCACTGTGCTAAGTGCTTTTTCTGCAATTATCATCTCAACAACTCCGGGAGGTAAGTATGAGAACTTTCATCCCATTTTATAGATGGGAAAGTTGGAGCCCAGAGAGGTTAGGTAACTTGCCTGAGCAGGAACGGGAAGATTTGAACTCAGACAGTCTGGCACCAGCACCCACGGGCATAGCCACCACATTCTGACAAACAACGGGGCCCCTCTATTCCATCCTTGGAGAAAAGGCCGGGACCTGGCCTGCCTCAGGGCACAAGTGCCAACGCTTAATCCATGTGCTCCTGGGCCCTTGGAAAGCCCAGGTCAGAAGAGGAAGGAAAGGAGAGTGTGTCTGGGGTCCTTGTGCCAGGCAGCAGGGGCACCAGCATTGGGACGCAGAGATGGCCCTGCCTGCCCTGGCCGTGCCCACAGCACCTTCACTGGTCGTGCCCACTGACTCTTCAGAAACAAGCCTGGCTATTCACACATGCCCCTAATGCCAGGTTCCAAGAAAGCCACCTAAATACCTGGTATTTGAGATGTAAAGAGACCGGCTCCCTGTACTTAGTGCTGCGCTAACTTTTCCAATTATAGCGCCCTATTTTTCCAACGTCTAAAATGGACAGACGTTATAACTGTCCTGGGCCCCAAGGTTTCAGAAACACCATTCGGGCTCCTGAAATACAATTGTATATTTTAGACTAATTCCTAAAGGGCCCAAGTGGAGTTATCTTTAACATCTGCCAGCCCTCACGTGGGGCTGGACTCTGTTTGCAAACAGCCCTGGCGTTGGTCACGTGGAGACCTCAGGCGGTACCAGCTCGGTGCTGGGCTGGGCGGGGAGACGTGAGAGGCAAGGTCCCAGGCTCAGATGGAGTGGAGGTGGGAGAACGGGAAATGCAACCCTGTCCTTGGGGAGCTCAGTCTGAGGAGAAGACACAGCCCTGTTTTCAGGGAGCCCCAGTCTGAGGGGAGCTCTGCCCGAGGAAGCCCCCAGTCTGAAGGAGGAGGCAGGACCCGTACACAATCCCAGCAGAGGAGCTTGGAGTTGGCTCGGAAGGGTTTTATTCCGCCGGCGCTGCTGTCACAGGGCGGGCAGGGGCCGGAGGAAGGTCTGTGGGAAGGCCGCTGCGCCCTGTGCTCCCAGGGCCTGGCAGCAGGCAGAGGAGGTAGGTGGGGGCAAGGGCTGAACTTTAATCGCTCCCTGGAGCCCGTGAGGCCTCGGGCCTGGCAGCCGGGGCACTTTCTGGTCGATGCTGGCTGCCATTATTAAACATTTATTGTGTAAGGGAGATGTGCTTTCCTGGTGGCCAGCGGACTTGATGAGTAAATGGACTAGCACTAATCCGAGAGAGAGACAGTGAGGGCTTCAGAAAAGTAAGTGCCTTCCTCGCCTGACAGCTCCCAGGGAGGGGGAGCTATAAAGGGTCGGCCTGAGACTCCGTTTCCCGAAGATTGGAGAGCTGCTAGCCTGGCCGCCAGACCCCTGACGCCCGGGAACAGACAGCATACGGCGACTGGGGGCTCATGGAAGATACAGGGAAACTGGGAGTTTGAAGATGGCCTGTGTAGGGGATAGAGTCCTGGCCTGGCACCCGGCGCTCTGGGTTCAAGACAGCCCAGCTCTTACTTTGCAGGGCATCGCCTCGGAAAGAGGCAGAGGCACTCCTCCTCCCCAGAGGTCAGTGACTGGGAGAAAAGGGGAGGAGGGAAGAGTTCCGGGGAAGACACAACCCAGAGACTCCAGAGACAGAGCCGCCAACCAGCGGGGCCTGGAGAGGCAGGCTTTATCCTTCCCCATCCGCCTCCTTTTCACCCAGAGGAGGGCAGGGCTCCTGGTAGGAACCTGGAGGGAGCCGTTCTGGGCCCGGACAGAAACCAGAGCTGGGTGGGCTTTCCGCCGATACCTAGAACACCCTGCGAGGCAGTGAGAGTCCTTCGCTCCCTGAGTCTTGCAGGCCAAACAGAGCCGGTGCCTCCCTGTGACACTGGCCAGGCCGTTTTTTTCTCTGGGTAGGGAAGCAAGCTGCCCTGACCCTCTTCAGGTAGGAAAACAGAGAGGGCTTGTTTCGGTCTGGAGAGGGCCCCTCCTCAGACTGGGAGCTTGAGTCCTGGGCAAACTCCACACGGGCAGAGATCTGGGTCCGCCTTCCACGCTGTTTCCTCCCCAAGGCCTAAGACCAGGCCTGGCACATAGTAGGCACTCAAGAAAAAAGGATTAAATTAATTAGAGTCCATTATCCACTCCTTTCCCCCCTATTTTCCTTTTAACACTAATTCAGAACTAATTTCTTACCAAAAAATCTTGTTAAAACTTTCCCACCCTAGCGGGTTTGGCTTGGGGATAGAGCATCGGCCTGCAGACTGAAGGGTCCTGGATTTGATTCTGATCAAGGGCCTATGCCTAGGTTGCAGGCTTGATCCCCACTGGGGACAATACAGGAGGCAGGCAATCAAAGATTCTCTCCCATCATTGATGTTTCTACCTCTCTGTCCCTCTCCCTTCCTCTCTGAAGTCAATAAAAATATATTTTAAAAAAGCTTTCCCAACTTCAGTGACAACTACTCCACAGCAGTAACTATCAACTTCATTTCCCAATACAATCAATTGAATTCTAACTGGCTATTTTGAAAGTGAAAAACAGTGAACGTAGGCTATTGTCTTTCCTGTATAGCAAGCCCTATGCTGGTGCTTTACAGGCATTCCATTACTTAATCCTTTCAGACATCACATTGTTGAATGCTGAGGCTTGGGGAAATTATGTAGTGCACTCGAATTTATACCTCTAGGAAGTTGCACAGCCAGGATTCAAGCACACTCCTGAATCAACCCCTTTCCCAACTTTTTTGCTGAATTCCATGGAATTGTTTCGTTCCAGTTAGGTTTGTGATCCAAAAGGTAATTCCACAAAGACTTGTTTAGTTCCTATGTATGCCCAGGGCTGGACAGGGTGCCCAAGAAGATCCAGCCCCTAGAGCCACTGGGCCCAGGGTCAGACGAGCTCTGAGCCTGATGGAAGGCCCTTTGACAGGTGACCTGGTCTTCCCATGGCTGTGGCTCCCAGCAAACGCTGGCTCTGTCATCCGATCAATGGCACTTTATCCTCCCAATCAGAGCACATCCAGACTTGTCTGTTTCCCCCAGAAAGCAACCTCTTGGCGTTCAGAGTCAGCAGCCAGGAACTGGACTGGCCCCTCCTGAGGGAACACCACCCATCCTGGTCCCTCCTGGGTGCACACCACCCCTCCAGGTTCCCGATGCCACCGGTGGATGGTGGGGACGGGGGCTTACTAGTCCATCTTGTTCTTTCCCGACCCTCCCACCCGCTGGTCAGAAGGGATTCCTTCTGCGGGCTGCCCATCGCGGAACTCTGCATTTGCTGACACGTTCCTTGTGGCCATTCCCATTACCGGGTATGTGTGTAAATGTCTCATCACCCCGTTATTATTATCTCCTCACAGGCACCAGGCACCGGCCATAAATTCTTTCTAATCTCCATGAAAACGCCACCGTCATTACCCACTTCTTTTTATAGGAAGGCTGAGGCTTGGAACGTGGAGAGAGCATGCATCCTGCCCAAGGCCACTTAAACTTGTAAATGTCAGAGAGCGCAGATTTGAATCTAGAGCTGTTGGCTCCAAAGAAGTGCCCTGAGCTGAGCTTTTATCAAAATATGCTGAAAAAATTTTTTACATGTTTCTTTTTTTCTTTCTTTTTTTTTTTTTTTTTGTCATCCTTGCAACAAAGCCATGACTGAGAATGAGGCAGCCCTCAGTGCCTCACCGTGGTGCTCTGTGCGCCGAGGACGTTTCCAGAAAGACAGCAGTGGAGGCCCCCACCGGCCTGAGACAGTCCCCAGGAAGGAGCACAGTGGGGAGGTTTGCTTGTCACTGTATTCTCTTCAGTCCGAGTCCTTCTCTCCTTCCTTGTTCTTTTTCACCTTTTCAAAAACCTGTGAAAATCATGTTTCAATCCAACAAAGCAAGGCCTCCATGAATCAGGCCTCTGGGGTTGGGTCTCGGGAAGCCGTATTTTCACAAGCATCCTCGGCGGCAGGTGCTGGAGGCTGTGGCTCAGCCTCCCAGAGAGAGCCTCGTCTCACACCTGGCTGTGCCCCCTTCCCCTGGCCCTGAGTCCTCAGCTCGGCACTGCCAGCTCTGTGCTGTTTCTCTCCTTAGTGTCGCCCCAGAGACCTTTTCCGGTCAGATATCATGAGCTCAGACCTGCTGATAAGCCAGCAGCACCCAGGGGGTGCAGCCCCTGTGCCCTATGGCCTCACTAAAGCTCAGAGGTCACCTACTCTCAGGCCTTGTCATCCCTCACACCTCGCCTGCCACCCCCCCATACCTGGCTCTGCCACCCCCAGCCCCTAGACCCCTCAGCCTCCAAGGTCAGCCAGGCCTACCTTATTAGGGCTCCCTCAGATAAACGAAAGCCTCCCAACCATTCTGTTCTGCTCCGTGGCTCTTCCATGTCATGATCTCTCGGGGATCTGTTGGCATTCCATAGCGGTGGATGGAGAGCAGCACAGCACGTCCCTGTGTCATGGGCTGTCATCTGCCTGGGAGTGATGTGAGCACGACTCGGGGACCAGACATCCAGGGACAAGTCCTTAATCTCCGTATGTGCGGATGGAATGAGATGAGACCTGTAGAGCCCGCACATACGACAATGCTCTCAGGATTGCCACTATCGTTCGGCTCTCAGAGGGAAGATTTATAATCGATATCTGGGTTCTGGAGTTAGATACCTTGGCATCCAGTCCCCACGTTGCAACCTTCAGCTCTCTAACTTCCCAAAGCCTCTTTTTTCTCATCTGTAAAATGGGGGTAACGCCTGCATCACAGGAAGGTGGGAGATGGGGTCTGGCACCAAGCAGATGCTCAACAAACATTCATAGGACGAACAACCGCATGAAAAGGGGCAGAAGCAGAGGTGATTGGCCTCCGCCTCTGCCTTGGGCTGCTGGTGAGGGTCAGTGGGCACCTCTGGGGCGGGGGTAGGGGCGGGCTGGTCTGGGCCCTCTTCCTTCACAGCACCCAAGGCGATCACAGTCCAAGGAAGCCCCTAGACCACCCAGCTATTCACGAGAGTGGGATAGGCCTGCCCCCTGGGCCAGGTGGGTACCAGTCAGTACCACCTGTGTACCCCTTCTGCTAAGCAGCTGGACCGAGAAGCCAATCCCAGTCAGAGCCACATCACTCACACCCAGGAGGAAGCATCACCTCAAAGGCTGACGTCTCCTTGGCCATGCGGTGGGCGAGGGGTCTCAGGATGGACTTTGCCTGAAGGAGAACAGAACGAGCAAAGTATGGCATGTGCGGGGGCACCCTTGGGCCTGGGCTCCTGCAGGCCCTTCTCACGCTGTGGGGCAGCTGCCTCCAGGCCTCCGGGTGCCTCCTTCCGTGCCCAGGGAGCTCCTCCCGGCCTGCTTTGTGGAGGGTGAGGCGGCCTTTCCGGGTGCTCTCCTGACGGAAACGGGAGGAGGAAAAGGAAGGTCACCTCTGAGCTCCCTGCCCTGGGGCCAGTTTCCAGGACCAGAGGTTGTTAGGTGCCTGCCCGTGGGCACAATTAACTCGTTTATGCATTCGCTCATTGTTAAAATTTTTATAACAGTTCATTTGAACGGAAACTGAAGGTATGCCGGGAGCAAGGTTTCAAATGCTCCTCAGTTCATCTTTTACTTACCTGCCCGAGCTGCCTTTGATAGACTGAAAACCCTAGAAAGGCCAAGAGGCCAGCTCCTATCTTATTATCATGCGGGGGCGGGGGGGGGGGGAGAGTAGGTGGGGGAACCCCGAGTACAACACTGTCATTGTTAACATCCCCAACGCTCAAGGGACTGTACAGTGGCTAGACTGGTTAAGCACACATGATGGTGTAGGCACCGCATGAAGCACTTCCCAGGTGTTAACTCATTTCATCCACAGGACACCTCTGTGAGGTCAATCTATTACGACCTCCATGCATAGAGAGTAAACTGAGGCACAGCGCAATTGAGTGGCCCACAGTCATACAACTAAGAGCCTCTGAAGGCACAGCTATACCCATTTCTGGATCCCGAATCCACGCTCAGCCACATCATGAGCATGTGGTGGGCATTTGTGGAGTGACTGCCCGAGTGACCAACATGCAGAGTGCAGGCAGAAGTTGGGGCAGGGCCGAGGGGACCAGGCCTGGGTTTCGAGGCTGGTTTGGGCCTGAAGTCAGCAGCTTGGCATCCAAAGATGCCCCAGCTATGGCTCCTCCTCTATCTACTACCTACCTGGCCCTCAGAGGCAGCCTGAACAGGACTCTGTTGCTAGGGCCCTAGCAGGGGTGCCCTGCCCAACACTCCCTGCCCGATATGGGGACCTGCCTCTCCTGGCCACGTCCATCCCGATGATTCAGTGTGACCTGGCTGCAGCTGCTCCCAAGGCACTGACTGGGCCAGGTGTATGCCTCTGTCCCCACCCTGGTTCCTCTGGCCTTCTTGAATAATCTGTGATTAAGAAAATGGGCTCCAGGCTGAAACCGGTTTGGCTCAATGGATAGAGCGTCAGCTTGGGGACTGAAGGGTCCCGGGTTCGATTCCAGTCAAGGGCATGTACCTTGGTTGTGGGCATATCCCCAGTAGGGGGTATGCAAGAGGCAGCTGATAGATGACTCTCTCTCATTGATGTTTCTAGCTCTCTATCTCTCTCCCTTCCTCTCTGTACAAAATCAATAATCTTTTATATCAATATATATATAAAAGAAAAAAGAAAAGAAAAGAAAATGGGCTCCAGGGTCAGAATACCTGAGTCCCAATCCTGGTTCTGCTGTGTGGCCTTGGGCATGTTACTTAACTTCTCTGCACCTCATCTTCTCATCCTTCAAATGGAAATCAAAACAGATTGCTGTAAGATGGCTGTGAGGGTTAAATGAGTTACCTAAAGCATGTAAAAGGCATAGAACCAGGGTACATCTCACACAACATATACGTCTTTGTGAATGTTATTATATACTTTCTTGCCCACACATTTAGATGGATGGATAAATAGCCAATTGGGGAGGGGGGAGGATGTTGACAGGGCAAAGTGATGAGGGTCGGTAGTCAGCTTCACTAAACGCCAGAGCTGAGCTGCCAGGATACCCCCTTGCTCTCACGTGAAGTTACCCATGGTTGGGAGGGGGAGGGAGAAGTTCTGCTCCCTGGCACCCTGATTCTGCAGATCTCATGTGGGTGTTGTCTCACCCTCTATGAGGCTAAAAGCCAGCATCGCTGCGTTCGATACTTAGCGCTCAGGTACACTGACCACAGACACAGCTTCCTACCCAATGCAGTTGAGTGGATTTTAAAAAATCTTGATCCAAGTTGTTCATGCATGTAAGGGTCACCCAGCTCTGCAAGGTGCCTTACAAACAGCCATCCCCCTCAGCAGGCGTGATCACAGTCAACTGCCACGGCAGATTCTTCTGGCGCCTCTGCCACAACTCACCGGCACAGCTTCCCTAGCCCTAACCTCCCTGCCATAGCCTCCCTGCCATCCGGTTAAAGGGAATGGAATGTGGCCTTGTACCAGCATTGACATCAGAGTTGAGCCATTTAGTACACTGATTGTCTTTTATTTCCTTTGCACTGCTTTCATTCTCTCTGGAACTGGCCGGCAATGGGGAGGGGCTGTGGGAGTGCTCCAGGGCCTGTCCAGCCAGTCTCACTCAGTCCCGATGGACCCCAGAGCAAGTAAGTGGCGCCAGTTCCAGGGAGAATGAAAGTATTGCAGTCCCAGAGCAAGTAAGTGACAGAGCCGGGAGGTGACCCCAGGCTCTCCCCGCTGAGGCTGTGCCACCTGGCCCCGGGAGACCTCATGCTGTTTCTGTCTCTCCCGCTGACTGGACGCTGGGTGAGGGCAGCCCCTGTGTCCCGATGACAGTCCTTCTGGTTGTTTGCTTAACTTTTTATGAACTTAGAACTAATTCAGGGGCTTCTCACTTTATAATGACAATAACAGCGAACACCTACTGAGCACTTCTATGTGCCAGGCACTCTGCTAAGAACTTTCCATGTATTAACTCATTTAACCCTCTGAGGTTATGCTATTATGATCTCACTGGAGGCCCGGTGCATGAATTCATGCACAGGTGGGGTCTGGCCAACCTGCCCTGATGAGAATCCACTGGGGGTGGGGCCAGCAGGGGGAAAGGGCTGTGGGAGTGCTCCAGGGCATGTCCAGAGTCTCATTCAGTCCTGATGAGCCAGACTCCAGCAGCGAGCTAACCTACCAGTTAGAGCGTCTGCCCCATGGTGGTCAGTGCATGTCATAGCGACTGGTCAACTGGTCAACTGGTCAACTGGTCGACTGCCTGCCCCTGAGTGGTCAGTGCACATCATAGCCAGCGGTTGAGCATCATTAGCATATCATTAGCATATTATGCTTTGATTGGTTGAATGGACAATTGGACATTTAATATATTAGGCTTTTATTATAGAGGATTTTTCAGATAAAAAAAAAACACTGAGGTGCAGAGAGGGTAAGCGATGTGCCCACAGTACCAGAGCACGTAGGTGGCAGAGCCAGGAGGTGACCCCATGCTCTCCCCACTGAGGCCTGTGCCACCTGGCCCTGGGATCTCTCCCGCTGACTGGACGCTGGGTGAGGGCAGCCCCTGTGTCCTGCTCCTCTGCGAGCCTGGAGGCAGCTGGACCCGGAAGACCCTCCGGTGCTGGTCCTGCCCTGGGCCGCCTACTTGTCCACATGTTCCTCCTCCTGGGCCTCGCGGGTGGGAGGCAGGGCAGGGAGGGCCTTCAAGGGCTCAGAAAGGCCAATGCAGTGCCCCAAGGCCTCACTACCAGGGGACATGGGTCCAAACTTTCTCCTCTGGCTACAAGTCCAAGGCTGTTCCTAACGTGTGAGGCTGCCTTCTACAGGCACAGACCCACACATTATGCACACTAACGTGTAAGCATATATAGAATATACATTATTCACTCTACTTGACTTGCACTCACATTTATTTGCACGCGAGCATATTATAATATATACACGTATATACAGATATAATTGCATTTCATATGCACATGCACACACATAGGCACACACACATTCACACATAATACACAGGCATGCCAATTTATACAGATTCATATATCCACAAACATATATTTACACAAACACATTACACAAAGACATAATACCTTACTTACAAACCCATGCATATTATATTTTCACACATACACACTTACAACACATGCACATGTTATACAGACAAAAACACACAAACATGACTACATGCACATACACATATAAACATACATCTACATTTGCATAACACAGAGATATTTCCACATGTTAAAACACAAACGTTTGTACATGAAACACATACAAATAATAATACACACACAAACATATACAAGCACATGTCCATACCCACAAATGCAAAAACTTGTACGAATACACCCACACTGTGTGCACACAGGTGTGCCTGCCTGGCTTGGTGTAGGGGGAGCCGTGGAGAAGGCCGGTGTTCAGATCCTGCAGTCACGCGCTGAGTTGGGTGAGTGTTTCCTGACCTCCCGCTCAGGGATAATCATAGTTACCTCCCTGGGCCTGGCTGGGCAGCAGTCACCTTATGTTCGCAGTGGGGACCCAGGGCTTTGCAGTCTGTAGAAGGGTGAGATTCCCCAGACCTCCTGTCTTGCTCTGACCCCCACTCAAGGCTAGCACTGACCACGCACCCAGAAAGGCCCAAGAAGCTGCAAGATTATGCTCTTGATGGAGGCTTGGCCAAGTGAGTTAACTTTCGTTCAAGGAGAGAGAGGATTAGAATCTGAGTCTGTCAGAACCCAAAGCTACTGCGCCATGCTGGTCCACACCTGTGAGAGTCTAGGCTGCCCATACCTGAGGCTGTGCACACAGTAGGTGCTGCATCAATGTGTGTGGAGTGGACAAGTCACTGATCTGAAGGATAGCAGCACCCTAAGTGTTCGGGGTTCCTGCCTTCCTCAGCCCCAGCCCAGATATCCAGCCTCAGTATCTCCTGAGGCCTCAAGCTCAGCTAAGCCCTTTGTTCCTCCTCCCCCACGACCCCGCACCCAGTGGAGGACCCCAGGTTTGGTCCCTTCCTCTCCCCGTTGCCCTCCTTCCCCAACCTCCTCTCCTTCCCCAGCCTGGCCTCCCAGCACCAGCAGCACTCTCCAGACACATTCCTCTCCCTCAGACATTCACTTCAAGGGCTCGCAGTTTCTCTGCAGGATCTGATTTGGTGCTCAGGCATTTCCTCAAGTGGCCCCTCGGTGTTTGCCCTCCTCCAGATGGCATGCAGATGCAAACAGGCTCCTTGCCCCAGCCCCGGCTCCTCAGCTGGGGGAGATTAGTCCTGACCCCCACCTCACACCCACCTCCCGCATCCCTGGCTTTGTTTCTTGGGCCTGAGGTCAGAGCTCAGGTTAACACCTCAGCCTGCTTCTCTCCTCAAAGCCAGGGCTTCTAACTGCCTTATGATCTGCCTCTCCCCAGCCTTTGTTCAGTGCAACAGGTAATTGCTCTGGGAGCCAGAGCAAATGTCAACGTGATGGCGAGGGTGCTGAGACGCAGTCTGGCCCTGGCGGGGAGGGAGAGCAGGGTGTGTGGTGGGTCCAGGAAGCAGGTAGGGAGCACCTTGGACCTCCAGCTGAGTTCCACAGCAATGACCAAATCCAGACGAGGAAACCAAGGTGCCGAGAAGGGCACGGATAAGAATCACACGGAGAGTTACTGACCAACGTCCATGTGCAACGACAATACGTACAGGTTCGCTCATTTCGTCCTGTGAGCTGGGAATGATGATCCCCATTTTACAGATGAGGAAACTGAGGCCCAGAGTGGGGGAGGAAAAACTAGCTGGAGCAACCATCTACAGAATAACTTCTCTGTGCCAGGCATTAGAGGGAGATCGGCTAACCTTGAGGACTGGACATAACTGTTTTACCCATTTTATAGATAAGATAACTGAGGCTCACCAAGGCCTAGTGACGCATACAAGACCATGTGGCTATGGAAGTGGCAGAACGTGGCTCCAAACCAAAGGCTTTCAGAGCCCACGGGGCCTCCTGGGCGGCCTGGCTGGGTCAGGGCAGGGCGGGCCTTCCTTCAGGTGCTTCCTCCGGAGCCCTGTCCTGGCACAGGAGGCCTCCTGGGTGAGGAACATCGCTGGGAGCCGGCAGGACGGTCCTGGGTAGAGGCCCCTGTGCCGGGGAAAGCTGTACTGCTCCTCAGAGGCCACGCCCAGGCCTCCCGACTCTGTCCGGTGCCGCTCTCGACCTGGCCGTGGGCCATCGAGGCCACCCCCGCCGGCCAGCTCCCAGCTGCCCTGAGAGCGGTGGGCGAGGCCCGTGCTGATCTGCACTCCAGCTCTCCGCTTCCCCTTCGAGTTAATATTTACACATTCTCCGCCCCTCGGCTGCAGCGCTGCCGTGGACATCCAAGTGGCCGGGAGGGCATCCCTGGCCCCTGGGCCCCCTAAAGCCCGTCCGGGCCCTGAGCGAGGCCCGTCGGACTCCAGGCAGCCGGCAGTCCTGCTGGGCCCGGTGGACTTTACTCTTCCCTGTGTACAAGCCTCCCTGACCAAAAAATGGGGCATTTGGCCCAGGCTCAAGGCTGCCACGCAGGCATTTCCTAGAACCACTGGGCAACGGATCCTAGGGGTGAGGAGGGCGGGCCAGTCAGGCTGTGGCCCTGCTGAGGCTCAGGGAGCTGTGGGATGCGGGCCAGTCCTGGGGAGACGTGTGGGCCTGTAGCACCTGCCGGGTGCTCCTGGGGTGGGCCAGAGGCTGTGTCCCAGAGGGAGCACACCTGTCCCTCTGGCCTGCCCAGCCCCACACGCCTGAGCTGACACACAGGCACGTTAAGGCTGGAATGTCTCACCTGCCTGCCTCTCCGGACTCCTCCCTCAGGTGGCCTCCCAGGGAGCTGAGGTGGGGGTGCCAGCGCCGGCTCGCCTCGCCTCGCCTCCCCCCTCCCTTTCCTTTGCCTGGCGTCCTTCCTTCTGGGTCCTTTCGTGAGCTTGGCTCTGCAGCAGGTGGACAGACAATTTGGGATCCCAGGGTCTTTGAGCTGGGCTCCTCCCCCAGGGGGCCGGGGGTGCTGAGTTAAACTTTGCACCCAGAGAATTTTAGGGGAGACCCCCAGCTGAGTGGAGGCGAATTAGCCCTGCAGCCTCAGGTGGCCAGATTGCGCCCTGGGGTCCTCGGGTGGTCCAAGGGTAGGGGTTACACGTCTGAGAATTTTGGTGATGGTCCGAGAGGCAGGGCATTGTCTCGGCTGCATGCCGGGGGCCCAGGTAGCCTGGGAAGGGACGCTGTGGCCCGCACGCCAGGCCCTGCAGGTTAATGTTTGACCTGGGTCCATGTGTTTTTCCACTGGGTATTTTTATCCCCTGTACCTGGCAGTGGGCAGCCGGGCGCCCTCTTCTGTGGGCTAAGGGGGAGGGAAAGGATGCCCTGCTGGGGCTGCTCTGGGCAAGGCAGGGCTGCAGAGCGGCCGGAGGGGCAGCGAAGGAGTGAGGGGCAGGGGTGAGAGAGAGCAGGGTCCGGAGCAGGGCAGCTCTCTACCCCTCAGCCACATCCCTGGCCCTATCCTGCCCCACTCTCCCCTGCTAGCCCCAGCTCTCCTGCCCCTGGAAGGCCTGGCAGAGGTAAGGGGGGAAGAACAAGATGTGGGGGAGACCAAGAGAGCCTTCCAGGGCTCCACAGCTCTTCAGGGAGGTTAAACACCCCACCTGCTACCCACATTGGTAATGAGTCACTCTCAGATCCTGGCCACCGCACGTTGGAGAGTTCTCCCTCCTAGACAGGCCGTGGTCCTACCCAGATGGCGGGAGGAGTGAGTCCAAGCTGACTGAGGCCACCCCACCCCTCAGGCCAAACTGGTGGGGAGACACAGGCCTGCTGCCAGGAAGGCTCCAGCCTAAGGGAGGGGGATTGTGTCTAACGTATGACAGGAGTGTTCTTCCTTTGCATCAAGCAACCCAAGATGGAATTAAAGACACTCTATGTCCGAGAGCTCTGGGTTCCCCGAGTCCTTGCTTTCCCTCAGTTTCCTCCCTGGCAGGGGGAGAATCTGGCCTGAGCTGACTTTGTGAGGCTGTTTACAGCTCGGTGGCCACAGAGTCAGCCCGCTCACCCCTGCTGGGGCACAGGGAAGGGGGGGGCCTCCAAGCTGCTCAGCCCAGGCCAGCTGCTGCCACAGTGCCCGCCACTGAGCCAGCGGGGTCAGCTTCCTTCCCATCCCCACCTCGAGTCCAGAGGGGCTTTCAGTTCATACCTGAATATGGGGGACTGGCCCCCAGCAAACCCACCCACCGGCTGGCCCCCAGGCCCCTGTGGCCTCTCCTCCCCAGCACTCAGCAGCCCTGGTCTGAGGCGGGCCAGGCAGCTGGCCCCCGGCCCGGGGCCTTCTCTGGGCTCCCTGGGGTCTCGCAGGGGAAGGAGTAGGACCATTTGAGGGGAACCAGCTCTCTCGGAGTGGATCATGAAGGTTAGCAAACGAAAGTCCACGTCAAGGGGGAGCAGGCCTGCCAGGAGATCAGAGAACTCCAGGGAGGGGCGGTCTCTGTCCTCTCACTGTCCCCGATGCGAGCCTGGAAGTGGGGCTCTGACACAGAAGACTCACATGTGCACAGAGGGTGGGGCCTGTCCCTTGGTCTGCAGCTGTGAGACCAGTCTTGTATGGAGGGCTGGCTCCCTGCCCCCAGCTCACCTTCCTGCGGGTCTTCCCCTCCCACTGCACCTCCAGACCCGGCCACCTCATGTTCCCTAGTGTGCGCCAGGTGCTGGACTGGGGCCACTCGCCTATAGGCCGCCCTCACCCCTCCACACAGCAGGGGTGATGGACTTCCTTATCCCCCGCTCACCGATCAGGAAACTGAGGAGAAGCATCATTGAACAGTGAGCCCGTGGCATGGCTGGATGTAAAGCCACATCTGTGTGACTCCCAGTCCCGCCGAGGGATCCTCTCAGCCATGGGTCCTGTGCATTTTAAGTCCCACTCTACCGGAGACCTCTCCCCTCAGCCCGACCAGGTGGTTTAACAGAACTGGCTCCTACCGCCCACTGTCTCATTCTCAGCACCGGGGAGGGCTTCCTGCTTCTAATCTTGGTATCTCCTGCTGCTTCTTACCCTGAAATCAGGGAACGTGGAGCAAAGATGGTGTCCTGCCCCTGCCCTCCAGCCCCCCAGCCCTGTCTTTAGAGACTATGTTCCATGGGCATTCCTCTATGGCTCGGAAGGGTGGGCCTCCAGACACCAGGGGCAGAGGGAACGCTGACCTCGCACTGGGAGACGGAGGTGTCCTCTCGGGCCTGTGTACCCTTCCACTTCCCACGGAGTCCAGGACAGGTAAGAACCCAGCCAGGAGGGAGACAGGGACCACGAGACCCTCAGAAAGTCCTTGGCTTCCGATGCTGATGAGTTCTTTGGGGGAATTTGAGGCAGTGCCTCTTGGGGCACCAAGGAGTCCTGGGATGCGGAAATCCCCCCCCCCCCCCCCATGGCCCCTGCATCTCTGCAGGGGAAGGAGCAGAGGGGAGAGGACCCAGGCTTGCACCCATGCGCAGAAATGGAGAAATTCGGTGCCTCCTCGGGAGAGAAGGAAGGGGGAATTCCAGAGACCCAGCTCCAGGGTCCTGGTGTTGGACCCAGATCCTCCATTTCCTCAAAGCCCGCTGCTTTCCGGGAGGCCCTCCTGACTTCTGGCCTCCCTGGCTTCCTGGCCGCATTTGGTGGCGGAGCAGGTCATCTCCATGCTTGGAGGGGGGCACAATCGAGGGGACACAGCTCGGCTCCAATGGCTCCCTGGCCTGAGAGATCGGGATGGAGAAAGTCCCTGGCCCCCAAGCCCATCTGACCCCCTCTCCCAGGCTGTCTTGCCCCAAATGCCCAGCACCAGGGAATGAGCCTGCCTCCTGCATCCCACCCCTTCCAGGGAAGGACGAGAGCCCACCCCACTGTGGGAGACAGGTGGCCTGAGCTGTCAATCAAGTGTTGCCGAACCTTCTCCTCCTCTAAGCATTCCGAGTTCCCTTCACTCCCTGGCCCATGGGCACTGGTTTTAGCTGCCCTGGCTGGAGCCCATGAGGAATTCAGAGCAGGAACAGAGGCCTTCGAACAGGAGACACAGCCAGATGCATGGGTTACAGGCCAGGTGCCAGTGCCAACGAGAACAATGACAAACGCTAGCATTCCTTTGGCCCTTCCAAAATGGGGCACCTACTCTAGATGGATCCGTTTCATCCTCACAACCACCTAGAAAGTCAGAACTATAACACCCACATTTTACAGGCAGGGAAACTGAGGCCCAGAGAGGTTAAGCAACTAGCTCGAAGTTGTACAGCCTGGAAGCAGGTGGTCCACCCCAGAGGCCATTCTTTCCCTCCACACCTACAATGCCCGGACAGGAGCCAGTGAACTCATGGACCCTTTAACTCTGAAATAATTAAAGTGAACACTTCAGCTCCTCAGCCACCTTTCCACTGCCCAGTAATCACACGTGACTACCACCTTGGACAAGGCAGATACTGCACATTTCAATGATTGCAGAAAGTCACATTGGACCACACCGTCTGTAATCTACTGCCTCCCGGTAAGCAGGATGGAGCAATGGAAACCATCCTTCAGCTGATAGAATGAAATAATAATTAACAGTATGATAATAACGGCTATGATTTACCAAGCTTCCTACGTGCCAGGCACAGTGCCAAACCCATAATCCTTACTCAATCCTGGGCTCAGGAAGGTTACCCAGGGTCACAGTAGCCAGGAAATGAACCCAGGTCTGGGTGATCCCGTTCCCCTGGGGGTCCTTCCCCCTCCGGCTCCACCCTTGGCCGTGTCCCCGGGAGTGTAAAGCCCCTGGGGAAAATAGGGGAAGGCAAATGCGGGCATTTCACCAGGACAGGGATTAAACCAATCAGCACATAATTAACATCATCACATTTCCCCGCAGCCGGCTGACCAGAACATTGCGCTAATGAGGTCAAGGTCTTGATTTTGAGCCTATGAGCATCTCTTCACAGTGCCCTGCCCGGAGGACCGCATCAGGCCCCCAGATACTGTGGTTAGAAGTCTGGGAGACCGCGGGTGATGTTTTGGCATGCTGTCAGAGGCCCAGCCCAGGCCAAGCCACTCCAGTCAGGGAAGGGCTGGGGAGGCAGCCTGTTAAATGCTGATGGGTGTCTACCTTCTCAACAATGATGGTGGGAAGGTCTTTCTCTTCTAGAAAGGATGGGGTCAGCAGAGGCGAGCACTACATTTGAATAAAAGATGCAAACGATAGAATAGACCTTTTCTTCTGTAGAACTGTTGGGGGTCCTGGAGTTTATTGGGAATTTCGAGGGCTTGATTTGGGTGGGGAGATCTGCCATCAGGATTGTTCTGTGGTTGGGGAAGTTAGCTTCAATTTTTTGTCAACCCCCACGTGTCATCCTGCGAGATACGGACCAGTGAGTGGGAGGAGCAGACAGTTCAGCCGGGAGATGGACCTTCTCCTGGACACACCTCAGATGATGAAGGCACAGTGCTTACAGAAGGTCAGGCTTGTGGTAGGTCTCCGTAGACGTTGGTTCACTGAAATGATCTCTCTCCTTTAAGCAGTTTTTTTTTCCTGGGCCAGCACACCACCAGGTTTGGGGGGAATCTAATGACATACACGCTATGCCAGAGGCATGGCCCAGTGACTGGCTGTGTGACCAGAAGAGGCCATGCTGTGCTGCAGTAACAAATAAACCACAACTCTCAGTGACATCAACCACAAGATTTATGCCTTGCTCATTCATTTTGATCCAGTGAGATTGGCTGGGGCTCTGCTCTGCATTGTTAGAGACCCTGGAGGCTGGTCACATCAAATTTCAACACATTGCTGGAGGAGCAGCAACGAGCAGGAGGGCTGTGTGCTGGCTCTTAAATGTGTTGACCCAGAGGTAACAGACAGCATCTCCATTCACAGCCTATTGGCCGGACGAGGCCTGTGGTTCCCTCACACTTCCCACTGTGGGTGTGTGGTGGGTAGTAAATGTCTCTGCCACTCCACTACTTCCCCTCTCAAAATCCCATTTATTTTCCTATAAAAGGGCTCTGGAATATTCTTTAGCTCTGGGAATCCAGGTCTTCATGAAATGTATAATAATAAAAGTGTAGTATGCTAATTAGACTGGAAGTCCTTCTGGACGACCTTCTGGATTAAGCCAGGCTGCAAGGGGAGCCCAGGTCCTGGGTGCCAGAGGGAAGCTGGTGGCGGCAGCCATGGGAATGAAAGCCTACTCTTGCACGAATTTCATGCATCCGGCCTCTAGTGTAATAATAATAACACGAATCTTTCTTAGGCATCTTACCTAAATGCTGATAGTCCTCAGCTATGCTTGACCCTCCCCTTTCAAAATTCACATGAACTTGATATATTTATTTTATTTTACTTTATTTTATTGTTAGTCGTCACTCAAGGATATTTTTCCCATTGATTTTTAAGAGAGAGTGAAAAGAAGGGGAGAGACACACAGAGAGAAACATCGACATGAGAAAGACACATTGAATGGTTGTCTTCTGCATGTGCCCTGACTGGGGCCGGGGATTGAGCCTGCAACTGAGCCTTGACCAGAATCAAACCTGTGACCCTTCAGTCCCTGGGCCGACATTCTAACCACTGAGCAAAACCAGCTAGGGCTGAGCTTAGCTTGACATCTTCAAACAATCAAAAGTTAGTTGACAACTCAATTTAAAAAATGGGCAAAGATCTGAACAGACAGCTCATCAAAGAAGATATCTAGATAGCAAACAAGCATATGAAAAGATGCTCAGCGTTATTTGTCATTAGGGAAATGTAAAATTAAAACAACAATGAAGAACTACTCTATATTTCTCAGAGTGGCTAAAATCTCCCCCAAAATTGACAATATCAATTGCTGGTGAAAATGTGGAGCAACCCGAACTCTCATTCATCACTGGTGGGAATGCAAAATAGTACAGACAGACGCTTTGGGAAAGGGTTTGGCAGTTTCATACAAAACTAAACATAGTCTTACCATACGTCCCAACAATTGCTCTTCTTGGTATTTCCTCTACTGACTTCAAACTCATGTTCAGACAAAACCCAATGTGTGAATATTTATAGCAGCAATTTATTCATAATTTCAAAAAATGTAATTGCCAACATAACCAAGGTGTCCTTTCGTAGAGTTGTCCTTTAAGAGAAACAAACTGTGGTACGTCCACTCAACTGAATACTATTTAGCAGTAAAGAGAAATGAACTGCCAAGCCACACAAAGACATGGGTGAATCTTAAATGTATATTTCTGAATGAAAGAAGTCAGCCCGAAAAAGCTACATACCATATGATGCTCTGGAAAGGCAAAACTATAGAGATGGAAAACAGATGAGTGGTTGCTAGGGGTTTAGGGGGCGAGGGGGGTTGACTAGATGAAGCACAGAGGGTTTGTTTATGGTGATGGGACTGTTCTGTGGAATATAGAAATGGTGGATACATGACACTGGGGTGATCAAAACCTATAGAAGTGAGCCTTGATGTATGCAAATTTTTAAACATAATTTAGGACTTTGGGAGATCATAGGGTAGAGTGCAGAGTGTGACAAAAGAACCTAACTGTGTCATAGAAGCATTAAACCACTTAATTGGAGGAGATGGGAAGCAAGACGCTGACTAAGTCACTTTGGAAATGAGTGGATCTGTAAGACTTAAGACCAAGGAAACTACCCGTAAGTACTATCCTCCAGTTGAGAGAGTTGCTTTCTATGGAAATGTGGGCTCACAATTAAATAATATACATGCATATTGGAATTGAACAATTGACTAGGTAGGTGGCAGGTGGTGGGAGCCTGTCTAGGGGTGAAAGGTTACAGAAAAGGAAGGGGAGAAGCTAGCATTATCCATGTGGATTAGCACTGGAGACAGCAGTGTGAGCTCATGCTTAGCTTACCATCGGTAGAGATGATTACACAAGAAATACTTACAGAAATGTGTATGTACATGGCTTAGTACAGGCCTATCTTGTTTTATGGCACTTCATGGACTTAGTGTGTATTTTTACAAATGGAAGGCCTGTGGCAACCCTAAGTCACGCAAGTCTACTGGCACCATTTCCCCGACAGGCTCAGGTGATGCTTAGCATTCTTTAGCAGCAGATTATTTTTTCAGTAAAATATTTTCAATTAAGTATGTACATTGCCTCTTTAGACATAATGCTATTGCACACTTAATATACTACAGTATAGTGTAAATATAACTTCCCCAGATGCACGGGGAAACCAAAACATTTGTGTGACTTGCTGTATTGCAGTAGCCTCGAACCAAATACTCAATACCTCCCAGGTATGCCTGTATGCACACATATGTGCTAGTACACACATATACTGTATTTCCTTTCTCTGTCGGCTGGGAGGTCTATAAGCAACCACACCCCAGTGGTGACAAGTGCACTTCATGTTCAGATGTGCACTTGGTTTCTAATACCGTTCTCTGCTTAATGGAATCAGGGCTCCTCGGCTAAAAGGCTGGTTTGAGAACTGGGGAAAGGAATAAACAGGATGAGCCTAGAGCCGTGGTAGGCACACTGCGGCTCTCGAGCCACCTGGGGCTCTTTGGCCTCTTGAGTGTGGCTCTTCCACAAAATACCACGGCCTGGGCGAGTCTATTTTGAAGAAGTGGTGTTAGAAGAAGTTTAAGTTTAAAAAATATGGCTCTCGAAAGAAATTCTGATCGTTGCAATATTGATATTTGGCTCTGTTGACTAATGAGTTTGCCGACCACTGGCCTAGAGCAAGTAGGAAGTGCTCCAAAAACCCCACCAAAACTGACAGAAAGAATTTCCCAGTGGCCAACAATGCAACAGTTCGATAAATGAAATAAAGTAGTTTTTTTATTATAACCCCAAGTATAAAATAAATTTCCTCGAGTCCACACTGGTATAAATTAATATGGGGGGGGGGGGGACCAATCTTTCATGCAGAAGAATGCCAAATAATGGTGTGGATGCTTCACTCTAGAGGAGCAGGAATAGCCCCACCCCTGCAGTGTAAGCTCTGCACAGATATCTCCTTCCAAAGAGGACGGCACGGAAGGGGGTGGGGGGCAGCTTTATGGTGGAGAAAGCTGGCAAACAGCATCTCAGCCAGGTAACTGAGGTCATCGTTGCAACATCAGCAGTGATACGTCACGCTGACAGAATGTGCCCTCTATGTGTGATGGGAATGGTGTGCTACTTCTGTGGTCTTCCTCCATAAACGCCTAACTTGCACCTGATCATGAGAAAAACACCAGACAAACCCTAATGGGGGGACATTCTACAGAATACCTGACCAGTACTCCTCAAAACGGTCAAGGTCATCAAAACCAAGGAAATGAGCAGCCTGAGGAGACACATGACTAAATGATGGGATCCTGGAACAGAAAAAGGACATTGATAATAAATAAATAAATAAATAAATAAATAAATAAATAAATAAATAAAATAAGGAAATCTGAATAATGTCTGAGCTTTAGTGGACAATAATGTACCAATATTAGTTTATTAATTGTAACAAATATAGCAGGCTAATTAAAATAGCTGGGTATAGAGCACATGTGTCAAACACAAGGCCCGCGGGCCAAATCTGTCCCCCCAGGCCTTGCAATGTGGCCCGCACCGCGCTGTCATCACTGCACTCCGCTGCGTTTCCATCACAATGACAGTTTATGACTGTTCAGTAAACCATTCGGCCTGCGATTTAGGCTGGATTTTAGATTTTGGCCCCTTCTCTGATTGAGTTCGACACCCCTAGTATAGAGGGTATGGGAATTCTCTATTTCCTTGGCAATTTTTTTTTATACTTTATACTTTTCTTCTCTTTTTATTTTATTTTATATTTTATTGATTTTGTACGGAGAGGAAGGGAGAGAGATATAGAGTTAGAAACATCGATGAGAGAGAGTCATCGATCAGGTGCCTCTTGCACACCCCCTACTGGGGATATACCCTCAACCAAGTTACATGCCCTTGACCGGAATCGAACCCGGGACCCCTCAGTTCCTAAGCTGACGCTCTATCCATTGAGCCAAACCGGTCTCGGCTATCTTGGCAATTTTTTTTTTTTTTAATATATTTTATTGATTTTGTACAGAGAGGAAGGGAGAGAGATAGAGAGTTAGAAACATCGATGAGAGAGAGTCATCGATCAGCTGCCTCTTGCACACCCCCTACTGGGGATATGCCCGCAACCAAGGTACATGCCCTTGACCGGAATCGAACACGGGACCTTTCAGTCCCCAAGCCGACGCTCTATCCATTGAGCCAAACCGGTCTGGGCGTATCTTGGCAATTTTTAAGTAAATGTAAAACTATTCTGAGTTAAAGAGTTTATTTTTAAAATGTTATTTGAGCCCAGTTGGCATGACTCGGTGGTTGAGCCTCGACCTAGGAACCAGGAGATCACAGTTCAATTTCCTGTCAGGGCAGATGTCAAGGTGGTGGTCTCAGTCCCCAATGTGGGGTATGCAGGAGGCAGCCGATCATTGATTTTCTCTCATCATTGATGCTTCTCTCTCTCTCTCTCTCCCTCCCCCTTCCTCTCTGAAATCAATAAAAATATATTTTTAAAATGTTATTTGAATTCAAGTCAAAAGACTAATATGATGGATTAAATTGGGTAAAAAAAATATTTAATTCTGACATGATGAGTTTAACTGACTTTAAAAGTGCTTGTGAATAAGCTGCTCGAAGGTGGACAAGCGTGCTCTGGAGGCCGGGATGTGCGGGGTGGAGTCCCCACAGCTGGAGGGAGGTGGACTGGGATAAATAAATGAAATGAAAAACAAAAATGCACTGAACAGCCTGGCTGGTGTGGCTCAGTGGTTGAATGTCGACCTATGAACCAGGAGGTCACAGTTCAATTCCCAGTTCAATTGCCTGGGTTTTGGGCTTGATCCTTCATCATTGATGTTTCTATCTCTCTCTCTCTCTCCCTTTCCCTTCCTCTCCTAAATCAATAAAAACATATATATTTTTAAAATGTAAGATCGGAATAACTGCTCTCTTCAGGTGAACTTTTTGAATTGATAACCTCACTCATGTGTGTAAATTCTTTGATTTTTTACAAACTCCTCCCCCCACCTTGCCCCACCTAGTAGAGGACACGTTGCTCCTTGTTCCCTGGGGTGTGCCGTGGAGCAGGCAAGTGGCACAGTGGACAGAACACGGATGTCAGAGCCCAGCCCACACATCCGCCATGTGACCCTGGGAGACCGCCCCACCGCTCCCAGCCTCGGCCCCTCGTCTCTGGCATGGCCAGACCTCCCCACGCACGAGTGGTGATGGGAAACAGGAGAGAACGTAGGTGCGTCAACAAGGCGGGCATGGAGCATGGCCGAGGCCTCCCGTTAATGATGGTGACGACTAGCGGAGGAGCTGGAAGACAAGCAGGGTAACCCGGATGGCCTGGGTTCGCCGTGTAGACGATGGGAGAGAGAAGGCCTGCTGCCTGGCTGCCCAGGAAGGCCCGAACCAGGTGCTGGGCAGCTGGGTGAGCAGGGAGGGGCAGGCGAGGGTGCCCTCCAGGCACAGGGATTGCAGAGCAATCACAGGAGAGCAGCCGGGTTAGGCAGGGCAGGGGAGATGGGCAAGCCCTCCACATCCTGCTAGGAAGTCCCTCTAGTGTTGCTCAGCCTCGTGGTCTCTTTGGTGACCCTGGTAAATTTAAATACACGATAGGTGATGGCCCACAAGTAGAAAGACAGTGGACCAAGGCTGAAGCCTGTCCGGGGTGTGGAAGGGCCTCGCTCTGAGACGAATCCAGATGAGCTCTCAGCAATACGTTCCTCGGTGGCCACTGCACCCCTGGGCAGCTGGTTCCTTAGCTCTACCTGAGGCCTTGAGCCCGAGGTGGTCCAGTCCACCCCCCAAATGGGAAGAGGCCCCTCAGCCTGGGGGACAGAACTCTTAGCCTGGGCCGGGTGGGGGAGGGAGCTGAGGACAGGGCTGGCTCCCCCTTCCGGCTGGCGGCTTCCGGAGGCAGGGGCTGGTTCTTCCTGCGTGCTGGGAGCTCTTCGGAGCAGGGTGGAGCCTTTCCCCTCAGTTTCCCCTCCAGGGTCCCAGGGCATCCTTGGGATTCGGGAGCAAAAGCTCCTGCTTCCTTAGAAAAAAGCATCCTCCACAAACTGGGCCAAAGGACAAGGGCTAAAATAAAACAGAAAGGGTTTGTTTTTTTTTTACTTTGCATAATTTCAAAACACATTTTTTTGGTCGGCAGGGGGATGCCTCCCCTGGGCCACACGGGCCCTTGGGTTGAGTGGCAGCGAGAAAGTGCCAAGGATCTGGCTCTTGCCAACCTCACTCCCTCCCCCGACCATCGTGGCCCACAGGGCTGGCCGGCCACCCACCCCCGCATGGCTTCCTGGGGCCGCCAGGCGGAGGCCGTCGTAAATAGTTTAACTGTGTTTATGTAGCAGTAACATGCGTGCTACCTTTCGCAGCCACATTCCAGAGGGCAATCTCGGGTGATTTACCTCGCCCCTCGCGGCCACAGTCCCTGCGGCCGGTGGGTGGCCTCCGGGGCCCAGCGCCGATGTCCCCGGAGGACTGTTTTCAAAGAGCCGCCCTACCTTGCCATGCCCCGCCACGTGTGTGTTCCAAACCCTGGGATGCCTCAGCAGCCCCGCCTCGCGTCCCTCCCCCCTCCCCCCAGGCCCTCTGAGGACTCTGAAGGGTGCTGTTGCTTGCACCCCCAGCCACCCCCTCCCCCTTGCCTTCCTGGCCAGGGTGGCCGGTGCCCATCACGTTCACGGGGATGGATGGATACAGGCTCCAGCCCTCTCTCCATACTGGCCCTGGCACCGGCTACAGCAGCCGCCCCCCAGCCACGGTGCTAATAACTACCTTTGTTCGGCTCCCACGAGGTCCTCGGCATGATGTTGCGTGCCTTATGGCTCATGAAGGAAGTGCTGCTGTGAGCCCCTTCTACAAACAACAAAATCGAGGCACACAGAGTGTATGTAACGCGCCCGGGAATGCGCAGTGAGTGAAGGGCAGAGTCCAGACTTAACCGGGCAGCCTGCGCTCCCGGCCACGCTTCCCCTCTCTCACGCCGAGACCCTTGGAAGGGGCAGGGTGACCGGCCGGGAGGAGGAGTCCAGGAAGCAGATGTTTGCTCAGTGTGTGTGGCACATGTTCACATACAGGAGCCCCTCTGTGTGGCCTGGGTGCCTCCACAGAAACATGTGCATGTGCGTGCACCTCTGCCCTCTATACAAGAGCCCGCCCCATGCTCCACACATGCATTCCCACATGGACACACATACGAGGACCAATGTGTGGATGGGGTGTTTGGGAAAGCTCAGGCCCCCAACTTTGCTAAAGAAGAGAGCACAGTGCCTCTATCTGACCTCCAGGCTAAATGTCTTCCCTGAGACAAGTCAGGAGCATGTGGGCTTTCTCTCGTTATTCCATGTGTTTATTCAACCAGTGCTTCCTGAGCACCCACTGTGTGGGGCCTTATGCTCAGGGCTGTGGTGGGAGACACAGCCTGGGCTCAGCCCAGCCTCCCAGGAGCACCCAATGGTGCTGGGCAGAGGAGGGCCCCGAGCCAGCCATCTCTGTTGCCAAGAGTCAGCCTGGGGCTTGCTGGCTCAGAGCGGGCTCCCCACTCCAGCCTCTGGAGTCAAGCTGCCTGCCCAACTCTGGGCACCCCAGGATCCTGGACTTTCCCGCAGGCTCGAGGTCTACAGGTGGCCCAGGCCTTTGGCAGGGCCCGGACCTCGCTCCCTAACTTACCTGCAGTGAAAGCACCGGCACAGCATCGCTGAACGGCCAGGCAGGTGTGAGTCACAGGCAGGCCCAGCCCTGGGCGCCTGCCCGCCTGCCTGCCATCCCGGCAGTGTGCTTCCCTGCCTGGCCACAGCACGAGTTTCCTGATGACTGGCCCCTCTGCCAGCCCTGCCAGGCCCAGCTCTGTGGGTGACAGAGGCCCCGCCCAGGCAGTGAGGGGCCAGACTTTCTACACCAGTTCTACTGCCTGAGTGCCATGCCCAGGAGAACCCTGAGTCACGCAAACAACCCGCTGACCTGGACCAGACTCGTAGACGTGCGTCCTGAACGGCCCAGGCTTACCAAGCTCGGTTGCTGCCAACTTGAAATACTTAATAATTTCTGAACCAGGCCTCCCCAAATTTTGAAGCCAGCCCTGCCACTGGCTAAGGCTTCTTGTGAGTGAGACTGGCGCAGCCCTGCCCACCCCTCCCCCTGCCTCGCCACTGCCAGCTCGGCCTCCTGCCCCGGGCTGGCCCAGGCCGCGGAGATGTGGGCGGCTGTGGTTTCTCGGCACCCACAGGGCAGCCACAGTGTTTGAAGATGCACTTCAGCCATGTCCTCAGACTGTGTTCCTCCTGTCGCCTGGCCTGCGGTGGCCCTTGCTGGCTCCTGCCCTCCGGTGGCCCACTGCCACCCAGGCCACGAGAAGCCAGGAAGGGGGGCCCTCGGCCCACACTCAGCTCATACTCACTCAGCCCACCCTCACGGGCACCAGCTGTAAAATGGGCACCAAGAGGACCCTCCTGGTAGCACAGGAAGCACCTGGTAGGCAGCTTGGCACAGAGTGAGCATCTGAGAGTGCTCAGTTTCAGCTGCCCATTGGCTCAGCACTTACTGAGGACTGTAAAACGCCGAGCCAGCAAAAGCAGCCAGCCGCTGTAGAAGGTGAGGGGGCGGGGGGTTGAGGGCAGGAGGGTGAGGTGGCTAGAGGCAGAAGTGTCCGTCACTTAACCAGATTGCAGACAGAATACTGACAGGCAGGCTTAAACGGTGGGGAAACCGAGCCCTGCTCCTCCACCCCCCAGACACCCCTCAGGGGCGGGCGTGGCATGTCCCTGGCCATGCAGAAGGGACGCCAGTCCTGCTCCTCTGCCACGATGTGACTGTGGACATGCTGTGTCCCAGGCTCCGGCTTCAGGGCCCAAGTGGGGATCTTCTTGATGGTTTGTCGGCGTCATCCATGCCGCTCCCATCCCTTCAGACCACTATTTACCAAGTACCTCTGTGTGCCTGCCACCTGCAAAGGCTCCATGTCCATCCTGGGGACACACACTGCGGTCCCCATGGGACAATCCCAGCCAACAGCCTGGCCTCCTCAGAGCGGCAATGGAGGGGTCAGGGGCTCCATTCCCCCCGCCCCCCCCGGGTCCGCAGGAAGGGGACAGTCGGCAGCCGGCTTCCATGCTCATCACCCCTCCTATCGCCGGCTCTCCTACTGACCAGCTCTGGGGCCACTCGTCTTCCAGCCCACAAGGCCTGGGGAGGACCGGCAGCCAGAGGCATGGCTCACCGACAGCAGAGTGGACAGGGTCCAGGGTGAAGGGACGTCGTGCCGGCCATGGAGGGGCGTTTGCGAGGCGGTGACGCAGCAGCGTCCGCTTCAGAAGCTCACTCCGCCGGGATGGGAGAAGGGGCTGTGGGGGCCCCGCTGGGACAGACACCTGCCTCCTGGAGCGGAGCTCTCCCGACCGAGGCCTCTGAGAGGATGGAAGACAGAGCCTCTGCCCTCCCTCTGGTCGCATCCCCACAGCCTGGGAGCTCCATCCTTCCCTCCGTCCGTGTCCTGTGCAGCTCCGGGGACCCAGGGCCTGGGATTATTCAGCCTGGGAACCAGTCAGTGAGTCTCCTGTCTGCCCTGGGCCTCAGAGCAGATTATTATTATTTTTATTAGCTGCCCCTTGTTAACTCATAATTGCAATCATGTAACATTTAATAGAGACACAAAGCAACCCCCATCGCTGCCCCACCACCAGTCATTAGCTAACAAGATGGAGGCGCTCATAAAAAGAGCCGTTAAAACGAATTCCAGCGAAACGGAAAGCGGGAGGTGATGCAAGCCCCAGCTAACAAAGGCAGAGGGCCGGGAGGCGTGAGCGGGTGTGAGTGGAATAACCCGGCCCTGATAAGCCACAAAGCGCAGCCAGCTGCTCCCTCCTCCCTCCGCCGCCTGAGTCAGAGGAGCCGGGATCTGTTTAAAATCGAGCAATGTAATTAGCAGGTTGCATCATGCCCCTCGATTATAAATTACAATGGGCACAAAGGGGTTGGACAGAGGAGCAGGGATTAGATGGGTAACCCAATCCCGGTGACAGGGGAGGGGGGGTGGGGGGGATGGGGGGAGAGCACGGGGCTGGAAGCTGCCCCCAGTAGCCCCTGCCTACCATGTCACCGGGCAGCACAAGGCCTGCTCCCTGCCTGCCCTGTGTGGCCCGGGATAATGATTTACAAACCTGAGGAACCAAGAGGTGCGAAAAGAAGATGACCCTCTTAACCCAGCCTTTGTCCACCTGCCGCTGGAATGCCCCGCCCCGCCCTCCCGGTGCACCTGTGCACACGGATGCTGTTTGAGGATGGTCCAGGTGAGGAGCCCTCCCCGGGGCCGGGCCGATAAGATCTGAAGGGGCTGAGCAGAGGGTCGGAGGCATCGTCAGGGATGACGGAGGCTCAGCAAACAGAGGGACCCCAGTGATCCTCCGGGGCTTCCCTCTGCGGAGAACAGGTGGGGGGCACACACACACACTCACATACACATACAGGATCTGAGGTGGATGACAGAGCCAGCTCCATCCCGGAGATCGGAACCTGGATCCACCGCACACGTTGCCACCCGCAGGCGGTGGGGGACTGGGCACGCCGTGTCTCCTCTCCGAGCTTCCGTTTCCCAGTGCGACCCGGCAGCTGGACCTGGGACCAAGGCCAGTCCTTCCCCGTCCCCCCGCCTCAGCCTCATCGCCAGGCCTGGCTGTGTGCCTGGAGACCTCAGTTTCCCTGTTTCAATGAGAGATGATCGTTAAAATCCAGCCTGGACCTCATCTGAGTCCAGGATGAGCCGTTTTTTTGTTTTGTTTAGTTTTTCCCCCAAACGCTAACCAATGAGCCAGCTAACCTGCCTGTTGAAGGCCGGGGAGATGGGACCGGTGGCTCTGCAGACGGAGCCCAGTGAGGCAGAGGGAAGGCAGAGCATAGGCACGCGGCAAGCTCGGGCAGAGCGAGGCGCTGGTGGCACCGTGCCCCCGGCCTGTGGAGACACACCCTTTGCCTCTGCCTGGTGGCAAAGATCTGTCCTTTCAGCATGGCCTTTGCAAACAGCCTTTCCTCCGCAGTGTTTTCTCAGCAGCCCTATTCTTGTGCACAGGAAATAATCCCATTGATTCTATTATCTCTGCAGAGGAAGGACAAGGATACAGGGAGTTCAATGAACTCAGCTCTCTCTTGAAAGGAAACCGCAGGGTTGAGGAACTGACTGCTCTGTGGGAAACTGTCTGCGAACGGGCCCGGCACAGCCAAGTTCCATTCTGAGCGCACGAGAGAGCCCAGCGGCCCCCTGACTCAGCCCTCGGCCTCATGACTCAGGGCCTCCACCTCTTCTCTCCGGGCCTCCGTTTCCTCGGTTGTACATCGATGGGGAGGGATCGGTACTGCCGATGAGCAGGTGAAGACTGGGCTCAAACCCTAGCACGCATTGCTCCTGCTCACACCCCAGCATCGTCTCAGACTGCCATGTGGGCCTCGGCCTCAGCCCGCCGGTCCTGCTGCCTTTCTGCGGCCACAGGACCCTGCTAAAGCTCGCCATCTGGTCACACGTGGCACCTGCTGAGAGCACGGAAGCCACCCCTGCCCAAGCCCCAGGTCCAGGCTGCCTTCTGCTCCAGCCACTTCCCTCTGTGTGTGAGCCCCATTCCCCAGTGCACCACCGCCGTCTCACACCTCCACACCTTTGCCCAAGCCGTTCCCCTCGTTCCGCCAGCCAGTTTGGATGCAGCCTCTGGGACTCTGGTATCCCCTCCTCCCAGAAGCCCTCCTTCCAGTGCCCCTTCCGCCCTCCCCAGCTTTAGAGCGAAGTTCTAAGGTAGCCAAGCGCAGAGTCAGACGGGGCAGTGGCCTCTGGGCTGTGTCCCCATGAGGCTGGGAGCTCCCTGGCGGGGGCAGTGGCTGTGCCACACGGCACAGAGTCAGTGCTCAGAAGGGTCTTCCTTGGTGAAGTGCTGCCTTTTTCCACCCGGAGAAGAGGCACATGTAGCCCGGGGCTGGGGGAGTGAGAGTAGGGCGGGGGGGGGGGGGGCTGGAAAATCTGCTCAGTCATTCATTCACTTACTCATCTGTGTAAGCTGAGTACAGGGAGTGAGCTGGAGACGGGAAAAGGACTGCACCCATCCCCTGAACGCTTCCCCGAGGGGACTTCCAGGATCCCCAGAAGCTCTGGAGCCCAGGGGGAAATGTCCCCGAGGCCACTCCCCAGGGCAGGCAGCCCCAAGGGTGGGGCAGTGGCAGGGGGGGCGTTTGGCCTGTTTGCTCATCCCAGCAGGGCTTGCACCTGGAAGGGCAATCTCCAGCCTCCCTCTGTCAACAGCCCTCGGGGTGAGGAGGTGGTGACCGGAGGGGGTCATCTGGAGGCGGCGTCCCACCTGCCAGGCTCGCCCCGCACGCCCTGCCCTCCCGCTGGGGAGGCAACTGACCTTGTGTCTGCGCGGCCCAGGCAGGTGTCACCCGCTCCCGAGTCAGGATGACACTGGATCCCTACATCGTGCCCTTGCCCAGGCCTCTGGCCTTGGGTCCCGTCTGCTTCTGAGCTGGGAACCAAAATATCAGCGGAGACATCGTGCCTGGATACCCTTCTTGGCAACGGGAGAGGACAGACAGGCCTGGTGTTGTCAGTTGGTTGGACAGGACACCAGGGCTCCGAGAGGTGCCTATGGGGCCAACTTCGCCTGGGGAGTACACCCTTTCTTCTTTCTTTCTTTCTTTCTTTCTTTCTTTCTTTCTTTCTTTCTTTCTTTCTTTTTTTTTTTTTTTTAAATATATATATTTTATTGATTTTTTACAGAGAGGAAGGGAGAGAGATAGAGAGTTAGAAACATCAATGAGAAAGAAACACCGAGCAGCTGCCTCCTGCACACCCCCTACTGGGGATGTGCCCGCAACCAAGGTACATGCCCTTGACTGGAATCGAACCTGGGACCCTTCAGTCCGCAGACTGACACTCTATCCACTCTCTCTATCCACTGAGCCAAACCGGTTTCGGCAAGAGTGCATGCACCCTTTCCTTCTTCCCCACCCTGCAGCGCTGAGCCATGCCCCAATGGTGGTCTTTACCCTGCCCCTGTATGCAGAAATGTGAATAACAAGTGCACCTATTAGACACCTACTGTGTACCTGGTGTTGTTTTAAGGACTTTATCTTCATTCATTCCATCAGTAATACTATGTATTGAGTGCTGGGCACCGGTCTAGGTGCTGGGATGTGGCAGTCAGCAAGCAAACAAAGTCCCAGCCCTCAGGGAGCTGAAGTCCCAGCGGGAGCGACAGAATAAGCGGGAAGGTGAGTAAACAGGAAACAGTCTAGGTGGTGAGAAGCAAATCAGGAGAAGGGGCGATCAGTGGAGGAATCTGATTTGGTGACATTCAAGGACATCCTGAAGGTGCTGGCAAAGGAAACGGTAAGTGCGAAGGCCCTGGGGCAGGAACAGGCAGAAGGTGGCTGCATCTGGACAGAGTGAAGGAAGAACAGAACGCAGGAGGTGAAATACCGTTCTCCGTATGTCGATTCATTTAATGTCACAGCTGTGCTGAGCACCGAGGACTGTTGCTATTCCCTTCAGCCGAGGAGGAAACGGAGGCACAGAGAAGGAAAGTAAGCTGCCCCTGTCACACAGCAGGCAGGTAACTCTGTGCTGATCATTTGTGGCCCAGTCCCAGTCATGAATTAGAATCCCTCTGGGAGTGGATGAAGCACCTAGATGATCAGCTCTCCGATGTCAACAAGCTGCCAGGGGATGCTGACAGACTCCTCGTGACCCCAGCTTTGGTGGGCCACGGAGCCATGGCTGTGGGCAGGCTGGAGTGGGGGCGTGAGCGCTGGGCCAGGAGCCTGACCCCGGCTCTTCTCCGATGGCCGGAAGTGGCTGCAGCCTCTCAGACCTCAGTCTCTTCATCTGTGAAGCGAGAGGGGGAACTCCATCAGGGAATTCCCCGCTTGCGTGGTAGCAGTGGACGTCTCTGTTCAATCACGTCTCCGGTGGGGCCCAAGGTGTGACGACACAGGTCAGAGGCGCCGTATGTGAGGGCGCGGCACAGGGTTCGGGCCATTTTCCCTTCGGCAGCCTCTAACGTGTAACAGACAGAGTCCCCGAGCCCCCGGCTCTGGAGAGCATGGGCACTTGGCCAGATGTTTTGAGTCCTATATGTCTTCACTGCTTCCTCTGGTCCCAACGCAGTGGCCCCCGGAGTGGCCCCGTGTCCCTGGTGTGGGTCCTGTACATCCTGTTTTGGGAGCATTCCAAGGAGCCTGCTCCAAACTCTGGCTTTGAGCTCTGGGGAGGCCTGGGCCCTGAGGATGGGTTGGGGGTGGGGGGCCTGGGGTTGTGCACCCCGTGAGCCTCTCAACATGCCGGCTCCTTCACCTGCCTGCTCTCCTTCCTGGGGAGGAGGAGGTGGCATGTCCCAAAGGCCTGGAAAGTGTCTTTAGGCGAGTCGCTGGGGACCTGGTTGTGGGTGGCAGCCATCTGGCTGGTGGGCGCGGGAATTAGCTTCCACAGGGGCAGGGCCGATGGCATTGGTTTCACCGCCCTTCCTTGCCTCGGCAGTGTAAGAACACCTCTGCCTGACCAGGCCCCTGCAACTGGCCAAGTCCTTCCACAACCATCCTCCCCCAGAGCCCCCAGCCTGCGGCCATTTCACAGTTGAGAAAACTGAGGCTTGGGGAGATAAAGTGGCCTGCCTGGAGTCACGTGCCTAAAGAAGTGGTGAGACCAATCCTTGAACCTCAAATCCTCAAATTAAGCCAAGCAGAGAGATGCCCTGCAGGCAGACACACAGACACACAGACCCCTGCCTTGCAACTGGAAGGGAAGGTCCTCTGGGCTTCATTCAGTCTGGCGCTGTCTCACTTAGGCAGGCTTAGAATAAAACCCAGACATAAAAACAAAGCCCCGTGCTAGACGCCTGCCCTCCAAAGGGGGAACCTGAGGTTGAAAGTCTACACGTTCCCTCAGTGCAGCCCCCTGCATACAGCAGGTGCTAAATACCGTATTTTTCGGACCATAAGACGCTCCGGACCATAAGACGCACCAGTTTTTAGAGAAGGGAAATGAAGAAAAAAAGATTCTGAAACAAATAGTGCCCTAAAATATTTTATGTGCATTAAAACCCAACATCACAGTCATAAACACATGTAATCAACCCTGTAAAGTAAACAGCAGCATTTAGAACCATTTTAGAGCCGGGCAAGCACACAGAGACCACACAGAGCCGGGCAAGTAAAAAAACTTTTTTTTTAAAGTATATGTGTAGGCTATATTTGGACCATAAGACGCAGGGACTTTTTCCCCCCACTTCTGGGGGGAAAAAAGTGCGTCTTATGGTCCGAAAAATACGGTAATTATCGGTGATCACCATACTTCGGAATTAGAAGTGAATGAGTGTTTTATATGAACGCCTTGAACTGTTTGGAGTTTCAGCTTCCTCATCCGCAGAACGAGGATGATACTGTTATCCCCCCCGCCCGTTGGAGAACCGGAGGCGGCCACGGCGAATGGAGGAACGTGACGCAGGCCTACTATGTGCCATGCTCTGCCCCCCTTCCCCGTCCTCATGGCAATATGGCGTGAGAAATGATTCTCCCGTTTCATGGAGGAGGAAACTGAAGGTGGAGGGCCGGACGGAGGTCCATCACCAAACCTCCTGTCCCCGCTGCCTCCCGCTGCCTCCCTGTTCTTGTCCCTGCATCTAGCGTGGGTCTTGTTGTTACGTTTCGGTTTTATTTAAGCCCCTTCGTGAGACAGGGCTGGACTGCATGAAGCCAGGAGGACCTTCCCTTCCAGTTTCAAATCCCCAGGGGCCCTGGGAGGAAAAGACTGGGCCGGGACACTGGGTGCAGAGACCCCCTCGCTGGCCAGCACGTGGAGACCACGTGGATTCCTCTTGGGTCTCCTCCCCGATGGACTCTGAAGCCTCAGGTCCCCTTTCACCACAGGCCTAGCGCTCAGCTCTGGAGTCTGCAGGCCTCTCCTCTCCCAGGCAGCCATGTGGGCGCTCTGGCCACCCACACAGGGATGCGGCCTTGGACAACAGAAGTCCGGGAGTCCAGAGGCCGGACTTGACCCGGGGACAGCTGGCTCCTGTGGAGAGACCTTCCCTGGACCCCCACAGTGTGAAGCTGCTGAGGCCCGGCCAGGGAAGTGAGTGACCCACGGGGAAGCTGAGCCTTGGGTCCCTGGTGTCTGCAGCTGCTCTGGGGACCACCCCGTGAGATGGTGGCTGCGGCCCCGAGAGGCCTGGGGGGCCCGAGGGGGCGGTATTTTCTCAGCAGGATTTGTATGTGTGTGTGTGTGCGCGCGCGCGCGCATGTGTATGTGTGCGCGTGTGCATGTGTGAGTGAGCCTTTAACAAGGAGAGGGGCCTGCTGGACTTCTGAGCCTGGAATTTATACAGCCCCTCGTTGGCGGCTGCAGTTTATCTTGAGCGAAAGAATAATAAACTCAGTTGACAGGATGATGTATTTAAAGCATCTTCCCGTCACAGCACAGAGCCTGCCCGCTGCTCGGATGTCTGGAATGGCGGGGACCGTGTTATCGAGTGTTTAGCCCCCCGCAGATTGTCAACAGCATTGTTTGCAGGTTCGGGGCCAGGCGGAGATGGGCCGGCCTGGGGTGGGAGTGGGGTGGGGACCTACCGCCCAGGCGGCAGGAGGACGGCCTCCCAGATGGGGTCAAAGAAGCCTCTGCCTTTGATAGAAGCTCCGGCTACATCCCGCCTCCCAGCCCAGAGGGAGTTCTCCCGCTGACCTCCAGGCCGCTGGTCCCCAGCTCCAGAGGCAAAGGGCGGGACTCGGGCCTCTCTGCGCTCCACAGTCCTGGGGAGACCTCCTTCATCATCCTCGTCCCATCTTTTCCTCAAGCAAAGAAATCGGCGTTGACCCTCAACGTCAATAAATAAATAAATAAATAAATAAATAAATAAATAAGCACCAGATTTCCTAACCCCTAGAGAGCGTGGGAGAAAGCCAGCGGCCTGGGCTCCGGTGGGAGCGAGCTCAGCCCGGTCCCCTGACCCTCTCCTGGGCAGCCCTGGCCAGTGCTGTGAGAGCGCACTATTTTATAAGGGACAGTGCTGCCGCGGATCACAGGTTTACCAGAGGGAGGAAAGAAAATGAGGGTTAGGCAAACACTTGGGAAACTTGCAGGTGGAAGATAAATTCACATTATCATTTTCTCGAAGCCTCTAAATTTCAGTCAAGACAGGTGGCCTCTCTCTCGGCCAATGTGGTCTCCCTCAGCCTCCATTACTGGGAAGCCCTTCCTTGTCTCTCACCTCAAGCTCTCTCATTTCTGGGTTAGCTGTTCCTCTGGAACGCTTCACAGTGGGGTAAGGTGACCAGACGTCCCACTTTTGGCGGGACAGTCCCGCTTTTTAACAATTTGTCCCACATCCCGCAGTGTTTTTAAAAAGTCCCGATTTTCGGAAAGAATCAGTTTGTCCCGCGTCCCTCAGCATTTTAAAAAGTCCCGATTTTTGCTGAGGGACGCGGGACAAATTGTTAAAAATCGGGACTGGCGGGACGCCTGGTCACCTTACAATTGGGTTCCAGTTCCGATGGCCTTTCAGGGCACCTCCTGTCTTGTAGCTTAGTGGCCTTGGTCCCTTCCCTAATCTGGGGCTGAGGGCTTCCCCAGAGCTATCTCCAGGATGCCACTTCCTGTACGGGTGAGTCCTTCACTCCTGCTCCCAGAAAGGGGGGCGGGGTGGGGGGGCTTTCTTGGCCCCCCAGGGGGCTGCAGGGATGGCCGCCAGGACAGGGAGGGAAGGGAAGCCCCATGCATCCAGTACTTGGCCAAGCCGTGGACTGACTCCATCCGTCCCAGGAGTCAATTTGGAACCTTTGTTTAATCCTCTTAACAACTAGCATTATCCCATTTCACGGATGGGAAAACTAAGCCTGGGGAAGATTATCTCTTGCCCTTTGGCAGACGACAGAAGCCAGACTCAAACCCAGAAAGTCTGGCTGCTCCAGAGATGCACTTGATATGACAAACTCAAAAGGTAGGCAGGAACCGAGACCGGTTCAGCTCAGTGGTTAGAGCGTTGGTCTGCAGACTGAAGGGTCCCGGGTTTGATTCCGGTCAAGGGCATGTACCTTGGTTGCAGACATATCCCCAGTGGGGGGTGTGCAGGGGGCAGCTGATCGATGTCTCTCTCTCATCGATATTTCTAACTCTCTATCCCTCTACCTTCCTCTCTGTAAAAAATCAATAAAATATATATTTTTTTAAAAAGTAGGCAGGAAAAAGCCACCTAGAGGCTGTGGGGCTCCGGGTCAAATTGCGGGACAGGTGGGGTCAAAGCCACAAGAAGATCCGTTGGGTGGGATGGGATGGGGCAAGGCCAAAGCTGTGGGAGTGAGGCTGGAATCAGCTCTGGTGTGGGATCAAAGGCCTGGAGGCTGGAGGAGGCCCCAGGGGAGACACGGAGAGAGGAACTCAGATCTGAACACAGGACACACGTGTCCTGGGCTGGGGACAGTGACACTGCATAGCAGACAACGGTCTCCTCAGGTCCATAGCAGGACTCAGGTATGTATTCACCCACTCGTTCATTCACTTGTTCATCCCTTCACTTCATCCTTTGTTTGCCCGGGGAGTTCAGCCCCTCAGGTTCTAATAAGAAAGACAGACCTATCAGTAGGTCAGAGACCCCATCCATCCGTCCAACACGTAGTGAGTGCCTCCTGTGTGCCACGCCCTGAGATCTACAGAAAGGAACCTGTCCTCACCCTCCAGGCACTCGCTGTCTGGCCAGGGGGAGAGGGGGCGGACAGACACTTACAAACCCTGCGTGTACGTGCTCACTGCGTCAAGCAACGCTGAAGAGTCCTCCATGGACGGTGCCAGGGCCGGGGCAATGATGAGGATGCCCTCCTGCCAGCGGCGAGCTCGGGCCAGTCGAGGACAGGAGAGAAGAGCACAAACACTTCAGCTCTGATGCACAGGAAGCTGCGGAAAACACTGAGCAAGAAGCACGTGCTCCCAGAGGGAAGTGAGCGTGCCTGTGCATGTGTGTTTGTGCATTCATTTACTCCGTCATTCACCTATGATTGCCTGTCCTGTGTGGTGGGCATTGCTGGGAGACGCAGGAGGGCCGTGAAGAAGGCCGTCTCTGTGATGGAGAGGTCACTCTCTTGGCCCTCCCTTGGGCCAGGCTTAGGGTGGAAAGTGCAGCGGTGGGGGATGGGCAGTCACGGACACTTGCCAGCCACTCAGAGGAGGGCAGTGGTGTGGAGCTGAAGGGCATTTATTTTTTATTTGAAAAATATATTTGTTTATTGATTTCAGAGAGGAAGAGGGAAGGAGAGAGAGAGAGAGATAGAAACGTCAATGATGAGAGAATCACTGATCGGCTACTTCCCGCATACACCCCTCCCTCCCCTCCCCCTTCCCTCCTCCCCCCCCCAAACACACTGGGGATGTAGCCACAACCCAGGCAGGTGCCCTTGGCCAGAATCAAACCCGGGACCCTTCAGTCCCCAGGCTGACGCTCTGTCCACTGAGCCAAGCCGGCTTAGAGGGCATTTAGCAGTGCAGCCTGGCACAAGGAGAGGGAAGCTGGGCCCTGTGGGGAGCTGCATTGGCCTTATTTGTGCCCTGGCCCCAGCCCCGGAGTGACCTGGGGGCCAGACCACATCATGTAAGTAGAGGGTGGGGCTCTGGTAGAGCAGGGGTACCCAAGCTCTGTGCAAAGACATATTTAGGGATCCCTGGGTCTTCTTCATTAGAACAGAGTCTTGTTGTGAGGACTTTCTGAAACCCCGATTTGCGTATGTCCTTCCCACCCTGGAGCAGATTTGCGTGCCTATTTGAATATGTTTGCATAAAGTATGTTCCTATTCATATTCACTCCAGGCATTTTGATTTATGTCCTTGCTCCCCTCCCCCCAGCTGGCTGTCCCCATGTCTTTTGCTCCCCCTTCTGGAAGGGACGATGGCCTGGGCCGTGCCCTGCGGCAACAAACCCAGTGTTTCTCCGTGCCGTTGCCTGGGGAAGGCTGAGCACCATTTCCCTGCGAGCTAATCTGCCTGCCCGTCTGCCTTGTGCTCCGGCTGAAGTTGCTGCAAGCTCAACAGGTCCCTGAGGACTGTAAGCTGAGCTGTGTCCTTGAGGCTCTTGCTGGGCCTAGGGGAGCCCCGGGCCAGAACAACTGCCTGTGGACTGGCGGTGGAAGAGCAGCTAATGGAGTGATGAGTGAGTGTCGCCTGGAAGTCTGGGGGCCTTCCCATGTGAGTCACCTCCGCTGGCCAGAGGGTCGGGGCCTGGACAGGGCTGGGCTTCGGCCACTGGGCTTGCGAAGCATGCCTCACATGTGCACATGCAGGAGTATACACGCACAGAGCAGAGTGGAAGTGTGACCTCACAGTTCCTGGGCAGCCTGGAGCAGGGGAGAGAGCTGGAAATGCTCAGCGGCTATGTGACCTAGTTAGACCCCCTCCCCTCCTTGAGCCTCAGTTGCCCCTTCTGTACAGGAAGAGTCTTTCCAATGTTTACTTTAGCAGATGCATGCAGGCAACCCCAGGTCATGACCCCAGCCTCGGAGACAATCCCCCTGTGGTAAGGGGCCACAGCCAGCTCCACCATCCTGTGCCTCACATGCTTCCTCCCCTGGACGCCTCCGGCTGGCCCCCGGGTCATAGGAGCGTCAGTGAGCACGTGCTTGCTGCTGGCTGCTCACACTCAGGGTGATAGGCGGTGGGGGGAGGGGAGGAGCCAAGAAGCTGCTGGGAATCCAGACCACACCCCCCTCCATTCTGCTCCCCGCCATCTCCTTCTTAATGAGGTCCCCTGGGCAAGCCCCCCCCCGCCCCGCCCCGCAGCCCTGCCTCGGGCTGAGAGTTTCCACATGCCCACCTCCCCACCATATCCTGGGCCCCACGGGGCTCAGCTCGGTGGAGGCCAGGCCCCGCTAAATGAGGTGGCCTGATTGCCCCTTATCGCAGGGACTTATCTCCCGCGGTCACTCGCCTTCCAGACTCCAGAGAGCCACTCTGCAGGCCTCTTCCGACCTCCCTCCCGCTTCTCCAGCTCTGACTCCCCTGCCCCAACGGGACCCTGGATTCCACTGGCCCTCCCTGACGGTCAGTCAGGCCAGAGACAGGAAATGGTGGGAACTGAGAGGACAGCTTTCCCTGCTGCTCCTGGGTTTGACGGCTTCACACTCATTCTCGCTCACCCACTGGGTGCACACTCATTCTTCCTCCCCACTGTGTGCACATTCATTCTTGCTCATCCACTGTGCAATACAGTCACCCACCCACCCCATCCGTGGTGCAGTTATCTATCTGCTCCCTAAAATTGGGGGTTTCTTACAGCAGAGGCCATGTCTCCCCTCAGACTGGGGCTCCTGAGGGTGGGGCTGTCCCCCCACTCCATCACTGACACTTTCCCCATCACCCAGTCCAACTTGCTCTACCAGAGCCCTGCCTGCTCCATGCTCCGTGCTCACAATCTGCCTCGGGATCACAGCCCCCCGAGCGCTGCTCCATGCTCCGTGCTCACAATCTGCCTCGGGATCACAGCCCCCCCGAACCCCTGACAGAGGGGCCGGGCAGAGGCCACGGGCGCCCCGGAGGGAACCGACATCACCTGTGGGATCTGCACGCTGTTGCAACAGGAGGCGAGGGGATGGACGTGATGACCTCTTTATGGAGTCTTTAGGTCCATAAAACCTTTGATAGGTTCTGAGTGTTCAGCACAGGGTGACACCAGGATGGGGGATTGCTTATGTTTCGCTTTGTTTTTTGGTCTGGGGGGTGGGTTGTTAATAAAAACAGAAGAAAAAATAAGAGGAAAGACAGAAGGAGGACAAGAGGAAAGGAGAGAGGGAGAGATGGAAAGAAAAGAGCAAGAGGGAGAGAGAGGGGAGGGGAGGAAAGGAGAAAAACAAAAAACAAAAAACGCCCAACCTTTTCCTCTTTTAAGTCTGTAGGGAAGTTTATTTGTTTTAAATCCTCTTATCTCCAACACTTGTTTCTCCCCCGGTTGGTTGAGGGGTCTGCAGAGCGAGGCTGGTTTTTCTCCCGGTGACAACACAATTGTAGGCTCCATAAACGGCCCAGGTGCCGGGGTGGAGGGGGGAGACGGGTGTAAGCTGAGGGCTCCGGATGCCTCTTGCTGCCCTTTTCCCATCCACCCTCACCCCAGGGCAGCCTTCGTCCAGCCCCAGGCCCCTGCGGCCCAGGACAGGAGACTCGGCTGCCCAGCCTCTGCGGGAGGCTCCAGCCCCCTCCTGCCTGGCCCCCAGGCCTGGCTCGGCCCCTCTCCTTGAGCGCCTCCCTGATGCCAGCCCAGCCGGAGGCCTCCGCGCCTTCCCCAGGCGATCTCCTCCAGCTCTGTGGGGCCTCTTCCAGGACGTCTCTCATGATGCTCTCCTCTCCCTACGTCACTCCTCCATGTCCATCCTTTTGGCGCGTGTTTGAGTCCCTGAGAGGTGACAGGGATGAGAGAGAAGGACCTGGGAGCTCAGAGTCCAGTGGAGAAAACCAAATGTCAACAGGCAGAAAGAGCGTTCAGGCTGGTTTCAGTTTCACTCCAGTCTATCACTAATACCTGATGCTGAGAGATGGGATAGTTCCTGTGTGCCAGGCACCATCCTAATGTTTCATATCGAGGAGCTCACTTCATTCTGGAAACAGCTCCCCAGGTGGGCCTCTCCCCTCCCCATGCACAGAGGTCTGTTTGCCCGCATCTCGGCTCAGGAGGGTCGGGCCTAGGTGCAGACAGGCCCAGGCAGTCTGGGCCGGAGACTGAGCTCCCCAAAGCGTGCTGCTTGCCTGGAGTCTAGGTGTGTTTCTACGCACCCTCAGGCCACTCCCCCCCTCCCCCTGCGGTGCTGCCCTGTGACAGTCCCACTGAGTGCCCGCTGCTGGCCCAGGGCTGAATGGCCATCTGTGAGAGAAGTGACTGCCATGGGCCCTGCCTGCCCGCCTCCCGAGCCCTGGCCTGCTACCTGCGGAGTGGGCATCTCTCAAGCCAGACTGTTCGCCGCTGGGCGGCAGAGCCCGAGATCTCCTCAGCACCGGGCCCTGCATGTGCCACGGAGGCCAGCCCCCACACTGGGAAGGGGGTGGGAGCGGTGCTGAGGGCTGGCAGAGTGCCAGTGTTGGAGGTGGTGGGCAGGCACTCTGCCCCTAATGACCCCGAGGAAAGCACTGATCCCCCCAAATGGCCTCCCCAGCAATCAGCACCCCTTCCCCCCCAGGAAGTTTGTCTCAGGAAGTAAATATCCTACTAGCCCACCCCAAGCCTCGGTTTCCTCAAGGCCCAAAGAGGCTGGTGAGAAGCAGACCTCACCCCAGGGATTGTGCGGGGATTTGCCCCTTGAAGCTCAAGTCATGCCCCTCCCTGGGGTCCTAACCAGACTCAGCGGTGCTGGGGGCGTCGCAGGTCTGAGACACAGGGAGGGAAAGAAACTTAATATACAGAAAAGAAGGAATTGGGAGCAGCCGGGGTGTATTGGCACTCAGTGTGCATTGAGCACCTACTGTGTGCTGGGCACCGTGCTGGCTCTCCGGGGCGGAAGGCCCAACCTTCAGAGATCTCAGAGCTGGTTGTAGCTGGTGGTAGCCTGTGGGTCCCCGCATCCAAGGGGAGAGGGGTGGGGTGACCCTTCCCTGAGTCAGTTTGGCTCAGCCCCCGGAGGCGGGGGGGGCAGGTCAGAGGACCAGGACTGTGCCCGAGGCCCTAGGCCCCTGAGGCCTAACCTCCTGGCCAGGGCAGCAGGATCCCAGCCCAGAGCCTGCTGGGGGAGTCAGCTCATCCTGAGGTTCACCTGGAAGGAGGCGCCATGCAGTGGTCAGTGCAGGTCTCAACCAGAGAGACTGTCTGACACCACCCCCCCGCCCCCCCCCCCTGCCCCCTAAGGACATGTGCATGTGGGGGTTTGCATGCTGCCTGTGTGTCTGCTGATTCGTACACGTGTGTGTGCACCGGTGCCCGTGCAGGCTTATGACTGCAGAGGCCCTGAACTGCAAGACTTGGCCTCCGCTTACTTCCAAAACCACAGGCTGCTGGCTGGCCTCAGGTCCCGGTTTCCTCAAGGACCAGAGAGGCTGATGAGAAACAGACCTGACTGGGCTGCCTTCGGGCGTGGGTGGCCCAAGGGTGGGAACCTGTGCGTCTGAGGGTTTCCCCTCTCTGGGATCGCAGAGGCCTCGGACCATCCAAGGGCTCTCTCGGGACCTCCCTGTCAGGGGTGCAGAGAAGCCATCCATGAGGCCACCGTCCAGGCTGCCAGGCTGGCCTGAGGTGAGCTGGTGAGGCCTCTGCCAGGGGTGCCACCCACCTGCCTGCCTGCCCTCCCACCATTTCCAGGCCTCTGGAGGGATGCCAGGGGCACTGCGTGCTCCTGAGTGGATGTGAGTCAGAGGGCCTTTTAGGTCTGGGTTTCTCAGATCTCCTATATCAAGGTCCCGAGAGAGGTCATGGTAGGGGGCTCACTGAGAATACAGATTCCTGGGATTGTCCCCACCCCAAAGAAATCCTGACTGAGCAGGCCTTGGTGGGTCAGAACAGTGGTCAGCAAACTGCAGCTCTGGAGCAACATGCGGCTCTTTGTGTGGCTCTTCCACAAAACACCACGGCCTGGGAGAGTCTATTTCGAAGAAGTGGCGTTAGAAGAAGTTTAAATTTAAGAAAAGTGGCTCTCAAAAGAAATTTCAGTCGTTTGTCCTGTTGATAGTTGGCTCTGTTGACTAATGAGTTTGCCGACCACTGGGTTAGAACATCTCCATTGGCAAAGGGCCTCAGAGACCCAGGCTGGCACAATCAGAGCAAAGTGCAATATTTGAGAGATCACGTGTTAGAGACCTGAGGGGGAATCTTCTCATTTCTCCCCATCCCTAACATGGGGTTAATGATACGACTTCACAGAGATAATGTCACATCCTAGATGCGCATCACACGGAGGAAACAATAACAGCAAAAAGAATAATGCTGTGGCTGACCTTCTCCCAGCGCTGGCTATGTGCCAACTCCTTTCTGCCATTACCGGACTCTCACCGGAAGGCCAGGGTGGGGTATGAATGCAGGGTCCTGCTGCCCCCTTCTTTATACCAGTAAGTGACAGACAGAGAGGCCTCTGGGTAGGCTGTGGCCTCTGGGCATGGCTCACCGTGGTCCCTGTTCACCGAAACCAGCACTCCCAGAAGCCCCCTCTCTCTTGGGACATGCAGCCCGGAGTCCCCAGGAGCCAGACCTGCTTTCCTCCCGGCTAATTGGCTAATCGTTTGCTGTCTTGATAGCTGAGGTCTAGACATGACGCTCCTGGGGCCGGGCCAGGAGCTGGGCCCTCACGCTGGCCTTCTCTCGGGCTGGCCCAGAGCAGGGAGGGATTAGCATGCAAGCTGGGTTTGCTCACCTAATTCTTTATCGGGGCCCTCTCCTCGGACAAGGGAGGCAGCCGGCTTCTTTCCCAGGCAAGAACCCTGCGAGGCCTCTGGACAGAGGAGGGAGGGAGACAGCGGCAGCTCTCCCCGCATCCCTCCACCCCTCCATCCCACCTTATCGGTCCCTCCCTCCCCAGGGAGTGCAGATGCTGGAACTGGCTCAGCTCACCCTGAGCCTCCGGGGGGAGTTGACCTCAAACAACCTTCCTTTTCAGACTGGAAAGTTCAGTGAAGGCTGATGGCTGAACCAACCATTAAATGAGAGGGAGCCTGCCCTGAACCTGGGTCTCCATACACTCAACTCTGGCATCTTAGACCTCACCTCCTGGCAGCGGGGCCAAGACAGAGGAAGAGCTCGATGGGTCCCACTCTGGGGTCCCACTGGCAGCATAGGCTGTGGAGCATGCCCTCTCCCCCCACTTTTCCTGGGGAGAGGAGGCAAGGGGACAAGGTAAGAGGAGCTGGCTGCTCAGGGAGTTAACTCCATGGGGAGGGTGGTTTGGGCCACAGGTGACACCAGAGCCTCCAGCAGGGAGGCCTCTGAGGAAAGGCAGAAAAGTGGAGCCTTAGCCCAGAGAAGAGAAGGCGGAGGTACTGGGTCTGTTCTAAGCCTCTCCATGGGTCACTTTAGTTATTGGATCTCATTATGTTCACAACCTCAGGAAGTCCATGCTATAGTGCCCATCTTACAGACGAGAAAACTGGAGGCCAGAAAGTCCTTAGAACGGGCCCAAGCCCACACAGTGGCAACGGACAGAGCAGGGAGCAGCCTGCCCGGGCACCCAGCCCCGGGGGGTCCCGGGTCCCTCTTCTGGACTGCAGAGAGGTGGAAGGAAGCATCCTCCCCCCCCCCCACCCTCCCCCCAATCCGCCGAATGCAGGGCTCAGCCATGAATCCGTGCCCCAGCTCCCAACCCCTACCAGCCCTCACTTCCCATGCGGCCCATCCTGTGCCAGGAGCTGCTCAATCTCCCCTGCCTTCTGACCACCCCTCTCCCCCACTGCCTCTGCCCGACCCCCAGTCCTTATATCTGACAAGACGCGGGGCGTTGGGTCACGTGGGTGGCTACTTTGGGGGCAGCCTGATGCAGAGTTTAGCCTGGGCTGCAGCTTTTCAGGGCTCTGGCTTCGAAACCTAGCTTTCCGTTGTGCAGCGTAAGGCCATCTGTGCCTCGGTTTCCTCATCTGTAAAGTGAGACTAAAAATGATGCCAACTTCAAAGGACAGCAAAAATTTAAAGGGCTACTGAAGGCAGAGGGCTCACCCAGAGAGGGGTCCAAAGAGGCTTGGAATGTGTGTGTCCCTCCTCTGAGGTCACAGAGCGAGCCAGCGGCAGTTAGAACCAGAACTTCAGAGCTGGGAGGTTAAGAGTGAGGCCCACGTTAGGGGGCACCCCACCCCAGGTCCCTGGGCACATGGTCCAGTGCTCCTGTTCCTTGGCCATGAAATCACTGGGTCCCCGTGGCTGTCAGTGCTCAGAGCCAGGTCCTGGGGAGGCTGAACAAGGACACCTTCTCTTGCCTGCCCTTCCAGCCCTCACACCCCCTCAGAAACTGTCTCCACCTGACCACGGTGGTCTGTCTCGGGCGTGGAGCTGTTGCAACAGGCGCCCATTGTCTGCCGGCCTGAGTGCACCTGTAGTGCCTTGTCCCAGCCCGGTGAGTCAGCGCTTGGCAGGCCACGGGGCAGCCACTCCACACCGTCTTAAGCCTGAAAGAGGACCTTTCTTTCCACGGTCCTCCTCCTTCCTCCCGTGCTCTCCATGAAGTGGTCATCTCCGCAGGGCAGCAGGGAACAGTATTCTCTGCCAAGACTTCTTGAGCCTCCTTGGCCGGAAGACAGGGTGGGGCCTGAGAAACAAAGAGAAGGCAGCCTAGGGCTGGTCAAAGCTCCCGATGGCTCCGGAGCACTGCTGGTGCCCCCAAACCCCCAGCTTCCGGCGCAGGTCCTGAAGGCAGGGCAAGGGCAGCAGTGCCTGACTTGTCCAGAGCCCACACCCTTGGCAATCTCTACCATCCGGGCTGAGAGCTGAGCTCCAGAGGCTTCTGAGAAGAGTAAAGCTGACCCAGACAGCTGTCTGATGGGAGTCTGACAAACTTTAGGACTTTACTCATTGGTTTCCCCTCACCTGAATCTGCTCTTATCTTACTGAGCTCGTATGCTTGGTTGTCTAACTTACAGGTGTAGTAAAGGAATAAAATCAGAATGGGGAATAGGTTAGTAAGGCTGTTCTCTTTGATAGCAGAAGGTCTCAGGTGGTGAAGACACAAGCAAAAAGGAAACTGAAGAACTGAAGGGGGAAAAAAATAAATTGGGGGAAGGCAAAGGAAATGGCACACCCAGTCCCAGGGACATCACTGAGGCTCAGTTAGAGTAGGGGATATTCTTCATGGGACCTTGAGTGCTCAGTGGGAAACCGGATTATGGACAATCTCTGTTTAAGAAGGTTTGAGACTATGATGCATTTTCTTACAAGGATTTTTAAAGAACATGATTTCATACTTCTTTGTGGTTTTGACCTTCAAAGAATTAATTAAATGAGAGTTCATAATGGCAGACTAAGTGACTTAGGCCAATGCTCCTACTGAAGACAACTAGAACAGCTGGAGAAAATATTTTTTTTAAATATATTTTATTGATTTTTTACAGAGAGGAAGAGAGAGGGATAGAGAGTTAGAAACATCGATGAGAGAGATACATCGACCAGCTGCCTTTTGCACACCCCCTACTGGGGATGTGTCAGCAACCAAGGTACGTGCCCTTGACCGGAATCGAACCTGGGACCTTTCAGTCCGCAGACCGACGCTCTATCCACTGAGCCAAACCGGTTTGGGCTGGAGAAAATATTTTAAAAATATGTCTGAAGGCCTCAGGGAGCGAACAAGAGTGTGAAGCATTTCTGGGTCGTGACTAAGACCCAGGGAAGAAAGAGTGGCATTTGGGCCCATTTCCCCCTGAGGGTGTTTGTCCATTCAGAGGGGGGCAGCTAAGAGTCCAAGAAGCAGGACATGATTTGGAGTTCTGGGCTTATCAAGGGACGGGATTTAGTGAACACTCCCTTTTGTAGGAAACACCCCAAAAGGTCTGTATCCTAGAAGTTAAGGGTGAATCAGAAGTAGATGGCTCAATTTCCAATCTCTGAGCCTTAAAATTGAAGCTGAGGATTCTGTACTACGAGTGACCCAGACATCTGTCAGGCACAATGTGAATCCTCTTTGAAGGAAGGTAGCATCATTCTAGGCCTTAGATTATTTCTATGAGCAAGTCCTTAAATACAATGTCAAACACATAATCGAAAATACTCACATAACTAGTCTATGAGGAGTCAGATAACCTAATTTTTAAAACATCAGAAACAATAGGCATTAGAAACAGACCCAGAAAGGCTGCATGCACTAGAGTTACCAGCAAAGATTTAAAGTAACTTCACTTGCTATGTTCCAGAAGATTGCTGTGATTACTATTGCTACATTAAAAATTACCCCAGAATGTTGTGGTATAGATAGCAATTTTGTTGTCTTGTGATTTTGTGGGTTAGGAATTTAGGAAGGGCTCGGCTGGGCCGTTCTCACTCCATGTCGTTCATACAGTTGCTGTCAGAGGTCAGCTGGGGCTGGGCATCCAAGACAGCTCCCTGGCACTGCTGGCAGTTGCTGCTGGTCATTGGCTGGGAGCCCAGCTAGTGCTGTTGACCAAGCACCTCTATATACCCTTTCTCGCATGGCGTCTCGGGTTATTGGACATCCTGCATGGCAGCTGGCTTCTTCCAGGCTGAGGGTCCCAAAGCCGCGAGGCCGAAGATGCAGGGCCTTCTCTGGCCGAGCCTCCGTAGTCAGGCAGCATCACTTCCACTAAATCCTACTGAGCACAAGGAAGTGACTAAAGCCACCCCAGATTCACAGACCTCTCCCTACTACCTCTTAAAGTGAGGAATGTTAAAAAAAAAAAAAAAAAAAAAAAAATTGCAGGCAAATTTTGAAACGTTCACAGAGATAAAAGAGTTAAGTGTCTGTGATTTAGCACATTCCAGGGGATTGGCTATCTTTTCTGAACAATAAGATATTCTAGACTCTATCCAACTGAACTGTGCCTCCCGCCCAGAAGGACCTCACAGCCTGTCTGGGCCATGTCACAGGACTGTCTCCACAACGCCGCACCCTGCTAGAGATGGTCAAGGTGCACATCCACTTCCACATCCACATCCACATTCACAACGGCCCCTGGCCTTCACCCCTCCTGAGGCCTCTGTTTTCCTCACAAAAGTGGCCAGGAAACCCCTAAGGAAGCCCAAGAACATGAAAGGCACGCGGGCAGAATTGGAAATGCGCTCAGGTGGATGTGCCCCCCGTGGGGCCTCCCCGAACCTGGCTGAGGCTTGGAGCCCCTGCTAAGATGGAAGTCTCAGATGGAGAAAAGACATTCACAACCTCAAAACCTGCCGGGGGTTAAAACTGGAACTAGTCAAGGAACTCCTGTTAATCAACAAGAACAGGGCAGGAAATCCAATAGGAAAAAATGACATATATATATATATATATATATATATATATGAACAGACATGTCACAGAAAAGGAAGTGCCATGGCCAAGTATATGAAGCGATACGCAAGTTCACCAGTCATTAGGGAGACGGGGAGAGTGCGTACTTCAAACAACAGGATGCCTCTCCACACCCAACGGAACGGAACAAATTAGAGAGGTGGATTATGCCCAGCGTGGGAAGATGAGACTCTGTGCCCTGCGGGCAGGAGGATAAGCTCACCCAGGCACACCTCGAAGGCCGAGGTACAGTTCCAGACAAGCACAATAAAACGGGTATCGCCATAAAGGGCGTCGGAATATCTGTGCTTGCCTTCAATTTGCAAACTGTAACATCTATGAAGCATGAGAAAGCAAAGCGCCATAAACAAGGTATGCCTGCATGTCCATCCCTAGAGCGATCATCCGGCTGTATTTAGTGAAACTAATTACGGATACACCCTGCATCCCAGAACTCCACAAATGGGTATGGAGCCTGCAAAAACAATTCTACAAGGCAGAAAGAGGCCGTGTACAGGGTGCCCACGGCGACAACGTTCAAGGTAGCGGGGAGTTGGAAGCAGCCTTAGTGTCCACACCAGGGGGAATGGAGAAGGAAGATGCTGTGGCTTCCTTCCAAGTAGAGGTTAAGAACAAGCTAGGTGATCATTCAAGGATGCACAGATCTCAGCAGCAGTAGTGAGTGAACAAAGTGAAAAACATCCCTGGCCGGTGTAGCTCAGCAGTTAAACATTGAGCCAGGAACCAAGAGGCTACCAGTTTGATTTCCGGTCAGAACACATGCCTGGGTTGTGCGCTCGATCCCTTGAGGGGGCGTGCAGGATGCAGTTGATGGATGACATTTCTCTCTCATTAATGTTTCTATCTCTCTATCCCTCTCCCTTCTCTCTCTCTAAAAAATCAATAAAATGCATATGTTATAAAGTGAGAAACAGGAGAGGGACCGAGCATAAAATCGTTTATATAGTTATAAAACATGCAGAAAACAACATAGCCCACTACTACACAAGGAAGATGCATATCTCAAGACCTATGTAAGCAAGTGTGTAGAATGAGAGTCTGGGGGCAGGGGCTTTGGAAATTGTGGGGAGTAGAAACGGAGATCAGGAATGAAAGAAAAAATATAGAAAGAAAAGTAACATTAAAGGTTTTTTTTTAACTGACCATTCACAGTATGATGGCATACTGTGAACTGGAGTATAATTAGTTCAATCGTCTGCATCTGCAGTGAAAAATAAATAAAAATAAGTAGAGCAGGTTTCCCAACTTTGACTCAGAGGTTCAGCTTCAGCAGGCCCACAGTGAGGCCAGAAGCACAGGTCCCGGAGGCTCTGGGAAGGCCCTGCAGCAGCCTAGGTGGCTGTTTCCAGTGAGTAGTTGAATATATCCAGTGACGTGGAGCTCATTCCTCTACTAATTATTAGAAAGTTCTTCTTATCACATTATATTGTTAAATTATATGATATGTTTATTTTATTATGTTAATCAAATTATATTCATTATATTATGTTATTTAGTCCTAATGATTAGAAAGGTCTTCCTGGGGCCCAAATTCATCTCCTTGTACCTTTCCAACTATTGATCCGAGTTCTATCCTTTGGAGAGAATAAAATTAAATGAAATAGGTCCCTCATGCTAGCCCTTCAATGACCCTCAGTGTCTTCAGCATCTCCGTGTCTACCAAGTTTCCCACCTCCACTCCACTTCCACTCGAGCCGAGTTGTCCTCTTGGTTCTGGTCTAGCTGTTTCTTCTCACATGTGGCTCCTACAGAGAGGCCCTGCTCTCCGGGGACAGCCTGAGCAGCTCAGAGTGCAGCAGCACACACACCTCCTTCAGCCAGGGTCCTCTGGTCCTGTTAATATGACCTCGGGTTGCCTTGTTTTTTTCTTTTTAAACAATTCTCAGTGAGTTTACGGTCAGTCAAACGTCTAGGTTTGTTTTTTTTTTTCAATAGAATTCCTACGAGATCTGCTCTGTCCATTGCTCCTTATACACACACACACACTCACACACACACACACACACACACACACACACACTTACACACACACACACACACACACACACATGTATGTGGCATAAATAAAAGCACAAAAGATATACAATGTAAAGCAAGATCCCAGTCACCTATTTAGCTTCTTGTGTATCCTCTGGGGATCATCTGTGCATAAATATATATGGGCATTCCTGAAACACAGTCCACCCTGTCAGAGCCTACTGCCATGTGCCTGGCTCCTCTGCATAGCCCTCTCACTGGGAGGACTTTCCTTCTCAGTATACGTCCTTGCCTGGTTCTTCGTATCAGCTTGCTGCCTTCCATTGTGTATCTACCCACGGTGTTCACCCATCCCAGCTGGTGGACATGTAGGTGGCTCCGGCCGTTTGCAGCACCTCTGACCATGCTGCTGGGACTACCTTTGCGCGTAGCCATTCCATGCATGTGCCAGCATCTCTGCAGGATCAGCACCCACGTGCCTTTTGACTTAGATTTTGTTTCCACTCCGGAGCTGGGCTTTGCCATGTCTGCTCCTGCTGCTCCCTCTCGTTGGTTTTGCCCATTGTCGCGGGCTCTGGCAGGCAGATTCCCTAGGGCTGCTGAGCCCGTTCCTCCTGGCTGCGGGTCACTGGAGAGCAGGGAAGGCAGCCTCTCAACCTCCATTCAAGCCACTGACAAAAGGGCCCGGGTGATGGGGCCCAGGACGAGGTTCCTGGAGAATGCAAGGTGTCCATTCATTCCAGGTGTGACCACAGGGTGTGCCTGCTGCTGCCAGGGAGCCAGCCTCACGAGCGTACCCAACAGGGTGTCACCCTCCTGACCGACACCCGCACGCCCACCTCCAGCGGCCCTGCCTCCCGCAGAGAAGGAGACCTGAGGCAGGTTGGCTGGCATCCTGTGCCCTACGAAGACCCTCTGGAGTCTGGGGAGGAACTCCGGGCTATGTGGTCAGCAGAGCTGGGACCCCGATCTGCCCGTTCCTAGTTGTGTGGCTTTTGGACAAATGGCTGATGCCTCCATTTCTTCACCTGCCAACAGGTGGAAACAAAACCCATCTCTCCGTGTGTGTGACTATATGGAGTGACCTGTCTGCAGTAGAGTTCCATTGCTATCTACCTGTCGGTCAGTCTGTCAGCTGCTCAGTCTGTCTTCCTTATCCTGGAATACGCATGCTTTAATAATCCACTCCCAGGCGACTGGCTTCAAGCTCAGAAGCCTGTCATTCCCAACCAGACTCTTCCCACTTTTAAACACGAGAACGCGGTCGGTCGGCCCCGCTCTGGTGTTCTGTCCTCGCTTCACACAGTGTCTGTGTGGAAACTCCCTGTGGCCCCAGACTTCAGCCCCATGAACGGGGCCAGTTCCACCCTAATCCCACCTGTCTTTGCTGGGACTGCCCCACTCTGCTCTGCTTTGGTCTGTCCCCCTTGCGGAGAGAGCAGGCCTATTTCTGACTCCAACTGAGACAAAAGAGAGGGTGCCATCGAGGTTTTCATCCCTGAGGTCAGCGCTCCTCCTGCCTCAGCGTCGTTACTCTGCCGGGTGAGCCAGGCACTGGTATTGGGCGCAGAGCGCCCTTTTCCAGGTTTTGAAGAAGGACTCCACCCCCAGCGCCGCCCGAGGCTCACTTTCCTCCCTCCACTCTGGCCTGGAGTGGAAAGGGATGCAATCCTGCCCTGCATCTCTCCATGCCTGCCCACGTGTGAAGCCCTGGGTTCTTCCTTTCCTGGAGTCCAGGATGCCCAGCACCTACTGGCCTGCTTTCCTGGGCTCACTGCGAAGCCAGCATTCACAGCGACAAAGCTGTGCCCACACGAGCAAGGACCCATTCACCTTGGCCAGTCACGTGTTCCGGGCAGGCTGGGAGCCAGACCCTGCTCTAGGCACTGGGAACGCAACGGAATACAACCTGGCTCCTGCCCTGGAGGAGACACGAAAAGATCTAGTGCCTCCCTCCTGCCTCCTTCCCCTCCCCCTCCTCCTCCCTCACCACCACGATGGCTGGTTGTAAATACTGCACGCATGAGGCCCTGGGGCGGCCGCTTCTGCAGGTTTCCTCTCTGCCAATTTCACAACCTCTAGCAGGAGTGATCGGCCCGTCCTGCCAGCTCTGGGCTCTGAGACACACAGAGAACCTCGGATGGCACAGCCTGAGCCTGGGCCCCAACGACATCATTCTGCCCTCAAACATTTGAAAGAGAGGCGAACAGGAGGCAGGAGAGTTAGGCAGAACCAGGACACAAACCTTCCCAGGCTCTTCCTATTCTTCCTTAAGCTACTACCCACAGCCTCACTCTCCGCCCCTCACCCACTCTGTCCTGCTGTTCTCAGGAAGGAGAGCAGTCAGGCACGAAGTCAGCGCTTGATAAATGTGAGTTGCTGCCATTGTCGTTGATATCATTGGTATTATTCTTCGGCTCCAGGCCAGCCCCCACCGCTGCCTGAGGTTGGGGTGTAGGGCAGCTCCTCACAAGGGGTTATTCCTCCTGTGTGGCTCAGGGAGGAAGGAGATGGACCTCCGAGGAGACACGGGATTTCAGGAGGTGGGAATCCTGACACAGTTCAGCCCCGGAAGGTGCTGGGTATCTGTGCTGTGTGTGTTGGGGGGGAGGAGGGAGACATACACTGAGTGGCCAGATTATGATGATCTCTGAACGCACAATAATCTGGCAGCTCAGAGTGTGTGTGTGTGTGTGTGTGTGTGTGTGTGTGTGTTTTAGAGGCCCGGTGCATGAATTCATGCATGGGTGGGTCCAGCCAGCCTGGCCAGGGGGAGGGGACATGGGTGGTTGGCCAGCCTGCCTGGTAGTCGAACTCCTGGTCAAGGGGACAATTTGCATATTAGCCTTTTATTATATAGGATATTACACTGAGTGGCCAGATGATTATGCATTCAGAGGTCATCATAATCTGGCCACTCAGTGTATAATGTGGCTTTGTCAGAGAAATGCCAGCCAGGGGCCGGCACAGACATCCCACAGGAGGCCTCAGTGGAAAAGAAGTGGACCAGACCTTGTCAGCCACACCATCTTAAAGGCCTGGTTCTCTCTGGGTGTATTGAAAAAGTAGCAGAGACCTGGTGGCATTTCTGTACTGTCCCATTGCCCAGGGTAAAAAAAAAAAAAAAAAAAAAAAAAAAAAAAAATGCCCCCAGATTCTTCTCTGCGCCCATGCTTGTTCTGTGGCCAAAGTCCTGAAGTGGCCAATCAACTCCTATAGGATCGGATTCCCCCCACCTCTCTGCCCTCATCTGTTACTACTCTTCCTCTCATCTCACGCTGGCTGCTCTGCTGTCCCTCAGACAAGCCAGCTCTGCTGCCACCGCAGGGCTTTTGCACGCGCTGTTATCTCTCATGGGATGTTTCCCCCAGTTATGCACACCACTCCCCTTTCAGGTCTTTCCTCAAATGTTACCTACTCAGGGTGGCCTTGCTCGACCTCCCTATTAAAATGTCTCAATCCCTTATACCCACACTCCTATCTTTCACTCCTTTATTTTTCTCCAGAAAAATATACTTAACATACTTACCCTGATATACTTACTCTGCTTAATATTTTAACCCTCCACTAGAAGGCCAGCTCCGTGAGTGAGGTCAGGACCTCTGTCACTTTTGCTCGATGCTGCCTCCTTAGCGCCTAAAACAAAGCCTGGCACGTCCTAAGTACTGAGTGAATGCTGAACAGCAAAGGGAGGGCGCACCCAGGGACCTACATGCCCCAAAGAGGCCTCCATAGGGATAGGGGTGGCAGGAGGCCAGTAAGTCCTGCTGGGGGCTGACGTGCAGCCTGGGAGCACGTGAAGGAAAGAGCAGGATGGTAAGGAGAGAGCCCGTGGGGTGGTGCCCCTTACCCCTCAGTGACGCCTCATTCCAGCTGCAGTCCGCTATGTCTGTGTTAGGGGCTGAGAGGGAGCATTGCCTCAAACCCCACGTGACTTTCATCTCCTAAGGAAGCTGCCCAGGCTCATGCCCCTGACCCCGGGCTGGCTTTCACTCCAGTACACTCTCCCACCCCCAGCTGTGCAGCCTCAGCTCAGGGAGAGATCCCCAGAATGAAGCAAAGAGGCATGGAATGTGGCGAAGGGAAGCTGTCCTAACTGGGCGCCGGTGAGGTGCAGGGCGACTTTCACGCACTGTCTCTGCAGCAGCCCATTTCACAGATAAGAGCACCGAGGCCCAGAGAGATTACATAACTTGCCTGGAGTCATGGAACTAGTAGCAAGGAAACAGCACTCACCCCCTTGCATTCCTACCTACCCTTGGGGGCAGGGGGGAAGAACTTTCTAGGCCTGAGGGCAGAATCTGTGATTCTGTGGAGGGGTCTCTGTGGGGCAGCACCAGTTGTCAGGTGGGCTGGGGAGGCTTGGGCCCCGGGTATGCTGCTGACACTCCAGTGCCAGCCAAGGGGTGAATGCCCCAGCCCGGGGCGGGGGGCAAGGGGGCAGCGGGAGCTCCTCAAGGCCATCTCAGGGGTCAGGGACAGTTTGCCTCAGCTCCTGCTGGCTGTCAGCTCCCTCTGCTGGACCCAGCCCCGAGGACGGGCTCAGACTCCGGGACGCCGCTGTCTGTCTGCACTTAGGCCCTGGCAGCCCCTCCCTGCTGCATGTGGTGGTCACACCCTCTGACCACCTGCCGGGCCCCCGTGTCTGGGGAAGGGATCCTCCCAAGGATCGGTCCTGAGTGACCTGGAGGCCTTCCATGGAGGAGAGGCCGGGGGAGGGGATCCAGCCACCGCCTCCCCCATGCTCAGCTGGCACAGCCCCTGTGTGCCCTCCATCGGGCAGGAGGCCCCCTGAGAACAGAACTTCTCTCCCGTCAGACTGCCAGCTCCCGGGGCCGGGTTCTGCCCTCCCCCTCGGGCTGGGGGTGGTCCGTGGGCAGGGGCTGTCTCCCCCTTCGGAGTGGGAGCTCTGAGTTGCACCACAGTTCACCTGGGATGCCAACCCAGTGCAGCAACCCCCAGGCACCCTGGGACACCTTCTCAGCAGCTCGGCCACTCCCAGCCCCCAGGCACCTGTCCCTGCCACTCTCCCTGCTCCCCGGGCTCTCCCTCTCCCCCGCCAGAGCTGTGCTGACACCGGGCAGTGCTGGTTAGTGCCACCCTGACCTCAGCAGCCCCAGAGGTGGTGCGGCGAGCAGCCGAAGAGCCGTGCCAGGGATGGGACGTGACTGCCCCCCTGAACTCAGCTGAGGCTTGACCATGAGGAAGGCGATACCTCGGGGAGGCGGAGTGACCGGTGACATCAGTGTACGTGACTGTCAGCCCAGTTTTCCCCGCTGCCCTCCGCCCCTCCCATCCGCAGGGCCTGCCGCGCACGCTGACTGACCTTCAGATCGCTGGCACAGGCCTCTGTACGTGCCCACCCCAAGGACAGGGGTAGTACCCAGGGGGGGAGAGCGCTGTGCTCTGACTCCTTGTTGTCTAAGTGAGTGTCCGGGGGACAGAGGAGGCCGCAGGCCCCAGCCCTCTCCCGCCTGGGCCTCTGGGGCAGGAGCCAGCCACTTCCTGGGTGACCCTCCTCGCTGGCAGCCCTGCTCTGAGGGAATTGATCGTTCTCTTGGCTCCACTGAATTTTCTTCCTGAGTGCCTGGCTGGCTTCCAGGGAGTGGAAGCCAGTGTAGAGGGCACCTGGCTCCCCACCCCAGGCCTGCTGACCGAGCAGCCAGGCCTGCATCCCCGTGGGAGCAGAGGCCTAGCCAGAAGGGGCAGGGCCAGCTGTCCCTGAGAGGCAAGTTCAGCCACCTTGAATGACCACCTCTTGTCCCCGGGGGGAGAATCCTGTTGCTGCAATGGCTCTCCTCACATGGCCCCCCTCGACTGCACACAGGAGGCGCTGGGTCCAGGGCTCAGCATCCAGACATAGCCTCCCAGGAGGGGTACACCGGCTAAAGACACCCAAAACTAGGCCCGTGGCTGCCGCACGCATTTCATTGTGCACCCTCATTGCTGAGCGTGTATCGATTCTTTAAAATTATGTGCAATAAGGCCCACACTGCGGCTAGCCTGAGGTATAATGCTAGTTTGGGCAAGAAACAAATCATCAGGACAGCAAGGCCTCTGACAGGGAAATCCGGGAACAAGAACGCCCAGGGAGTCTTGATAAGCTCCCACAGGTCCCTCGGGGTGTGGAAGGCTGCGTGCACCCTGTGAGGAGAGCGAGAGGGCCTTCGCTATCTACTCGCCCCTGGCTAAGCACCGAGAGAGTAAACGTTGGGACAGCTTATTAAACTGCTTGAATCTTGAATGTGTTCCACAACCCACACACAGATGCATTGGCAGAGGGTAGGAAAGCCTTACTGGGTCGAGGTATTTAAGCACAACCATTCCTGACCAACCATTGGCAGAACACTGAGCTGTGCTGACCCCGAGGCAATGCCTAGGAAGCCAGGCTTAAAAATAAAAAACAAAAATTTAAAAAAGAAACTGAGCAGAGAAATCAGCAGCCTCACACTGTGAGGAAGACAGATTCCATAGCATTGGTCCAGACAAGTTGCTACACAAACGATAATCCTGGTGGTGGTGGTGGTGGTGGTGGTGGTGGTGGATCAGAATTCAGAATTGCTACAATGTGTTATCTAAAATGTCCAGTTTTCAACAAAAACTACAGGATGTGAAAAGAAACAGGAAAGTGTGATCCATTCAGAGCAGCTAAAGCAGTGAATAGAAACTGTCTCTGAGGGGGTCCAGATGTACTTAGCAAAGACTTCAAAGCAGCTATTATAAATATGTTCAAAGAAAAAAAAGGAAGCCATGTATAAATAATTCGAGTAAAGACTCATCAAAAGATTCACCAAATAGAGACTATCAATAGAGACAGAAATTACATATTTTTTTTTAACAGAACCAAATGAAAACTCTGGAGTTGAAAAGTACAATACCTGGAATAAAAGATTCACTAGAGGGTTTCCATTTTTGAGCTGGAAGAATCAGCTAAATTGAAGATGGGTCAATCTAACGAATAGAAGTGGGGGGGGGAGTGAAAAGAAAATGAACAGAGTGTAATATCATCAAACATACCAATATACACTTAATGGGAGTTTCAGAAAAAAGAGGAGAGAAAGAGCCACAAAAAAATTATTTGAAGATATAATGACCCCAAAGTTTCCAAATTTTATGAAAAGCATTGATTTATACATTCAAACTAAATCCAAGTGGGAGGAACACATTAGCATTCTTAGCAAGTCATAGTAAAACTGTTGAAAAACAGAGCCAGAGAAAATCCTGAAAGTAGCAAGAGAAAAATTACACATCAGATCAGGGAAGCACAATAAAATTAACAGCTGATTTCACATAAGAAACACTGGAGGCCAGAAGGAAGTGGAAGGGTATACTCAAAGTGCTGAGAAAAAACAAACAACCCTTTCAACCAAGAAGTTTATATAACATAAAAATATCCTTAAAAAATGAAGGTGAAATAAAGACATTTTCAAACAGTGAGAATTAATTGCTAGCATGCATATTTTATTTTTAAAAAATACTAAAGCTACTCAGACTGAAAATAAATGACACCTGAGTTACTTAAATCCACTTTCTATCTAATAAATGAGTAATATGCAAATTGACCGTACCTCTGCTACACCCACAAGCCATGCCCACCAGCCAATCAGGAGTGAGTATGCAAATTAACCCAATCAAGATAGCTACAGCCATGGAGCTGCAGCAAACAGGAGGCTTGGGTTTCCCCGGCAATGGAGGAAGCCAAGCTTCCCTGCTGCCCTGTCCGGCCTAGGGCTACATTCAAGGCTACAAAGTTTCAATTATAGAAGATGAATAAATCCCAACAAAAATGACTTCAGTGAATCCCAACAAAAATGACTTCAGCCACTGATCGAGCAGGAGGCTTGGCTCCACTCAAGACTACAAAGTTTCAATTGTAGAAGGTAAATAAATCCCAGATACCAGGGCCTCCATTTGGGTCACCAAGGCCATCCTGTAAACCACCATAGACTCCTCTTCCAGGCTTCCCCATGACTCAGGGGAACCCCCATCCTGATCCGGGACACCCTTCAGGGAAAACCAGCTGGCCCCCACCCATGCACCAGGCCTCTATCCTATCTAATAAAAGATTAACATGCAAACTGAACATCACTCAAACACACAAGATGGCTGTCCCTATGTGGTCAAAGATGGCTGCCACCATGTGGACACAAGATGGCTACAACAAGATGGCCAGCAGGGGAGGGCAGTTGGGAGGGACCAGGTCTGCAAGGGAGGGCAGTTAGGGGTGACCACGCCAGCAGAGGAGGGAAGTTGGGAGAAACTGGGCCTGCAGGGAAGGCAATAGTGTGTGTGTGGGGGGGAGGGGGGGGCACTCAGGCCTAAAGGGGAAGGCAGTTAGGGGCAATCAGGCTGGCAGAGGAGTGGTTAGGGGGTTATCAGGCTGGCAGGCAGAAGCAATTAGGGGCAATCAGGAAGGCAAGCAGGCAAACAATTGGGAGCCACCATTTCTGGATTGTGAGAGTGATGCCCTACTGCCCATTTAGGCCCTATCTTAAGAAGAGAGGAAAGAGAGTTACATTGAAGCAAGGAAAAGGCACAAGGCAGCAACTTGAATCCACAGAAGAAAATGAAAAGAACCAGAAATAATAAATATGTGGGTTAATATAAAAGATTTTATAAATAAGTTTTTCTCCTTTCTTCTCTTGAACTTTTAAAAAGACATAAGGTGGTACAAGCAATAATTATAAAACTTTGTATGTATGACATACATAACAACAATAACAAAAAATTGGGAAAGGAATGGAGCTATATTAGAGCAAAGTTTCAGTAATTTACTGGAATTGACTTAGTATTAATTTGAAGTAGATTTAGATAAATTATATATTACAATTCCTAGAACAATATCTAAGATAATAACTCAAATATATAATAAAGAACAATAACAAAAAATTTAAAAGATACATCAGAAAAAAATATTTAACACCAAAGAAGGCAGTAAAGAAAAAACAGAGAGACAAATAAAAAGATATGAAGCAAATAGAAAAAAAAAAAAAGGCAAAATTGCAGAAATAAATTCAATCATATCAATAATTACTGAAAATGTGGATGATTTATACATTATCAGACTGGATTTTAAAAACAAGATTCAATTACATGCTGCTTACAAGAGACATTTTGGATCCAAAAAACACAAATAGTCTGAAAGTAAAAGAATAGAAAAATATATGCAAACAATAACCATGAGAGTCAAGTATCTATACAATATGAGATAAAATAGTCTTTGAGACAAAGAGAGAAAATTGTAATAATAAAAGGGTCAGTTCATCAGAATCGATATATACAATATAAAAGCCAAGAGGCTGGACCTGTGGAATGACCAGAACAACCGGTTGCTATGACGTGCACTGTGGCAGCCAATTGGCGCCCTCAATCTCCCATGGCCCCTTCCCCCAGCTGGCCCTGCCCCCAGTCTGCTGCCACCAACCGAACTGGTGGCAGGGTCGGCTGGCCAACCACCCATAACCCCTCCCTCCAGCCAGCCTGGGCCTCAATCAGCCCCCATTGTGGCAGGTTGGCTGGACCCACCCCTGCACGAATTCATGCACTGGGCCTCTAGTCTATAATAATAAAATTGTAATATGCTAATTAGACCTGATGATCTTCCAGACGAAGCCAGGACTGTGAGGGAAGCCTGGGTCCCGGCATTGGGGGAATGAATTTCATGCATTAGGCCTCTTGTTATATAATAATTAAACACATATGTATCTAACAACAAAGTCCCAAAATACATGAAACAAAAACTAAGAGAATCAAAAAGAGAAATAAAGAGTTCAACAATAATAATGCACTTTCAATACAGAAAAACTAGACAGAAATCAGCAAATACATATAAGACTTGAATAACACTATCAACCAAGTTAATCTGTCATGTATAGAATACTTCACCTAAGAACAGCACAAATACACATTCTTTTCAAGTGCAGTAAGAATATTCACCAGGATCATGAAACAGTTCTCAGTGATTTGACAAGAATTGAAATTACACAATCTATGTTTTGCACCACAAAAGAATTAAATTAAAAATCAACAACAGCCGAAACCGGTTTGGCTCAGTGGTAGAGCGTCTGTCTGCGGACTGAAAGGTCCCAGGTTTGATTCCGGTCAAAGGCATGTACATTGGTTGCGGGCACATCCCCAGTAGGGGGTGTGCAAGAGGCAGCTGGTTGATGTTTCTCTCTCATCGACGTTTCTAGCTCTCTCTCCCTCTCCCTTCCTCTCTGTAAGAAAAAGAAATTTAAAAAATAAATAAATAAATAAAAATAATACAACAGAGAAAAATGTGGGAAATCCACAGATGTTTGGAAACTAAACAACACATTTTTAAAAAACTTATGAATCAAAAAAGAAATCATAAGGCAAATTTAAAAGAGTTTTAACTAAATGAACACAAATGTACAACCTATCGAATTAAAGCAGTGATTAGCAGAGAATTTATAGCTTTAAAACTTACCATACTAGATGCCATAGCCGGTTTGAGATAAAATAGTCTTTTTATCTTGTGTTTCTCTCACATTGATGTTTCTCTCTATCTTTTCCTCTCTCTAAAAGATCAAGGGAAAATAACCTTGGGTGAAGATTAACAAAAACAAAACGACAATAACAAAAAATCTTATACTAGAAAAAGATGCTAATTCAATAACCTAAACTTTCACTGTAAAACATTAGAAAAAGTAGAGCAAACTAAAACCAAAGCAATCAAAAATAAGGAAATAAGTAAAGATTAGAGCAGAAATAAATGAAATAGAAAACTAAGAAAAATATGGGAACAAAGAGGTAAAGATCAGTGAAATTGACAAACCTTTAGCTAGACTGACCAAGAAGGAAAAAAAAGAAAAAATATGAATTACTTAAATCAAAATGAAAAAGGGAACAGCATTACCAACCTCGCAGAAATTAAAATGTTGATAAGGGAATACAATAAATAACTTTATGTCAACAAATTAGACACTTGGATGCTTAACATTATTAGTCATTAGAGAAATGCAAGTTTAAACTACAATAAGATACCTCAGAGCCATTAAAACGGTGATAATAAAAAAGACAGGTGATAAGTATGATGAGGACGTGAAGAAATGGAACTCTCATGTACTATTAATGGGAATGTAAAATGGTGCAGCCATTTTGGAAAACATTTTGTCAGTTTCTTAAAAAGTTAAACATAAATTTACCATATGATGCAGCAATTCCACTCCTAGGTATATGCCCAAAAGAAACGAAAACATGTTCACACAAAAACCACAAATGTTCCTAGCCGTATTATTTATAAGTCAAAAAGTGGAAACCACTCAAATGACCCTCAGCTGGTGAGTGCATCAATAAATATGGTATATCCACACAACAGAATACTATCTAGCCATTAAAAGGAATGAAATCCTGATAAATATTAAGACATGAATGAATCTCAAAAACAGTATGCTAAGTTAAAGAAACCAGAGACAAAATACCACACATTGCCCTGCTAGTGTGGCTCAGAGGTTGAGCATCAACCTATGAACCAAGAGACTGCCAATTCATTCTCAGGACACCTGCCTGGGTTGCAGGCTAATTTCTCAGTAGGGGGCATGCAGGAGGCAGCCAGTCAATGATTCCCTCTCATCATTGATGTTTCTATCTCTCTCTCTCTCTCCCTTCCTCTCTGAAATCAATAATAATATGTATATGTTTAAAATACTTCATATTGCATGGTTCCATTTATATGACATGTCCAGGAAGGAAGGGGTAAGGCATGCCCTGTAGTCTGAGAAGGGGAGAAGGGTTCCCGGGCTGGTTGGGTGACAGCTCCAGGTCCTTGCTGACACTGACCACCCAGTAACCTGCCTTACAAACCAGGAGAGAGTTGCAGCTGTGTGGACTCTGGCCTGGCGCCTCAACCCTGCAGCAGGAAACTGGGTGGGATAGGGGTGCTTCCAGGCGCCTGACCTCGGCCCAGCCCGGCTTGCAGCATCCTCTCCTAGGAGCGTTCCCATAATAAACTCGTGATCACTCTGTGACAATTGCTTTCACCCCACATTAACTTCTAGAGGTCACCCCAGAATTAGGGTTCCAGGCCAGAGAATTTCAAATGCCCTCCAACCCAGCTTCCTCCCCTGATACCTTCCTCCTCCCTTTCAGCTAGCCCATCCTCTGTTCATTGTGCCCCCTAACTTCTCCCTCTCCCCTCCCTTTGAGCCAGCTCACAGTGGGAACAGAGCAGAGCTTCAGGAGGATTCAGGTGTCACCGCAGGCTGACCTGGTTTGAGTTCCCAGTCTGCCCCTTTTTGCTGTGAGACCTTGGACAAGGGGCCAACCTCTCTTCATCCAGGATGTGGGGAAATAACGGTACCAATCCCCCAGTCACTGGGAAGACCAGAAGTGGGGGTGGCACGCCTATTTATCCCTTACCTTGCCTCCTCCCCATTCACCTCACTCTCTCTCCCCCAGCACACACACAAGAACTGCACAGAGGCGAGACACACAAATAGCATTTCATTGGAGCCACTGCCTTTCTGAGACCTGCGTTGGAGCCAGCTTCCTCTGGCCTGGGCAGCTGTGCACATCTCTTCCCAACTTCTCATTGACTTCTGGTTGGTAGGCTGACATCAGTCATGGGGGTATTCACCACCCTGAAAGGCCACACATACAGACCCCCTGCGGAGAGGCGGTTGATCACCACCAGCACTTCACTGCCTGGGGGCCAGGGTCCTGTGAGCACTGACCACAGCCACAAGCCCCTGGGAAAGGGCCCCAGCTCCTCAGGAAGGGGCTGTGGGTGGAGCTGGCCTGGCCCTCCTCCTGCTTCCTCTCCTCCAGCCCCACTGTGGCCCTGTGCCTGAACCCCTACGGTTGCCTCCTGACTGTGGTCCCCACAACCACTCACCCCCTCCAAACTCCTTTCCACTAACCTGAAATGCCAACCAACCGTAACCCCGCCTCTCGGGATGAAGGCCAGCCCTCCAGGCTCTGCAGGCTCTGGCCCTTTTCCGCCTGCTCTTCACCCGAGTCCTTCCCACTCTTATTTGCACGGCTTATTCCTGCCTCAGGGCCGCTGCACACGTTGTTCCTCTGCCCAGGCTGCTCTGCCCAATTCCAGGGGCAAACTCCTCATCTACCTTCAGATCTCCGCGTTCCCGGGCAGGCCTCCCCTGACCGTTCACCCACCCCCGGAACAATGCAGCTATCGCTGTTATCGCCCGTGTGCCTGATTGTTTCCGTCTTTCTGGCTCACGGAGACGGTAAGTGCAGGAAGGGGCCAGGCTCCGGCTTGTTCGGCACCGAGTCTCCGGCACGGGGCCTAGAACATAGTAGGTGCCTGATAGCTATGTGCCAGGTGGATGAATGAAGGAGTCATCCCATTGGAACGCTGCGTTTCAGGAGCAAGAACCTATTTTTAAATCCAGGGGTGGGGGTGTGAGTGTGCTTGGAGGCAGGGCCTGAGCACATGGTCGGAGTCCCATCTTTGACTCCTGTTTGACCTGAGAGCCGTCCTTTTCTCTCCGGGATGGCAGCATCGTAATAATGACAATCGTGGGCTTGGCAAAGCCCCAAGGTTGTTGTGGGGTCAAATGAAACAATGGATACTAGAGGGAAACAAAAGAAAAAATAAACAAACAGGAGGACATCCAAAAGATGTTTTTGCATCCCCAAAGGAAACTGCCAACAAAATGCAAGACAGCCTACTGAATGGGAGAACATATTGGCCAATGATACATCTGATAAGGGTTAACATCCCAAATTTATAAAGAACTTGTAAAACTCAACACCAAAAAACAAACAATCCCATTTTTTTTTAAATGGGGAAAAGACCTGAATAAACACTTCTCAAAGAGGACGTACAGATGGCCAATAGACATACGATAAGATGGTCAACATCACTGATTATCAGAGATGCAACTTAAGCCCACAACGAGATATCACCTCACACCTGCCAGAATGGCTGCCATCAGTAAACCAACAAACAAGTATTGTCGATGTGGAGGAAAGGGAGCCCTGGGCACTGGTGGTGAGATGCAGACTGGTGCAGCCACTGCGGAAAGCAGTACAAAGACACCTCAAAAAACTAAAAATGGAACTGCCTTATGACCCAGTGATTCCACCTCTGGAAATTTATCTGAAGAAACCCAAAACACTAATTGGAAAGAATATATGCACCCCTGTGTTCACTGCAGTGTTATTTACAATAGCCAAGATTTAGAAGCAGTCCAAGTGCCAACTAGCAGAGGAGTGGGTAAAAAAGCTGTCGTACGTACACTGACACAATGGAATTGGGGGAATGGAAGAAAGTCCTGCCCTTTGTGACAGCGTGAATGGACCTGGAGAGCATTATGCTAAGTGAAATAAGCCAGTCAGAGGAAGACAAGTACCATAGGATTTCACTCATATGTGGAATTTAATGAACAAACAGAGCCACCAAGCAAAATACAGACAGAGAACAAGCGGACAGCTATGGTGTTGGGAGGGAGAAGGGGGAATGAGAAAAAAAAAATAGAGAGAATTCATGGGCATGGATAACAGTGTGGTGATTATTGGGGGGTAAAGAAGGGTGAAGGTGGGAGAGGGCATAGAGGGGATACATAGTGATGGAAATTTTTAAATTACATTTTTAAAATAATTAAATTAAAAATTAAATTAAAAAGAAAAAAAAGAAGAAACGATGAGCACTAGAGACTTCTAGGAGCTGTCCATCCAAGTCTATAAGGGCTTAGGTTTGGATCCCTGCACTGTTGCTTCATAGCTGGGTCAGGCTGCAGAAGGTACTCAGTGTCTTTGCGTTTCAGTGTCCTGAGCTGTGCAAGGCAGTGCCTATTTCACAGGGCAGCGGGGAGGGGGGGGGGGGGCGCGCAGTTGTCAATGGCTCGGTCCCAAGTTCAGCAGCAGTAAGTCCGGAGCTCAGTGAGTGGCCACTGTGACTATTGCCTTCAGCTCCAAACCCATTTTATGCAGGAGCTGCACGGGGTTGCTTACTCGGAAACCAAAGAGTGCTATGGCAGTACCTGTTTGTGTAGGGCGTTTGGGCGAGGAGGATGGGTCAGAGTTTGGGGAGAGGCCTCCCCAAGCACCTTCACTGTGCCAGGCGCTGGGCTGCACACGGACAGGGAGCAGCAGGCCACCTGGGTCTGCCCCATGGGCTCCTTCCACAGGAGCAGCTCAGGAAGAGGGAGAGGCCAGCGAGGGTTGGAGCAGCTAGGGCAGGCCCTGCCCACGGGGAGGACCCTGGGGGAACCAAGCAAGGTGGTTGGACAGGAAAAGCTCAGCTTCAGACCACAAGGTAATAGGGTTTCTCACTTGGATGAGCACGTGATTGGGGTTTAGGGGAGGGAGGTACCATATGCTGAGCACTTTCTAGGTCAGCCTCTGGCCTGGTCATCAAAACCATCCTGCCAGGAGGTGCCCACTTTTCAGAGGAGGAAACTGAGGCTCAGAGCAGTAAGGCAACTTGCCCAAGGTCACAGAGTCAAAATGTGCTCAACTGCAATTCTAACTTTAAGCCGGCAGCTTTCCTCTACCCTGTCCTGCTTCCCCGGGGATGGGACTGGGCCCTGGGGGACCTGCCCTCGGCTACCTCCTGGGAGAGAAATAAAGTAACAGGTCCCAGGGCCCTGGACACTCTCTCCCAAGTCTCTGCCACTTCCAAGTAGATGGTTGGGGAACAGGAGGGGGGCTCTGGGCGCCTCTAGAAGAGTGATATCATTAAGAATCTCATTAGCTATAATTTAATGAGGGCTTATTATGTGCCAGTGAGCTTTCATTAACTCACTTAACCCTCAGAACAGCCGTGTGGCTGGGTCCCATGATTACCCCCACACACAGATGAGAAACTGAAGCCCAGAAAAGCTAGCGTTGGTTCTTCTAGCAGCACCTCTTTAACTTTCTTGGAAAAGAAAAATGTGCCATTCACTGGGGAACTTCGGAACCTCCGCCCAGTCACATAGCCACCAAGGAGGGACACAAACGAGTAGGCTGGGAAGTCCTCCCTCGTGTCTATCCCCAAGTCGCCACAGCTACAGTGAGAGCCTGACATTCCAGAGCATCTCAGGGCCAGCCGGCAGCCACCCCCCCACCCACCCCCACCCCGCCTCGTGGCCTTGGCCCCTCCTCTGTTGGGGGCCGGGAGGAGGGGGTTCTCCTTTGTTCCCCAGGTCTCCAGGAAGCATCCTTCCCCCGGAGGGGCCGGCAGAGGTCACGGGTCCGTGCCCCCTCCCCACGCCAGCTTGCCCACACTGGCAGCCCCTTCAATCAGGGGCAGCCGGCTCAGCAGCCGGCCTTTTATTTCCTAAATTAAAAGGGCTTGTGATTCCTGATCGAATTAAAGGCGGGAAGGTCGGCTCTGAGAGCAGCAGGGAGATTTCAATCACAGGAGACGAGGCAGCCCGGGTGGCCAGGAGGGCGAGACACAGGGCAGGCATTGCCGGGGGGCAGGAGCGGGACCCCCCCAGGAGGCCGCTGTTTCTCCTCCAGGCCAGACCGAGGCACAGCATGCCTTGAGGATGGCTCCTCCATAGCACCAGCCCCACCGGCCTTTGGAGCTCGTTGGTCTGAATCAGGATGCTCATACTACCTCTTGCCCCTCGTACAGCAGACAACCAGCACCACTGCCCTGGGCAGCCTCCTGTGCCCCTCTATGCGCCCGACACCCTCAGAGCAGTGAACTCCACGTGCTTCTCGCTTCCCACCCCTGGCTTCTCTCCCGATGGCAGATTGGGCCTTCGGGACACCAGGCGGGGCTTCTTGCGTTGGCGTCAGGAAGGCCAGTTCCTCGGGCTGCTTCTCCTCCTCCTGTGATCCAGCCCTGGGCTGCCGCAGCCGCCCACAGCCTCCTAGAGGCCCCGACAGACGGCAGTGAGGATTGCCCGGGACACCGGGAGCCCTCGCCCTGGCTGCGTGCCCTGGGGAAACCCCCCTTTTTGCTCTGGGACTCAGTTTCCCTGTCTGGACAACAGGCGGCATGCCCCTTACAGGGTCCCCCAAGGGCCTCGCCTGCCCGGACGGCCAGGGCGAGGATGTGCCTTGGTGCCTGGCTGGCACCAGGCCCACCTTGTGTAACTGTGGGCTCCCTGCCAAGAGGCAAGTGAGGAGCGGCAAGGCCTTGATCTCGAAGCCCCGGAGGAAGTGCCCTGTGTCTTCCTTCCGAGGACGGGCGAGAAGAGGCAGGCTCGCCCTGGTGGGTGGGAGTGGGCTCGGGCTCCAGGATGAGCTGACTTCCGAGGGAGCGCGGCTCCTGGAAATGGATCACACAGAAGCCCTGGCCTCGCCTCGCTCCTCCAGGCCCTGAGCCCGGTGGCCTATGCATGGGCAGCCCTTGGGGCAGGGGTCACGCTGCAGCCGGTGGGACTGAGGCGAGAAGGGAAAGGACTTCGAATGGTGGGATAGACAAGGCAGAGGCGTCACAGCAGGGGGACAGAGGGGGGCGGTTTTAAGGAATTAGGGAGTCATCGGCCCCACCCAGGCAGGGAGGCGGGCTCTAGACCTCGGTCCAGAGAGTGGGGATCTTCTCTTGCACCTCGCCGGCCGCGAGCAGGCCCTGTCCGTCTTCTGTGGAAGGGAGGTGCTGACAATGCCATCCTAGCGCAAAGGCAGGGGTAGGCGCCCACGGCAGGGTGATGTGGTGGCCGGGAGGTAACATGGCATTTGAATGTTGCATGCCTTTCAACAAGACGCACACTTTCTCCTTCTTACTGCCCCGCAGAGGCTGGGCCTCACTCTGCCAGCGGCAGGCAGGCCCTTCGCATGTAGCAGGTGCTGATGCGAGTCCTTTACATGCAGTTAACTCACGTAATCTCCGTAATGACGGCTGTTATCCCCATTTAGAGAGGAAGCCGGAGCACCGAGAGGGCCCGTGAGTCGCCCAAGCTTGGCGGGAGCGGAGCAGCCGGGCCGAGAGGAGCTGCCGAGCCGGGACCTGCTGTGGGCTCCGGGGCGTTCTGCACCTGGGCCGCCCAGCAGGCAGCCCCGTCCCGTGTGGCTTCCAGGCGTCGGGGTGTGAATCATGCGCCGGGGAAGCTGGGTGTTACTTTCGCTCACTTTTTCTTTTCGTTTCAGTACCACGGGGGCTGTTGGCACAGCGCAGCCCCTCAGACTCGGCTGGGCCACGAGGCAGGACAAGGGTCATCTAGACGCGTCCCTTCCGTCCTCCATCTGCACTCCTCCTGGCCACTCCCGGCCCTGACTTCCAGGAATTCCCCTGGGAGGCCTTCCTTGTCCTGCCCACCTCTGCCCCCATAGTCCCTACCTGTCCCCAGAGGTGTCCTGGCTGGCCTTTGAGGCTCCCTAGGGGGCCTGGCCCTGTTAGTGTGACATCAGGGAGAGGGCACTAACTCCCGCACAGAGGGGGCCCACCCTCCTGGGTGGATGCTTGGTAACCTGGGTCAGCAGCCCACCCTCACTGGGGCCGCCAGCCGGAGGAGCCCTGGGTTCCAGACCCCTCGTGGGGCCCGAGGTCCGGAGACGCTGGTGGGTGTTCTGACAGCCCCCCTGCTCTGCCACCCAAGGCCCCGCTGTAGCGCTGGGTGTTGGCCCCACGAGAAGGAGCCAGGCACAGGCCCCAGGGGTCAGGACGTTCGGGAGCCCTGGGGAGGCCTCTGGAGCTTGAGGGCTGCACAGAAGAGAGAATTCACAGGGGCCTTGAACTTGGACACGTTGTCCACTAGATGGGCAGGTCGGCGAAAAACAGCTTTGCAGGAGGAAAAGCCAGGGCAGAGGCGTGGTGGCTGCTGTGCTGGCTGCATGGCCATGTGGGAAGGAGGCAAGGGTGGGAGCTGCAGGGAGCCTGGTGTGGGGAGGGGGGCGGTGGGCACATCACACCAACGCGTGTCCACGGAGCCCGGCCGGGTCCAGCCCCGTCTCACCTGTTATCTCATTTGGCTCTCACAGCCACCCTCGGGGGCGATCTGGTGATGAACTTGGCAGGCCGTGGAGACTCCACAAGGGGACATCACTGGCCCGTCACACCGCCCTCAGGTGTGCACCCAGCGGCCTGGCTTCCCGGACCAGATGCACCGGGCTTCCTCCTGAGGCTCTCGGACTTCGCTCTACAGACAACAGAGCTTCGGGAGGGTCTGGCCAGGCTTGTGCAGGCTGCGGAGAGGAAGAGGCTGCGGGTGGAAAGGCAGGAGGCAGGAGCCGCTGGGCTGCATAAGTGCGAACCAGGAGGCCTGCCCTGCGGTGCTTGGGAAGCCACGTCAGCAGAGAGAGGGAGAAGCCTCCAGACTGGGGAGGTGTGTGTGGGGGTTGGGGGGGGGGGGCGGTGTGACAATGTGTGAGGTCTGTAGCTCAGGAAAAATGGCCTACGATGGAAGAAAGGACCTGGAGGCCAGTGCTGAGGGCTGAGGCCTTGTGCGGGTCTGGGGACAGGGAGGCAGCAGTCTCCCCAAGGGCCTCTGACCTGCCCAGGACTGGCAGAGGCGGGGGCCCTGGGAGGAGATGGGGGGGAGACCAGGGAAAGGCATTCTGGGATCACGGAGGTCAGCGTGCGGGGCTCTGAGCGGGCCAGGAAGACAAAGACTCAACGGCACCAGCAGGTACCCAGGAGGCCTAGCAGGGTCTGCAGAGGGCAGAGAGCAGGGCCAGGCTGAGGGGTGAGGAGGACATTGAAGGCAGGCCATGGGGGTGGGGCGGGGAGGACATTCTCTAGGAAGAGGAGAAAGATGGGACAGTGGCTGGAGGGGAGGTAGGGGACTGTGGGAGACCCCAGGCACCCCTCACCGTGTGTGTAGTCCCTGGAGCTTCAGGTCTGCCTGCCCAGGCTCCCCCAAGGAGCGTGGCCTCTGACTTCCGTCCCCACAGCCTCCCTAGAGCTTGGAAAAGTGCTGAGCCCACTCCAGGCCCTGGGACGATGTGCTGATTCACTGAGGCAGGCGGAGAGCCTGCAGCCAGCAGCAGGCAGAGCCCCCGCCCTGCCCAGAGGAGGCCTCGCATCACTGGCCTGGCACGCAGGGCAGCCTGGAGGATGTGGGCGAGTCAGCACCGCACCCACCTTCATGCAGGATCTGTGCTGGGGGAGAGGTGGGCAGGGGCCAGCCCCAGGGAGAGAGAGACAGATCTACAGACAGACTGGCAGGCTCCTCTCTGAGGCAGAGGAGCAGAGAGGGCCAGATGAGAGTTCCCGGGACGATTGTTCTCCAGGAGAGGATTATATAAGATTATTATTATTGTTATTATTATCTGCCAGCCGGGGAATCCAGGCGGCATGGGCTCTGGGCCCAGTGGAGGTGGAAGGGAAAGGACAGTCCGAGCAGCAAGTGCACAGGCAGGTAATTGAGAGGCCTTGCCAGCTTCTGGCCAGGGGCCTGGGTTGGCTAGTTTCTTGGGCGGGTTGGCCATGAGGGGAAGAGACACGTAAAGCCAAAGGGAAGCTGGGTCCCAGGTAGAGGGAGCACTGGATGTTGGCTTCAAGTTTGAACTTTATCCTGGAGGCAGTGAGGAGCTCCGGCTGGTCCTGAAGTAGGAGAGACGCCTGGGGAAAGGTGGCTCTGGGAAGGCCACCTGGTCCCCATTGGGAGGAGGGAAGACAATGTCCATTAGGGTCTCCCATGAGGCGGGAATCCCAGCTCTACAACCCAACTCTCCTGCAACAGCTGGGCTGGTAAAAATAGCCGGGAATCCCTTTGGGATAAAAATAGCTGTGGGTTGGGGAGTTCACCTGCACGGACAGGTAGGAGAAGTGGGTCATGGCTGAGGGCCACCTGGGAGGTGAGTGGCAGGAGCAGAATCTCTATTCAGACCTGGACCTCCTCCTTCACCTCTGAAGACCCAGCTCCTCTGAGCATCTCTGAGCAAGGTCCCACCATAAAGGGGACCGGGTAGGGCGGGTGGGAGTCTGGAGTCAGCTCTTCCAGGCCTGCAGTCTTCCCCAACTCCCCTCCCTACCCCCCACCTCATCCCCTCCATCTCCCCACCCCCCACACCCCGCTGTCTCCCACTCTGGGCACAGTCCCATCCTCCTGCTGTGTCAGGGTAACTGTGGCTTTGGGAATCTTCTGGCACCTTACCTTCACTTCGGAAATCCACTTTCCAGAGAAATGTTGTGCTTGGTTTCTTGGAGACATTACTTCCTAGACTCATCGGGTTCACAGTCCCTTTATTGCTGTATTGCTACCATTTATGCATTGAGCATTTATTAAGTTTCACGCACTATGCAAACTTCTCCACGCTACATAGCAACATTTCAGAAATATGAGCCTGTTTCCCAAACATCTCTGAGAGCCCATGTCCATGTTGTTCTATTTGTTATAATAATAATAATAATAATCATTATTCTTCTTATTATTATTATTATTATTACTACTAGAGGCCTGGTGTATGAATTTGTGCACTGGTGGGGTCCAGCCAGCCTGCCTAATAGGGGCCATCAATCAATTTGCATATTATCCTTTTATTACATAGGATTATTATTATTGTTATTATTATCAAACAGTAATATTTCCTTGTTTTCCTTCTGGTGAACAGTTCTATGAATTTTAACACATGTATACATTCATATAACTGCCACCCCATTCAAGATGCAGAACCATGTCATCATCCCCAAAAAACTCCCTCATACCAGCCTTTTCTAGTTACACCCTCGCCACACCCATACCCCTGGCAACCACTAATCTGTTTTCCATCACCATAATTTTGTCTTTCCCAGACTATCAAATAAATGGAGTCATTCCATGCATAACCTTTTGACTAGCTTCCCTCGTTTAGTATAAGCATCTGAGATCCATCCAAGTTGTTGTGTGTATTACTATTGTTCTTTTTTTTTTTTTTAATATATTTTATTGATTTTCCACAGAGAGGAAGGGAGAGGAATAGAGAGCTAGAAACGTCAATGAGAGAGAAACATCGACCAGCTGCCTCCTGCACACCCCCCACCGGGGATGTGCCCGCAACCAGTGTACATGCCCTTGACCGGAATCGAACCTGGGACCGTTCAGTCCACAGACCGACGCTCTATCCACTGAGCCAAACCGGTTTCGGAACTATTGTTCTTTTTTTATTGCTGAGTAGCATTCCATTGTGTGGATGTACCACAGTATTTAACCATTCCCTCACAGAAGGACATTCAGAATTGTTTCTAGCTTTCGGTTATTACAAATAAAGCTATGAGTGTTCACGCACAGGTTTTCCTGAGAAGAAAGGTTTCCATTCCTCCTAGGTAAATATATGAGTGGGATGGCTGGGTCCTCTGTAAGTGTCTGTTAAATTTTACAGGAGACTGGCAGCTGGCTTTTCAAAGTGTCTGTATCATTTGACATTCCCACCAGCAGTGCGTGCGAGCCTCGCTCCTCAGCATTCTTGTCAGCACGTGGTTTGGTCAGTATTTTTTCTGACATCTATTCTAGTAGGCATGTGGGGTATCTCATCCTGGTTGCATTTTGGATTTCACTCATGGCAAATGATGTTGAATATCTTTTCTTGTGTTCATTTGTTGTCCTTATATCCCCTTTAGTGAAGTGTCTGTATCCGTTCTTAGCCCATTATTTAATTGTATGGCTTGTTTCCTGCTGTTGAATTATGAGAGGTGTTTTTTTTTTGTTTTTGGTTTTTTATACAGTGTTGGGGGAAAGTAGGTTTACATTTGTGAGTACAGGAAACACAGACTTTGTTCTTGTTTTATTATTTATTAATTGTTGTGTTATTTTCCATGTGAACTGAAACCTACTTCTGCCCCACCCTGTATATTCTGGATAGAATTCCTTTGTCAGATATGTGATTTGCAAATATTTCCTTTCCACAGGCTGCAGCTTGTCTTTTCACTATCATGACTGTCTTTGGGCAGAGCAAACGTTTTTAATGTTGATGAATTTATCAATTTTTCCTTTCATGAATCATGCTTTTGATATCATTTAAAAAGCTCCTTACCTAACCCCAGGTCATGAAGATCTTCATATATCTTATCTTCTGAAAGTTGTAGAGTGTTATGTTTTACATTCAGATCTATGATCCATTTTGAGTTCATCTTTGTGTTTATGTCAAGTTTGTTTTTTTTAATACTAACTCAAGAAGTGAAGATATTTTTTCCATTGGTTCTTTAGAGAGAATGGAAGGGATAGAGGAGGCTGAGGGCGGGGGGGGGGGGGGGAGAGAAACAAGGATATGAGAGAGAAACATCAATTGGTTGACTCCCATGCGTGCCCGGACTGGGGGCGGGATTGAACCTGCAACCAGGTATGTACCTTTGACTGTAAATCAAACCTGAGATCCTCCAGTGTGCAGAGTGCTCTAACCACTGAGTCATGCCCAGCTAGGACACATCAAGTATTGTGTGTGTGTGTGTGTGTGTGTGTGTGTGTGTGTGTGTTTTAATATATTTTTACTGATTTCAGAGAGGAAGGAAGAGGGAGAGAGATATAGAAACATCAATGGTGAAAGAGAATCATTCATCAGCTGCCTCCTGCATGTTCCTTACTGGGGACCAAGCCTGCAATCCGGGCATGTGCCCGTGATCAGAATCAAACCCAGGACCTTTCAGTCCGCAGGCCAACACTCTATCCACTGAGCCAAACCGACTAGAGCTGTGTGTTTATTTTGTTTTGTTGCTTTTGGGTGACCAGTTGTTTCAACACCATTTGCTGAAAACACCAACCTTTCTCCATCAAAATGTCCTTGTACCTTTGTACATATTGATCACATTTGTGTGGGTCAATTTCTGGACATTCTATTCTGTCTCATGGATCTATGTGGCCCTCTCTTTCCCAATACCACACTGTAGTTTTATACTGTCTTAAAATTGAATAGATTCTCCCCCCCCCCTTTTTTTTTCCAAAATAGTTCTAGCTCCCTGGCCAGTGTGGCTCAGTTAGTTGGAGCATCATCATCTGGTGCACCAGAAAATCATGGGTTCAATTCCCGGTCAAGGGTTATACCTATGTTTCAGGTTCAATCCCTAGTCAAGACATTTGTGGAGGCAACCAACAAATGTTTCTCTCTCTTCCTCTCTCTCTCTTCTTCTCTTTCTAAAATCAATTAAAGAATATATATATAAAAAAATATTTAATTTTTTAAAATTGTTTTAGTGCCCTAGCCGGCTTGGCTCAGTGGATAGAGTGTCAGCCTGCAGATTGAAGGGTCCCAGTTTCAATTCTGGCTAAGGCGCATGCCTGGGCTGCAGAATCGATCCCCAGTGGGGGGCGTGCAGGAGGCAATCAATAATTCTCTCTCATCATTGATGTTTCTATCTCTCTCTCCTTCTCCCTTCCTCTCTGAAATCAATAAAGAGATATAGTTTAAAAAATTGTTTTAGCTATTCTAATTCCTTTGCCCTCCCATAAAATTTTGAAAATTTTTGTTAATATTTACCCCCGCCAAAAAAAAAAAAAAAAATCTGCTAGTATTTAGGTATTGTGTCAAATCTACAACTCATCTTGGGAAAATTGACATATTTACTATGTGAAGCCTTCCAATCCATGTATACAGTATGCCTTTCCGTTTACTTAGGTTTCATTAGTTTCAGCAACATTTTGCAGTTTGCAGCATACGGACCATACATGTTATGCTATCGTCTTTGTTTGTTCAGGTAATACTTATCTCCTCCCTTAGATTACCAGCCACATGTGTGAAGAAACCACATCCTTGCTGCCCAATGGGCAACACACAGCCTGCCCTCATTAAATATTCTGATTGAATATTTAATTTCTGTATATGTCATCTCATTTCATCTTCTCCCAATCCCTGCGGGCTAAAGATTACACTCCTTCCTTTGTGGAGGAAAAAACAAAATAAAAACCAAGGCTTGGAAAGAACTGTAGTAGACATTTTTTCTAAGATGGTTTCCAAGATCCCACCCTTTCGTGTACACACCCCATAATACCCCCTCCCCCTGAGTAGGTGCAGGACCTACAAATGGAAGACATCATTCCTGTGATTGCATCACATTCTCCAGAAAAAAAAATGAAGAGCTTTGCAGATGCAGTTAAAGTCCCTGGTTAGTTGACGTTAAGTTTATCACAAGAGAGACTTCTTGGGTGGGCCTGGCCTAATCAGGTGTGTCTCCTAAGTGAGAGTCTAGAGGGCACAGAGAGCAGAAGTCAGGGAGACTCGAAGCAGCCGCGGTGCTCTCCTGTGGGCCTGGAGAAAGCCAACGGCCATGTCGTGGAGAGAGTCACATGGCATGGCGCCTGGAGTTCAGCCTGGGGAGACCCTGAGCAGAGAACCTAGTTAGGCTGCACCCAGACTTCTGACCTACATACATTGATGAAGCAGATGTGTGTGGCTTTAAGGGGCTCCGCTGTGACTTATAATGCAGCAATAGAAAATGAATGCATGACCTTTCCAAGGGTCCCGGAGCTGGGCCCCATGGGCCCCTAGGCTGCCAAGCTCTTGTTCTCCACAGTTCACACTTTGCTGGGTGCCTCCTCCTTTTGGGGGGAGAGGGGGCAGGAAGACCTTCACAGTCTTTTGTTTTTCTTTGTTTTGTTCTTCTGTTTGGACCTCAAGATTTTAGAATCCTTAATGGTCCTTGCACAGTCCACTTTCGTTTACATTGTTAGTTGGTTTTAATGATTCAGTCATCATCCATAAACCCACCACCCAGAGCAATAGCTAGCTGTTAACAAAAACTACATTGAACTCATTCCTCGCCCCCTCATCCCACTTCCTATCCCTGTACCTGCGGTAACTGTCATCTGAACCTCACGTTTATCATTCCCTTTCTTAATGTTTTATAGAGTTCAAGTTCATCCATATGGATTTCATAACATTGTTTTTTTATCTGAATGACTTTTAACCTTAGAGAAAGAGTATGTGGTACATAAACTCTCGGGACCTTTTCATCTCCGTTTTGCGTTGCCAAGATTCATGCGTGTTGTTGCATGTAGAGCGGGTCGTTCGTTTCGACTGCCGTGGAGCGCCTTGCCCTGTGACCACACAGCCACAGCCCATCCATCTGCTCTGCGGCTGATAGGCATTTGGGCGGTTTCCAGTTTTGTTGTCATCCATAGTGCCGCTCTGAATATTCTCGTGCAAGGAAGGCTCTTGGTTCAGTAACTCGCTTCTTAGAGTCCAGTTCTGCCTAAATAAACCGAAGAGCAAGAAGTCTGTTTCTTTGACATAAAAAACAAACAAACAAACAAAACAAAAACAACAACAGGAGCCTGACAAAGCTTCGTGCCAGGGGTCCAGCCTGAAGTGATTGCTCCACGGCACTCACCCCAAAGCGCTGCTCCCCCCACGTCCATCGAGGCCATCAGCCCAGACACCAGGCCCTGGGCCATGCGCCCTCCTGTCACCCACCCCGGGGGCATTGGGAGCACACAAGCGGCTCCTCTGAGACCCGAGTTTCAACATTGAGAGCTGGCTCTGAGCAGCGCTGACCACAATGGCGGCTCGCTCTCGGCTGTGGGCAGGGCCTGGAATGCACTATCCCAGAAAGGCTCTGAGAGCCTAGGCCACCGCAGAGCATGTGAGGATGGGAGTGTGGTGAGCCGTGGGCAAAGTGGGAAGGGACGCGCAGCCCAGGCAGGCCCCTGCCCTTCCAGGCCCCACCAGAGACCCTGCTGGAGTCGCAGACCCCTCTGGGGCCAAAGTGTCCTCACAGGGTCCAGAGGAGATGCATGCCGTGAGTTAAGAGGGGTCACTGACAGCTGGTTAGAGGGAAAGGGAAAGAGGTTGGAGAGGCTGAGGAAGGCGCATCTGGCAGCTGTGGCTCTCCCCTCGAAGGAAGCCCTGCCCAGGACCCAGCAGGAGGGCTGCTCATGCCCAGGGCCCCGAATTGCATTGTCACCATCAACTTGAAGGTGACGGGGACGACAGCCCCTGTCCAGGTGGTGTCCTGTCTCTGTGCACCCTTCCTGCCTCTCTGCAGGACAGGTCCATGCCCGCTGCACAGAGCGAGGCCCCGCAGTTCCTGCCACGGGAGAGCCCAGTGGTTGGCAGCCACGGGAAGGGAGCCCTCTGCAGACAGGACCAAATCCACATCTCAGCCGCCCTTCTCACCGCTATGTGACGTGGTGGCTTGCTTAAGCTCTTCAGTCTTCAAGTGCCACCAAATGGGAATGGTAAAACCCACACTCCTCGGACTCCTGTCTTGTCTCTGCCACTGACACGCTCTGTGACCTTTGACAAGTTACTTAGCCTCAGGGTGCTTTGGTTTCCTTAACTGTAAAATGGGGTTGAAAATGCTGCCACCTCACAAGGTTCTGATAAAGATTAAATAAGTTGATATGGGCTTTTCTAGTATATATATATTTCAGAGAGGAAGGGAGAGAGAGAGATAGAAACATCAATGATTAGGGAGGATCATGGATCGGCTGTCTCCTGTACACCCCCCACTGGGGATTGAATCTGCAGCCCAGGTATGTGCCCCCTGACCAAGAATCGAACTATAACCTCCTGGTTCATAGGCCAATGCTCAACCACTGAATCACACCAGCCAGGCTAAATAAGCAGATGCTTGGAGAGAGGTTAGCACAGTGCCTGGCACATCATTAAGTGCTCAATAAAGACAATCGGAGCGATGGCCGAGGTCATTCGCTCATTCACGTAACTAGTTGTAATGCGGAGTCAGAGGGGAGGGTCACCACACCAGGCACTATGCCTGACGCTGTGGGGAAAGACTGTCCTGGAGTTTCAAGCCCCCGTGGAGATGAGGCCAGGTCCCCGAGCTCCCTCCATGGCCCAGGGCCCAGGCTCCAGGCTCCGTGGTCGGGGGCAGCGGAGGGGCTGGGCATCCTGCAAGAGAGGAACCGGGGAGCTTCGTGAGGAAGTGGTGCCAGGGGCTGGCCCTTTAGGAGGAGGGGGATTTGATACGGAGGACGCAGTGGCAGTGAGGAGCACATTGTCCTATCTCGTTACTGTCCCACAGTGGGGACTGGGCCTCTCAGTTCGGGCAGCCCAAGCCCTTCGCCATCAGAGAAGACAAGTGTCCACAGGGGAGGCCACGTGCAGGGAGGCGTGGTGAGGCCAGCGAGGAGCAGAGACGGTCGATGCCGGGCCAGGAAGCACGCTGTCCACACCCACCACCGAGGAACTTCATCGCCGCCTGGTTATCTGCTGCTGCATAATGGGTCACCCCAAACGGAGTGGCTGGAACAAGTCACTTCATAGCTTCCCTGTGCCCGCCAGGGGCCTGGGCAGGGCTCAGCCAGGGCCGGGGAGGGGTGTCCAGTTTTTTCCTCCAGTTTCAGTCCAAGGTGGCCAGAGCTGGGGTGAGGGGCCGTCTGGGCATCCCTCTCTTTGCACAGCCTCAGGGCCTCAGCCCTGGTCTCACCACACGGGCAAATGTAGGCTTCCTCACAGCATGGCAGCCTCTGGCCCCAGCCAGCAGTGCCATCTGTTCTGGCCCAGCACATGCAGTGTCTCTTCTGCCACTTTCTATTGGGTACAAGCGAGTCACAAACCCACCCAGATTCCAGGGGAGGAGGGACTAGGCTTCACCCCTTAACAGGTTTCCGAACCTGTAGGATGGGAAATGTGTCGTGGCCATTTGGGGAAAATAACATATGCCACCCACCTCTGGCCCTGCTGTCTGTCCCCTGCAGGAGGGAGTGGGGGCAGCAGAGGCTGTCAGGGCGTCGAGGCCCCTGGAGCTACAGACCCAGGCAAAGAGGAGATGCCTGGCTGTGGGGTTGTGGAGAGAGATGGACAGGGGAGAAGAGATGGCCGTCAGATTCCATCTGTTCCACCCGCTGGACAATAGAGGCACCGGGCTGGCAAGTGGAGGGGACATTCCTGACCCAGAAGTGCCGAGCTCAGGCAGGTGTCAGGCCCCAAAGTGTGCAAACCTGGGCTCCCCAACCTCCCTGCCCCCCTAAAAAAAAGAAAACAGAAGCTCTCAGAAAGTTCTTTTGATCAATAGATGGATTGAAGGAGATTTGAAATTGAGATCAAACTCAGAGAGGGCCGTTCCCACCGCTGAGAAGCAGCCGAACCAAGTCGTCATTCCTCTCCTGGTGACGGACCCACAGGACGGTGTGCTCCCGCCTTGGGGTCTGCGGCAGGTAATGACAGGAAGTGAGGGGGGCGAGGGGCCCGGACTTCACCCAGGAAACCACCTTCCACTGCTCCCAAACCTCCCCAAGCCTCCTCGGGCCGGACCAGGTGGGGGTCTAAGGCCCACCCTGATGTTCCCCTGAGCAACCCCTCTCCCTGCCTGGCTCCTGCCCTCCTGCCCCTTTTAGGGTCCAGCAGCCCAGACGCCGCACTTCCCTTCGTCCCAGGAGAGAAGACTGCGTCACCGCAGACACTGTTGTCAAAACCCCGGGTCAGGACGGGCCCCTCCCCCGGTCTGCGCCACCCAGCCTCACAGCCGCAGGGCAGGGTCAGCCCCTCAGCACCAGGCTCTCGCCCTGGAGTCGGTTCCACAGAAGGTTCCAGCCAACGCTGCCCCCAAGCAAGGGTTCCCTCCCCGCCTCTCGTTCCTGGGTTCCCACTCACTCCGAGCACCTTGAGTAGTGCAGTGGGTGGGGTGCGGGGATTGTCGGAGGGGGAGAGGGAGTGTAGGGCAAGCTATAGAGAAGAGGAAGAGGAACTCGGGATGGAGGTAGTGAGGTCCCCCTCATGCAGAAGCTGTGCACGTGGGGAATGGCGGCTCCGGAGATGAGAGGTACTGACTCCGTGTCAGCCAGAGCCTGGGGCGTGGGGAGGAACCCGGAGCTCCCTCACACTCCAAAGGTCAGAGGAGACATGGGTTGTCCCTGGAGTGGGGCCGGGGTCAATCCCGCTTCCACCCAGCACTCCTCCTTTCCTGGGACCTGGCTCCAGGCTGACCCGGCCAGTTCCCATGACGCCAGCCCCACAGGCACCAGAGGAAGAACCGCGGGCGGCCCCAGCCCCGGCTAGGATGGTGCCGTGGGCAGGCTGCTCACGTGCAGGAGCCTTGAGCAGGAGCCTGGTCCCCGCCGATTGAAGGCCTGTGCTGCACGCAGCAAGGGGCGGGCAGAGGAGGCTGGGCCAAGCCTGTAGGACTCACCAAACAGGCCCGGAGATGGACTCAGCACCACGTCTCCCAGAGGCAGGGCCCAGGGAGAGGAGATGTGCTTGAACCTATCCCTGGTGTAACATACGCTAAATCTGTGGAGCCCCAGGCTCAGGGTCTGGGGGAGGCACTCAGGCCCAGTAGTCCACGGGGCAGTGAGGCCAACACCAACGCATCCTTATGGGCTTGTGTGCAGGGAGGGGCCGCCTGGAGCTGGGCCTCAGACTATTGCTCCTATAAATGTAAGCTCTTCCATGGGCCATGCTCCCACTGCCCTCCCCCCTCCCGGTCCTCAGAACTGGACTCTTTCTGAGAATGGGCCTCTGTTTAGCCTGGTTTCCCCTAAAAGTGGAGCGTGGGCTTTGGGCCGGGATGCAGACGGTTTATTTGGGAAGTAAGGGAAGAGGGAAGGGGACAGAGGGAAACAGAGGGGACAGAGGGAACGGGCATCAGCCAACACCAGGATATTTTATCACGCGAGCCGCCCCTGTGGTGCCTGCTGGCCCTGCAGGGGCCCGTTTAAGAGCCTTGTGAAATGTGTCTTAAAACTGTCTGCCCAGGAGGGCAGAAGGGGGAACATTTGCCCACTGGGTTCTATTCCCCGTCTGGGCAAAGATACCAAGAGGTGTCCCTCTGGGAGCGCACACCGGAGCACTGAGTGGTCCACAGGCAGGACTCGGAGAACCGCCGAAGCCGACCCGGCAGAAGGCGGAGGCTCCGGGCCAAGGCCAGGCTCCGCTGGCTGCACAGTGGGAAGCCCGGAGCGCCTGTGGGGATCTGGTCACCACGGCGGGGCCGGAGTCAGCGTGGGGCACGGGGGAGCTCGGACCCCAGTGTCCGGCCTAGGCCTCCAGTCACTGCCCTCCCCCAGGCATCTGCAGCAGCAGCCACTTCCTGCAGGGCCAGCTCCTGAGGGTGTGAAAAGCATGTTCCTGCAGCCGGAGAGTTCGGAGCTGGGGCGGCAGCGTGGAAGCGGGCAGTTCAAAGGGCGCAGCAGGATTGCAGAGAGCTCGAAGCTTTGTCCAGCTTAGGGCCAGGCTGGCCCCGCGCCTCTGTGCTTTCCTCTCCAGGGGGCCCGGTCCGGAAGGAAGGAAGCGGAGTCCATTCTGCCTGAGACTGCGGCCAGAGCCCTCCCCGCAGAGCCTGGCCGCTCCCGGCACCCCTCCCCCTGCCTGGCCTTCCGCAGGCATTTGTTTCCTGCCCGGCCAGCCTCACTTCATTTCTCAGGCAGCTCTTTCGGTCCCTCCACTTTCTCCCTGCTCAGCGTCTCTGCTCTTTCTTTGGGCCGCGCCCCCAGCACCTTCCTGCCCACCTTCAGGCCCCAGATGTTGGCACTGGTTTCACGGGCCCCCTGTGGCTTGGCCCTGTCCAAGCCTGTTTGGGGCCTTGCCCAAATCAGCAAATTACAAGTACCCACTTTTCCTTCTCACCCACACAAGGTCGCCATTGTCCACTGCGCAAGGGAGGACCGTCTGTGCTCCCGCTGCAGCGGAGAGAGGAGGTCTGTTTACCCAGAGTCGGCGGCACCACCATCACGCTGCGTCCAGAGACACTCCATGTCATATGCAAGTTGAGCACACGCCTCACATAGGCCCTCCTGACGTGTGTAGGGAACAGGTGTGCAAGACACGGAGGTGCACGCAGGCTCAGAGCCGGCTCAGACAGCACATGCAGGGGGCCCATTTGCAGACAGGAGGCCTCGGCGGGTCTGGCCCTTGCTGAGCTGTGGGCTCCCTCTGCTCAGTCCCAGAGACGCTCTTCCCACCTCCCCACCTAATCCTCACCGCCCTGCGAGGTGGGTGTGATGCTTCCCATGGAATGGATAAGGACGCTGAGATTCAGAGAGGAGAGGGGAGAAGGGAGGAGCTGGGGTGGGACAGAATGGAGGAGGCACCACTTCTGTAAGCGCCACTTCTGCAGAGAACTCTGGGATGGCAGAGATGGGAGGGCCTGTCGGCTCCAAGGAAACTTCTAGTCTTGCTCTTGGGACAAGGGGCATTGTCCTGCTCAAGGTCACATGGAGAATCCCCCGCTGAGTGAGGGCTTCGGGGGGCACTGCGAGGGCTGACAGGAGTGACAAGGCAGAGGAGACCTTGGGAAACACCCTTTGCAGGAGGAAAGGAAGCTTCTCAGCAGAAGGAAGCTTCTCAGCCAGAAGGCACCTGCCGGCCCCGAGGCTCAGGACCTCTGGGGGGCTCCCAGGTGGGGAAAGGGGTGGTGGGCGGTTCACCTGGGGGAGAGGCAGAGGTTCTGTTTGCATTCATAGCAGGGTCCGAGGCCCAGAGTCCCCAGGAGGGGCCATGGGGAGGTGGTCTTCAGAGGCCAAAGGGACAGCCTGGATGGGGCTGGGTGGCCTCCCAAGCTCAGGGGTAGGCCAGGCACCGTGTTTCTTGGGAAACCCTGCATAAGACCCTAAAAGCCCAAGATGCTGACCTGCCAGGGTCCCATCTCACTGCTCAGGTTCTAGAAGACACTCCAACCTCCCTGAGGAAGTAGGCCAGACCTGGAGAGGACCCCCCCTTCCCACGCAGCACCCCCAGGCCAATCAGCAGATCAGCGGGGGGCAGGGGGCATCTAGGGCTCAGGCTCAGAACCAGTAGGCTCAGGGGCGGCCACTGTCCTCTGCAATGGGGCCCAGGTCAGTGCTGTCTTCTCCAGGATCCATGTCTCATAGCTTTCTCTGCCCCCAGCTGCCGGACTGAGCTCTGGCCAATCCGGAGCAGGACACAAGCACTCCTGCCCCCACTGGGCTCCCGCAGGCCAGACTGGCTTCTCTCAGTGTCATGGAGCCTCCTGGCACCCCTGGGCCTCTTCTGGATAGGACTCTTCACTAATGGCCGCTCCGGAGCAAGGGGCACAGAGAGAGGGGGCACTGGCCGCCAGCTGCTCCAGGCACCTTTGCTGGCTCTGCCCCTGCCTTCTGCCCAGGCCCTAACGGCTGGGCTGGAGCTGACGCTGGGCGGAGGCCTGTGAGTTTAGAAGGAAACTTGCTGATGGAGCTGAGAAGGGGCTGGGTGTGGTTTCCCTGGATGTTAGGAATCCTAGAGTCTGCAAAGTCCTTCCAGCTCAAGACCTGGGCTCTGTGGTCTGGAATGTGTGCCTCTCCAGGCCCCCCAGGGAACTGACTTCTGGCTTAAACTCTCAAAAAATCCTACCAGAGTCAGAAGGACCTTCGAGATGCAGCTCTCCAAGGTTATTATGGCTGCAAACAAACCACTCCCACACTCAGCAGCCTAAAACTACACGGTTTATTCGTTTCCCACAGTTCTGGGGCTGTCCTGGATGTTCTCCAGGTCTCACCTGAGATTAAGGCCCTTAATCAGCTGCCTTAGGCTGGACAGTCCAAGTGGCCTCGCTCACGAAGCTCAGGCCTCACAGAGAGCTGAGCACCTGTCCTGCCTGTGGGGCTGGTCCTCGGGGCTCCCAGCTCTCCCTCTCCTCTTCCTTCAGGTGCTCCCTCACCCAGGAGCTGAGTTCCCGCCACACGGAGCTGGACTCAGATGACCCAGATGTTGGGCAGCCATGTCAGTCCCCAGAGGACCCACCTGCCACCCCCCCCCCAACACCCACTCCTGCATTCCTTGCTTTTATCTAATGTGTTTACTCAACTAGTTGACATATTTATTGGCACCTGCTGTGAGCCAAGAACTGTGGTCGGCGTGGGATTTATTAATGAGCAAAAATAAAGAAAAATCCCTGTCTTCTTAGAGGTCAGATTGGGAGGTGGAGGGAATGGGGGGAGGAGGGGTCCTGATAGACAATAAAACAAATTAGTTAGCATAGTATAGAGTTGCATCTGTTTCCTGGGGCTGTCATGGCAGATTGCCCCGGACTTGGTGGCTTAAAACAACAGGAGCCTATTTTCTCACAGTTCTGGGGGTTGGAAGACTGAAAGCAAGGTGTCAGCAAGGCCACGTTCCCCCAAAGAGGGGGGATCTCACCTGTCCATGGGAGGTCCTTCGCTTGTGGCTGCACCCCTCTCCCACGGCCTTCTCCCTTCATCCCTGTGTCTTCTCCTCTTCTTCTGAGGACATTCATCCTTAGGTTTAGGGCCTAGTTTGAATCCAGGATGATCTCATCTCAAGAGCCTTAACTTAAGTGCATATGCAAAGGCCCTATTGCCAAAGAAGGTCAAATTCTGAGGTTCTAGATGGACCTGAATTGGGGGTGGTGAGCACTGCCGTTCTATTCCAGCCATATTCACAGGTTCCAGGGGGATGGACATGGACTTACCTTTTGGGTGCTGTGCCCTTCAGCACACTACAACTGTATTAGGAGACAGTGAGAGATTTGGAGACAGAAGAAGGGGTGCCAGGCTGCGGGAGGGAGGGAGGACAGGTTGCAGTATTACTTAAGGTGACAGGCCTCACTGAGGTGTATTGGTGCCCCTCCTTAGGGCCCTATAATGCTGAGGTTCTTTTCCCAGCCTTCCTAAGGGGTCAGCATTCTGCAGAAAGGGCTCCTCGTAGATGATTAAGGAGTCTGAAGACTACAGATAATTTTGAAAGGCATTGGGGGTCAGAGGATCTTCAGCTAAAGGAGCTAAAGACTCACCCTTGTCTAAGGACCCCGTGGTATTTATTTAACCCAGTTTGTCCCAAGGCAAGGTGGAGATCTACACTTCAAAGGGTGAGGTATCAAAGGGTATACAGAAGCATGGTCAGTTTGGGGAATAGCCTACAGCTGTTCAGATGTTTGGCCAACAGGAGGCAATAAAATGCCCTGAGCTGTCTGGCAGAAGACAATCCTATTCAGGTTTGGGGGAAGTGCCGTTTAACCATTTCCAACAGGTAAACTACATTTGTGTGGCTCACCCTAGTTGAGCCTCCCAAGCTTCACCAGTCTTTTGGTGAAACTCTTATAATTATTACACTCTAGAATTGGTTCTCTGCAGAGGTGATCTTCAAAGATTTCAAGGAAGGAAGGTAAGCGGGGAGCCATCCGTGTGGATACCTGGGGAGAAACCACCCAGAGAGTGGGGATGGGCAGTGTCCCAGCCCTGAGGCAGAAGTGTGCCCAGCACATCCAGAAAATAAGGGAGCTATGGCAGATTGAGTGAGGAGCAGGGTGGTGGTGGGGTGGGATCCCATGGAGCCTTGCTGGTCACAGGAAGGACTTGGCCTTGACTCCAGGGGGTCCGAGAGGGGAGTACAGGAGAGCCAAGAACAAACTTGGCTGTCACAGCAGCACTCAGGCTGCTGAGCTGGGCATAGATTGTAGGGACCATGGGCTGAGGTCACTCAGCCACCCCACACCTCCCCCTCCCCCTCATCAGGCCCTCCGCAGCAGGCCCTCCACAGCTCTGGGGTGGCTTCCAGGACCCCCTGCCTCGGGACCCCCTGCCTGCCACGGGGCTCAAGTTTCCCCGCATCAGCTGTACCCACCAGAGCCTGGGAAAGTCAGCCTTCCAGAAAGATTTCGTCATTTTCCATTTGGAAAAGTTTGCTGCTCTTGTTACTGGTAGTGTTGGCGGCAAAACTAGGCCTTGGTTCTTGAATTTGGCAAAGAGCAATTCAGAGCCAAGAACTCAAATTATAAGCAAAAGTTTACTTAGAAAGTTAGAGGGGAGCAGAAGGAGCCAGCTGGGCTGCAGAGGCTCAGGAGACACGTTACAGAAGCAAACGAAGGGCCTTGGAACTGAGGAGAAAGAAGGCTCCTGGGGGAGAAAAGGGGGAAGGGAAAGCGGGTGCACCCAGAGGCAGCGTGCGTGTGGCCAGCCCTTCAGCATGGGGGTTTTAAAGCCTGGGCGTCCAGGGCAGTTGAGGGCGGATCTCAATAAAATATTCATCAGCTTTGTGCTGATGGGCCAGTGTGGGATTTATCCCCTTGACCCCATCTGTCCTTGGGTGTGGCTGGCACCAATGGCACTAACTGGGTTTCTGTTCCCTCCCTCCCTCCCTGAGGAGGGCGATGTAAGCTATTTGCCCTCTGGTTGCTGAGGCAAAACGTAAACCATTTCCTCCTAAGGGTCCCCGATTAGGGAAAACGGGGTTTTGCAATTTGCTAGATGGCTGTAAAGTGCTTGGCTATTTAACCATCTGTCTCACTTTCCCCTCCCTCTGGTCCTGGCTTCCTAGCCTGACTGACTCCCTGGCCCCCTGCCCACCCCCAGGCTGAGGTGGACAGGCTGAGACATCTTGGAGCTCAGAGGGGCCATGGGCTGAGGCACCTCGTCTTCCAGCCTCCCCCCTGGCTACCTGGGACCAGAACTACCCCAGCCCAGCTTCCACATGAGAGAGCCTCCCTGTCCCCCAAGCCTATGCCCCCTTCCCGCCCCCCATGAACTACCCATTCGCAGTCCCCCTGCCCTGGCACCTCTTTAGCCAGCTAAGGGAAGGGTGCTGGGCAGAGGGCACTGGAGGAGCTGTGGGAGGGGAGAAGACTGCCCCAGGATGCCCTCAGGAAGGCGGAACCACCGTTGGGGACCAATCACTGCCTCCTTCTCCAAGGGGAGCAGAACACCCCCCCCCCTCGCCACCGCCCCCTGTGCTGCTGGACCACACGCGTTTACACGCGTTTCCCTCCATGGTGCCCCTCACTCCCACAGCCCGTGTGGGGCCTGCGATGGAGAGAGGCTCTGCAAACAGCTGGTCACGGAGTCTGGCACTGTTGCTGAGACCTCTGCTTTCTTCCTCCAGGCGGCCCCCAACCCCTGCACCACGGTGACCTGCCCAGTCCCCTCTCTCCTCCCGTCCCTCCCCTGCCCCTCACCCCTCTGCCAGGCCTCCCCTGTATCCACAGGCATTTCCCAAGGGTCCCATGATTCAGACCCCCAGACATCTCGCCTGGATCCCCCAGGGGACTGTGAGCTGGGGGCGAGTGCAGCCCGGGTGGAGCTCTGTGCCCGGGTGAGCAGAGAGGCAGCCCCCTGCCCTGCTGGGTTCTGAAAAGAGCACACAACTTGCAGTCGAGCACAGCTGGGCCTCTGTCGCTTCCTAGCTTCGGGGCTTCGGGTACCCTCTCAAGTTGCTGAGCCTCATCTTCCCCTCTGTGAAATGGGCTGCATGATGGCTGTGGCTGTGTGAGGTCCAGCGGATATAGCGGGTGGGGAAAGACTGTCCGTGACAAGCCCCTGGGTGCTCAGGTGAGGGGCTCAGCTCCCCAGCAATACATCTCCGAGGGCTGAAGAGGCCCCGCTTCCTGCATCAGCTCTGTGTGGTGAACTAGCCTGCAAGAGGCTGCCCCGGGCTACCTCACCCGGTCCTGGCTGAGGACCGGAACCTGGAAAGCATCTACGCAAGGACCCCAGGCATTAGCCCGTCTTGTCCTCAACTCTCAGTGTTGCTTTGACTGATGATGAGTGCTGGCTGAAAGGGCAGGTCTCCCTAATGGCTGCCAGGTCCCTGAGGACAGGGCTGTGTCCCCCTCAGATTGGGGCTCCCTGAGGACAGGCTGTGTCCCCTCAGACTGGGGCTCCCTGAGGACAGGGCTGTGTCCCCTCAGACTGGGGCTCCCTGAGGACAGGGCCATGTCCCTCAGACTGGGGCTCCCTGAGGACAGGGCCGTGTCCCCTCAGACTGGGGCTCCCTGAGGACAGGGCTGTGTCCCCTCAGACTGGGGCTCCCTGAGGACAGGGCTGTGTCCCCTCAGACTGGGGCTCCCTGAGGACAGGGCTGTGTCCCCTCAGACTGGGGCTCCCTGAGGACAGGGCAGTGTCCCCTCAGACGGGGGCTCCCTGAGGACAGGGCTGTGTCCCCTCAGACTGGGGCTCCCTGAGGACAGGGCTGTGTCCCCTCAGACTGGGGATCCCCGAGGACAGGGAACAGCATGGTTAGATGATGGACAGAAGAGCAGGGCTGGGGCCCCCTTGAGGGAAGTGCTGACCATCACTTCTCTGGCTGAAGACACACCAGCGCTGCAGAAAACTTGGGTTAGATCCACAGAGCAGCGGCTTTAGTGTTCGCCCGCTGTATGCAAGGCGAGCGGCAGTGCTGTGGGAGAGAGCAGTGGATGTTCACAGGACGCCCATGAACATCCTGTGAACATCCACTGGGAGACAGCCCTGGCCCTGGGTGCTGAGTGCTGGGTGGGTGTGTGGGGCTCCGGGAAGAAGAGAGAGACCCGCTGGGACCGAATCCTGGGGCCAGGTTGCTGGCAGTGGCCCTGATCTCAGCTTTGGCCCTGGGTGGACCCCTGATGCCCCCATCCCACTCCTGCCTCCTCTCCTTATCCTGCCGCCTCAGCCCATGTTTTCTGGAACTCGCCCCGCCATGGCCACCGGCCCTCCCAAAGCTCAGCCTCCCGCTTCCTGCCCCCCCCCCCCAGCAAGTCCCTGCTGGGTCTGGGGACTTGGGGGGCCACCAGGGTCCCTCAAGATCCACCTCCTGGCTCCTGGGCCCCTCACTCCCCCAGCCTGGAACTGTCTCGTGTGAGGGGCAGGCGGGTGTTCTAGAGAAGGAAGGAGGGGCCGTAGGGAAGGCACCCCTTCATCCCTGTCCCCCCACCCACGGTCACACCCACACCCTATGGGAAGCCTATTCATATCCCACCAGGCAGTGGGCTCCGGCCAGACTGTCCCCCATCTGTTCCCCCATTCAGCAAAGTGAAGGCAACTCCGCGCTCGCACACCCGCAGCCTGGAGCCTCAGAGGGGACAGTGTGAGGAAGGCGGTGTGGGCCCATCTTCAGGAAGCCCGCGTCTGAGGGGACACGGCCCTGTCCTCGGGGAGCCCTCTCCGGGGCAGGCCCCTCACTGCCACTCGTGGGCCCAGCTCTCCCAGAAGCCTGCTGAGAAGCGGGTTCCCAGGCAGGAGTGCCCTTGCCTGTCCCGTCCACCTCTTCCCTCACCCCCCAAACTGATAGTGGGAAAAGCAGACCACGGGTGAGGGAGCAGGAGGCCGATAAGCTGACCTTCCCCCGGCTCTTGTTTTGGCTGAGGCAGGCCCATGCGCTGTCCCATCTGTGTGCCCAGAATGGAGAGGGGACCTGAGGAGGCGGGGCTTCCAGGCCATGGCCCCTCTGGGTTGGGACAGCCCAGACCCTGGCAGGAGGACCCCTGCATCGGAGCCCCTGCTGAGATCCCCCTGCCGGCCATGGCCCCTCTCAGGCCCTCAGGAAACCCCATCCCTCCCCTCCACCTCACCCCAAAAAGCTAGGGCTCTCCCAACTCTCCCCCACAGCTTCCACCCCCCACCAGATACCCGGGGTCCTCGGTGCTCTCCTGTCTAGAAACCTTGCCCCCAGCAACGGCGAAAAGAGAGGAAGGGACAGAGGCTGGAAAAGACCCCCTTCCCCCAACCCGGTCAACTCACCCTCAGGGCGGGTGCTCCAGTGGCATATCAGGGAGGATGGTGTTCGGTGGGGGAGGGGCTCACACTCTGTGAATTAGTGGACAGCAGCGGTTATTGTGCTCAGTGTGAGGATGGCCTCAGGTTTATATTGAAGATTTGTTGTTGTTGTTTTTAAAGATACATTCTGAAGTGACTAAGGGTAACAACATATCATAATGCCTATAAGTTACTTTAAATTCTCCCATCACAAATAAAAAGATGAAGCAAATCTGGCAAGATGTTCCTTGTTCTATCTTGAAAATGGGTCCTTGCAGGTTCATTGTCCTGTTCTCTCTACTTGCCTGAATGTTTACAGGTTTTTTTTATAAGCGCTCAGTTGCGTGGCTCAGTGGTTGAGTGTCGACATGAACCAAGAGGTCATGGTTCGATTCCCAGTCAGGGCACATGTCAGAGTTTCGGGCTTGATCCTCAGTGAGGGGCATGCAGGAGGCAACCGACCAATGATTCTCTCTCATCATTGATGTTTCTCTCTCCCTCCTTCCTTTCTGAAATAAATAAAAAATATATATTTAAAAAATAAATAAACTTTAAAGTAATAAAACATTAAAATACAAGGGGAAAAGAACAAGAAAACAAATGTCCTAAAGTGGGTTTGAATACCAGCTCTGCCGCTGCCTTGCCTTGTGTCGTTAGGCAGGTCACGCACCCTCTCCGGGCCCCACGCCCTCTGCAGTTAAAGGGCGCGGCCACACTGTGTGAACAGGGTGCTGTGAGGTTAAACGTGGTAATGCGTGGGGAGCCACGGCACAGGGCCGGACCCGGTAAGTGCTGTTACAGTGGCTGCGGAGGGAGCGGAGGGAGGCTGACTGTGTGGAGGGGTCGTCCTCTCAGACTCTGAGCCTCAGTTCCTCTGCCCTTGGGAAGCAGTCACTGGCGGTCTTCCTGGGTCAGTGCACTCCCTCAGCCCCTACGCCATGCCGGGGGCTGTGCTGGATGCCGGGAGGAGAGAAGGCTGGGGGTTAGCAGGGCCCCTTGTAACAGACCAGTGGCCACTGCTTCCTCACAAGGACCACTGCCCTTGGTGGGTCCACATCCCATCAGGTACTCAGCCCAGGAACAGAGCACCCCCTGTAGGTCCCATCCATTCATCCAGCTCTGAGGACAGTCAGGCCTGGGGCCGACCCTCTCCATCGCCTCCTCAGAGCAGCAGGGCCAGGCGAGCAGAATCCCCTTCCTGAGGACAAGGGCAGTGGGCGGGGGCTGGTAACGGGAGAAGGCCAGCGCTTCCTATTTTGGGAGGCAGGCGGCAGCAGGTGGCTGGCTGGTGCTGGGACATGTGAACCCTCCAGGAGCGGGGCAGCCTGGTGCTGCCGGGCATGACCTAGGCCCCACATGGGCCCACCAGCCAAATGCACTTGTGGCCATTGGAGGGGGGTGGGGGAGGGCAGGGGAGCGATCCAGTTTCTCCATCACAAGGCATCCCTTCTGATACATCTCAGGAGGCAGGAAAGGGCCACCTGGAACCCACCCATCCCCTAATTCTGAAGGGAAGCAGGTTCCAGGGACCCGGATACTCTGTGGAGCCCTGGTGTGAGTGGGGAGAAATGACCTTTGCCCTTCAGGAGCTCCTGATCTGATGAGAGACAGCCTATGCCCTGAGGAAGCAGGAGGTCTCCAGGTGAGACACAGCCCCTGTAGGAGGACTTCATGGGAGGAGTCCCCCCACCCATCTCAGAACAGAGGTGTCCGTCTTGGGGTTCAGGGGCTGGAGTGCCCCATCAGGCTGGTGGCAGCCCACGGTGTGGCAGCTCCTTGGGAGCCAAGTTATTTGGGGTGGGGAGATGAAACAGGCAACTTTCCAGATTAAAATAGCCTTCCCTCCTGGGTGTCATTCCTGAGACGTGCTCCGCTCCCAGCTGAGTGCCGGTCACAGGGCCGCGTGCCTCCCGCCCCTCCCAGCAGGCGGTGCGGGGCAGGGTGGCAGACCCACCCAGGGCTGGGGTGGGGTGGGGGGGGGGCAGAGAGGAGCCTTGTTTCCTAATCAGGGCAGAGTGGGACGTGGCTCCGGCCTCCTGGCCATCAGGAGCTGCCCACCCCTGGCCCAGCTCCTCCTTCCGACAGGGGCTGCCAGCCACCCGCCCCTCCCCTCGCGGACGGAGTCTTCCCGCACTGACTCCAGCTGTATGAAGCCCTCTGGCTCCACCTGCCTCCCCAGTGCTGTGGCCAGGCAGTAATTTCCTGTGGCCTGGGGCTCCCTGAGGACAGGGCTGTGTCTCCTCTTAGACGGGGGGGGGGGGCACTGAGGGAAGGTCCAGACATAGTGGGAAGAAAGTTGACCCAGGACTCAAAAGCCCCGGGTTCTAGTGGTGAGTCTGGTGTCACTTTGGCCCCCGAGGACAGTGGCCGGCCTGGTACGTGCAGATATGCTCTGGTCACAGATCCAGGCTCCAACCCCAGCCTGGGCACTTCTGGGCTCCATCACCTCAGGCTGCTAACTCTCCCCCCCACTACCTGCCTACCCCTCCTGCCCTCCACGGGGTCATGAGGACAGCAGCAGCTCCAGCCCAGCGGGTGGCAGAGCTTAAGTGAGATAACGTGTGCAGGAGAGTTGGCACAGTGCCCGCAGAGGGTAGTGAGAAGTAAACCAGAGAAAGGCCCAGTGGGCCAATGCTCAGGCCAGCTGTGGGCTGGGCAGAGCCCTGGGCTCCGTGACCCGGGGCCCTGGGGCCGCCACTGGCCCTGGAAGGCCGCACAGTGACTCGGGTCCAGCGAGGCCAGGCCGTGCTCGGCTTCCGAGCTGCAGGCCCAGAGGCGGGCTCCGTGCTCAGCCGTGGCACTTTCCGCTTTTCTCCCTTTGCAGCTCTCTCTGGTTCTGTCCCTACTACCCTCCGCACCCGCCTTTTCCTGACCCACCATCCCCACCACGTGGAGGAATCCAGCTACTCTGCATGTGTAACGCCTGGCGTGGCGTGACCTCTCCGAGCTGGGCAGGGGACCGGGCCCTGGCCCAGACCACTAAATATGTCCCAGGAGTTTACATTGTGGGGGCTGGGAGTACACACTTGTCCGCTGGCTGCGGCCCCTGTTTATTCCCTGGGGGTTCACGGCCAGGGCACCCCCCAAAAGAGGAGGGTGGAGGCGATGCTCAGGTGGCTGCAGCTGTGTGGCTGTCAACGCACTGGGGACCCCAGGAAAGCCTACAGGCCTCCCAGGCCACCCTTCCCGCCATGTCCCAGCAGCCCCACGCTCTCCTCCACCCTCTCCTCGGTGCGCAGGGCGCCTGAGCACAGGGTGGCTCCGGAGTTTGTGGTGAGGGCCCTGGCCCCGCCTGCTCCAGGCACCCAGCTCAGACCTCAGTGCCGTCTCTCAGGTCCCTCCCGCCAATCCAAGCCTCGCTTGCGTCACCCTTCATTAATGCTGCCCCTGGAGCTTCGACAGGGTTTCTCTTTTCTGAGCACTTCCCGTCTCTCAGCATCTTCTTCCTCTGCTCTGGGAAGCACGTTCCCCAGGAGTGTCCACTGAGCGCGTGCAAAGGTTAAGGCCCAATGGGTTTCAGAGCCTGGAGTCCTGCCCACAGCTACCTGTGGCTTCTGTGTTCGACATCGACGGTGATGACAGCTGCTCGGTGATCCACTTGACAGATGGGAAAACTGAGGCGGGGGGGGTGGTTAAGTGACGACTCACCTGGTGAATTCAAGATTCAAACTCAGCTCTGCCCGGCTCCAGCCTCCCTCCTCGGCCCTTCCCAACCACTGCCCATCCCTCACCGGGGAGTTTGGCGCCTCTGGGAGCAGGCAGGGGTCCACATCGTTCTCAGAGAGCTCAGCCTGCCTTCCTTCCCACGAGGTTGTTGTTGGAAAGTTGGAGTGTATCACGAATGTTTTTATTTTTATTGGCAATGCAAAGCCCTGTATCAAAAACTGGTGGTAGGAAGGACTACTACTACTACTGACAACAGGAGCTAACATTTACCAAGCATGGGTTATGTGTCTGCTTCTGTTCTAAGTGCTATCCTGTATAGACACTGTTTCAGGGAATCCTCACTGCAATTCTACGAAACTATTATTAACTTTATGGTTAATCCAATTTACAGTTGGGAAGACTGAGACCCAAAGAGGCCACACAGCTAGAAAGAGGCAGAGCCAGGATTGGGGCCAAATCCCCCCTGCGATGTGTAGGTCATCTGGGTGGAGACTATGTAGATGGTGCGAGTGTGAGCGCGCGCGCGCGCACACACACACACACACACGCACGCACGCACACACACACACATGCACACACACACGCACGCACGCACGCATGCACGCACACAGTCACCGGGGAGGAAACAGGCGAAGCTGAGCCACGGGGTACAGAAGTGACTGGAATCCTGCAGGTAGATTGATGTGAGCACAGCGGGTGCTGAATAAGTCTCCGGGAAGGACTGAGTGGTGATAAGCAGGCAGAGCTGGGGTGATGGGCGTGTGGACATGGAGAGCCATGTGAGGTGCTGATGAGAATGGAGTGGCCTCCGTGACAGAGGAAGTGATGGTGAGAAGGAGGCGGTGTTGCAGTGGAGGTGTCCATGATGGTGGATGTGATAAAGGTGGGAAGGGGGTTAGTGACAGAGGCAAACACATAAACACCATCTGCCTTGCAGTCTGCACAGCCCTTAACGGTGTATACCAGCCGCACCCGTGTCATCCTCACAGCTGCCTTCGGGTGGGCATCTTTATCCCCATTTTATAAAGGGTGACCGTGAGCCACAGGCAGGCCGCCTCCTGCCTGCCCAAGGTCACAGTGAGCTGGCCCAGGCTTTCTGTCCTCAGGGCTCCTCCCACTCGGCGTGTGGTGCCAGGGCAGCGTCAGGGTGTCATGGGTGGTAGTGAGGCCGTTCTGCATTCCCAGCACGGCAGGCTCGGTTTGGGGGAGTGGGGAGTGGCGGAGTGGATGACAAAGGAAGCAGTTCTAATCCTGGCCCCACCACCGACTCCCTGTGACCTTCTCTGGGCTGCCGCCAGGGCAGATGCCAGCTGCCAGGTGACAGCGGGCCTGCTGGGCAGAGCCAGTGGAGCCTGGCAGGAGCCCGGCACACCAAGGGGATGAAGTCAGGGGTGAGAAATAGCCCTGGAGTCAGAGGAAGGCTTGCTTTGGGGTGGCATTCCTGGAAAGTTGGGCTCTGATTGGCTTGAGGCGGAGGCTTCTGCACAAGCATTTCCAGTCAGGAGTGAGTTTATTAATAAACCCTGTCCTGCCCCATGCCCTCACGCTGGGGAGAAGGGAGGGCTTCCTGGGCTGCTGGCCCTCCTCCCAGGGTGCTGAGTCCCTTTGGGGGGAGGGGGTGCAGAGCCTGAGCCCTTAGATCTAGGCAGGAGGTGCAAATGCCCTGTAGCCGCCAGACTACATTCCCCCTCCTCCTGCACCCCAGTGCTCCCTCTGCTTCAGCCACAGACTCTGGAGGCTGAGGAGAAATAGCCAACAGGGCGGGTGGTGTGTGTGTGTGCATGGGGCTACAAGCATGCATGGTTCCTGCAAGCACAGGTGGGTGTGCAGACGTGAGCACCTGAAAGAGTATAAACCTTTTCTCGGCTGCCAGTGAGCGTGTCCTTGAGTGTCCTGAGTGGTGTGTGTGTGTGTGTGTGTGTGTGTGTGTGTGTGTGTGTGTGTGTCGTAGGGGAGACTGAGTGTGAGAGTGCTCTGGCCTCAGGGGAAAGTGGCCTCCCCACCAGGCACTTCCTCTGCCGCTCATTAGTGCCCAAGGCTCTCACTGCCCCACCCGCCGGCTCTGACCTCATTAGGCTTCTGCCCCTTCTTCCTAGGACAGTGCGATGGGGGAGAGGACTGACTCCTTAATCTGCAGCACAGGATCCCTTGGGGGAGGAGGGAAAGTCCTGGGGGCGGGGGGAGAGGGGAGCCGGAGCACAGAACTTAATATAGTCACAGGGCAGCCTCGGAGGATGCAGCTCCTGTTACACCTGCCACCTCAGCCATCATATGACCCGCTCCCGCTGGCAGGGCAAGGCGTGGGCAGGGTGAGAAGCACCTGGTCCTGGAAGTGCTAGGGGACACAGCTCAGCTGGATGGTTCTGACTCCAACTGGGCCAGGCCAGGAAGGGGGGACAGGGGTGGGGGCCCCCAGCCCTGATTCCAGCACCGCCACCGAGAGACAGGTCCCTCTGATCCCCACCTCCCTCCCTCATCCCCCGGATTCAAGGTCCCAAACAATGATGCACCTGTCAGGAGAGCCCTAGCGTCAGGATGAGAAGGAGCAGGGCGGCCAGCTCCATGAAAGCGGCTCTGTGCTCCTCCTCCACTGGCCTCCTGAGCCCACACCGAGGGGAGACCCCGCCCTGCCCTCAGGGAGCCCCATCTGCTGGAAATGTTGCCCCAAATACCATCTGTTGAGTTTCCAGTGTGACCTTGAAGATTTACTCAACACCTCAGAACCTCAGTTTTCTGGTCTGTGAAATGGCCACACTGCCATGTCCCTCAAAGGTACGTAGTGAATGTCTGGCAGAGAGGAAAAGCTAAATAAAGACAGACCTTCTTCTTCAATGCAGGCTTTTTGTAGGAGAAATCATTACATTTGGTTTTTGTTTGTGTTTTTTAAATATGGTTTCTATTGATTTTTCTTTGAGAGAGAGAGAGAGAGAGAGAGAGAGAGAGAGAGAGAGAGAGAGGATGGAAGAGGGATAGAGAGATAGAAACACCAATGAGAGAGAACATTAATTGGCTGTCTCCTGTACACCCCCTATTGGGGGTTGAGCCGACAACCCAGGCATGTGCCCTGACCTGATTGGGAGTCAAACCGGTGACCTCTTGGTTCATGGGTCGAAGGTCAACCACTGAGTCATGCAGGCACAGTTGGTTTTTAATTAGGGAAGTACAGTGCAGTAAGATTCTGTGCGTCCCCCATTTCCACCGAGAGATGGGTCATCACTGGAGAAGCTGGCTGCTTTGACACCCCAAGGTCTCCACAGGCAGCACCAAGGTCAATGTTTACAGTCAACAAATATCCTGGAAAGTCAGTCACACAAGTGGCCCCAGGCCTGAGGACACCGGTGCAGCTGTGGGCAAGGCCGGCCCTGGGCTACCCATCCCGGAAAATGCTATCCAGTGCTCCTGGCCATCGGCCTCCTGGAAACCCAGTTTTTTATATTAACTTCTTATTGAGGGGTAAGGTTTGTGCACCGCATTGAACAGGTGTCAAGGGTGCGGCTTAGTGAATCTGTACGAATGTATACGCCCATGTAACCACCACCCACATCGAGCACTGAGTATACCAGCACCTCAGGAGGCTCCCGTAAGCCCCTCCCGTCAATCCTGTCCCCCAGGGTGACCACCATTCTGACTTGTGTCACCACAGACTGGCCCACTTACAAACACATAGCATAGGCATTAGGGTTAGGGTTAGGGTTAGGGTTAGGGTTAGGGTTAGGGTTAGGGTTAGGGTCTGGCCCAGGGTGTCCGTGAGGCTCGCCCAGGCTGTTCCTGCAGCACTAGCTCTTCCTCTCCCTGGATGAGTGGCCTTCCATTGGCTGAGCCACGATTTATCTACCTAGCCTCCTGCTGATGGACATTGGGGTTGTTTCCAGCTTTTAATTAATATGATTAGAGCAGCCATACTGAGACATGTCTCTTGGCCACCCGTGCTGGAGAGCAGACTCCCAGGGGTGGCCTTCCAGAGCTCCGGGGAAGACAGGAGAGGTTAAAGGTTACTGAGCTGCTCCCTGGGGTCACAAGTTTTCGGGTCCACCCGACCAGTCACAGGAGAGGAGGACAAAGACAGAGAAGCCCCCAAGAGGAACTTCTCCATCCTCATCACTGAGCCTCGAGCCAGCCCGTGTGTGTGTGTGTGTGTGTGTGTGTGTGTGTGTGTGTGTTTAGATTCATTTCCTGTGGCTGCCATAACAAATTACCACAGGCTCAGTGGCTTATAACAACAGAAATGTGTTCTCTCACGGTTCTGGAGGCCGAAATCCAGGTGTCAGCAGGCTTGGTTCCTACGGAGGCTCCGAGGGAGAGCCGGTTCCATGCCTCTCTCCCTGATCCTGGCGGTTGCCGGTAATCCTTGGTGCTCCTGGGCTTTGGTGCTCCTGGGCTTGTGAAGACGTCACTGCAATCTCCGCCTCCACCCTCACAAGGCCACCTTCCCTGTGTTTCTGCACATCTCTGAGTCTCCAAATCTCCCTCTCCCCAGAGCACACCAGTTACTGGATTTAGGACCCACTCCAATCCAGTGAGATCCCATTGGAACTTGATTACCTCGACGAAGACCCTATTTCCAACTGAGTCACATTACTAGGTACTAAGGACATCAACATATCTTTAAAGGGACACAACGCAACCAACAACAGTGATTATGACTGTGTATGTGTGTGTGTGGGTGTACATGTGTCTATGAGGGAGGACTGAATGCATGCGTGTGCGCACGTGTGTGTGTGTGTGTGTGTGTGAGAGAGAGAGAGAGAGAGAGAGAGAGAGAGAGAGAGAGAGAGAGAGAGAGTGATTGTAAGGTTGTTTCTGCATTGGTGTCTGTGGGCACATGTATATGAGGGAGTGTGCATGTGCCCTTCTGTCCATGGCTCAGACCCTGATGGGACAGGCTGAGGAGGCAGCATGGTCTCAGCAGGCCTGACACGCTCCCGTGGTTGGAGAGGGGCTTGGGGCCAGCGGGCGGCCTTGCCTCAGGAGTCTGGCAGTGAGCTGTGAGAAGCAAGAAGAGGGCTGCTTGTGGAGCTGGGCACTGCCTGGGATGCCAAGGCAGTGGCTCTCCGGTGGCAGTTCCTGTTCCCGGGTCCTCTTCCAGGAACCTTCCCAGAAGGCCCTTCCACCCAGCCTCCCTTCCTCTGCGCCCCATTCGCCTGGACTGGGAGATGATGGCTGGCTCATCCCCTCGGGGACTGGAAGCCAGCACTCAACTCCCTGTTGTGTCGGCTGGGTAGGTCTGCGGCAGGTAGCCAGCCCCTCCCAAGCCCCACCCCCAGGCCAATCCAGAGTAGCACCTAATCACTGACCATGCCTGAGTGGGGGAGAGGCGGGCTGGACCCCAGGAAATGGAGAAAGACAGGGGGCGCACCTGGCCAGGTAAGGCCCAGGACGATGAGAGCTGCCCACCTCCCCAGGGCAGCTCTTTGAGGCAAGCCCACACCCAGCAGCAGGACACTCGGAGGGTCTCCTGGCTAATAATGTCTGCTCGTGGTCTGCTCTGAGCCACGTATCTCATTTAAGCTTCACAGCCAAGTGTACAGGCTGTTCTCGTCATCCCCATTTGACAGATGCGATCACTGAGGCCGGAAGGAGTCAAATGATCTGCCTAAGATGACCCACAGTTACCCATAATTGTCAGAATGTTTGCATTTTCTCTGAAAATCCGCAGCCTCCCGGTTCTCCAGACCCAGACCTCGGCTGCTCCCACTGCAGCCCACCTGCCCTGCACCATCGTCCCCAGGAAGACCCCTGGCCGTGGGGGGAGGGTGCAGGGGACAGGTGAGGGGTGGTCTCTCCTCTCGCCCCACCCCTGGCTCCTCTGTGGCGCACTCATTTAGTTTCCGGTGGGGCAGCAGCTTATTGTTCCTGTGCGTGTGTGGGTCGGTTTGTGTGCACATTTTGGAGGAGGGGTGTGTGGGCATGCGGGGGTGGAGGGACCTCTGGGTGGGTTCGCCTACAGGAGACGCGGGCTGGCACAGGTGAGTGAGCCTGTGGTGTTCGTGAAGAGCCTGCCCCCTGCTTGTTGGGGTGCCTGGAGGGTGGCTCTCCCGCTTCCCCAGCCTCACCAGGTACCTGCCAGCGCCCTCATTTCACAGATTCCTGGGCCCCACGTGAGAACCTGCTGAGAACCGCCTTCGACTGGGGCAGACACCTGAGTCTCAGCCCCGCCCGCGGGTGCTGCCCGTGCCCTTGAGCTGGCATGGCCCCACCCCGCAGGGGAGTGTCCTCACCCTGGGGATGGGGTGACAGGGAGGGAGGGAGGCTTTTCCCGCCCTCAGGGAGCACCTGGCTCCCCGGCTCCCCGGATGGGAGGTTCATTAACCCAGAACTCAGTGGCTTGTGGTGGGAGGAGGGCCCAGACTTGGACTGACGGCAAAGGGTGGAGGGCACCCCCAGCGCTCCCTCTGCGGCTGGAGGGGGAGGGGCTGTGACGTGCGGTGGCCTCATGCCGCGGAGAGGAAGTTGCTAATTGCCGATCTGATGACTGGGCGGCCTGAGGAGTGGGGTGATGATGCCACCGGCTCACGCAACGGGCACCCCGGCCCAAGGAGGGGGTCCTGCAGGGGCGGGTGGGCCAGGCTGCGCTCTGCAGAGCTGAGGTGGCCTTGGCCAAAGGACCCCGCCCGGGGTGGGGGGTGCTGAGGCTGCAACCGTGGGAAAGGGCTTCTCTGGGAATTCCCTCGGCTGGAGGGAAAGGAGGTCAGAGTGCTGTGGTGTCACCCCCTCCCTCCACCCCCATCTTACAAAGGATGCCTCAAAAGAGTTGAATTGTGGAGTCATTTATTAAAAGCTCCAAATCCCGCAGCCCCGAACAGCTCTCCAGACTTGGCCTGTATTGGCAGAATATCACAAAGGTATTGATTAGATCTTTGGGTCTGGAATGAGGAACCTGTTTCGCGAAAAAGCATTTTAACAGAAGCAGAATCTGAGCAACTTAGTTATCTACGAATCACTGAATCAATGGAAACACGTTATCATTATCTGGGACCACTGGGATGATTTAGGATGATTGTGCTGTCCGGATTCTGGGACCACTGAGTCAACAGGAACTCGTTATCTGTAGCCCCTGGGACAGTTTAGACAATTGACCCGTCCTGGGTCCCAGAAGAATGTGCTTCCCCTAGCCACGGAGATCACAATCGATGGGATATTCAAACCATCATCGATGGAGTATTGGGTTGGCATACATAAGTTCAGAAAATCGAAATAACTTAGAAATGAGTACAGAACCCCAAACAGCAAGGTTAAAATATAAAACAGCAGTGTTTGCCCAAGTATGGTTGCTACCACACTCCAAGAGGCCCGAGGGCGTTGGGGAAGGGGGTCCAGAAGACAGAGGGGGAGATGATGGCAGAGGGGTCTCTGCTCCCCCTCCACCTACACTCACATCCCCACCTTCCCCACCCCTGCCTTCGCCCCATCTTTGGCCCCTGTGGCCCACGGTGGTGAAGGAGGGGGGAGTAGATGGAAGGCTTTTAACACCAGAAGACTCACAGACAGCAACCTACTAGGCCATACCTGCTTCCAGAGCATCCAGAAGCTGGGGTGCCTCTAGCAGCCCTCGAGGACGGGACAAAATGCAAAGAGAACAGCCCACGAGAAGGCCGGCAGTGGGGGTTAGAGAAGCTGATGGAGGTCCGGGGCTTGGCTGCCATAGTTTGGGGAGAGAGGATGTGAGCAGGGTCAGCTGGTACCAAGAGCCACACTGACCCTTCCTGGCAGAAACTGGGAGTAACCAGATTTGGAGCTTCTCCTACGTGCTGGCCACAGCTCTGGCCTGGGCACACCTGGCCTCACTGCCAGACCAAGGACCAGGACCAGGTCAGGAGCCACACAGGATGGGGATCCCATCCCCTACGTTCCCCCATGTATCAACCCCAAGCAGCCTGCAGCCCTGAGACCTGAGAAACAGGGACAGGACCCATCCACCTGTAGGGCAATCTTCTGGGCCCCTAGCGCCCCCTATAGGCAGGGAGCTACACAAAGGGGGCCTGGTTGGGGGAGGAGAGGAGACAGACTTGCTCTCCCAGAAGCACCCTGCTAGTCATTCCGCCTCAGGAAACCCCCAGGGAGATAAAGGAGACCCAGACACTGATCTCCAAGCTCGAATATGAAACCTAGCCCTCCCCCTCCTCAGGAAGCGCCCACTCTCCTCAGGAAGCGCCCGCTCTGATGAGACATGTACCACCATCAAAACTCCAGAGCAGTGACACACAGCATCCAACTTCACCAAGCTTAGTCTGAGGGCGGGAATACAGCCCAACTGAATTTTTCAGAAGCCCTCAATGTGTTGCAGACACGAATTAGACATTTCGCTGATTCTAAGGGAGGGGGAAGGGGAGGAGAAACACTCACAAGACGTCCAGTTAAATTTGCATTTCAGATAAATAACTAATAAGATTTTCAGTGTAAGTATATCCCATGCAACGTATGGGACATACTTACACTGGAATTGTACAATATGTATTATTTGAAATGCAAATTTAACTGGACATCCTGTATTTTTATTTGACACACCTGACAGCCCTGGATGTCTCCAATCTGAGGCAGGAGGGAGGACCCCCACACACACTCACACACACACACACACCAGACGCGGAGACGCAGGTAAGCATCTCCGCAGGTTCAGGCTGGTGCTCAGGAGAGCAGTGGTGGGCGGCAGGGGAGTCCGGGGCGCCAGCTCGCTGCAGTTTAAAATTCCTTCCAGGCCAGATCCCTAATCCCTCCATGCACAATGGCCGCCTTCTGCCCCGCCGCCCGCCCCGCGCCTCCCCCCGCGGGGCCGTGGCAGTGCCACCCGGGCCTCTGTAAGCCCCTTTGAAGCCGCCAGGGCCTCGCTCCGCGGGAGGCCCCGCCGCTATGCCAGCTATGCCAGCTATGTCCCCGCGCCACCGGCCACCGCCGCTCCCCATTAACGCTGGCTAATCTGGCTAATAAATAAGCTCCCACCCCACCCAGCCTCAGCCCCAGCCTCAGCCCCGGATGGAACCTGCGCCCCGCTCCCTCCTGATGCCCCTGCCTTCTCTCGCTAAGGCTGCCCCAGGTCCATGGCGGTCCCCGGTGGACTTCGGGGAAGGGCACTGCATCTCCCTCTCAGGCCACCTGCGCGCCAGGGAGTGGCCACATGGCTGGGTGCCTGGACCAGACCCAAGGCCTCGGAGATCCGCTGGGCCCCGGAGCGCCCCCTGGAGGCGGGAGCAGGCAGTGGCCACGCCCTTTTATAACCACGCCCATTGTAGACACGCCCCTCTGGTCACGCCCCCTCCGCCTGTGGACGTGGGGGTTCCGCGGGGAGTCCCAGGGCAGGTGTCTCCAAGCCCCGGGAAGGCGCTGGCGCCTCCTTCAACCGGAGCCCCTTCCTCGAAGTCTCTGCAGCCCCCCATGTCCCCTCCCGGCCTTCAGAGAGCCGGACTCAGAGCCCAGCCCGCATCGCTTCACCTCCCACCGCATTCCCGGGGCTCGTGGAGAAGTTCCAGGATCGCAGGGGCACGGCTAATGCGCTCTAATTAGCCCCCGCCGCTCTCATCCAGGCCAACGCGGGACAATTAGGCCGCCCCTCCTCGGTCCCCGAACTGTCCCCCGGTCCCAGGAGCCGTCGCAGCGATTTCACAGGCCGCTGCCTCCTGCCGGCCTCTGGGACTGCCTCCTGGTCCCAGGAGAGAGCTAGGAGACCCCACTAGGGCGGGTGATGGGGGAGATGAGGACTCAGGGAGACAGGCCCGGGCGCCTAAAGATGTGTCAGCCACCCTCTCCCCTCCCCTAAGCCTACAGTTGTCAGGAATTCTGCTAGAAGGATCTGGGAGAGGGCCAAGGCGGGCAGGGACCCATTTCGCTGACATGAGCACTGAGGCCTATTGGAAAGTTAACTATCAGGGGGATGGAAGGGAGGGCACCAGGGCGACAGTGGTTCCATTTTGCAAAGGAGGCAGAGGAAAGGTCAGCCCCCAGGGAAGACCACCAGGCCAGAGCTTCCGGGTCAGCTCACGGAGCCAGGACTTTATGACTGTCCCAAAGGCTCCTTCCCCTGGCAGGGGAATTACCTTCCTGTAAAGGAAAGTGATATCCCCCTCGGAGGCCTGAAGCCCTGGGCAGCTGACCAGCGTGGCCTGCTGCTCACAGGGACCTCCTGGAGGCCCTGAAGACAGTGGCAGGGGCTCCGGGGAAGCAACTTAGCTGTCAGCTTCTTTATATCCACACCAGGCTCAGCCCTCCCCTTTCTCAGAAATTCTTTCCTCATGTCCGGAGGGTTGCAACCTCGTGGCCTTGGCCAAGTTTAATCTGCAGTGAGGTTTGGCCTGCAGTGAGTGTGCGGCTTTACACTGAATGTGAGAGCCTGCCGGCGGTGCAGGCTTCCCAGCTGCCTCCGTGTTGGGAAGGTCAGCGAGGCCGGACCAGTCCCCACAGGCATTTGGGTTTAAAACCCCTGATTTAGAGCAGCCCGCTTGGCCTGCGCTTTGGCCCTCTCCCCGTGGCTGGGACCTCAGACTGCACCGTCGCCACCCCTTGGGCACGGTGGCATGTTTCTCGGTAAACGATGCTGAGGTGGCTATTTCCGGAAGCTCTTCAGGGGCGGTGGTGGCTGCACGTGCTTCTGGATGCCCCTTTGGACTTCACTGTCCCTGGGGTATGCATATCCTCTCCAGCCCGAGGTTCCTGGAGGGCACCATGTTGGAATCCTCCCTTCAGACTGAGATCTCAGTGAGGGCTGGGGAGTATGCGTCTGGCGGGGAGAGTATCCTCCATCCCAGGGAGCTTTGGGGGCAGGACTGTGTCTTCCCCCTCAGGCTGGGGCCCGCTCCCTGGAGGCACTGGCTTCTCCCCGCCCCACTTCTCTGGCTCCTCTCGGTGCCCAGGCATTGCTCCCAGGACACTGTTTGTCACGCTTTGATGAATGAAAGCTCCTAAGAATAACTTGGTCCTGGAAGCCCTAAAGGACAGGGCTATGGGGAGGAAGGGGGAGGGGAAGTATGGAGGGGCTGGGAGCAGAGGGACACATCCATTCATTCAATAGCATTTCCCAGGTGCCCCGCTGGACAGCCTGGGAAGCACAGTGAGGGCCACAGAGCCCCCAGTGCTGGCAGGGCTTTGTGTCATTTTTGTCTGGGGTGGGATGTCCACAGGACTCCTGAGACAGAAGTACCACCCCCCCTTCTTCACAGCCTTTCTGCCTCAGAAGTCACCGCCTCAGAGCCCCCCAGCCCTGCCCATACCTGGACACCAGCTCCCTCCACTCCCGGTGGGACAGGGCTGCAGGGGCCAGTGCCTGCGGAGACTGCTTCCTGTGAGAGCTGCCGGGGTAGCCAGGGAGGAATGGAAAAGCACCACACTGGCTGCAGGGCCTTTGGTGCTGTAGTTGGGACAGTGGTAAGAGTGACCCAAAGGATAAATCCCTGTCCCCCCCCCCTCTTCCTCTCTCATCCCACCCTTCCCACTCCCAAACCTCAGGCCCCCAGTGAAGGGCTGAGCGGCCTTCTCCAGGCAGCATTTTCTCAGACACTTCCCTGAGGGGGGGTCAGGGAGGGCGGCTGTGACCTTACCCTGCTGCTCTGGCTGGGCCATCCTGGCACCGCGCCCCCACCTGCCACCTCCTGAGAGGGACATGTCAGCCGGGCCTTGGCAAAAACATCCGCCTGCGAGCCAGGTGCCTGGGCTGGTCCTAGTGCCGCTGCTGACCTCGCTGTGACTTTGAGGAGTCGTTGGCTCCCCTGAACCTCAGTTTCCCCATATGGAAAATGAGTTTTGTCTGGTTTTCATGGTTTTCAAATCTTTTTAAAAAACGAATGGCTCATTTTGTTTACATAGCAACTTATGGGGAGTCTCTACTGGTAACAGAAAAACTCTGGGTTCTATGCTCAACATATGAGGGGCGGCCCAGAGCCCCAGTATTTAGTTCACTGGACACGCTCACGCATGTATGCTCACACACGTGTGCTCGCACACACACACACACACACAAGTGCACACAGAGCAGCTCCAGGGCACTCTGCAGTGCATACTTCACAAACCTCAGAACCCTGACCTCCTTCCCTGAGCAGACATCCTGGGGCCCTGCCAGCGCTGGGAGCTCCAGAATTGGGGTGCTGACAGCTCTGAGAATGGAGCATGAGTGTGGGCCACCCACATCTAGGGCGCAGGGCAGGGCTGAGGGGTGACAGGGGAGGAGGGGCTTGCACTGGTAGAGGGTAACCCTGCTGAGGCTGGGCAGGGGTCCCCAGGGAAAAAGGTGCTGTGCCCACAGAGCCCCGCAGAGACCACTGTTCCCAGTCCTCCCTGGGAACACGGGTGGGAGTGCAGGAAATGAAATAAAGGAGAATTAAACTGGTCCTTACCTCCCTGAGGTGTGCAGTGAGAGAGGGGGGAGCACTACCTCACCATCCTCAGCCCAAAATGCACTCGCGCACACACACACACACACACACACACACACACACACACTCTGGAATTTGCCCCCTAGAGACGTCACAGCCGTGGCCCTGGGAACTCCTGGCAGCGGCTACGTGCCCGGCCCGGCCCTGGACACGGGCCCCAAAGATGGAGTCAGCCTCGGTCCCTGCCCTCATGGCGTTCGCTTTCTGGAGGGAAAGGCAGACGATCCAATAAGAAAGAATAAAGCTCAGTCTGTGATAAGACCACCCGGAGATGGAGGGTGTGGGGGGTGGGCATCTTAGAGGGGGTTGTCAAAAAATGTCTTTGTGAGGAGGGAGCATGGGGTGGAAGCCTGGGCTACAGGAAGCCAGTCCTGCGCGGGGGGGCCAGAGGACTCCAAAAATGCACAGAATTTTAAACAGAGAGGGGCGTGTGTTCGTCCACACGAAAGGGCAGGGGAAGGAGAACTGCTTCGGAGCATCTGTTGTACGTCCAGCACAGCGACAGGAAGTCCTCTCACATCCTCCCCCGAAGCCCTCTGCGGAATCCAGTTGTCACATAGTATTATTCTCATTCCACAGATAAGAAACGTGAGGCCCACAGAGGTTGTTGTTTCATTCACTGAATAAGATGTATTGAATTTTAGCCTCTGAAACACTAATAGGTCCCCTGCAGGCTCTGCCTCTTAGATCCTACAGTCTGTGAGAGCACAGGGGAGGGGAGGCGGGTAACTTCCTGGGGGAGTCCACAAATACGCTGAATCTGAAAGGATGAGGAGGGGTAACTGAAAGTGATGGGGAGAGGGGGGCGCCTGGTGGGGTGGTGGCACCAGTAGCAGGGAGACCTGTGGGCAGAAGTCAAGGGCTGAGGAGGGTGCCTGCCTGGCTGCCCGGTGTGCTCCCTGCTGGGGCTGGGATGGTGGGTGAGCCCCTCTAGGCAGGCAGGAGGGCTGGAGGGCAGGAGGGCAGACAGGGCCACCTAATGTGGCTGGTAGGTAAGGCAGGTCTGCTGGGGCCTCCTGCAGGGTCTGGTGACTTTGCCACCCCTGAGTGAAGAGGCTAATCAGGACAAAATGTAGGCACCAGCCAACAGCAAGGCCTGGCGAGACCATCCACAGAGCATACACACTTTACACACACAGACATGGGCATACTACACGTATACAAACACACATGCAGCTGGCCCACCTCTCTATCTGGGCTGATAGGGGCTGCAAGCAGCACAGGACAGGCGTCGGGGACCACAGAACAGCATGAGCCCAGTGTAGCTCCGGCCTCAGGCCTTAGGCACCTCTTTCTAGAGCCCAAGGCAGATGCCCTCTATAGCTGCTTCCCCGGCTCTCAAGCCCTTTGTCCCCTCCCCTTCCCTCCCCCACCCCCCATATGCCATGAGACCTGGCCTGCTGGCTTCTTGTCCTTGTCCAGGATGTTGGGGTGGGTGGGCTCCTTGCACAGGGAATGTAACCTTGGGCACTGCAGCCAACAGCAGCATCCAGACCCAGAACGGACCCTGCAGGGCTGGCATGAGCAGGCCACACAAGGAAGATGACACTCATCGGTTCAGACACAGGCGGGAAGGTCACAGCTAAGCTCTGGTTGCATGTTCCTGGAAAGGGACGTGTCCCTTGTGGAGCAACCAACGTGCAGATTTGGGCAGAGAGAGGGTGGCCCCCAGGCTCGGAGCTGGCCGGACCCTTCAGGGGTCCAGACCTGGGGGCCTATCTCCCTCTGAAGGGGACAAGGACAAAGAGACTGGTAGGATGGGGAAGGGTCCAGAAACCCCCTTATAGGAGGAACTGCTACAGGATGTGTGCACATGGGAGTCTCACGCTCTAGCCGTGGCCTCTGGGTGCCATATTTCCACTGCTGAACTGCCTGCTCCTCCATAACCAGCTATGTTCTCAGGGATGCCACCCCTTCCTCAGGGACAACGCCTTTTTTGGCCTCTCTTGGGTTGGGCCTCACTTGGATTTGCTCTGCCTACCCCCTCGCCTCGCCCTCGCCTCAGGAGGACACTTACCTACCAGCTCACAGCTTCCTCCCAGCGTTCTGTCTGAGTGTCTCTAGCTGGACTGTAAGCGCTGTGCGGTCCAGGCAGAACATATTGTTGCTGGCTATTGTCTTCCCAGTGCCTTGCACACAATAGAAGCTCAATACATGTCTACGGAGGAGGAGAGAACGTGTGAGGAGGAAGGGAGAGGGGAGTTGAGCTGCCTTGAACACTCTGAGAGCTGCCTTATAAAGGAGGATCAGCCCTAGCTGGTTTGGCTCAGTGGATAGAGCGTCGGCCTGTAGACTGAAGGATCCTGGGTTCAATTCAGGTCTAAGGGCACATGCCCAGGTTGTGAGCTCGATCCCCAGTGGGGGGCATGCAGGAGGCAGCCGATCAATGATTCTCTCTCGTCATTGATGTTTCTACCTCTTCCTTCCTCTCTGAAATCAATTTCAAAAAATGAAATAAAGTGAAGAAGGATTAAACTGGTTCTTCAGCGGCAGAACCATCAGAAGGGAGAGGGAAAGAGAGGAAACATCAATGAAAGAGAAACACCTATCAGCTGCCTCCTGCCAACCCCCACTTGGGATCGAGTCTGCAAACGGGCATGTGCCCTGACCTGGAATCGAACCCGAAACCTCTTGGTACATGGATTGATGCTCAACAACCCAGCCAGGGTTAGGCAACGGTTAGGTTTTAAAAGTCAGAGGTCACAGCTGCTGAGCTTCTCAGGGTGAGTTTAAGCAGAACCAAGAGGAACAGTTCTTAGAAGTGCTGTTATTTGAATGAATGAATGAATCAATGAAACAATGAATGATAAATAAAAGAAGGGAGGGAGAGAGAGAGGGAAGGGTTAGGGTTAGGGTTAGGGTTAGGATTAGGGTTAGGGTTAGGGGTTAGGGGTTAAGGGTTAGGGTTAGGGTTAGGGTTAGGGTTAGGGTTAGGGTTAGGGTTAGGGTTAGAGGGGAAGGAGAGAGAAACGGGAAACCATATTGCCAATCTATCCAGCGACACCAGAGACAAGGAGAGAGGTGTCTTGGGAGCAACTCAGCCCTGACGCCCCTCCCAGCTTTCCCAAAGAGGTCACTTTCCAGAACCTCCTTCGGGCCACTTCCCCAGAGGGGAACCCCCTTAGCATAGGTCTGCCCTTAGGTCAGTGCCTCTGGCCATTTTCTCCTCGGGGCTGAGGTTGGGAAGGAGGAACTTGGCAAGGCCTTGGTCTGCAGAGGCTGGGGATGGGCAGGCAAGTGTCCTGGCTCCGGACCCCTCTGTGTCCCCGTCCTCACGAGCTTCCTGGAAGCAGGGATTGTGTCCTAACCTGCCTCTCTCCCAGCCCTGGCATCCAGGAGGTGCCCAGGGTGTGAGGTGAGCCCTCGGGGCCAGGAGTGGCAGAGGGGAGGGAGAAAGGGGTGTTCTGCTCAGGAACACAGGAATGAGCACCTTCCTAGGAACTAGACAGGGGCTGGGAAGAGCACGCAGCCCCCTGGGGCCCCAAGGCTGGGGCCAGGTTGGACTTGTCTTCTGTCCGTGCTCGGGGCCTGCCTGTCTCCAGCAGCTCCGCTGTGCCCGGTGACGCGTCCATGACTCACAGCCAGCTGCGGGCACGGAGGGAGAAAGTGGCCCCCAGCTGAGCTCAGCCACTCGTAATTAGCCTCAACGCCCCCTCGCCACGGAGAGCCTCCCAGCATCCACACACGCACGTCCCAGGCTGCCCTTTTCCAACCACAGCGTACCTCTCGCTGCTTATTTTAGCCTGATGAAGCCTCCTGAAATGTCAGAGCTGGAACCTAGCTTGGGATCATGCGGTTCAACCCTCTCATTCCACCAGGGAGAAAATGGGGATTCAGAGAGCAAGCGATGTGTTTCAGGTCACATAGCTAATGGTGGCGTGGCCAGAAAGTGACTGCAGACTCTGGGGGCCCAGATCCAGCTGTCCTCAACTCTGGGAGGGAGGGCAAGGGGGACAATCTGCTTCAGGCAGCCCCTCGCCAGCATGCCTAGATTTGAATCCTGATTTGCCATTTATCAGCTATGAGACTATTGGCAAGTTACCCCACCTCTCTGCACCTCTATTTCCCCATCTGTGAAATGGGACTGAGAATGGTTGGTCTGAGGACTGAATGAATTAATAGGTCTGCGTTGCTGAGAGCAGTGCTGGGCACATGACAGCTCTCAGAATGTATTAGCTAACTTTCTTAGGTGCTTGGTGGCAACAGCAACTTGGTCCTTGCTATGCAAAGTTCAAAAATTTGGTTTTATTGGTTCACCCAGGGCAGTGGTCAGCAAACTGTGGCTTGCGAGCTGTGGTTTGCTGCTCTGTTGACTAATGAGTTTGCCGACCACTGACCTAGACTCTCGATTCCAATAATCACAGGCTGTTGTCGTTCCTTGTGATTAAGCCCCTATCCCAGTGGTCGGCAAACTCATTAGTCAACAGGGCGGCAAACTGCGGCTTACGAGCCACATGTGGCTCGCGAGCCACAATTTGCTGACCACTGGCCCAGGGTGAGCAGATTCCAAGAGGCTGGCCAGGCTTACGGCAAGCCGAGGCATGGCCTTGCCATGGGGCCTGAGTTCTAGTCAACACCATTTGCTGTGCAGTTGTAGTAACTGAGATCCATTCAGGACACCGTGGGCACAGGGCTGCTCCCCTCTGCAGCCACCACCTCAGCCCCAAAGACGACAGACACCACAGCAAGGGTGCTTGGAGATTCTCGGGGGTCCAAGCTGCCCTTCTGAATTCCAGAGCAGGCCTCTGTCCTGGGGGAAGTCGGGGCCTCGCACTCACAGGGTGGCTGTGTGGGTGAGATCCTGGGACAGTGCCAGGACGGTCCTGTCCGGCCCTCCTCCTCCCCTGACCTCTGCCCTGCCTACATCACTTGCTGGAGGCCAATGGACTCATCCCAATGCAGAGCTGCCTCCCCTGGGCCCGGCTGGATAAATATTGACAAATTCCTCGCCTTCCAAGTTCCTCCTTTATCAGTCACCACCAGCTCCGGCACCTCACACCAGATGAGCTGTGGTTCCAGAGTACGCACAGGATGGGGTGGTCTCCTTCCAGCCCCCGAGATGCTTGTTGCGTGGTTGGCTCCACTCATCAACGAATACAGGGATTCCCAGAATGCCCTGAAAACTCACCCTGAGCTCTGGACAGTGAGCAACACTCTGGTTTCCATAGGGTCCCGGCCACTGACCACCTCTGCGAAGGGGCTGCTCACAGTGGTCTCGGCCACCCTGGCCATGTTTCCTCTCTCAGGGACAGCCACCTTCCTTTGCCTTGCCCCACCCATCGCATTATCTAGTCTGCAACCAGTTATGTCAGCCACCTCCCCCAGCAGGGCGGGGGGGCTGTCATATAACCACTGCCCCCATGCCTGGCAGGCAGTGTCCAGCCCTCTCCTGCTCCCCAAGTCACCACTGTTCCCCCTTCATCCCACCCAACAGCCTACGATGCCTGAATAAGAAAACTGACTTTTTAAATGTATTATTCTAGCTCCACTGATAGCCTGGGAGGCATCTCAAGCCCCAGTGCCTGCCCTACCAGCCCCAGGTGGCCTCAGCCATTGAGTCCTGCTATGGGGGCCCCACGCCTCCCCAGAAACATCACCTGCCATCTAGACTCCAATCCATGAGGCAGACTGAATGCCTGAGACCAGGAAACTATCCAGAGCCAACCAGAATGTTGTGCCCCTTTGAAAGCTGGGACACTGGACACTAGTTCTGTCCTCAGGTGCCGGGACATGGACTGGGCATTGTCTCCATTTTGGGTCCAGCTTTTTCCCATCATTGACTCACTGGCCAGGTCTCACAAGATGCTGGGCCACCAGGGTCCCTACGCACCAAACAGAGGGCTCCAAGAGTCTCTAGGGTACAAGATGCTAAGGAATCGCCCAGTCTGGTGGAGATCTCCCAGCGTTACATCTGAACATGCTACAGCTCTCATTGATTAGAGCTGCTCCGGCATTGAGTGCTGGGGCTGCCCACAATGCACTAGGCCGCCTGCACCATGAAGACCTGCATCCCTTCCTTCCGTGGAGAAACACTGATTCTAGTCAACAGCATTTGCTGTGCAATTGTAGTAACCGAGGTCCAGGGAGGATAAAGAACTGGCCCAAAATTACACAGCAGCTTTGTTTTCTGGGCAATCCAATGAGCGGGACCCAGGCGTTCTCGTTCCTGAGGATTTCAATGTCAGCTGCTGTCAAAATCCACTAGCAGATTGAGATTTTATGCTTCGGGCAATGGTGGCCACTGGCGATCTCAGAGTGGAAGGTGTGCAGTGATGGCCTCTGCGCTTAATAGGAGGGTTACTGCGGCTGCCTGTGCAGAAGCAATGGGGGGACATTATGGGGCAGGAAACTGCGATTGGAACAGCCAGGGTGAAAAGCACAGATGAGGTCAAGGATGGTGACAACGGCCAGGGGATGGGGTGAGAAGGAGACCCTCTCACAGCCAAGCACACAGATTGGAGAGGTTCTTAACAAAGGATATGATCTGTTTGAATTCCCCGGGAAGTGAACCTGAGAAAAGGATTTGAATATATTGTAGCTTATGTGGAAGCTGATATTAAGGAATAACATTAGGGGAGTGGGGAAATCATATGGGAAAGAGAAGGTAGCCAAAAACATCTATACTAATAAATGGATAATGTACTAATTAGACCGGACGTCCTTCCAGACAAAGCCACAGTGGCTGCGAGGGCTGAAGGGGAGGGCTGAGGGCAGGCCACTGCCATGAGGCAGGCCTCCACCATAGCAGCTGTGAGGGCCAAGGGCAGGCCACTGTGGAGGCCGGCAGTGGCGGCAGCAGCGGGGTGATTGAGGCAGCACCTTCCTCTGATCGCCAGGTCTCACCTCCTGCAGAGAGATGCCAGAGGCACCAGCAGTGGCTGGGGTGATGGGGTCGCACCTTCTCCTGATTGGCTTGGTCACCTCCCAGAGAGGGAGGCCAGACTGCAGCAAGGGGTGTGGGCCTAAGCCATCAATAGGACATCCCCTGAGGGCTCCCTGACTGTGAGAGGGTGCGGGCCGAGGCAGGGCAGTTAGGGGTTATCAGGCAGGCAGGGGAGCAGTTAGGGGCAATCAGGCCAACAGGGGAGCAGTTAGAGTGACCAGGGTTCCTGGGTGCCTATGGCTGGCCTAGGCAAAGCTGCCCAGGGGCCAGAATGGCTGCGGCCAGCCCGGGTGAAACTGGCCTGGGTTCCAGTACCTGCGGCCAGCTAGAGGAGGGAAGCCTGGGTCCCAGGTGGGGTCGAGGCAGAGGCAGTTAGGGGTGATCAAGCAAGCAGGTGATCAGGTAGGCAAGCAGATAAGCAGTTAGTAGCCAGAAGTCCCAGATTATGAGAGGGATGGCCAAATGACAGTTTAGGCCTGACCCCTGTGGGGTGTCTGGCAGTCAGACATCCCCCAAGGGGTCCTGGTTTAGAGAGGGTGCAGGCCGGGCTAAGCGACCCCTCCCCCTGTGCATGAATTTTGTGCACCAGGCCTCTAATGTATTATATGAAGCCAGTTACCCCTGTAGGCAATTGGAGATCAATCTTGCTGGAGATCTCCAGGAGACACTAAAGAAAACATGTCTACTTCATTCCTTGAAAAGCATTAGAGTTAGGGTATTTATGCATTGACTCATGGGAATATTAACTCTCTAGCCCTTTAGGGATGCCCCACATGTAGGAGCAGGCTCTGCAGCCAAAAAAAGCCTCTGGAGCTTGCAATTGGAAGCTACCAAATTGCCATGTGGAAAAACAGTGAGTCCCTGTAAAATAGGGTAAGGCAGCAATAGTATTTGCAACACACATTCTTTACATAAAAGTGGGGTGAGTTAGCCACGTTGGCTTCTTGTCTAAAAATGACTCCATACGTGAACCAGATAAGATATTTCCGAGAGAGAGCCTTGACAACAAAATGCCTAGCTTCTGTGACCCCAGGAAGGCAGAGAAAGAATCTAAAGTACAGTACTATGGTTTTGTCAATTTTGCTTTATGTATTTTGATGCCAAGTTATAAGGTGCATACAAATGCAGAATTATTATATCTTCCTAAGTGAAGTAAACTTTATATCCTTATGAAGTATCTCCCTTTATAACTGGTACTCCTTTAAAATCTAGTTTTATTTTAATACTAGAGGCCCAATGCACGAAATTCATGCAAGAGTAGGCCTTCCTTCCCCTGGCTGCCAGCACTGGCTTCCCTCTGGCACCCAGGACTGGGCTTCCCAGGCAGCCCTTTCATCCAGAAGGTTGTCTGGGAGGATGACTGGTCTAATTAGCATATTATGCTTTTATTATTATAGATAGCTACACTAGCTTTTTGCTTTAGCTAGTGTTGTATGTTATATTTTTTCTCATCCTTTCTCTTTCTTTGTGTCTATATTTCAGGTACATCTCTGTAAACAGTGTATAGTTCAATTTTAGTTCTTATTCAAACAAGTCTGAAAAGCTGAAAATCGCCCTGGTCAGTGTGGCTAAGTTGGTTGACGGTTCAATTCCAACAGGTTGCTGGTTCAATTCCAGGTCAGGGCTCATGCCTGGATTGTGGACTCCATCACCAGTAGGGGGTGTGCAAGAGGCAGTGGATCAATGTTTCACTTTCACATCAATGTTTCTCTCTCTCTCTCCTTCTCTCTCTCCCTTTCTCTATAAAAATCAATTTTAAAACATTTTAAGCTGAAAATCTTTGCCTATGAATGAGAAAATGGAGTCATTTTACATATAATAAATTATTTTTATATTTGGGTTTATATCATATCACTACAAGTGCTTATTATATGTTTTGTTTATTTTATGTTTCCATTTTTCCCTTTTCTTTGCCTTATGTTAGGATTATATTATTTAGTTATCCTTCTCTATTAATTTGGAAATTACTCCTTTACAATTATTTAGTAGCTACTCAGAAATTACAGCATGAATTCTTAACAAATCCTAATATTAATTAATTATTTTAGTCTCTTTCCCCCAAATGTAGGTAGGGACCTTCATGCCTTAACTTCCCCCAAACACAATAATATTATTATTATTTTCCTCTACAGCCAATATTATTTTATATTTATCTATATGTTGACCATTTCGTTGGTCTACATTCCTTCCTGCATCTCTGACCTTTCCTTTGGGATGATGTCATTTTGGCTGAAAAGAATACTATTAATATGAGTCTGCTGGTGATCCATGTTTTCCGTTTTTATCAGTCTTAAAATGTATTTATTTCATTTTCACTCATGAATCATTTTTCCTGGGTATTGAATAAGCTGGAATTATTTCCTTTCAGTCCTCTGAAGAATTCCATGTGTTCTGCCTTTCATTGTTTTCATTAAAAAATCAGTTGTATATCTAATTGTTGCCTCTTTGAAGGCAATCTGTGTTTTTCTGTTTTTAAGATCTCCTTATCTTTGATTTTCAGCTTTTAGTTTTCCTCTAATGGAAATATGTACTCTTTAGTTTTACTCTGGAAGGACTACATGTAGATTCCTTTTACTTATCCTGACTTAGATTCTTGGGGCTTACTGTTGAAGTTTTTCAACAGTCTTTGAAAGTTCTCAGCCATTATCCCTTTATTTGTTGCTTCTGCCCCATTCTCTTAGACTTTCTATCATTTCCCCTGGTCTCTTCAACTCGCTTTTATATTTCCCATCCATTTACCCTTCCATGCTTCATTCTGGATTTTTTTTCTCTCTCACTTCTAATTAACTAATTCTTTGTTCAGCTTTGTATAATATGCTCTTAAACCTATCCTCTGAATTCTTAGTATAAGATATAATTTTTAGTTCTAGAATTTTCATTTAGAAAAAAATACAGTTTTAATTCTCTGCTAAATTTTTCAATAGCTAAATTTTTCAATCGTGTCTTTTATTGCCTTGGTCATGCTAAGCATTGTATTTAAAAATAAATTTTAAATCTGCATGCATAACTCCATCTAGAGAGGATGTTACCTTACATATTTGTTTGAATTGTCTTATCTCATCATGTGTCTGGTTTCTTGTAGTTCTGGGGTTTTGAGGGAGCTTTGTTCTTTGCCAGGTTGCGTGTGTACGTGCCCTGAACATTGTAGTTGCAAAATCATTTGTGGAGATATCTAACCCCAGGATGATAAACTTCTTGCAGAGAGGATTTACAAGAGCCTGACCGCACTAGCCACACAGAGCCACCTTCATCCAGTTTCAGGAACTGAGATGAGTCAAAGCTGAGCAGCAGCCTTTGTGAGAGCAGGCCTGCTTCCGGTTCATCCGGTGCAGATCCTTGGGGTCCCAGCCCAAAGCAAGAGGGCTCACCAAACATTCCTCTTGGTCAGGCTCCCCAGGAAACCATCTTCTCTGGTCAACCTCCCGGCCTCCCCGTTGCTTCCTCCTTTCCCACAGGAAGGCCTTTCTGAAGGCAGGCTCCCCTCGCTGCTCCCAGGCCTCTGCTTCCCCCGCTACCTTATTTCTCTTCTGGGCACTCAGATCTTCAAACGGCTTTTCTGTTTGGTTTTCATTTTTTTAACGTATAGTTTTCCGAGCTGCCTTCGGGAAGAAAGTGAGTCAGAAACCTAGATGCTGTTTCTGAAAGGGAGCAAATGAAGTGTAGGACGTTTCCGAGACATTTGCACCCATGTTGAAAGGGTGTTTTCTTTATAAGACCAACAGTTTACATAACACAGATTAACATGTTTTGAGCTGTCATAACAGAGTTTACTTTTCTGGGTTAAAAGAAAAGATCCAAGATTTATATAATTTATTGGCTTTAATACCAAAGAGGGTTAGCCGGGATAATAAATGTCATAGGAGCAAAGTGTCTGTGTTTTGAAAATATAATTAAATTCTGTGTTCATTTTTAAAGAACCGTGACCCCGGGGAAATTGACAGGACTGGTGGACGGGTGAAAATTTGTGCGAAGGGATGAGGAGTACGGGGGGAGGGCAGGGGAGGGGAAAGAGCACGGAGATCTGGGAGGCCAGTGCAGAACAGTTGGAGGGAGGCCCACGGGGGAGGTTAGTCAGTGGTCAGAGTGGGTTCTAGCGGGCGATCTGATAAACCAGAGAAATGGATTGGGAGCTATTTGTGAAGACTGGACTCGGAACCAGGGCCGATAAATGACCCTGGCGGAGAGTGCACAGAGCAAGGGGGAGGCATCAGAGCACTGATGAGACGGTGGGGAGGAGGGACATGCAGGACCTGAAGGCCCTCGAAAGAGGCTCTTGAAGACTTGGGGATCATAGGAGGCCCATTTCTCCCGAGAGGTGGAGGCTGGGGGTGTGTGGGGGAGGCCTTTGCTGACTTTGAGAGCAGTTTCCGTAGAGTTTCGGGAACCCGGAACTAGTGAGAAGGGGTTAGGGAGCGAGTGGGAGGCCAGGAAGCTGAGGCAGTGTGTACAAACTTCTTTTTTAGAATGTGTGAGGCTCCAAAGGAAGGAGTTGAGTGGTGATTAAAGGAAGAGCTGGTAAAACGATGAGAAGAAGGAAGTCTGTGGGCAGAAGAGGAGGAGCCAGGGCAGATGGAGGGACCACAGAACCCCAAAGATGCAGAAGACCGAGGGAGTCGGTGCCCACCCCAGGGAGCGCTGGACTCCCCAAGAGCTCTTATCATTCCCATTTCTCCAATGAGGCGAGTGGGGCTCAGGCCGGCTCCCACAGTGACTGCTGGAGGAGGTGGGGCTGGGAGGGGACCCAGGTGTATCGGGGTGACAATGCCCACCCCAACTCCCATCGTGACTCCAGGTTTCCATGACCATGACACCCCATCGCCACCACACTGCCACCGTCATCACGCCCACCACGGCCTCCACCACCACAACCGCCGCTGCTACTGTCCACCCCACCACCGTAATTACACTCACCCATGCGAGATTTCCGGTGCCAGACACATGCAGTTCCTGTCGTTGGGGTCTCCTATCCTGAGAACATGTGAGCAGTAAAATAAACTAGTCGCGATAGCCCGAGAAAACCTTTTGGTCATACAGCTGGCCGGTCAGGGGCCCTGCTGGTCCCGTCGTCAGAAGGCCGGTGTTCCCGGCTTTTTCCTCGGGGGAGGGGCACGCCAAAAACGTGTCTGTCCTTTTGTTTGTCTTTTCACACGGCAGGCCTCTGGGGCCTCCCCCATCACCCATTCTCACCCTACCCCCAATGCTCCATTCATTGTCTCTGCACTGGGAAAATTAAAGGGAAAATCCTTAGGGAAGGGAGTGTGTGCGGAGGGATTAGGGCTGGACGGAGACCCAGTCATTCGTGGTTCCCCTCTGAGACGCTGGGCTGCCTGCAAGGACAGACTCCCTGCTCACCAGGGCCCCTTCCCCCTCCTGGCTCACTCCCTCCTTGGTAGAAAGAACCAGGGACAGGGAGCCCAGGGCTGCAGCCTGGTCCTGGCCTCAGCCTGTGTGCCCATGGGCCCTGGGCCCTCCCCAACCCTGCCCACAGTCCCTCTCCCCCAGGCCCTGGGTCTCAGATGTAAAGAGAAGACAGGCGTGAGGATGCTCAGAGAGTTTCCATGCTGACCAGCTTGTTCTGAGCTGCTCTGCCAATCCCCGGCCTAACCGACCCCGGGATTAGAGTGAGTGGAGTCTGGGAATGCAGGAGCCGGCGTCGGGGCAGGGGGTGCAGTGTGGTGAGGGGAATGAGACAGGCTTGGGTTGGAAGCCTCTCTCGGCCCCTCCCACGCTCCGGCTGTGTGGTCTGGGCAGGCCATCCACCTCTCTGAGCTTCGCTTCCTCACGTGTCAGATGAGGACCACATCTGACCGCGGAGAGAGAGGGTGTGTGTGCTACGTGTGCTCAGTGCAGGAAGGCTGGCTGGCTGCCGCCTGCGGTTCTCAGTGCCCAGTGCCTGGAGGAGCAGAGAGGAGTGGGCGTGTCTTGCCCCTGACTCAAGCCCCAGAAGTCCGAGTGGTTCAGGGCTTTGCTACGAACCAAAGAAAGGAACAGCTATTTCTATGGGAGAACATTCATGCATCCCAGCACGATGTATCCCTGGGGACACTCAATCCCCACCAGCAGAGGAATGGCTCGGTAGGTTACAGCACGCCTGCATTATGGAATGTGAGGTAGCCTCGCGGATGGCTGCTTATGAAGGTGGAAAGTTATTGCTAAAAAGTACGAATTGTGCGTATGCTCAGTGTAGCTCCGGTTTTGTAAAAAAATACGCACACACAACCTCACCGCCCTGTCTCCAGCTCTCTCAGGGGGCGCCCCGCAGCCGCCACTAGACTCATCTCGACCTTTGCTGCCTCCCCCACTGGAACCGGGGCCTGGAGGGCAGGGAGCCGTGGCTTTGTCTCTGGGGGCCCCCGGCATCGAGCAGGCACCCAGCAGGCATTTGTGGAATAAATGAATTGGCAACCAGACTCCATGCCACACGTTGCTCCCTGAGAGAGTCTGGGGGGACCTCCCGCTCCTGTGCTTCCTCCTCCTGCTGACCTCTCCCCCCCGCTTCTCTGCCAGCCCGGCAACCGCAGTCCGGTGTCTTCCAGGCCCGAGGGGGCGGGCCCCACGCCGGCTGCCTGTCAGCCTCACCGGGGCCTCCCTCCACGGGAGCTGAGTGAGAGAGCACCAGGGTAGCGCACCGGGGAGGAGGCCCCGGGTGAGGCTGAGAAGACAGGGACCAGGCCGCCCGCAGCCCCTGGGAACTGCCCTTCGGGTACAGCGAGAAATGGGGCTCAGTCACCATCCTGAGAGGTGACGGCCACTGCCAGCTGTAAAACTGCCAGCCCCACACCCGGAGGCAGCCCCGGAAGAGCAGCCATGCCTTCCACGTGTGAGAGCTCCTGTGATGGCAGAAGTGGCACCCGCCAGGCCCTGTGCTCAGGCTTTCCCTGGATCCATCCCCCCAGTCCCCGCAGCCTACACTCCGCACTGCCCAGAGGGACCCACTCAGACACCCAGAGGCGGACTAGCCCTGCCGGGTCATGCACGGGGCCAGGGCCAGGGTGGGGATTCTATCCTAGGCAGCCAGGGTGTGGGGCTGACCGCCTCTGCCCACTGGGTGGGAGTTACACATGTATGTACCTTCTATGTGCTTGGGGCCCTCCCGCAAAGCTGCCATTCCAGAAACGGGAAGATAATAAAATATAGACAAAAATACCAAAGGAATAAGCATCTTGAGAATGGCAGGTTCCTTTCCACACTGCCTTTCCCAGGTCAGTCTTCCGTGGGCGCTGTTTCCAACCCTGTCCCCTGTGTCTGGCCTTGTCCTCTCGTCCATCCTTCAGAAAACCTCCCCCTTGTCCCCAAAGAGCCCTGGCTCTCTGCAGCGAAATTGCATTACGGCCCGGACCCGCCTGCCTGGGCTGCCGGATGCGGGCAGGCATCTTGCGGGCGAGGCAGGGGCAATGGAGACAGATGGCAGCCGGAGGGAGATCTGATTACCTGCTTCCCCCAAAGCCAGTCCGCCGGTAACTGCGTTAGGGCCCATTACTGATGGGCGTCCTCCCGGCGGCTGCTGCAGATTCGGTTTATCTGTGACGTGTCACATCCAGGGAGCTCGGAAACGGACGAGCCGGGCCCCACTTCGGAAGTCCAAGGCCTGGGAGGCGGGAGGAGATGAGGACGGTGGGGACAGGTTGGGGAGCAGGTCAGCCTGGGACAGGCCAGCTCAGGGCAAGGGGGGTCTGGAGAAACAGGGGAGAGAGGATGGCACTGGAGGGGCGGAGGGGGGGCTGGCACTACAGCCTCAATGGCCAGATGCAGAGGCTGGCTTGGATATAATAAATAATAGGGAGCCATGATGGACTCTGGAGGAAGGGGGTGCCTGGTAAATGTGGGTTGGAGAAGGGGAGCAAGTTTGCACCCTTGTCTGTTCCTCTGAGGAGGTCGGAGGATGGAGCCGGGGCCTGGACTCACCGGGTTCAGACAGGGGCAACGTGAAGCAGGGAGACAGGTCAGGCACACGCTAGACCTGGGCCAGGGTGAAACCTTCGTTCCTGAAGCGGCCTGGAAGGCACATGGCTGTGTGATGAGGGGGAGGCACGGCCAGGAGTGGAGTGGAGGGCCCCCGTGCCTGTTTGGATGCCAGTGCCACCGTCTCCCCCCTGATTTTTTTTACAGAGAGGAAGGGAGAGGGAGAGAGAGCTAGAAACATTGCTGAGAGAGAAACATCGACCAGCTGCCTCCTGCACACCCCCTACTGGGGATGTGCCCGCAACCAAGGTACATGCCCTTGACCGGAATCGAACCTGGGACCTTTCATTCCGCAGACGGACGCCCTATCCACTGAGCCAAACCGGTTTCAGTGGGACACTGGCTTTTATTGAGGGAGTAGGGAGTCCCTGGAGGGTTCTGAGTGGAGAAGCAATGTTATCTGGTTCATGTTTTAATATAATTATTCAGGCCACTGTCGAGAATAGAGTAAGTGTGTACAAGGTGGAGAGTGGGGCAGAGAGTTTTATTGTTAGGAGGCCATTGGGGGGACCCAATGGGTGTTGAGACCAGATGGTAACGTTGGACCTGGGGAGAAGTGGTTGGATTATGGGTGCATTTCAAATGAGTCAATGGATTTGTCATGGATTGGACAAGGGAGTGGGGAAAATGCAGGCGTCAGGATGATGGTCTGAGCCACATGGAGAGAGCAGTATGGGAAAGACTGTGGGAAGCTGGATTTGGAGGTAAGCTTTGAGTTTAGTTTTGACTTTGACTTCCCATCAAATATCCAGGTTAGCAGGCAATTTGAATATGCAAATATGGAGTTCAGGGAAAGGCTTGGGCCTAAGACATAAATGAAGGTGTCATCAGCATACAAATAGTATTTAATTCAACGGAGAGTACATTAATTCACCGAGGGAATAAGTGCAGGTGAGAGAAGACACTGATGGGCCGAGTCCCCGGCCTCTCCCCTGGTCAGAGGTTGGAGAGGCGAACAGAAACTAGCCAAGGAGACAGAGGAGCACCTGAGGCGTACGGAGCCCTTCAGGCCAAGGGAAGAAAACACAGGAGATCCTAACCGGTTTGGCTCAGCGGATAGAGTGTCTGCCTGCGGACTGAAGGGCCCCAGGTTCGATTCCGGTTGCGGGCCCATCCCCAGTAGGGGATGTGCAGGAGGCAGCTGATCATTGTTTCTCTCTCATCGATGTTTCTAACTCTCCCTCTCCCTTCCTCTCTAAAAAAATCAATAAAATATAAATTAAAAAAGAAAGAAAGAAAACACAGTGAATTCGCTGAAATATGCATACAAGCTTTCCAAAAGTGGATGCCCTGCAACTGAAATTACACTGACTATATTCTAAGTCAGTGCTTGGAGCCATGCACAGACTCCTCAGAGGCTCCTGGCCAGATAGGCTCTTCACAGCACAGCCTACAAAAGTGAAAACAGGAAACAACCTAAACGCCCACCAGCAGGGGAGGGGGTTGGTTAAATACAGAATGAAATATCCGTAGGAAACCCACATTTCATTGGCTATTTTGAGAATAGTGAATAACCCGTGGACAGATTTATCTTTATGACCTTTTATTTCTTGGAAACAAACAGGTTATGCATTGCTACGGCCAACAGGGCCCCTGCGTCAGTCGGCTGGGGCATAGAGACCACTAGTGGTTTTGAGCAGAAAGGGACTTGGCACAATACCGGGAATGAGGTGTGCACAAAGCTGTGGTCGCTTCATTGTGGAAGGCGGTCAGGGTCACTGCCAGCGTTTAGGGCTTTAGGATGTTGCCTGTGACCTCAGGACACCTGACACTCCAGCACCAACGCAGAGAAAATGCCGGAAGGCTGCCCCCAAATCTCCTGTGGGCCGAAGCCCACATACCTGGCCGAGCTGCCAGGAGAACAATGCTGTGATTGATGCTCCTCTGTCACCTGCCAGATCAGATCTCAGGGAAGTGCCTGCCCGTTGTCTGCTGGGGATTCTGAGAACTGTGGCTCTCTGGCTCCCAGCCCCTGCTGGCCAGAGGAAAGCTCAGATGTGGGGGGTTGTGGGGGAGGAGAAAATGACTTGAGTTGCCAGCTAGCAATACTAGATAGGCGTTCAACTATGTCTTCGCAGAGATGATACGCCTGGAGAAAAGGCTGGCAGCTCACACACAGGGACAACGACCCTTCAAAGATGCCTACGCCCTAATGTCTGGGATTGGGAATATAGTGTGGTACCTGGCACAAGTGATTAAGGTTATGAACCTTAAAATTGAGAGGTTTTCCTGGATTATCTGGGTAGATCCAATCTAATCGCTCAAGCCCTTAAAAGGGGAGAACATGGGAGTGGAAGGAAAACGTAGCCGAAGAGGAAGGCAGGACAGGGCTGACAGAAGGGACATCAGAGAAAGCCGCAGTGTGCAAAGGATGCTCTGGGCGGTTCTGAGATGTAAGTTGCCACATGCAATGACCAGAGAGAGAGGCCTCCAAGAGCTGGGGACTCGCAGGTGACAGCCAGCAAGGAAACAGACTCTGGACCCGAGCAAAGCCCAGCATCCCACAGCCCAGGCACAGACACAGTGAGGGCCCTCTGGGCCATTCAGGGCCTTTCCCAGTAGGTTAAGATTCAGAGCTCGGGGTACATAGCACCCTTTATCAGCAGCCCCATGTGTGCCACCAACAGACCAACGCAGAGGCCCCCTTTGGTTGTGGTGGGAAGAGGACTGGGGTGGTGTCTACTCCCTTCCTGCTCAGCCTCAGGAGGCTCCCTAGGGCCCCCAAGGCCCCCTGGAGCAGAGTGTGCAGAGGGTCCCTCCGCCCCTGAGGGTCTGGCCTTGAGGGAACGGGGGGAGCTCTTCTGGGCTCATTACACTGCCAACACCAGGCAGAGTCTGCCCAAAGGAGAAGGCTTTCCAAGGAAACAGCATTGTTATTCCCAAAAGCAGTCTCCTCGCCCTCTTGGCTCCACCTCACACCGCACATCTGGGACGCGTTTACCAGCAGCTCCCCCCGGGGGCCTGGGCCCGGTGCAGAAATTGAGAAGGCTGGAAGTGAGTAAGACATGCCAGGGCACTTAACAGCACCCACCAGCAGAGTTCACTTTCCCACAGGAAGCCAAATCGGTGAGGGATCCATCGTGATTTTGCAAGATGATTCTAAGGAAAGCCCTCTTGGGTTGTGGCTGTCGAGGGCTAACTCGAATGTCTCAAGGGTTCCTCCTTCTGCCTTGTCCCCCTCCATGTTCTGGAAGCCCAGGTCCAAACTCCAGGGCCCATCTTTCCTCTTTCTATCCAAGCCCCTGCCTCAAGTGTCTGCCCGGGGTCCTGGCTCCCCCAACACTGGGATCTGCTTTGCTCTTACTGTCTTGGTGGAGCCGCTTCTGCTGACCAACTTCCCTACTCTGGTCCAGCCTCCCGTGGCTAGGAAATGAGGTTAGTCCCAGCTGGCCCTCTTGGGATGCACCAAAAGTAGCAGGAAAAGACTCAGAATCCTTTAATCCCATCAGCATCCAGAGGTCATTGCACTCAATCCGGGCAGGGTGCCCAACATCCACTCTTGCTGGCCTCCTGACAGTGGCTGACCAGGCTCTTTCTCACTTTGCCTGGAACTCGGTTTGCCCCCACACCTGTCTGTATGCTCTTGACCTTCTCTCATAAAATAAAATAAAAAAGGGGAAGGGTGTGTCTATACCCAATTGGGTAATATAAACACAGCCACAAAGTCACTTCCTTTCCTCTTACATGACTAGGTTAATGAGGACCAGAGGGAGTTTGTGTGCCTGGAAGACGTGGAGATTCCAGGTCAAAGGCATGTTCCTTCTGTGCTCCTGGAGCTGGCAGTGGTAGTAAGGAGAGGGGGGCCAGCTCACAGAAGATATCTGAGGGGCCCTCTTGTCTCCTTCTAACCATCTGGCTTCAGCCCATCACCTACAAAGGAGCCCTGGGCCACCTCAATGTCTGTCATGGTCCAAACTAGGAAATCTCCTTCCTCTCCCCAGTCCTCTCCTCTGTCTGACAAGCCCTGGGCACAGCAACAGGCACCCAAGGGTGATAATGCAGGCAGATTCTAATAAAGGGTCGTGGCCCCAGGGCCCCACGGCTGCACCGGGAAATGGGACGCCTCTGGAGCAAGGTCAAATGTTTGGGACAAAAGAACACCCTGAGGAGCCGGCAGGAGACAGCAGAGGGGAGATGTGGTCATGGCTCTCAGAAGCTCCTGAGTGAAGTCCAAATGCTCAGAAGTGGCCAAATAAGGCTGTTTCTTGCTTTAACAGCTTCAGAGAACTCCTCCAGCCATGCCTCCCCTCCCTTGGCATAGAAATACCCACCCATACCTGAGCGAACACAAGGTTCAGAACCATATTCCCCCAAAGACTAGGGCTCAAGGTAGCCCTGAGGGGGACAGAGGGGCAGGAAATCCTCAGGGATAGATTCCCTGGTTTTCTTCCAAGACCCCCTGCTTCCTCCTTTTCCCTGGTCCTCTTCACCCCCTGACCAGCTGGTTCCTCTCAGTCTGGGGGAACGGGTGCTTGTAGGTCCCCATTTCCTTGGATATAGGAAGCTGAGAGCCCACATCCTGGGCTTCAGCTCTTCCCTGCAGCTGCCACCACCCTGCTCCCCCCCCCCCCCCCACACACACACACACATCTCACACCTTCACCTGCCCTCCTGCCTCTACTTCCAAGTGAGGAATAATCAGCTAAGGAGGAAGTTTTGAGCTGAGAGTGTTTATCAGGACTGGAAATAAAAGCAAAATGCATTTAGACTAAATGTGGTTCTTTCCAAAAGAACAAGAAGGCCAAATACTGAAAATCACAACGTAACACATTATCTTTATATCCTATATAATAAAGAGTTAATATGCAAATTGACCATCACTCCAATACACAAGATGGCCACCCCCATGTGGACACAAGATGGCCGCCACAAGATAGCCAGCATGGGAAGGCAGTTGGGAGACACCAGGCCTACAGGGGAGAGCAGTTGGGGGTGACCAGGCCTGCAGGAGAGGGCAGTTGGGGGGGACAAGGCCTGCAGGAGAGGGCAGTTAGGGGCAACCAGGTCTGCAGGAGAGGGCAGTTGGGGGCAATCTGGCCAGCAGGAGAGCAGTTAGGCATCAATCAGGCTGTCAGGGATTGGTTAGGGGGTAGTCAGGCTGGCAGGCAGAAGCTGTTAGGGGAAATCAGGAAGGCGGGCAGGTGAACAGTTGGGAGTCAGCACTCTTGGATTGTGAGAGGAATGTCTGACTGCCCTTGAGGGGGGCCCAGATTGGAGAGGGTGCAGACTAGGCTGTGGGACACACACCCCCTGTACATGAATTTCATGCACCAGGCCTCTAGTGTAAAATAAAGAGCTTCATTTTACTCCATAATGTTTAATGGGAGACTCTAGACATAGTCCTATATGAAAGATGTTGTCAGCTGCCACCATAAACTGTCGCCACTAGCATTTAGCATTGTTCTAGAAGAACTTCATAATGCAATTAGATAAAGTAATAAAATAAGAGCTATAAATACTGTAAAGAGAAAGCGTAAGTATTATCATTGGATGACATGATTTTATGCACCGATGTTCTAAAAGAATCAGTCAAAGAACTTCTCTAACAATGAGAGAATTTCAGCAAAGTGGCTATTTTTAAAAGCAAGATGACTTAAACACAAGAAATAGGGTCCGCCCACAAAGATAATGAAATCATAATGTGAGCCAGAGGGGAAATGTGCAAGTCTACACAGGAAGGGCTATAAAACATAAAGGAGGGACTTGACCATGGACTCGAACCCACGGAGAGAGAGAGACCTGGCTCTCAGATAAAAAGTCAGTAACGTTGTAAACATGTCAGTGTCCCCACATGGCATCTATAAATTCAGCGGAATTTCTGGAGATAAATTGAAAAAAAATGATTATAAATGCATGGGAACATAAATATAAAAGAAGAGCCACAAAATTTCTGGAGGGGAAAAAAGTAAACTAACAAGGGAGGAGTCACCCCATAAAACACTTTTGAAAATATTACACAGCTACAATAATTAAAATAGTATGGAACTGGTATAAACACACAGGTCAGTAGTAAAGAATGCAGAAATTTTAAGCTGACCCAAATAAACATGAATATTCCATTCAATAAATTAAGACACTAGCCAGATATTTGGAACAAAGTAAATAAACCTGCATTCCCTACCTGAAATAAATTTTAGCTGCATCAAAGATTCAAAGGGAAAAAATAACAAAACATTTGAAAAATAAAGCCATAAAAGTTCTAGAAGGAAATGTGTTTGAATGTTTTTACGATCTTGAGGTAGGTAACAAAGGCTTTTGTAGTCATGAAACAAAACAGAAGCCATAGCAGCGAAGATTAGTAAATCTTCTACTTAAAAATATTTTTTCAAACTTCCTAAGCAAAATAAAAAAAACAAAGTAAGGGGGGAAAATGCCTGCAAGACATATGATGAAATGCTCATTTTCCTAATTCATAAATGACATATTTATATTTTTTTTAAAAAAGAAGGAAAAGACAATAACCCAGTGGGGTAATATGGCCAACAGGTCACTCACAATTTCTACTGGCTAATAAAAATACACAAAATGTTCCATCTCACTAACAATTCCAAATGCAAATGAAAACAAGATTCAGTTTTTCCCTTATCAGATTGGCAAATATTAAGAAGATTCGTAACTTTGGGTGTTGTGGAGGTGTGGTTACACCGCCTGCTCATACAACGCTAAACGGAAAGAAACCTACCTTCTGGAGAGCGATTAGGTCTTATCTACTAACATGTAAAAGTTCAGGTTCTTTGACCTAGAAGTTTAAATTCTAGGATTTTATCCCACAAAAGCATTTATCCAAGTGCCCAAAGGTAAAGAAACAAAGATGTTCACTGCAGCGTTGTTTATAACTTTTTTTTTTTTAAGTTGGAGGAATAACCCAGAGGTTCCTTTATAGGGGAGTGGTAAAATAAATGATAGTGCTTCCATGGAGTGAACTACTCTGCAGCAACTAAAAAGAAGAAAGCCCTGGCTGGTTTGGCTCAGTGGATAGAGCGTCGGCCTGTGAACTGAAAGGTCCCAGGTTCCACTCCAGTCAAGGGCACATGCGCTGGTTGTGGGCTGGATCCCCTGTGGGGGACTTGCAGGAGGCAGCTGGTCCATGATTCTCTCTCATCGTGGATGTTTCTATCTCTCTCTCCCTCTCCCTTCCTCTCTGAAATCAATAAAAATATATATTTTAAAATAATAAATAAAAAGAAGAAGAAAGCTATCTATACTATTATGGGGAAACGTCTAAGACAATAAGTGAAAAAGCAAGTTGCTACACGTACAAGTCATAGAGCCTACATTTGTAAAATGATATTTAAAATAATGTGCTTCAATTTGCCTTGACCCGGCCACTCCTCCTCCCTCAGAGGTCCCTAAGGAGGCTTAAGGCACAAAAACAGAGGTAAAGGGAGGCAGAATAGTGCTAGTTGGGGCCCTGGCCTCAAACCCAAATTCCAGTGAATGGAACAAAGGCCCCTCTGACTGCAGAGGACCCAGCCGTTCGCAAGGCTTATGCTCCCCCCACCCCCACCTGTCACCCCATCTGAGGCCACAGCCTTGACTGAGGACAGCCCCATCCTACAGGGTGCACGGGTGCATCAGCTTTGCTCAGAAGACCCCCATCTTCTGGTGGCTCCAGCGTCCTTCCCTTCCGAGTGTGAGGGTGGACGGAGGTGGACTCAGGGGGAGACACGGAAGGGGGTTGACCCATCTTCTGGGGTCAGAGGTGATGAGCCCTCCCGGATGCAGGGGGTGGACCAGAGCCAGGAATTGCAACAGCTGGCGGCTGTTTGTGGGCGAGTGGATAGGCGGCCTGCGGTGGTGAGGAGGTTTGTGGGAAACGTGGTTGGCAGAAATAGCCATGATGGTGTGCACCGTGGCCTCTGGGGAGGGGACCCTTGCCCTCAGGCAACTCCCCCAGGGCCTGTCCCAGGGCACCGCAGGCCACCTGCCTGCCCTATGGCCTTGAGTCACTTCCTGTGTTTTTCCATTATCCCCAGGTAGACTCCTGACTCACAGCCCTCCTTCCCTTCCTGGCCCTCTGTGACACAGGGACAAGGACAAAGGGGCCAATGCCCCCCCCCATTGCCTCCATACCCTCTGCACCTCGGTCTCCCCATCCCTAGCACAGAGCTGGTCCCAGCACTGGGAGAAGCCAGCTGAAAGGTCATCTCAGTCAGTGTCCGCGTCCGTCCCAGCGCGCACGGGGCTCCTCATGAGCTCCCTCCCTCGGAGAGAAGGCCCGGAGCACTTCCTGTCTCTAGTTTCAGCAGATGCCGCCTTCTCTCCCTGGCCCTGTACCCTGGCTCTGCTCTCTCCTCTCCCGCATGACAGCAAACACCCTCAAGGGTGAGGCCATATTTCATTCCCTCAACAACAGATTCCTAGTTGCGTCAGAGTCAAGCTGAGTCTCCAGGGCAGGAGCCACAGGCCCAGCTGGTGGAGAAACACAGACACCGAGTCCGCTGGGGAGGCCACCAGCCTGCAGGACAGACACTGCGGGCATCCACTCAGCCTCTGTCCCCCTGCCCCTTTCCCCCTTTGAACCCAGCCCACGCTTCACACAGCCCACCGATCGGGGAAGCCTCATTCACCCTACCAAGAGTGAGCAGAGGAATGAGCCTGTGTCCTAGCCCGGGTCGATGAGAGCCGAGGGTAAGGTTGCACTTCGGGCAAACTTTTTCCTGATCTTAAAAACAGACCCACAAAAACCTCCAGATGTATCATGACTGGATGTGATGTCTGGAACATCAGCAGCTCTCTTGGTGTCATGAGGGGAGCTTATAGCCCCCGAGGAGCAAGCTGACACGGAGGAGAGCAAAGCAGAAAGACGGGACCTGGATGCTTGATGAGGTGGTAGAGCCATTCCTTCACTGTCCTGCAGCCATCCCGCCTAGGGACTTCCTGTCCTGTGAAATAAACACTTTCTGAATTGCCTGCAGCTTTCTGAGTTGCGTTCCCTGTGACGTACAATCCAAGGGTCCCTATGATGCAACGAGGGGTTTGGGAAGCCTGGGAAGGAAACCAAGGGAGTCGTGATGAGAAAGGAGGGTGTGTGGCCTGCGGAGGAAGGTCACATTTTCCAGTCCTCTGGTTCATGTTTAGCCCCAAGACATGAAGCCCAGCCATCTAGACCACGTGTGGGCAAAGACAGAGACGCAGGAGGTGAAGCGATGGGACTTCTAGTTCCGTGGGATACGAGAGAGGTGCCGAGAGGCTCATTGCCGCATGGTGTATACTTGTTTACAATTCTTTTAAAGAGTGGAAGCAGCCCAGGGGTTCGCTCACAGAGCCCTGGAGTAATAAATTACAGTACACCCCTCACGTGGGAGCAGGGTATCAACGGGGACCTGAAAGAGGGGGTGACAGGTAAGCAGGCACCCAGGGGCACAAGCATCTGGCAGCTCAGCTCCGTGTTTTTCCTAAAATGTTTGTCTTCGTTGGAGAAAACTCCCTTTACTCCACTTTCCTGGCCCGTGGGGGGGGGGGGGGGGGGGGGCTCTATAAATCTGTTTTCATTGTCCCGGCTTGTCTCTTCTCCAGGAGCTTACTTTCCTCTGCAAACTCAGCATTCCCTCTCTGCTGCTCGCACAGAGACCCTGGGCACACCCAGCCCAGCCCCGACGGCCAGGGAGCCCCCGATGGCCGATGGCCGGGAGCTAGTGAAGGGCCCGAGAAGAGGCTGGGCCACTTCCTCCTTTATGTCCTGCCGCTAAGCCCCTCCCCTCCTCGCCACAAACTGTCCCGATCCCGCCATTAGTTGGGAGGTGGAACCTCTGCAGGAGAGAAAAAGTCCAACTATTATACGTTCTTCCTTCCCCTGACTGGATGGGATGGGCAAGGTTTCCATGTTAGAGAAGCAACCACATTGCTTTTCTTCTAGAAAGTTCTCAGGGCTTCGGGGCCCTTTATTAGGACACCCTCCACCAGCCTGGGATAGAAGCCGGTCTGCCCACCTGAGACCTTGCCCCCCCCCCCCCCGAATCTCCTTTGACTCTAGCGAAGAAGAGGTCACCACACACCATGGCCCCAGCCAGGCCACCTGCCCCACGGCCGGGCACAGAGGCCTGTCTTGTCATCCTCTGACATTCTGGGGGCCCTCAGAAAGAGAGCGGGACATGGGGACAGAAGCTGAGGCCTAGAGGGAGGAAGAAAAACAAAGGCGACTGGGAAGGAAGGAGATGGAGACAGGACCAATGAGTGACAGCGCAAAGGAGAAGGGGGTAAGAGTGGAGAGAGAGTTGAGGAGAGAAAAAGACAAATATGGGGGAAAAGATTAAAAGTCGTGGTAAAAAAGAGGAATGAACATGGCTTCTTACACCCCTCCACCCTCTCAGGGTGGAGGCGTGGCCAGCCTTAGAGTGAATCTGTCTCCCAGGAATTAGCCCCATGCCTGGACCCAGCTCTGGGGCAGATAAAGGATGAGAGGGCTTCTGCCAGGGCCTGGGGGGATGGGGAAGAGAGTCAGCAGGTCTACCTGTGGTCCATCTCCACCAAGCACAGGCAAGAATGCAGCGGGAGAGACTGTGATTAGACAACAGGAAGAACTTGAGGGCCTCTGGGCCCCGGGATACTTCCCCACAGGGCAGGGAGTTTGAGGAGGCAGGGAGGGAGGGGTCCGTGGAGAGGGAGCTGACCAGCCTGACAGGCCAGGACTGAAGACTTCTCCCACCTCCTGCTCCAGGATGGGTGAGTCAGAGATTCCATAGATTTCCCTCTCTTCCTTGGAGCAGGGATGCTTGACATTCTCCTGAGTTTTATCTCCTGCTCCCCTAGTGAAATCTCCAACCATTCTCCAACCCTCCTTTCTCCAAGGCTCCATGAATCACTGTGACTGCAGAGCCCCTTCCAGCATCCGCCCAGGGCCCGCCTCCAGTCGCCCTCTCTTCCCGGCTTTGCCCATGCTGCTCCCTCCACCTGGCACCTCCATCCCGGAGCCAGCTGCTTTGCACCCACTGGGAACAGGGTTAGGCAGCCTCTGCCTGGCTGGCCAATAGGCCAGAGCCAGCACATAGCAGGCTGAGTGACTGAATGTATGAATCTGTGAATCAATGAGTGCAGAAGATCAAGGGGGAGACAGCTCAGGCCCCTCCCTCAGAGAGCCTGAAGCCTGATGGTGGAGACTCGGCCTGGGCCTCAGGAAACACACAGTCTGATGGTGGAGACTCAGTTTCTGCCTCTAGGAGTCCCCAGGGAGCAGAGCTGTGAAACTCAAAGGAAAGAGCCCCCTGGTGGGTCTGCAGCAGGGTTCCCTCTGGACCTTTTAGCGGGTGAGCCTGCACTTAGCTCAGGCCTCGCACATCCCTGCTACCGGGGAGGGGCTCTGTGACTCGGTCAGGAGGAAAGGGGAGTTGGAAGGAACCCCATGGCCCGTAGGCCTCCCTCTGAGGGCTATTCTCTGCTGAGGAGCTCCCCGGTGATCAGGAGGACCGGGGCCTCTTCCATCCCTGCCCCCAGTGCCAGGCACAGGGCGCACATTGTGGGTGCCCGGAGCATGGATGAGAGCAGAGCTGAGATGAAGGACTTTGAGCACCAAGAAGCCAGATCAGACGGGCCCGGGCCCAGGGACACAGCTGCCTGTCCTAGACCTACGGTGAGCTGGAGATACAGGGAGCACAGAGTGAGGCGGTAGGGACTGGGGTGTGGGCTGGTGTTGAGGGAGAAGCCGGGGAGGAGGAGGCCGGAGAGGACAGAGAATCCCTCCACCACCCCTGCCGGGTGGGCAGCCCTGCAAACTGCCCGGCCTGGCGTAGAGGCTGGTCCGGGATCAGCATCGCTGTCTCAGGGAGGCGGGTGAGTTTCCATGAGTGAATCTTTTCCATCCTCAAACCCAAACCTCGTCTCCAGCAGGCAAAGCTGCCTCGCCCTCTTTCCAAAACAGCACGGGTCTTTGAAGGTGCCTGGGGCAGACCTCCGCCTCTTGCAGGCAGCCTTCTGGGGATGCCCCTGTGGCCAGAGAGCAGCAGGGACCCTGGTCAGGGTGAGAGAGACCTTCTCCTAAACCCCATCGCCTCCATGTTCTTCCCCAGGAGATGAAATGTCCAGGATGGCCGAAACCGGTTTGGCTCAGTGGATAGAGCATCAGCCTGTGGACTGAAAGGTCTCAGGTTCGATTCCGGTCAAGGGCATGTATCTTGGTTGCGGGCACATCCCCAGTAGGGGGTGTGCAAGAGGCAGCTGATTGATAATTCTCTTTCATGGATGTTTGTAACTCTTTATCCCACTCTCTTTCTCTCTGTAAAAAAATTAATAAAAAATATTTTTAAATAAAAAATAAAATAAATAAATAAAATTAAAATTTAAATGCCCAGGACGGGGCAAAATGGTGAGGGCGGGCCTTCCACGCAGAGGACGAGGACGAGGGGCGGGCGAAAGGCAGGGACACCTTGGGCCATGCAGGGTCGGAGCTGATCGCCAGGGAAGGAGTGAGTGCTGAGACATGCATGCAGCTAGGTGTTAGCCGTTGGCGACCCACCCGTCCATCTGCTCCTCCGTAACTGGCCGTCACAGGGAAGGGATGTGTTTCGTTAACCAGCACTTACAGAGAGAGGTAAATCACTGGGCCCTTACACATATGGACTCACGGCATCCCCAGAACAAACCTGTGAGGACAGCACTGCGGCCACCCCCAGTTACAGGTGGGGAAACTGAGGCCCAGAGAGGGCCACATCGCTGGAAAGTGGCTGAACAGAATGCAAAACCCAAGCATACTGCCCCCACTGCCCCCTGCTGTTACCAGGGTCTCAGGGCCTGGCAGGGGTTAGGGACAGTCGGAGGTCAGAAGGGCGTGTCAGGAGGGCATCCCGCCCTCAGGGTGAGCAGGTCCTCTGGGGAGCGGGTCAGAGGCTCCCTCTCCCCAGCCGGAGCCGCAGAGAGAGGCTGATGAAACTGCTCCCCCTGGTGGGGTGGCGTGGGGGTGGCGCTGGCCCCGCCCAGGGGGTGTGCCTTGGATGACAGGGGCCTGGGCCAATGGCAGGGCCCCCTCCCCCATGGCCAGCATGGAAGGAGCCCCTCCCTGGTATTTCTACTATCTTGAGAAGAAAGAGAGGAGGGAAGAAAAGTTGGCCAGAACGCCAACTGAGCGTGCCACTTGGTTTAATATCCAAATCCCAGTTCTCCTGCGGCTGGAGCTCCCTCCTACTGCCCCCTCCAGGGAAAGCCGGGCCCCGCCCGGGCCGGAGCAGGGAGCCTGTCCCCACCACCCAGGGCCCCAGAAATGGAGGCCGTCTCCCCTGTAACCTGCAATGGCCCCGCCCTCGCCCCCAGCCCCCAGCCCCACTCTGGCTGGAGGTGGAGAGAATCTTTCCATCCTCAAACCAAAAGGCCTCCATCATGGCCTCCCTCAACTCTAAGATGGGGAGGCCCCCAGCGAAGGGACTGCACTTCCCACCTGCATCAGAGTGTGTGCGGTAAGCTGTTTGAAGGAGGACAGTCCTGAGAAATGCCAGCGGGTATCCCTGGTCCCTGGACGAGAGGTCAGGGCACCCACTGTAGTCATGATAGCTGGGGGAGGGGTGGGATGAGGGCGGGGAGAGTGGGCACAGCTTCTGATTCCTCACCCCCCCCCACTCACACATCCTCACACACACATACACACACACACTCACACACATACACACACTCACACACACTCACATACACACATACTAACACACACAAACACACACACATATACTCACATACACACACTCACACATACACACACTCACACACACTAATACACACTCACAAAAACACACACACACACATATACTCACATACACACACTCACACATACACACACTCAAACACACACACATATACTCATATACTCACATACACACACTCACACATATACACACACTCACACACACTAATACACACTCACAAAAACACAAACACATATACTCACATACACACACTCACACACACTCAAACACACACACATATACTCACATACACACACTCACACATACACACACTCAAACACACACACATATACTCATATACTCACATACACACACTCACACATATACACACACTCACACACACTAATACACACTCACAAAAACACACACACACATATACTCACATACACACACTCACACATACACACACTCAAACACACACACATATACTCACATACACACACTCACATACACACACACATATACTCATACACACACTCACACATACACACACTTACACACACACACACATACCCCCTCCCAGACCACTCATCATCCCAAAGGCTTCCGTTGTGCCTCCTCTCCGAAGCCTTCCCGTGTCGCCCAGGGTCTGAAGCCAAGTGTCCTCTCCCCTCAGGGCCTGCATCTCCTCCCCTGGCTCTGAGCTCAGTGTGCGGGGCGGCCTGCTTGCTCTTCAGCCTTCCCAGCTCCGCTCACACGCACTCGTAGACACACACACCTATGCATTCACATACTCACAGATGCACATTCACATGCACTTACACACTCACGCACATATTTACACCTACAGAGACCTGCAGGTGCTTGTATGCACACACACTCCAACACACGTACACACACACTCACTCGCACGCTGTGCGCACACATTCACGCAGCACTCTCAGATACACCCGCACTCACACCCATCCTCCTCCCTCGGAGGGTTAGGACGGCGCTGGGTGGGAGAGGGGCCTTCTGGGAGTTCGGCATTGCTGGTAGTGCCAAGGGGGGGGTGAGCCGAAGCCTGGCACAGGGCAGGCGCCCAAAGTGAGGGAGGATGCCGTGGGCCTGTGAGGGGCCGGGCCTGTGAATGGAGTGGGCACCGCTCATGCCTCTCCCGGGCCCGCTCTGGCCAGGCCGCCTTCACTCCAGCATTGTCTCCGGAGCCTCGGGCAGGGTTCCCAGGCTGGCTGACCCGGGGGCCTGGCCAAACAGCCCTCCTCTGCCCTCCCATCCCCCTCTCCCCTCAGGAGGCCCGGCTGTGGGGAAGTGGGGGAGAAGGAAGCATCCGGAACCCCTGGCCTCCCGTGCCCCAGCCCACACAGGGTGCCGAGGAGCTCAGGAGGGAGGTGTGGCCCCAAAGGCCGGCCTCCACAGCCCCTCCCCCTTCCCAAGGCGGGCAGGCGTGGACCTCCAGCCCAGGACACTTTCATGATTCATGTCCACCCCCATACCTGGGGTCCCGGCTGTCACAGGCTGGGCTTAACCTATGGCTGCCCCCGGCCAGAGGAACGAACCCAATGGGCAAGAAGATGGGTCTCACCAAAACCGGTTTGGCTCAGTGGATAGAGTGTCAGCCTGCAAACTGAAGGGTCCCGAGTTCGATTCCGGTCAAAGGCTTGGTTGCGGGCACATCCCCAGTGGGGGGGGGGGGGGGGGGGTGCAGGAGGCAGCTGATGGATGATTCTCTCTCATCGATGTTTCTGACTCTCTCTCTCTGTCTTCTTCTCTGTAAAAAATCAATAAAATATATTAAGAAGAAGAAGAAAAGAAGAAGAAGAAGAAGAAGAAGAAGAAGAAGAAGAAGAAGAAAAAGAAAAAGAAGAGGAAGAAGAAAAGAAGAGGAGGAGGAGGAGGAGGAGGAGGAGGAGGAGGAGGAGGAGGAGGAGGAGGAAGAAGAAGAAGAAGAAGAAGAAGAAGAAGAAGAAGAAGAAGAGGAAAGGAGGAGGAGGAGGAGGAGGAGGAGGAGGAGAAGGAGAAGGAGGAGAAGGAGGAGGAGAAGAAGAAGAAGAGGAAGAGGAGGAGGAGGAGGAGGAGGAGGAGGAAGAGGAGGAGGAAGAAGAAGAAGAAGGAGGAGGAGGAGGAGGAGGAGGAGGAGGAGGAGGAGGAGGAGAAGGGTCTTGCCCAGGCTCTGCGGTGCCTCGTTAATGGGATTTGGGCAGCACGCCCTCCCTGGCTGTGGGGTGAGAGTAAGAAGCCCCGGTCCTGCCTTCCTGGGGCTTTGCCCTGGAGACATCCCTTCGTTCCTGGGGCCAAACCCAGTACAGATCTCCCCTCAGGCGCCCTCCGCCAGCCCTGGCTTAGAACCTTCCCAAAGTTCCCCACTGTATGGGGTTTATTTTTGGTGTGATAAAAATGTTCTGGAATTAGATAGTGGTGGTGGTTGCACAACACTGTGGCATTAATAAAAGTCATTGAATTATACACTTTAAAATAGCTAAGTAGCCCTGGCTGGTTTGGCTTGGTGGATAGAGCATCGGCCTACAGACTGAAGGGTCCCGGGTTCAACTCCAGTCAAGGGCACATGCCCAGGTTGCAGGCTCAATCCCCAGTAGGGAGCATGCAGTAGGCAGCCAATCAATGATTCTCTCTCATTGGTGATGTTTCTCTCTCTCTCCCTCTCCCTTCCTCTCTAAAAACAATAAAAATATTTTTCATTTAAAAAAAAAAAAAAAAGATTCCCCACTGCCCTTCAGACAATTCCTTCAACATAGCGCATTGCGTGGGATCTGACCCGCTACCCCTGCACCCACCTGCACCATGATCGTCATTCTCTGGAACACCCACCCATCCACCCAGTTCTGGGATTCTCCCACCTCCTTCCAGGCCCTCCTCCCCATCCACCCATCATCCCAAAGGTTTCTGTCCATCTCCCCTCCGAAGCCTCCCTGTCACCCCCCAGGGGCTGGATCTGAAGCCAAAGCATGGGTGAGAGGAAAGCCCATTGTCTTGTCCTCCTCTCTTGGGCCCTGCACTCCTCTCTCTGGCACTGAGCTCAGGGCGTTGGGCAGCCTGCTTGCTCTGCAGCCTTCCCAGCTCAGCCAGGCGCTCCGGGAGGAAGGGAACAATCTGCCCTGCACATCCCTCAGCCTCAGCACCTGGCCCGGAGGTGGTCATTGTGAGTGGGTGAGTGAATGAATGGACAAGTGAGTGAATGTATGAATGGACAGCCCATATCCACCCAGCCTTTGGGGCCGTGGTGCACACTCACACTTCTCCCAGGGCTGGCCGGGCAGCACAAACACCTCCCTCGGCTCTTCCCCCGCTGCCATCAGGGGCTTCTAGAGGGGCAAAGCGCTTACTGGAGCCCTGCCCCCCTTCCTAGCAGTGGCCTAGCCAACCCCTCCCACCCCCGCCCCCCCCCCCACACACACACATCACTGCTGCTCTCTGTACCAGCCAGAAGTTAGATGCCCACCTACTGTGTGCTAGGTGCGCTGGCCTGACAGGGTAACAGGGTTGGGGGAGGGGGACTCCTTGCACAGACACCCTCATCCCAACACACACACACACACACACACACACACACACACACACACTTATTGGCCCATCAGGCCCTACAGATGAGGCGGGGCCACCTGACAAGAAGAGGACACAGGATGGGGTTTGAGAAGAAGGCCCGTCCCCGGGCAGCCACAGGATGAGCACTCATCCCCCTCCTCGCTCTGTCTCCGCCTGCTGGTGAGCTTGGGCGAGTCTCCCCTTCCTTTCCATAAAGTGGAGCTGATCATCCCTGCTCGCTCACCCTCGGGGCTGCCCTGTGACCAGACAAAGCGATGCCCGCCCATGCAGTCCAGCGCCTACTGGGCTCTACATCCAAAAACTGAAAGGCTCCTTTTATCATTCTCATCTGGGGAAGCTCCCCTGCCTCTCCTTCAAACACGGCAGCTCACCTCCCTGCGGGATCCCCTCACGAACAGCCGTCTAGGGTCCCCTTTGTCTGCAGGATGAAGGCCCGTCCAATGGTCTAGGAGCTCCTGTGGGTGGAGCCCACTTCTCCATTTCATCTCCCGATGCTCTCCTCTCGGGCATTTCCAGCGTTCCCTCCCCGCCCTGTCCCATCGCGCCCCGCCCTGTTCCCTCCCCGCCTGTCCCATCGCTCTGCCTCCAGCCCTTCACCCACGCTGCTCCTCCTCCCGCAGCGCCCTCCCCCATGGCCACCTATTGTGTTTCTCTCCAACTTACCACCACCCCCTTGGGGGACCAGAAACGACCTCTCCTCTTCCCTAGAGGATGTGGTTCCCCCCAGTGCCACCCCAGCGCATTGTGCTCATCAAACGAGAGCACACCCCTGGGCTAGAGACACTTCATGTTCACTGACTCACCACAGCCCGTGATGGGGGTACCGTTAGTACCCCATTTCACAGGGGGAGAAATCGAGGCATAGAGATGCTAAGAACAATGCCCAAGGGAGCGTCAGACCAGGGTCTGAATCTGATAGACACGCATCGGCGCCCCCACACAGGCCTCTAAGCACCACAAGGAGCCACTGCCTGTTCATCTCTGCATCCCCCTGCCCAGCCCCTACCTGGCTAAGAGCAGGCACTCGATAAAAATACACATGTGAAGCCTCCATTACGCACCTACCTCACTGTGCTGGGAGCCCCTGCAGGGGGAGGCCCAGAGACTGGCTCAGGGGGGTCCTGGGTAACGTGGCCCGTAGATCCACAGGGCCCTCAGACCTGGGAGTGCAGACTGAGGCTGGAAGAGGTGGGCCAGCAGCTCTGGGGTTGGCCGCTGGTTAATGATTAACCGACCCCCTGTGGTCATGCCAAGGTGTGTGTGCGAAGAGCCCACAGTGGGATGGAGGGGGAAGGGGAAGCAGGCAAGCTCATCAGAGTCCAGGTGCAAGGCACTCAGGAACCAACCCAATGGCTCACCCCCATTTAACCGGTGAGGAGACGGAGGCCCAGGCGGTGGAAGGACTAAGAGCACAGCAAAGGCCCGGGAAGGCACCAGCACTGTCTTAGCCTCTTCTCTCCTCCCGGTGGGCTGACCTACGCTCCCTCCCCCTGCAGGTTTTGGTAATTCACTTCATGCAGCCCCAGCCCGGTAACCAAGAGGCCTGGACTCTCCGGCGATCCCAGCCGAGGAAGGGGTGCCCTCGGACAGCCTCGCCAGGCGGCGGTGCGGCCGCAGGCCCTGCAAAGACAGCCGGGAGAGGGGCTGGGAGGAGGCCAGCCGCTAATTGTGGAAAATAAATCAGCGACGTCTAAACCACGCCGCTGAAGGAGGGCTGTGGCACGTAGACATGTTTCCCTTTGTGCTCTTGCTCACCAAGCCTAATTGTTAACTGAAGGCCGTGAGTTATGTGTTTCCTGGAGACCAAAGAAGGAGGCGAAGGAGCCGGGAGAAGAGCCCACAGGGGCAGCTTTCGGGCTGGGAGGGTCTCTGAGAGCCGGCGGCTGAGGAGGCAGCGCTCCGGGCCTGCACCACCCCTTCCTCCCGGACTTTCAGAGCACAGGGTTCACGTCTCTGGTTCTTCACCAAAAACATAGGGAGTCAGAAGCTGGCCCTGGAGGGATGGGATGGGGCTGCTGGATCTCCCAGTTTAATCAGAAGACAAACCTCCCCATCTCTGACCCTGATCTCATAGGAGCAGTGCCATGTCTCCCCTCAGACTGGGGCTCCCTGAGGACAGGGCTGTGTCTCCCCTCAGACTGGGGCTCCCTGAGGACAGGGCTGTGTGTCTCCCCTCAGACTGGGGCTCCCTGAGGACAGGGCCTTGTCCCCTCAGACTCGGGCTCCCTGAGGACAGGGTTGTGTCCCCCTCAGAATAGGACTGAGCCGCATTTTCCCCATAAGCCTGGGGTCTCCCTGGATACCTGGATTATGTTGTGTGTGTTTTCCTTCAGACTAGGGGTTTCCATTCTGACCCTCTGAGGCAGGGGAATGGTCTCTCAATGAAGTCAACCCCACCCTGCAGCTATCGATCTGGGTTGATGAACTAGGTTCCTGAGCCACCTTCACGGTGGGAAATTCTCAGCATACGCCCTGTTGCTAGAGAAGGAGGGGCAGGGAAGAGGAAGTAAGGGGTAGAGAAGGGGTAGGGAGGGCAGGGGCAGGGAAGGAGCAGGGAGGGCAGGGGCAGGGAAGGAGCAGGGAGGGCAGGGGCAGGGAAGGGACAGGGAAGGGGTAGGGAGGGCAGGGGCAGGGAAGGGGTAGGGAAGAGTTAAGGAAAGCCCTGCTGACTGCAGCTAGCAGGGACCCCTCTCTCCCACGCTGCCCTCCCCCTCCTGCCTGCTGCCAGGCTGGGTTTGGGCTCTGATGGGTTCCAGCTGACAGCTGGGCCGCTTCCATTCTGACCCTCAGGCGGCTGTGTCCTGTGATGACCCCAACACGGTGCCCCCAGCCACACAAGCCAGGGGTGCTGGCACCAGGATGGAGAGAGATGCAGGGAGAGAGGATGCTGGGGGCTTGGGGGTCCCACTGACGCCCTCCGAGGAGCCCCTGGCCTGTAGCCTGGAGGCTCGGAGGGATGGGATGGGGCTGCCTGCCCTCGTGGGCTGTTTTCCTCTGCTGCCATCACCCTGGGGGGCAGCCTCCACAGGGCCTCCAGCCTGGGCAGCAGCCCGTGACTCCACCAGCTTCCCCTCGGCCGGCCGTTGAGTCATTCCCAGAAGTCTGTGCGAGCAGAGGCAGCAAACCCTTCCCAGCGCTGAGGAGAGAAGGGCGTGCACTCAGCACCGGCCAGACGTGGGTGCCCAGGGCAGGGGCCTCCAGCCTGGTCCCGAGGAGAAGGCTGAATCTCAGACGCCGAGAAAGCCCTCATTTGGCTTCCCAGACACTGTCTCTGTCACCCTGCACATCCCTCCTGCCCACTCTCTGAGGTCTGGGGCCTTTCTCGTCTGTACCCCTGTCTCTCACCCAGGCCTCCTCTCAGCATCCGTGGGCCGCCTGGGACTCAGCTCCAAGGTCACCTCCCCTGGACACGCCCCAGCTCTCCTGGACCATCCTCCTTTGTTTCCCCTCAGTGCCACGCACCCTTTTACTACTTTCCACATTCCTTCTTTGGCTAGGCAAGGAAACACAACGGACGGCTGGGGCTGCATTCCATTCCCCTGTGTGTTCCTGAAACCCGGGCACATAGTGGGTGCTTGTGTTAGTGTTTCCAAAGACAGGTCTGTCCGGGAGTTCAATAGCATCGCTGAGACCCTAATAGCCATATCTGCTGGTCCCAGTGTCTTCCGATGGCCCACCGATCCCCAGGCAGGCCTGGGAGGTTCCTCACCTGGTGCAACGGCTGCTGCCAGAGGCCCCCAGGACCACCCACAAAGGGCACCATCAGCGTGCCCGAGCCCTTGAGGTACCAAAGCTGTACAGAGGTGTGTGATAAGGAGAGGGAAATGCATCCCCCTTCCATTCCCACCCAGGAGAATCCAAACACAGAGCTGTGTGTGCCTGGTATCGTATGGAAGCTTAGGAGGGAGTGTGGTGGGCTGGCTTTCAACATCCATTCATCCCACGCTGTGCGAGGTGCCTCCTGAGGCTGGAGACAGGGAAGGCGTTTTTGAGCTACATTTCCCAGTGTCCTTTGCTGTTAGGATTCAAGACTTAGATTCAGAATTAATCAATCAGATGCACTTACATGAGGTCTGGGAGGCGGTGCTTCTGCAGCCCCTGCTGCTTTCTGGGAACAAGGGGAAGGGTGGCATTTGGTGGTGGTGGTGGTGGTGGTGGTGGTGGTGGTGGTGGTGATGGTGGTGGTGGTGGTGGTGGTGGTGGTGATGGTGATGGTGGTCGTGGTGGTGGTGGTGATGGTGGTGGTGGTGGTGGTGGTGGTGGCGGCGGTGTTGGTGGTAGTGGTGATGGTGGTGGTGTGTTGTTGCTGTTGCTTTGTTGCAGTTTTGGAGAGGGGTAAGAGGTGAGGCCTGGCATATCCATCTGCTAGTGGAACCGCAGCAGCACAGTGTGGAGTGGCCAGCATAGCAGCCTCCCCAGTGACGGCACTGCATGCGGTCCTCATGCCTGTGACCTCATGCTTACCCAGCAGGCTGCAGCCCCCTTGGTGGCCAGTGCTGCAGTGTGGCTTTGAGAGCTGCTTCTGAGAATTCATCCCCAATCTTTGGCCCTCCCAATAGCTCTCACTCTGTAATAAAGAGATTATGTCCTCTGCAATCTCTCTGTCCTCAGATCTGAGTCTGCCAGAGGGCTGGGCCAGAGCAAGCCCAGTAGCAGTCACAGCCCGGTTACAGCTGCCCTTGCCCTTTGACAAGGAAGCCCTGTCCCTTAGCCAAGATTTCTCCCTTTAGAAACTTCCCGTCTTCCCTGCGGGTGAGTTTTCTTCCAGGCGTTTCCTTGTCCTTGTGCAGCCTGGCTCCCAGTCCAGGTGCCAGTAGGTTTTCATTCCTCGTCCGCCCTGGCAGAGATCGTGGTGGCCGCCCCGTGCGTGGGGGACGTGGAGGCTGTTCCCGGGCTCAGCAGGAGGGAGCGCTCTGACCAGAGAGCGGCGTGGCCGGCGAGAAGAGGACATGACCATGTGGACGCTCATATTTGAGGGAGCACGAACACACGAAGGTGTTTTCCCCCTAAGCCAGACTGGGGTCTGTTCAGCCGTGTCCCCCAGGGTGCTCCCCAGCCCACCTCCATCCCTATGACTCTGCCCGCTCATTTCCTCACTCAGCATCTGCTCCTGGAGCCCTCTTATCAGCAGCCCCTCCTGCTTCCGGCCTCGGCCCCAGCCTAAGCCCTCCCCACGCCCTCACGCCCACCAGGGCTCTGACCCCAGGCGCTGACCTCAGGAAAGAGCTGGTGCTGAAGAGGCCAATTTCTGGAACTGCCGCCAGCCCACACCTCCTCCAGGAAGAAGCCTGACCTCTGGCTCCCCACGCCGCACCCTCGCGTGTCTGGTGCCCAGTCCGTGCCGGGCACCTGGGAAGAGCTCGGTAAGCCCGTGGGCCAATGAAAGCGCACCTGGGCTGCTCAGGGGTGACTTCACCAGCCACCGGCTTCCCTTTCCTGGTCCCCCCCTCTGCCCATTCCCGGACGCACAGACCTGTGTCAATACCGACATCTGTCTGGCCTCCCAAATCTCCAGGAAGCCTGCATCCCCTCTGAGTCACCGCTGCACCCACCTCCGGCCTGCTGCCGGCGTTAGCGGCCGCGGGACAGGCAAGCGTGCCCTTCGGGGGAGGGGAGGCGGAGGCCGGGGTGGGTGGCAAGTAGTTTTCCAGGGAGGCAGCAAGCCCCCGAGCCCACACCACAGCGTCCGCGCCGGGCTCCTGCCCGCCAGCCACGCTGCTCCCACTAAAGGGAAACAGATGGTGTGGTTAATTGGGGTGTCTAGCAGCAGGCTCTGGCCCTCATTAAGGCCAGGGGTGGGGACAGTGAGTGATTTACCGGGTCGTAAACAGCAGCTCCAGGGGGGCCAGCGCCCTCAAGCCCACCGCCCCCCAGGACTGAGGAAGCAGTGGATTGGCCACTGGGCTTGGGCTGTGGGGCCGGGCAGGACGGAGCTGGGAAGGTAGCTCCTCACCTCTCCCTGCTGCTGGGCTCTGCGCCAGGCCGCCCGGGGCAGGGGGTCCAGATGCTTCCAGCTGGAGCGCGGGCGCGCGTGTGTGTGTGTGTGTGTGTGTGTGTGTGTGTGTGTGTGTAGACCTGGGTACAGGAGAAGGAAGCGCAGGGCGGAGGTGGCGATCACCAAGGAGCAGAGATGCCCAGGGGAGGAGGGGGCGGGGAGGGAGGGCGCTGGAGTCAGGGAGACCCCAAGAAGTGTTGCGGGTCCTGCCTCTTCCCACCAGAAGCCTCGCTCCCGAATGCCTCAGAAAGTGGGTAAAGGCCGTCCTTCTCCCCACGGCGCCCACTGCCAGAGAGAGGTGGCGGCGCAGGTCCAGGCGGCCTGCGCCCAGCCCTCACCCTGCCAAGCACTGGCTGTGTGGCCTCGACAGCGTCCTTAACCTCTCTGTGCCTCAGTTTCCCCATCTGTAAAACGAAATGGCATTTCCTCGCGAAGATTGCGTTAGTTAATGGACTCAGAACAGTGCCTGGCACACAGTGCTGTGTGGTTTAGGTTAGGGTTTGTTTTTGTTTTTTTGTTTTTAATATATTTTATTAATTTTTCACACAGAGGAAGAGAGAGGGATAGAGAGTTAGAAACATCGATGAGAGAGAATCATTGACCAGCTGCCTCTTGCACACCCCCTACTGGGGATGTGCCCGCAACCAACGTACCTGCCCTTGCCCGGAATCGAACCTGGGACCCTTCAATCCACAGGCCGATGCTCTATCCACTGAGCCAAACCGGTTTCGGCTAGGTTAGGGTTTCTAAGGTGAGACTCCCTGTGAGCTGGGGCTGCGGTGGGGGCTGCTCACCCTTCCCAGTTCCATCAGCAGTGGCCTCCGAGAAGCTGCTCCTGGCACAGCCATAGTTCCCAGCCTCTGCACCGGCTCCTGCATCCCACCAGGACCCCAAATAGTGGGAGGGACAAGAGGCCCCAGCTCTGCCCGGACAGTGACGGGGTCAGCGACGTCTAAAGGCGGCCTGGGTGAATGACCGGGATGAGCACTGATTGTTGGGCACCTTCTCTGTGCCAGGCCTAATGCCGGCCCTTTCCCTGCACTTGTCTGCTGAATCTTCAAAGCAGGTGTCACGGTCCCACTACACAGATGAGAACACCGAGGCCTCCAGAGCAACTGCCCAGAGCCACCCGGGGAGCAAAGGAGGCACCGAGGCCAGGACTCAGGCTCAGCACCTCCCGGATCTGAGCTCTTCCCTCAAAGGGGAGCAGGATCCTCGGCCACTCATGTCACAAACACGGAGGCCCTTTTCATCTTATTTATTTATTTGAAACGTGTTTTTATTGATTTTGGAGAGAGAGGAAGGGAGAGGGAGAGAGAAGCATCGGTGTGAGAGAAAAACTTCAATTGGTTGCCTCCCGGATGCGCCTCAACCAAGGATCGAACCTGCAGCCTGGTTATGTGCCCGGACCGGGAATAAAATACACCACCTTTTGGGGGCACAGATGATACTCCAGCCAGCCGAGCCACAACAGCCAGGGCCTGGGGAGCCTGTTAAAGTGCAGAGTCCAGATCCTTCCAGACCTCGACGTCTGGAGTCTCTGTGAGTGGGACCCAAGAATCTACATCTAAATGCAGCAGCTGCTGCCGCCTGGCGTAGCTCCGTGGTTGAGCGTCGACTTATGAACCAGGAGATCACAGTTCAATTCCCGTCAGGGCACATGCCCGGGTTACAGGCTCGATCCCCTTTGTGGGGCAGGCAGGAGGCAACTGACCAATGATTCTCTCTCACTGATGTTTCTCTCCTTCTCCCTCTCCCTTCCTCTCTGAAATCAACAAGAATATATTTTTTTAATAAATAGATGCCTACATACATGCAATGGCTGCTTTGGACCTCCTCTGCCCAGCACAGTCCCTGGGCCGGAGGGGGGGACCCCACAGAAGGAAAAGGGAGACAGAGCGTGTCACCTACTCTGGTAATTTCTGGGGGGATGGGAGCATCTCTGCCTCTGAACCCCTGTCCTTCTAAAACCCCTCAGTGGCTCTCCGCCCCCAGAACTGGGACCAAAGAGGGTGGGATAACGTGTCTCCGATGTGTCTTGGAGTGAGAGGTCCAGGGCGTGGAAGGTGAGAGGCGGGACAGGGTCCGGGGCCACCTCCTCTGTTCATCGCAGGGCTGCGAGGGGGGTGCAGAGGGGGCTGAGCTTGGACAGTGCCCGGGAGCCCCATCTACTCGGAGTTGGGAGGGTGGTTCTTTTAGACTCCCACCCTGCCTCTCCCCGCTCTGACATCTCCCCCACACCCCAGGATGGGAGGGGAGAGTCGCCCCAGGCTCCCTGCGCTGCGAGAAGAGCCGACGTTGGTCGCCAGCGAGGAGTGGAGAGCGATCAGCACACATCGCATCATGCTTGGCACCGCACCCATTGGCGGGCACCGGGCCATGGAGCAGGCCAGCGTCTCCCTGCAGAACCCTGTCTGTGGAAGAGAGGCTGCCAGGGGGGTCAGCACCCACCAGGTGTGGCCCAGCCTCAGGAAGACCCCTGCCACCCTCCCCCTTTCCCCCTCCCCGCCCCCAGCCCTGCTCTCCCCGGCGGTTTGTAAGTCTTTATATTTATGTCACTTTTACTTTCAGTCTCTCCTTCCCCATGTCTGAGAGCAGGGCTGAGCCCTCAGAGCTCTCAGTGTCCTCAGCACCTGGCACATTTGTCGAAAGAATGAATGGATGAATGAATGAATGAATGAATGAGTTTAATTCAATAAAAGTACCATGCTCACTGCTCAGACTTGGTGGAATGGTAAAGCAAAACAATAAAAAATGAAAAAAAACCCTTCTTGCCAGAGCTGGGAAGTCAAGGTCAACCCCAGGGCAATTTCAAAGAAGTTAATCAAGGAAGACTTCCTGGTGAAGGCGGGCAGGGAGCAGGGGCTCTCGTCTCACATCTTTCTTCCTACTCATCGCCTGTTTCCTGCGGGAACTCCGGAAGACCAGGGGTCATGTCTGGGTCTTGGGCCATCCCCAGCACACCCCCGTTGGAGCCGCCTGCATGTGGCCGGGCCCACGGTCCACTGCCAGCCGTGACTCACGGCTCATGAGCCTTTCCTCTTGGCGAGCGATGGGGAACAGATATTACAGTAAAATTACTAAATGCACGTCGCGCCCGTGACCACACTTACGCGCAGAACACCTCCCCCGAGACCCCAGAGCCAAACAGCCTCACCCCTCGCAGCCAGCAAGGACCGGCCAGCCCGGAGGCCAGCAGTGGACTGGATGACCCTGGTCTGCCGGGGAAGCCCTGAGTCTGTCCCTTCCCCTCAAAGCTGATGGCGCATCCTTCCCCTCTCCCTTCCCCTCCCCCGAGGCCGCCCAGCTCCCCCCTCCCCTTCCCCCCAGCTTGGGTAAGACTTAGTCTCTGCTGCCCCTTCCCCACCAGGTGGGCAGAAGGGAGAAAGGGGAAGTGGTGGAGGCCGGCTGCTCCTGCCCTTCCTCCCTGCAGGGTCCGGATGGGAAAGTGGCCACTGAGGATGTGGCCACGGCAGCCAGCTCCCGGCGCCAGCAGAAATCCCCTGTTCCTGCATGCTCACTGACCGAGCCCTGAGTAAGCGCTGAGGAGACACCTTCGGAGGGAGGTCACACCCCTGCTTGCCCTCTCTTCCGGGACAGGCCACTCCTGGCTCCACACCGTTCCAGTTCCTCCTGTGGGACCCTGAGCGCGGCCAGGGCACCCGCTCCTGCCGGGAAGCTCGCAGAAAAGGCGCACACGGGAGCTGGGGGCAGCCAGCTGGTGCTCCTAGGAAAGTTACCCACCCTCTCTGGGCCTGAGAACAAATGGGAGCAGGGCCTGGAGCTGCAGAGGGCGGACAGCAGCCAGTGGCGGGGCGTTCTTGGCATTGTGCTGGCATTGTGCCGCTGCCATTAGCAGATCGATATCAGGGAAGGACGGAGGCTTCGGAGAAAGGAGAGAGCCTGGTGCTGGAGGGAGGGCGTTGGGAAGGCGCCGCCCACCCTGTGCCAATTGCAAACTGAAGGGAACAGGGGCCTGTGGCAGACGTGGCCCCCAACATCTTTCGTCCCTGCTTCCCGGTGGTCAGTCCCTCGCTGCTACCTGTGGCTGGGAGACCCTGTCACCCCTGGGATAGAAGCAGTGTGCGTGATTTTCAGGAAGTTTCCTTAGAGCGAAGGGGCATTCCTTCAGCCCTTTCTTCCTCCCTCCTGCTGGCTGACCTTCCAGACGCCATCTTGAGCAATGACGCGCCCTTGGCAATGAAAACGACACCCAGCAGATCAATAAGGAAGAAGGAGGCGGGGTCCCTGACAGCATGTGGCTGTCAAACCAGCCCAGGGGTGGTTACCTCCAGGCTTCCAGGACATGAGCAAAAAATGCTCATCTACCTTGTAAAACCAAACCCCTCAAAATTCATGTGCGGCTGGATGGGGTGGGACACAGGGTGCCTGGAAGCAAAGACTCCCCGCTCCCAGCCCCCTCTGCCCCCCTGCCCCCACCACCCTGCCACCCCCTCCCCCCCAGTAACCTTCCTTCTGCATATGCTGTGAGTCCAGGAGGAGCCCTGTTAGGAAGGCTAAGCTGCATGAGGAGCTGGGGGCGGTGGAGGGGGGGGGGGGGGTGGATGGATGGATAGATGGATAGATGGATGGATGGATGAATGGAGAAGAGAAGAGCGAGAGAGGAGGAGAGAGAGAGAGGTGAGAATCAGGTAAGCGGTGAGATGAGGAGAGAGGCCCAGAGGAAGAAAATACCCCGGGAAACAGCCAGCCCGGCCGGGGAGGGTGAGGGGAGCAGGGTGGCTGACCTGGCCCACATGGCATTATGCCAAAGTCCCCCCAGCCCCTCTCCACGCTGGGATCCCCCACCTGGGAAGCAGGTTAACCTCACCAGCTGCCATGAGGGTTCAGGGAGATGACCCTGTGAGTGCTCCTCCCAGTGTGGGCTCAGGGCAGATGCTCAGAAAACCATCCCTGTTCATCACGGCCGGTGTGACACCCTGCCCGGGGTGTGAAGCACAAAAAGCCGCCAGCGACTGGCCTGTGGTGCGAGTTTGGGGAAAGAATTCTGGGCTCCGCACCCCAGAACAGCAGCCCAGCCCTTGGGGGCCCTAAAGACTAAGGAGCATGACGCCCTGGGAGAGCCACCCCTTCCTCACCATCCGGGTCCTGAGGGCACAGGTGGAGGTGAGAGGAGCGGGGAGGCCTGGCGGGTGGGGCGGCCAAGGTTGAGCCTGCTGTCCCACCGCAGTCAGCCAGGCCCGTGGTCACAAGAAACTGGCAGGAGCCCAGGCAGGGCTGCAGAGGCCGCCTGGAGGGCACACGCAGGCCCCAGAGGGAGGGGGAAGGGAGTGGCCTGTCCTGCTGGGGACAGAAAGGGGAAAGGGGACTCGGTGGGCCTCAGTGCTCTCTCCAGCGCTTACACGAGTTGATACATGGGGGTACCTTTCCTACAACGCCCCGGGGAAACAGGTGGTGACATGATGGGCGAGACCCCTGCTAAGGATGAGAAGGGGCTTTATTGACCTGACCAGTCTGGCTCAGTGGATAGAGAGTAGGCCTGTGGACTAAAGGGACCTGGGGTTCGATTCCAGTCAAGGGCATGTACCTTGGTTGTGTGCACATCTCCAGTAGGAGATGTGCAGGAGGCAGCTGATCGATGTTTCTCTCTCATCGATGTTTCTGACTCTATTCCTCTCCCTTCCTCTCTGTAAAAAATCAATTTTATATATATATATATATATATATATATATATATATATATATATATATATATTTTTTTTTTTTTTTTTTTTTTTTTTTTTTTTTTTAAGAGAGAGAGAGGGAGAGAAAAGGGGCTTTATGAGGGGAGCTGAGGGCTATGATGACTCCTTGGAACAGCAAACAAGAACTACATCAGTTAATGAGGGGTCATCCCGGCTGCCCACAGGCTGAGTGCTGGCGGGGAGGGTGCTGGGGCAGGAATGAGAGGCCTCACAGCCCTCAGCGCCGCCTCCACAGCGGCTGTGCCCCCAGTCTCCGCTCCCCGCTCCTCAGAATCGGACCAGGACAAGGTGAGGGTGCTGGGCGTGGGCCCGGGACTCCACGGAGGTGAGCTTGAAGCCACCTCGTTGCTCTGTGCCTTGGTTTCTTCTTCTGTTTAAAAACAAAAACAAAAATCAGAGCTGGGCTCCCAGGGCCCCTGGGAGACTGATTCAGCGGCTGCCAGCTGGGAGCCTGGCACCCAGGGCCAGCTCCATAAATATTCTCTAGGGAGCTGCTCTCTGCTCCCGTCTGAGCGGGGATCGGACTGCAAATGTGGCTGGTGGCTTCTTACGGCTAGAGCTCCTTGCTTCCACCAGCCTGTGGTTCCTGGCCCTGGGGTCTGAGGACCTGGGGTGACCTGCAGCCCAGCCCTGGCCCCGCAGCCCTGGCCAGCACCTGTCAGCCCGCCTGCAGCCGCGTCACTTTCCTCCCACCGTGGGCTACCTCTCACCCTGCACGCACCCTCAGCCCCGTGGCAGCCCCGTGGCCACAGGTGGCCCCGCCAGCCATCCCTGACCCGCATCACGCCCTCACCTGGCCGGGCAGCAGCACGCGCCCCGAGGCGGGTGTGCTCACACCTATGGTCCCTTGACAGTGTCACATGCTGTGGCAGTTGGCAGGGCCGGGGGGGGCCACAGATGCCAACACAAATACCATTCCCGCGGAGGGAGAAGAGCCCGGGGGTTATTTTTAGCCTGTTGACCAGAGGCCACAGCTCCGGCCCAGGGTGGCCTGGGGCTGGGGGCTCTGAGGGGCAAGTGAGCTGCCCACCTCCCCTCAATGACTCCCCAGGACCCGGGGCTGCGGGGACCCCAGCCCTCACCCCACTCTGATGGAGGAGGAGAGGGGGAGGCGCAGATCAGGACTTGCCCCAGCTTGTCCACTGGTCTCAGCCGGGGTTTGAGCTCAGCCAGCGGGAGCAATGGTGCCGTGAATCACAGAATATTGAAACTGGAGGCGGCCCAGCTGGGACACCGAGCCCTGGGAGAGGAAGCCAAGGTTGCACCGCTGGTCAGCACCAGCTCCCGCTCCACTGCCCACCTCCAGACCTAAAATCCACATGGACATTTCCAGAACTCTCCAGCCACATCCAGGAGGTCACTTGCCCAGCTACTCTGCCCTCTTCTCACCCAGCCCACCTGACAGATCGAGCCCCTGACAACCCGAAGGTGAGGCCCCCAGGCTCTGGCCAGCCCCCCAAAAACTTCCCGGGGCCCAAGCAGTGCCCCGGGGGCCAGAAGCAGCAGCGGCCAGCCCAGTGGGCAGCATCGTGGTGGCTGGAGGCCCAGGCGAGGACGTGCAGGCCAGGGCGTGCCTGCGTGGGGGGAGCAGGACGGAGCTTCTGCCAAGAGCCCGTTGCCGGCTGCTGCTGAGCCTGCGTCTGCGAGAGGCGGGGTGGGGGTGGGGGGCGGGCAGACAATGGACCCCACAGCCTAGTCTCCTGGCCTTGGCCCCTTGAGCCGGGCAGGCAGCTGCTGGCCAACGCAGCCGCCTCCGCTGGCCCCTCACGTAGTCCACGTCCCGCCTGCCGGGTGGCCCTTATCACCTGGTATGTGATGTGCCAGCGCCCACATGCTCATACTCCGTGGGGGAAGCGGGGGGGGGGGGGGGGGGGGAGGGGGGGGCCTGACGTGGATGGGACCAGTGAGAAGTGAGGCTGCCAGCTCCTCCCCGACTCCTCCCAAAGGGCCTGAGCCAGGCCTGGGTGCCCTCGGGGAGTATTCCATCCCCCCAGAGGCCTTGGCCCGGTTTCTGAGTCCCATCTCTCCGCTACTCTGCTCCTCCCGGATGGAGGGGCCTCAGGGGGAGAGCAGGAGGAGCCGGCCTCTGTACGGTGCTCTGAGGCACAGTCACAAACACCGCGTGCACTGCAATGGGACAAGCACGGTGCCGTTACTGCCATAGATACCTGGGGACGGAGGCACAGAGAGGCCGTGGTGAGGACAGAGGCCGCCGCCAAACACCAGCAGGCTGAGTCAGAACCCAGCCCTCAACAGAGCACAGCAGGAGCAGGGACAGCCCTGGGCGATGCCCGTCCTAGCCCACGGGCACAGAGCTGTGGGGTCCCACAGGGGTAGGCTCGGCTGGGCACCACCACCCGTGCCTATGAAGTGGGCAGCGATGTGAGGAAGAGCAGCAGCAGGTGCCACACACGGAAGGTGCTCCTGCCCTTCGCCTGCATCTCAAAGTGTCCTTCCCGGAGCCTTCGGGAGGCCTCTGCCTGCCCAGCAGAGCCCACCGCCCCAGCCTCCACGGCCTCAGGCCAAACGCACAGTGCGGCCCATCCCCGACCCTCGGGTTCCCTGCTAGCCATCAAACGCCCAGCCAGGTGCCCCAATGGCATGGCCGACTCCAGCACTGCCCTCACCCTCCACCACACTGGCTTCTCCCTGTCACTGGCTTCTCCCTGACTCTGGCTTCTCCCTGTCCCGTCTGCAGGAAGCCTGTCGGTGCTGGCGGTAGGTACTCAGGCGGGAGCTCCCTCAGACCCCACACCCGGGCAGGGTTCCCAGAGGGTGGAGGCTGAGCAAGTCGTCCATCGGCTGGGCAGCTGGCTGGCGGGCACACTGCATGGTCAGGCCCTGCCCAGTCCCATCCCTCCCAGAGCTGCGTGCCCCTGAGCAGTCCCCTCAACCTCTCTGGGCCGGTTCCCCCACTTGTCCCTGCAGATCACATTCCTGCCTGTGTCCTGGGCTTGTGAGATCACTCCTCTGGGGGAGACAGGGGGCGGGGAGGGGGGAACCGGGAGGCAGGCCGAGACCAGACGGCAGAGGAGAGGAGGGCAATTCGCACTCTCAGGGCCTCGGCGGCCCAGGCAGGAGAAGAAACTGAGAGCTGAGTCATCAGCCGCATCAAAGATGCTGGGGATCTGCTGCAAGTGCAGAGTCCAAGGGGTCGGCCCCTCCAGATGGGGAGGTAGCTGAACAGGGGAAAGCAGCAGCCCAGGGCCAGGGACTGCCCTGCCCACAGGGACTCCGGGCGGGTGGGGACACCGCCCTGCCCTCGGGGAGCCTCAGCTTGGGTGTCAGTGTCTGAGGCAGGTCCTGCTTGAGTGACAGGGAGTGAGAGGAGGTCCACCCTCAGGGGACAGCACTCCGCAGGGAAGGTGTGGCGTATGCATTGGGGAGCGTGCGGTGTGGGTGCGGTGTGGTGCAGTGTGGTGCGGTGTGGGTACAGTGCGGATGCAGTGTGGTGCGGTGTGGGTGCAGTGTGGTGCAGTGTGGGTGCAGTGTGGTGCAGTGTGGTGCAGTGTGGTGCGGTGTGGGTGCGGTGTGGGTGCAGTGTGGTGCAGTGTGGTGCAGTGTGGGTGCGGTGTGGTGCAGTGTGGTGCGGTGTGGTGCGGTGTGGTGCGGTGTGGTGCAGTGTGGTGCAGTGTGGGTGCAGTGTGGTGCGGTGTGGTGCGGTGTGGGTGCGGTGTGGTGCAGTGTGGTGCGGTGTGGGTGCAGTGTGGGTGCGGTGTGGGTGCGGTGTGGTGCGGTGTGGTGCGGTGTGGTGCAGTGTGGTGCAGTGTGGGTGCAGTGTGGTGCGGTGTGGTGCGGTGTGGGTGCGGTGTGGTGCAGTGTGGTGCGGTGTGGTGCAGTGTGGGTGCGGTGTGGTGCGGTGTGGTGCGGTGTGGGTGCAGTGTGGTGCGGTGTGGTGCGGTGTGGTGCGGTGTGGGTGCGGTGTGGGTGCAGTGTGGGTGCAGTGTGGTGCGGTGTGGGTGTGGTGTGGTGCGGTGTGGGTGCAGTGTGGTGCAGTGTGGGTGCAGTGTGGTGCAGTGTGGTGCAGTGTGGTGCGGTGTGGGTGCAGTGTGGTGCGGTGTGGTGCGGTGTGGTGCGGTGTGGTGCAGTGTGGGTGCAGTGTGGTGCGGTGTGGTGTGGTGTGGTGTGGTGCGGTGTGGTGCAGTGTGGTGCAGTGTGGGTGCAGTGTGGTGCAGTGTGGTGCAGTGTGGTGCGGTGTGGGTGCAGTGTGGTGCGGTGTGGTGCGGTGTGGTGCGGTGTGGTGCGGTGTGGTGCGGTGTGGTGCAGTGTGGGTGCAGTGTGGTGCGGTGTGGTGCAGTGTGGTGCAGTGTGGTGCGGTGTGGGTGCAGTGTGGTGCGGTGTGGTGCGGTGTGGTGCAGTGTGGTGCAGTGTGGTGTGGTGTGGTGCAGTGTGGTGCAGTGTGGTGCAGTGTGGTGCAGTGTGGTGCAGTGTGGTGCAGTGTGGTGTGGTGTGGGTGCAGTGTGGTGCGGTGTGGTGCGGTGTGGTGTGGTGTGGGTGTGGTGTGGGTGCAGTGTGGTGCGGTGTGGGTGCAGTGTGGTGCAGTGTGGTGCGGTGTGGTGCAGTGTGGTGCAGTGTGGTGTGGTGTGGTGCAGTGTGGTGCAGTGTGGTGCAGTGTGGTGCAGTGTGGGTGCGGTGTGGTGCAGTGTGGTGCGGTGTGGGTGCGGTGTGGTGCAGTGTGGGTGCGGTGTGGTGCAGTGTGGTGCAGTGTGGTGCGGTGTGGTGCAGTGTGGTGCAGTGTGGTGCGGTGTGGGTGCAGTGTGGTGCAGTGTGGTGCAGTGTGGTGCGGTGTGGTGCAGTGTGGTGCAGTGTGGTGCGGTGTGGTGCAGTGTGGTGCAGTGTGGTGCGGTGTGGTGCAGTGTGGTGCAGTGTGGTGCAGTGTGGGTGCGGTGTGGATGCAGTGTGGTGCGGTGTGGTGCAGTGTGGTGCGGTGTGGTGCGGTGTGGTGCAGTGTGGTGCAGTGTGGTGCGGTGTGGGTGCAGTGTGGTGCGGTGTGGGTGCAGTGTCGTGCGGTGTGGGTGCAGTGTGGTGCGGTGTGGGTGCGGTGTGGTGCAGTGTAGTGCAGTGTGGTGCAGTGTGGGTGCGGTGTGGTGCGGTGTGGTGCAGTGTGGGTGCGGTGTGGTGCAGTGTGGTGCAGTGTGGTGCAGTGTGGTGCAGTGTGGTGCAGTGTGGTGCAGTGTGGTGCGGTGTGGTGCGGTGTGGGTGCAGTGTGGTGCGGTGTGGGTGCGGTGTGGGTGCAGTGTGGTGCAGTGTGGGTGCAGTGTGGTGCAGTGTGGTGCAGTGTGGTGCGGTGTGGTGCAGTGTGGGTGCAGTGTGGTGCAGTGTGGTGCAGTGTGGTGCGGTGTGGGTGCAGTGTGGTGCGGTGTGGGTGCAGTGTGGGTGCAGTGTGGTGCAGTGTGGTGCGGTGTGGTGCGGTGTGGTGCGGTGTGGTGCGGTGTGGTGCAGTGTGGTGCGGTGTGGGTGCGGTGTGGGTGCGGTGTGGTGCAGTGTGGGTGCAGTGTGGTGCAGTGTGGTGCGGTGTGGTGCGGTGTGGGTGCGGTGTGGGTGCAGTGTGGTGCAGTGTGGGTGCAGTGTGGTGCAGTGTGGTGCAGTGTGGTGCGGTGTGGTGCAGTGTGGGTGCAGTGTGGCGGGAGACGCAGTGTGGCTGCAGGAAGCCCGTATGGGCCGTCTGGGAAGCACCTGCGTGTGGTCGCCCTCCTGTCTTCGGAGACCCTGGCATCCTGGGAAGTGAGCTGCGGTTATGCACCCAGACGGTGCAGGCTGCAGCCAAGGGTAGGAGCATGGGGGGCCTGTCCTTCCCGCCTGGGGACCCCTCATGGGGGTGAGGGCTCCTGCAAAAATGCTTTCTGAGGGCCTGTGAGGTGGGCGGTGGAGGAAGACAGCGGGGCCGCCACATCTGCTCTGTGGGCGGCTGGGCTCCTGCCTCAACAGCTGGGCCACATCTGGCCTCCAGACAGCCACGAGCCCCATGATTCACTCCACGCAAGGACGTGCCTGAGCCGCACATGCTCTCCCGCACGCGTGCGCGGCCCGGGAGGGAAGGCCAGGGCGGGAGTCGCTCTCCACCCCCCCCCCCTCCCCAGCCCCGCTGCCTCCCCTGCCTGGCCTCCTGTGTCTCTCACCCGCCACGCGGTCGGAGGAGGGGTCCCGGCCACCCTGAGTCACCATGACTCAGTGTCCCCTCTGGAGCCGCCCCCTCAGGCCCCGCCCCCGGCTCTGTGCAGACACGGTGAGCGGGCTGGGAGTCACCACAGCCGCCCGCGCCCCCCGCCCCGTCCTTCCTGGGGAGGAAGCAAACCTCCAGGAGAGAGAGGACAGGTCTGGAGGGGGAGACAGCATTCCAAAGAGGGGAGAGGAGGGAGCACGTGGCCTTTCCCAGCAAGTGGGGGCTCCCTGAGGACAGGGCTGTGTCCCCTCAGACTGGGGCTCCCTGAGGACAGGGCCGTGTCCCCTCAGACTGGGGCTCCCTGAGAACAGGGCTGTGTCCCCTCAGACTGGGGCTCCCTGAGGACAGGGCTGTGTCCCCTCAGACTGGGGCTCCCTGAGGACAGGGCCGTGTCCCCTCAGACTGGGGCTCCCTGAGGACAGGGCTGTGTCCCCTCAGACTGGGGCTCCCTGAGGACAGGCCATGACCCCCTCACACTGGTTCCCAGAAGGCAGGGCAGTGGCTTTCCCATCAGATGGCTGACCTGGCTCTCCTGTGCTCTGGAACAGGTGATTCACCCCATCTACGGCACTTGGGATTTGCAGATGGTTGGACTCAGCCGGAATCCACTTCCAGCAAACCCCATCCCACTCACTGGCTGGGGCGCCTCCGTGAGCGGCTCCTCGGTCCACCCACTCGCCCCTGGAGGTCCCTCCCACAGTCTGGTCCCTGTCCCCCACAGGATAGGTGGGATCTCGCCGAGAGAGCTGACATTCTTGGCCTCAGTCTCTCCTATTTGGCCACCCTTGGCTGGAGGGGCCTCGGCTGGAGGGGTCTGCAGGGTCAGTGCCCCTGGACCCGCAGCTGAGCATGGGGCGGGGCAGCCAAGCTTGGGCCACCGTGGCCTGGGGAGGCCGGACCAGGTGCCTCCTGCTTTCACGAGTCTAAGTGGCCATAAGAAGTGTGGTGGGTCCCAAACCCTGTCAGTTCATCCTTGTCCTGCACACTACCCCCCCTCCCCCTAGATGTCCCCAAGAGGGGACAGCCCCACCCTAGAGTGGATTCATATGGCCGGGAAGGAAGCCGGAAGCATCTGGACAGGCCCGGAGTCCCCCACATCCCTAATCACCTTCCACTCCAGGAGCAGGGCCCTTCCCAGACTCCCTGCCGCCCTCCCCGCCCCCACCCCTCTCCGGCTCCTCCTCGGCTCCCACAGCCTTCCAGGGAAGCCAACCACAGGACCGGGCAGCTCTGGGGCTGGTGTGAGCACAACAGAAGCTGAGACCCTGGGCCCTCCCTGCTCCATGGACAACCTGCCTCCAGGCAGGCTCCCAGTGTGCCTCTCCGCTAGCACTGAGGATGGGCAGCGTGCTGAGATGCCTGAGCATCACCCATTATACAGATGTGGGGACTGAGGATCCTGGCGATTGGGAGCCAGGGGAGATGCAGCCCATAGTGAGCCAGCCGGGCCTGTGGCACCCATTCTGCCTGAGCCAGGCGGCCCTCTCCCGTCTGACTGCGAGCTCCCTGGGGTCAGTGAGCTCCCTGGGGTGAGGGGCCCGTCTCCGGCTCCCGAAAGAAACTTGCTAAGTGGACGCAGGCTAAGTGCCCAGCCTGAGCTGGTCCTGGGGGGGGGGGGGGTTCAGGCCGGAAGCCTCCAATGTCAGCCTTAGGGTGTCCTCATTGGTCTCTGTTCCCTGGTCCTAGAGAGCCCAGGGAAGTTCAGAAGGTGCTCGATGCTCTCCCAGTCCCCTCTGCTGTCTGCAGGACCTCCTCGCCTGCTCACCACAAGCTCCCACTGGGTCCCTGGCAGCTCCGGATTCCTGGTGCCTGGGGGGAAAGGGGGAGGGGCTAGGCTAACAGGCTCCTGGAGGTCAGGCACCGGCCAGAATGGGCACCTGGAGAAGCCCCCAGAGCCCAGTGCAAGAGCCCCCCCCCCCGCCCCCCGCCCCGGCCCGGCTGGCAGGAGGGCTGATAGAAGCCAGCGTGCCTTCCTCTGCCCCCGGGCCCCAGCCAGCTGGCTGTGCTAGGTCCAGCCTGGCCAGTACCCCCCCCCCCCATCCCAGCCTCCACCCTGGCATCGTCCCTCTTTCAAGTACAGTCCTTGCCCCCGCCAGATGTCTAAGCACAGATTTGTCCCCAAGAAACCCATGTCCTGCCCTGCCAGTCTCTGCTCATCCTGCCCTCTCCCCACCCCCTCCCCACAGGAGCCATCTCCCCCCAGGCCATGGGCTCCCCACACTGAGAGCTCTGGCCCGTGGAGAGCCGGCAAGGGGCAGCAGGTGACCCAGCCTCCCTAACACCGAGCGTGCCTCTGCACCAAACCACGCTCCTCGCTGTCTCAGTGCCAGCCTCGGCCATCTCTCAAGGCGGCAGGTTCACTGGGTCTGCTTCTCTTCGTGTGGACAGGGAGATGGTCTCTCTCTCCTCTCTGCCGCCAAGGCTTGCTGCAGCTGGAAGAGCCCAACCCTCGTTCACACTCTGTAACCTAGAGGGAAGCATTCAATCACCATCCCTGCTTTACACACCTTTTTGGGCAGGTAGCTGTTTTTTTAAACAAAATTTCTTTAAAACTGTGGTACATCACCTAGAACATAAAATTCACCACTTTCAGCACACATTTCAGTGAAAAGTCACCATCTTAGCCAATGCACATTTCAGTGGCATGAAGTACACAGCATGGTTGTGCAGCCATCACCCCTGTCCGTTTCCAGAAGTCTTCTCCTCTTTCCCCAAGTGGAACCCCGTGCCCTTCGCACAATGCCTCCTCGTCCTCCCCTCCCCCCAGTCCGGTAACCAGCATCCACTTTCTGTGTCTGTGAATGTGGTACCTCATCAAAGTGGAGTCATACGGTGTCTGTCCTTCTATGACCGGCTGATTCACTTAGCTAGCGAGACGCCCTCAAGACTTGACCGCATTGTAGCATGTAGGAATGTCCTTCCTTTACAAGGCTGAATAATACTTCCTTGCTGGTATGTATCACTTTTTGTTGGTTTTGTGGGTAGCTTGTGTGTTAACTTTTTTTTTTTTTTTAGGAAATCAAAGTAATATACTCTCAGGTTAGAAAGTCTGAAGAGTCAGAAGCTAATCAAGTGGTGCAAAATGAAAATTCAGCTCAGCCGAAACCGGTTTGGCTCAACGGTAGAGCGTCAGTCTGCGGACTGAAAGGTCCCAGGTTCGATTCCGGTCAAGGGCATGTACATTGGTTGCGGGCACATCCCCAGTAGGGGGTGTGCAAGAGGCAGCTGGTCGATGTTTCTCTCTCATCGACGTTTCTAGCTCTCTATCTCTCTCCCTTCCTCTCTGTAAAAAATCAATAAAATATATATTTAAAAAAAAGAAAAAGAAAAAAGAAAATTCAGCTCAGCCCCGCCTCATTCGGCTCAGAGTGAATCTCACATTTTCCAAGCAGAGGGTGGATAGATTTATATCCATTTGTTTACACAAATTATGACACTTCTCACTAGCGCCTCTGAAACGTGACCTATCAGAACACCCTAGAGAGAGAGTTAGAACGGACTTTGCTGGGCCCCAGCCCCATGGCTCCTGACCCTGGTGTTCTGAGGCCACCCACGATCCGGGTCTCTAACTGCCTCTGCGGGGTGCCTGGAGGGCAGGCCCTTTGTTGACTTAGCAACAGCTAAGCGAAGTCCCGCCATTTGCCTACCCACCCAGTGACTCTCGTGGCCTAAAGAGGGGCCTCATTCTTTGTAATCACTGCATGGCACTCTCGGGCTCGGGCTCCACAGGCTTCCAGTTTTTCAGATTTAGAAACAATGTTGCCATGAACACAGTTGTGCATGAAGTTTGAACATTTGCAACATCTGTGCCCGTGCATCTGGTAAATTCCCAGATGGGAAACCCCTGAAGCGACAGGGTGCCAACTAATTCTTCTCACAAGGATCGCCAACCCCCTCACAGGTGCAATGTGTCTTCCCACCACCTTCAAGGACGCCCGTGTCCAAGGCGAAAAGGGTTGCCCATGTTTAGTTGTGGTCAATCAGATCAGGAAAAAGAGAACCTTATCGTTTCTAATGTGGATTGCTTGCATTCTGACTGAGAGAGGGCATTTTCCACTGTTAGTTAGCCATTCCACAGTCCCTTTTCTGTGCATGCGTTTTGCCCGGTTTTCTAAGTGCTTTCCTTTTCCTTGTTGGCTTGTAGGACCTCATCTGTCGTATATATTGAAGACGTTTTTACTGTTATTTGCCTTTAGACTTAGGATATTACATTTTTATATGGCCAATTTTTAACAAGCGTTCCCTTGTGACTCCTATTTTTGTGTCATAGTTTCCCCGATCCAAGGCTGTGTGTTTAAAATTATTTTGTTAATGTTTTCTTCTAGTAAGTTTATGATTTTCTTCTTACCTTTAAATATTTGATCCATCTTGGACTTGTTTCAGAATAAAGAAAGCTAGTGGAAAACTGGCTTTAGGTGTTTTTGTGGTGTTTCTTCTTTTTTTTCCTAAACAGCTATTCAGTTGTCCATCTGATTGAATAATACTTTTCTCCTCTGATCTAAAATGTTATTTTATCATATATTTAATTTTCGTTTGCTCCAGAAGTGTGTCTGTACTCTCGTCTGCTCCTTTGATCTGTCCGTCTGTTCTTGTGCCAGTGTAATAACTGCAGCCCTCTCCTACATTTAGCGGCTCTGGTCATCCCTTATAGTGCCTCTTTTTTCGGAATTTTCCAAGCTCTTTTTGGATGTTTATTTCTCCAGATGAATTTTAATATAATTTGTCTGTCGAGTTCAAAAAAGCTCTTGTTTTTCACCTCCTCTGAGAGACATGATCTGGTTTCTCAGCCCAAACAGAAACAGAGACAAGCGGAGAAGGATGAGGTGGGTGGTGGTCCCCCTGAGGTAGGCAGAGCAGCGGTGACGGCAGGCACAGCGAGCAGGGAGGTGACGGATGGAGTGATAAGAATCATAACATGAAAAATAGACGCAAGAGCGGTGACAATGTCGCCCTCATGGCATGGGTCTTTTCATGTGAGGCCAAATAAAATCTTGAATTTTCACTTGTAACCACAACAACTCTGAATCACAAAGACTCCCATGTTCTGTAACCTCTGATTAAGAAGGCCGAAAAGTGTGTGTAATACCTACTGGTGATTTCCACCTAAAATATCTCTTGTTAAGGTCTTAGATGTTTATGTCTGGAAAACAAGTGTGAACCGGTCCATTCTTGGACGATGACAGAAGTATGACATAGAACTGGTTTCTCCATCGTTCTCTGAAAACCCACTGCCTCCAGCCTCCTCGGGGCTGCCTACGGCTCTGGGTATTGAATTCGCTCTCCCCGTGGATATCCAGCTGAGGGAAATGCTGCCAGCCTTTTAGCCAGTCCACACGAGATAATAATAAAAGATTTAGCTCTTGCGGAGCATCTGCCTTCAATAGTGAGGCGGATTATATGCAGACCACATTTTAATCCTCAACTAGGTGAATGCTGTACTCCCGGGGGAGACAGAAAACTCAGCCTCAGAGAGATCGAACTAAGGCAAGTTCAAGTTAATGTGTGACAAAGAACCCTCAGCCACCTCCATCCTTCACCATATGCCGCTGACCAGTCCCCTTCACCCCCACTGCCACTACAGCAGGTCCCAAAGGCGGCCAGTTCCGTTCTGACATCCCTTGGCAAGGCCCTGCACCTGCCCGCAAAGCCAGGAGGATGCTCATCCCAGGCCTCTGAGGGGCAGAGCGGGTGGGAAAGTGGCCGTGACCCTGAGGATGAACAGGGCGAGGGAATCCGTTTGTTCCAGCACCCAGGCATGGTGAAGCACCTACTACGCGCAAAGGGCCGTGCCATCGGGGTGGAAGGTGGAAAGGGCCTAGGTGGAGGTGGCGCTCGTTGCAAGGGGCACAGAATACCCCCACCCCACCCCGAGAGTCTGGAAGGAGCGAGGACCCCAACGCCCCAGCATCCCCAACCTCGCGGCGCAGACAAGCCGCGCGCGCTCCGGAGCTGGGCGCGCGCTCCGGGCCCGCGCCGCGCGCCCGCGCCGCTCCCCCGCCCGCCGCGCCGCCCCGGCCCCCGCGCGCGCGCACTCGGGCCTCCCTTGTGCGGCTCCTCCATTCGCTACGTGCAGAATGGTCCGTCGGCAGCAGCTGCGGCGCGGGGTGGGAGGGGAGGAGGAGGGGAGGGGAGGCGGCGCCCGGGTCCGGAGGAGGGGCCGCGGCCGGCGGCGGGGAGAGCGGGGGAGCCGGGCTGGGGGGAAGCCCGGGTGGGCGCACGCTCCCCCCGCCCTTCTCCCCTCGCTTCGCCGCCTGCTGCAGGCCATTGCAGCCATCCCACTGCGCCCCGCCTGGGCGTCCTGGAACCTAGCCCACCAAGAGGGCTTTTCTCCTGCTGTACACCCCCCCCCCATCCCACCCCCACCAACCCAGAACCCAAACTAGCGAAAGAATCACTCCCTCCTTCCTGTGCCAATCCCATTCCCAGGCTTTTGTGTGAGATCACCCAGCAGCAAGCCCTACCCAGCTCCGCCCGCCCGTCGTGAGGTGGGGCCCTTCGGGGTACTGCAGCCTAACTCCCCTCTCTCGCGCGCGCCCACCTTGGGGAAGGGGCACGAACAGGGTGGACACCAGAGCCTGTCCCCGATTCCCACAGGGTGAGGGCCAGCATTTCACTACGTGCACTCAGGACGGCAGGCGGAAAGGTTGGGTGACGCACAATAGGCTGCCCCCAGGCCCCCAGGGCCATAGTCAAAGGATTGCCTGTCAGGAGGGACCCTCCTAGATCGGGATGGATTCACCGCATGAGGGGGCTGTGCCCTACCTGTTTGTAAAGAGCTCCCCAGGACTGTAGGGTGAGAGGCCACCACCTTATATGCCTGCAGGATCCCAAACAGGCCAGCTCCCTTGTCCTGCCAGGAATCCAGCTGTGGCCCAGATGCCCACAGCAGCCCTTCCCGCAGGGTGGGACCCTAGCTGTTCTATGCAGCTCCTCCCAGCCCTTCTCCCAGCGTCAAGGATGGAAAGCTGGGGGTCTCCAGCGCCCTTTCCCACTCAGCTATTGGGAGGGGGCCGCTCCCTCATCCTCTCCTTCCTGCCCAGGGCCACTTGGTTCACCCTGTCGTCTAACCTCTAGCCCACTGCTGACAGGCCAAGTCCAGATCCCCAAGAGGGGAGGCGGCCTGGTCACATCCATTGCACACAAACGGACCGGGAGCTTGTGCTCTGCACCGTGCCAGGATCCGGAGAAGCGGATTCGCCTCTTCCCTCCCTGGTGCCTCGGTTTTGAAGCGGCGCCCTCTGCTGGCCACTAGGAAGTGCAGGAAAGAACGGAGTCCTGCGGATGCGTTCACGGAGGGTCTGGAGACAGGAACAGGAGGCAGAGAGTCAAATGAACACACCGGAAGCCAGCTGAGGGTGGTGGCCAGCTAGGCACGGGTCAGGGAGCATGCTGAAGCCCTCCTGGAGGCGGGAGTTCTGAGCCAGCTTGGTTTGCCAAGGAGGGAAACACAAGCTGGTGGATGGGGGCTCAAGACACCCCTCGGAGCAGCCCTGCCCCTGCCCTGGGTGGCTCCCACACCTGCTGGTTCTGCCGCTCCTGCTGCTTGACAGGGGCCCTCACGTCAGCCTCTAGCGGGGATGGGGGACTGGGAGGAACAGCCAGGCCTGGAGGCTCTGAACCTTCCAGCCATGGATGGCCTGGCTCCTCGTGGCTGGGAGAGAAGGTGACTCCAGGGAAAAGTCTGCAATTGGCAAATCCTTGCCCCCACCCTCGCCCCACATCCACAAGATGGCCCAAGCCCAGGGTTTTGGCATGGCAGGGCTCAAGGTGGTGTAGGGGCCTGAGTCATCGCCTTGTGTGGTTCTGCCTGTCTCAGGAGAGGCCAGCTCCGCCAGAGGTGAGGCCCGGGTCAACAACCCATCACCCTGACTCCAGCCACCAGGCATCCTCCCAATCACGTCTCACACGCGGGCAGGGTGGCGGCAGGGCAGAGCGGCCATGCTAGCCTAGGTCTGAGCCTCCGTGCCGCTTAGGGGATAGGAAGCACAGAATGAAGGAGCTCTGGCTGCTGCAGCAGGAGGGGCTGGGGTTAGAGAGAGAAGGGATATGGTAGACCTCCACCCTCTCCCCCCACCCCCCGAGACATCTGGGGTTTCTCCGGGTGTGGGGGTACCGGAGGCAGTGGGTGCCACCGAAGACTACAGCTTCTAGAACCTGCCTCTCAAGTTGCTCCTGCTTAAGAGGGTTGCCCCGGGGCCTCAGCGTCAGAATAGGCCCTTCACCCAGTCTGACCTCCAAAGGCAGCCCTGGCTCCTGACCTTCACAGGCCCCACAAGAGCCCGTCCCCAACCCCAAGGCAGGCCGAGGGCCTGGCTGCCTGGACCACTCCCCAGAAGCCAATGGCACTGTGGGCTTCCTCCCTCCCGCCCCTCCCCACACTCCACTCACTGGCCAGGCCCTCTTCCAGACCCGGCTGGGTGACGAGGACTCCAGGGGCAGGGAGTGAGGCCCAGGAGGGAACCGAGAGCAAGGAGTTTCCATTGGAGGCCATCAAGTTCTCTGAAAGCAATGGGGGAGGGAGGCTCTGTGGTCTAATGGGGCTCGAACCCTCAAACTCTGGTGAGTCCAGACCAGAGCTGAGCTGAGAGAACCCACCCACCTAGGAGATACATTCTTGGGCCCCAGTTCAGAGCAAGGCCCAGAGTAGATTGGGGTGTCCCTGGGTAGGCTGGTGCCCTGGGTAGGCTGGTGGGAACTAGCATGGGAAGGAATGGGAAGGCACAAGGGGTCTGGGATGGGAACTCCTTCTCCCATACCTGTCCTGCTGGCCAGCAGGCCCTTCCTATCAACCAACTGCAGAACATAAAAACAAAAAAAATTTTTTTAATGCTACCTCATTTCTGATGATGATGGTTAGACTTGCGGTGGTTGCTTTGTTCTGAATGTGTACAGACTTTTCTCTTGTCATAACTTAACCAAGACAGCCTAACAACTATTTACATAACATGTACATTGTGATGGGTATTGTAAGTAAGTTAGAGAAGATTGAAAGTACACAGGAGGGTGTGTGTGTGTGTGTATTATGCAAATACTTCACTTATGCAAATACTTTCTGTAAGGGATTGGACCGTCCGTGGATCTTGGTATTCCCAGGGGTCCCACCAGTGCCCCAGCCACGGGGTAACCCAGGACACCCAGAAAGGACTGCCCTTCCCCCCTGCCCGAGGTCAGTGCCGCCACCCCCTCCTTAGCCAGCGGCCTCCCAGGGCTGCCGGTCCTCAGGGGAGCAGGGCCTGCAGGCGAACTGCACACCCTCCCGCTTCAGGAGCCCGTTCCAAACCCGGGGGCAGGAGCGCCCGCGGACAGAGCCCCCGCCGGCCCCGGGGGGCGTGCCGTCGTCCCGGCGCGGCGCTGGCGGCGGCGGCGGGGCCTGGCCCGGCCTCCGGAGCCCCATCCGAAGCAGCTGACCGGCTGGCGGCGGGCCAGGCGCGGCAACGTGCGGCGCGGCATGTCGCGGGCGGCGGGCGGGCGCAGCGCAGGGAAATGTGGGGGCGGGCCGGCGGGCCGCCCATCCCCCACGCCGGCCCATTCATAAAATTCGCAGGCGCTGCCTGCAGGGCACGACAGCCCCGGTTTCCTAATGGCAAGCTCATTAGGGAGTTTGCATCTCATTTGCATGGGAAATTGTTTCCTGATCCACAAGCAGAGAAACTCTCCCCGTCCTCCAGCTCCCTTTGCCCGGCTCTTACCCCTCCACAGGCTGGGAGGGGAGAGGGGCACAGCTCTCCAGGCGCACCCTTGGGTGCCTCCCCACCCGTCCCCCTGGGGAGCAGTGGGCACGGGGTTGGCAGAGCACCCCCCTAGCTGGGCGCCCTGGCTGTGCCCCAGGGGATCCTGCTCTGCCCCGTGGGTCCAAGCAGGGGGCGGTGCCCATGAAGTCATTTGCCCCCCGGCCTGGCCTTGCCCAGGGAAGGGAGGAGGCAGACGGTGGGCAGGCACTGCAGCCAGTTGTACCTGGCAGGAGCAGGGCTGGTGAGCGAGGCTGTTCGTGCCCAGCCTCACGTACATGCCCAGCCACAGGCCATGCCCCCGCCCCCACACCCCTCGCCCAACAGAACAAGCGCCCAGTGATGGCAGGAACAGATCCCCAGTCACTGGGCACAAAGGCAGCCACACCGCCCAGCCGTCATGGCTGCGGCCCTGGCAGCCGCCCTGGGAGCCGGCAGATGCTCCCAGGAGCCGTTTGGTCCTTCTCCAGCGATGCTCTGTGGCAGAGAAGGGGCTTCTGCTGAGACGCCTCTGAGTAAGGGAGCCTCTTAGAGGGGCTCCCTCTGTGCCTCAGATGCAGCCTCTTGCAACCCATATGCATGGAGACCCCCAAGGCCTGGGCCCTGCGTAAGGACCTGCCTCGGCAAAGGGGACATGAGGACCTCCAACCCCGGAGGGGCACTGGAGCCAGGCTCTGTCCTTCCGGCCCCAAGTGTGTGTGGTGCGGGGAGTGATCCCAAACTTCCAGGAAGGAGGGGGTGGAGGGAGAGTTTGAAACGGTTGGAAATGGAACAGATCCACCTCAGGTACATGAAATCGGATACCACTTGGGACGCCATGTCCTGGTTCGGTACAAAAAGGAGTCACACAACTTCCAGCATCGGCGTCTGAAAGGAAAGCCTGCTTCTTGCCCAGGTCGTCTGGGTCTCCCCCAGGGTGGCTCTGCTATCCCACCTGCCGCCCCTGTCCCTGGCGAGGGCACGCAGGCGTGGGCAGGGATGTTCCAGAGCGCTGGCCACAGCCCGTCCTGACCGGGCTGGACGGACTCCGCCCCCGGCTCCTGGAACAGCTGGGCCCTGCAGTGCTGTGTGTGCACGGGTTACAGGGGTGCGGGGGGGAAATATCAGGACATTGTTGTTCCATCTCATCCTTTTTTCACTTAGTGTGTGCTTTACAAGGCAAACAATATAAAAGTATGCTTATATTACAGGTTTGTTTGTTGTTGTTGGGGTTTTTTTTGTTTGTTGTTTGTTTTTGTTTTTGTTTTTTACCTCTGGGAGGCCACTGGTCTTAGGCTTAAGATGGTGTGGTTGTGGGTAGGGGTGGCTTGTCTTGTCCATCTTAGTATCTGTCCTGAGAAGTGGTCAGCTCAGGGCCTGGCGGAGGGCAAGGGACAGGGACACAGTTGAACAAAGTCTAACCCTGGGATGACAGGTGAGGAGATGGGACAACCCTGAGGGTGGGAGTCATTCAGAGGGGCACAGGGGCAGACAGAGAAAGGCTCTCATCACTGCCATGTCTGCAGCCTGCCTCGGCGTAACATCCAGCACCCACCCACCGCACTGCCCCCCACCCCTGTGAGCACGGCTCCCTCCCCTGCCCGCCAGCACACGCCCTGGGGGCCCCTCAGTAGCTCCTGACTAGCAGGGCCAGGTAGGGCTGCCACCTGCCACCTCCTCCCCGACACAGTACAGGGCTTCTATACGGGACTCTCTGGACGTTCTCCTGGTGCAGGAGAAAGAACCCAGGCTCCAGACAGGCCTCAATCCTTGTCCAGCTCGGGCCCATTCCTAACCGGGATGAGCATCCGTTTCCTCATCTGTAACCTGGGACTCACAGTCATACTTACTATACAGGGTTGTTGTGAATAGTGAGTGGCCTACTGTGTGCACAGGGTGTAGCACATGGGAGGTGCCCAATAAGATTCTTACCCCCCGGCGTGCAGCAGGTGCCCATAAAAATTTTTAAAAAAACAACAACAACCACCTGTTGAATTGTGATTTGCTGTCAGCCTGGGAAGGAGAATTCTGAAAGCAGACAGGTGAATCCTTGCAGATCACCTTCCTGAAGAAATTAACAGCCATCCCAGCGGCCGGGCTCTCCCCAGGTTCAATCATTCCCAGGAGTGGAACTACCCTTTTTCCACCCAGTTTCAGGTCTGGGCTGCCTTCGCTTCAAGTATGAGCTGAGGGTGACACTTGGTGGCCATTGCAGGAACTGCAAGGCCCGAACCAATGACACCCCACTCCTGGGAGGGCACGAGGTCTGGTGGGTGAGGGGGCCGTTCTCTCCAGCCCTTTCCCTGCACTTCCCGACTCCCTCGAAGGACCCGGCCAGCCTCCGGGGAACTCCCCACTCCACCTGAAGGCTGCACATCCTGATGGGCAGGGAAACGAAGAGAGCCTCTGCTCAGACCCTGCTCTGGCCCCATCTCGTTCAATTCTTACCACGAGGGCCTGTTACCGCCACAGGGAAGCCAGGCACAGCAAGGCCAAGCACCTTGCTCAGCGTCACACAGCTCCTCATGCCCAACAAGGCAATGAACCTCCGGGGGACAGGACAAGGGGCCTGCTGGGCGGCTAGAGGCCCCAAGTTCCCACTCAGCCCTGTCCGGCTAACAGAGCGACCTCCCCAAGGGGCTTCTGGTGGCTGAGCACCAGTCTCCTCGGGGCACCTGGGTGTTGGACGGAGCAGCAGTGATTCTCAAGCCAGCTGTCCCTGAGAACCACCGGGAGAGAATTCTTAAAATACCTGCCCATCCCAAGCTGATGAAGTCAAAAATCACTAGGAGTGGGGCCGAAGTAGGGGCATTCTTAAAAACCTTTCCAGGTGATTCGATATGAAGCCAGGGTTGAGAATGGGGCTTCTGGGAGATTCTCCTCTTCGGGATTCCCTGACCCCCAGAGGTCAGCTCCCCAGGGCTCTGCCTCAGAGAATACTCCAACACTGTCCCCTAGCATCCCCTGGGCCTCTTACCTTGTCCGCCATGGCCCCCAGGACAAACTGCCTCCTCGCCCACCCCGGGGTCTCCGGGGAGAACACCGGCCATCGGCCCTTCCCAGAGGGGGCCACGCAGGCTGGAGCCTCCTGAATCTCTGACCCCAAGCCTGGCCTCTGCGGTGGGGGCAGGGAAGGCCACCGGGAGCTTAACCCCAACAGGATGAAGGTGCCATAATTAGGGTCAGGCGGTCGGCTCAGCCTGCGGAAATCCCTGGCTTAGCAGGGATAGAAAGGGGGCTTCAGCCTGGAAGGGGGTTCAGAGCAGAAGTGAGGGGGCAGGTGAGCCCAGCATGTGGTGATCCCAGAGCCTAGCCCCTAGCTACCTCTTCAGAGCTCCCACGAGAAGCTCAGCACAGTGTACCCCCTCCCTGGGTCACGGACCCCCCCCCCCCAGGCCCTGCCACTCACTCAGCCGGGGTGTCGGGATCATTGCCCCACCCTGGCCTTTAGCGGGAGGAGCAGGGCACCAGTGAGAAAGGACCACGTGAGGGTTCCCAGGGCAACGCAGACTTCTCTCCGACCTGTAATCCCCGGCCTTGAGTGAGGGATCACTTTCCTCTGTGGAATGTAACACCGAAGGGACAACATGGGGCAGAGGGACCCGGAGGGGGGCAGATGCCAGGGCGTGGACTTTGCTGGGGACTCTTTCCAGCCCCCAAAAGGCCCTCCCGTAGGTGCAGCTACAAAGAGAGAGGTCACCCTCACCCCAGGGCTGAGCTGCCCGGGTAGTTCCCAGCAGAGCCCCACCCAGAATCCTAGCCCTGGGGGCCCTGGACGGTCACCCTTGCAAACCGCTTTTTTGCGAGGGAGGAAATGGGTTCTGAGAGATTAGAACCCGTCCAGGTCAGGCAGTGTCAGAACCACACCTATCAGCCCCAAGAGAGCCACTAAGAACTGAACTGGAGGCTCAGAGTCCCCACGCTCACCTGGGCCCTCGGCCCTCGGCTACCACAGCAGAACACCCTTCCCCTCCTGCCCTCCAGGGCCATGGACTGGGCACTGGGGACAGGCAGAGAGCAGGTGTACCCTCGTCTCCACAAGCCTGAGCAGCTGAGACCAGGGGCCCGCTCTGTCTCCCAAAATGAGGTTCAATAACGACTCTTCCAGGAAGCCCTCCAGGCTGATCCCCTGCCTCAGCCCTGGCCCATCCCGTAGGTCTTGCATGGGTTTCAACTCTGCTCTCTGTGGGTTCCTTGACCCAGGAACCCCTGAGGGAAGGACCTGTGGGCACAGGCCACAGAAAGCCTTGGGAGCAAGCAGTTTTTCGAAAGGGCGCAGACCTCCGTTCGAGTCACAGGGCCCGAACAGGAGCAGCAGTGGGACGTCACCTCCGGGATCATCTGGTTCAGTGCTCCCTGATCTCTCAGAGGGGGGCAGCCTTCTGCTCAGCTCCTGCACTGGTGGACACCTCTGTATGCCTTCATGCATGTAACCAGGGAACCTCACCCAGCCACCTTCCACATCTCAGGGGCCCAGGCAACACCACCCATTTTCAAGGGCCTGGGCTATATACATCCTTAGCAAATGGAGTCGGGGCCGCCCAGCACCCTTTCTGGGCCTGACACAGCAGGAGCGGAAGTGCAAAACGCTGACCAGCGGCTCCCCCACATTCATGCGCAGTTTTCCGGCTGGTTTCCTTTAGACTCCCAGCTCCCTCTGGGGGTGGGGCGGGGTGGTGCTGGTCCTCCTGCAGGGTGGAAGCTGAGGCTCAGGGAGGTGAACAGCTTTGGGCTGGGAGAAGGTGGAGTTAGGGCTGGGCGGAGCGCTCATGCTGCGGACCCTCCCCCAGCCCTCCCCCAGCCGGGGTTCCATGTGGAAAGCTGGCTTTGCCCAGGGGGGAAGCAAATGAGATGTAGGCCCCTCACTATAAACATAGTAACAGTGCAGACAGGTCAGAGGCCTGCTGGCTCCCCAGCACGGCTGAGTTTCCCTGCAGGGGAGTCAGGTGTTAAACCCAGGACGCCTCCCGCGGGGCCAGCACAGCCGGCACATGCGTGCGTGCATGCACACTCCTCACCCCCAGGTGGCATGAGTCCCTGCATGTGCCAGGTGCCCAGCCCCCTTGCTCCCCTCCAATAGCCCAGCAGCTTCCAGCAGGGCGGGCACGCACTACAGGCTGGCCACATCTGGCGCGTGCCAGGCCAGTGCCAAGGCCCAGGTTCCCAGCCCCTCTGGGCGCCAGGGGGTGACGTCCTCCATGGCTGACCCTTCCCAACCTCAGGGAGGGGTGACTCTCCAGGATGTGAGGCCCGGAGCCCCCGCCCAAGCCCCTCCTCAGAGCCAGCGTATGCCGCAGGGCGGGGCTTCACGGGGAGCCTCAGGGACCCCCTGGCTTCATGGGCGCCCAGGCCCTGGCACACTGCAGAGAGATGCAGAGAAGCAAGCAGGCTCGAAGGGACCCTGGGCCCCAGCGGGAAAGGGGTCGGGTTGAGGACTGCAGAGGGGGCAGTAAGTAGGAGCTGATCTGGAGACAGTGGGGGTGTCTATGGGAGGTCACTTGACCTCAAAGGCCATGAAAGAGAAAGACCAGAAATCATGTCCTCTGGAATGGAAGAGAAAAGCCCCCCTCTCTGCCCACTCGGGGTTTTAACTAAGATGTTAACTGAGGCCTGCAGGACGCACCCCTGTGCTTCCTCCACAGCCCAAAGCCACCTCGGGGAAGCCCGCCCTGACCAGCGCCAGCAGTGGTCCAAGCTGTGTCTTTTTTTTTTTTTTAATATATATTTTATTAATATTTTACAGAGAGGAAGGGAAAGGGATAGAGAGTTAGAAGCACCAATCAGCTGCCTCCTGCATAACCTCTCCTCTACTGGGGATGTGCCCTTGTCCAGAATCGAACCTGGGACCCTTGAGTCTGCAGGCTGATGCTCTATCCACTGAGCCAAACCGGTCAGGGCCCACGCTGTGTCTGGCAGTGCCCTCTCTCCGAGGCCCAGCTGCCCCCTGTCAGTGAGAAAGTTGTCTTCCCCACTGAGCTGGCGGCATGGAGGTCAGGTCCTGTCTCCATCCAGCGGAGGCCCCAGGTCCGATGCCAGGACCCAGCGGAGTGCTGGCGTGTGGGGGATGAAGGAACCTAGACCTGCCAGGGGCAAGGGCACCCACGGGGGAGGCACAGGACTTGGGGCAGCTGCTGCCCTGCCCTGGCCAGTCTCCCTCCCCCCTGCCTGGGCCCCGTGCTAAGCGCAAGTTCCTGGTGCAGGCTGTACCCTGTTCCGGACGCCTGGCATTTACCGAAAGGGCAGAGACAGTGAGAAGGGCCTCACCTGTGCCATCCACTCAGAGCGGGCGGGCGGCAGGCAGGAGGGAGCGGGGTTGGGTTTCAAAGGTTCTGACGACGGCAGGATGCCGGTGAGGGCCGCCCGGCCGGCCCAGGGCACCTGACAAAGGTTCCTGTCGAGAGGAGATGGCACAGGAGCACCTGCAAGGGGACGAGGACGCGGCCCCACCCGACAACGGACAAGAGAAACAAACAGGCGAAGCGAAGAGGCCGCCCATGAAGGCAAGACCCCGCGCTCACAGGCCCAGGAAGGCGCTGAAAACCGGGCGTCCCTGTGCCTCCGGCCGATGGGCCATGGGGGAGCTGGCCAAAGCCCAGCGCTGGCCGGCGGCGGGGACACAGGAGCCTGTGCTCGGCAGGTGTGGACGCTCAGCCCCCGGTCAGCCGTGCTGAGTGAAACGGAACACCAGCGGGTCCTGTGACCAGCAGCGCCACTCCTGACGGCGTCACCACCTCAGGCCGGGGAGCCAGGCAGCTCATGGTTGGGGCTGGGGGGAGAGGGGGGGCGCACGCGCACAGAAACTTGTGGGTTTGCACATCGCGGAGTGCGAGGAAACTGTTTGAAGCAACACGGCTAGATCTTTAAAACAGCGCTGAGCGAAGCGCTATTTCACAACAGCATTCACCAAAGTAAGGAAATTAAAACCATGTGTGAAGCACAGCAATTCCCGTTTGCAGGAAACCGACAAGCAGAAAGCTGGGCAGCAAACACTGAGAGAGAAGGTGTGGGAAGGGGATGGGAAGGAATAACAGTGCAAACAAAACACAGAAGGACGGGTGTGCCGGCCGGTGATGTGACCGAGGGAGGCCACTCCGCTCCTGAGGGCCAGGAAGGGGGTGGGCCAGGGCCCGGCACAGGCTCACAGGTGGGACCGCGTGCGGAGGGTCAGAGCTGGGCTGCCCTCAGAGGTCCCCACCCCACCGCCTGGCAGGCAGGCAGGGGACGGTCTAGCCAGTCAATCGGATGCACCCGCAGCCCCCATGGCTTGCACTGCTCTCTCGCCCTGGACACGGACGCCGAAGAGCCTCAGACCTGGAGCAGTGGGCTCGCCCGGCCGGGTGCAGGGGGGACGGGAGCAGCTTCCCAAGTCTCCATAATTAAGGGGTTTTCCCTTTTCCTGAAGTGTCTTTATCTCTAGACACACATTGAGAAACAGTGGTGAGGCGATACGGAGTCTGAGATGCCCTTCAAAATCACCTAAGGGGTGGAGGGCTGGGGTGACAAGGAGAGGGTGGGGATTGGGGAAGCCAGATTGGCCGTGAAGGACGGTGCCACCCCTGCCGGTGGGCGCGTGGGGTTTATTATGCCTTATCCCTACTAACATGTATGCTCGAAAGTTTCCATGGTAGAAACTTTAAAAAAAAAGTTCCCAGGGAGAAAGTCTGTCATGTGAGGAGATTAGCCCCTGACCTCAGGGAGCCCTCACTGTGATCGGGGAGAGGCAGCCCCTGCCTTCCGAGTGGCCAGGCCTTCCTGCTCACATGTGGACAGAGGCCTGGTCCCCGCACTGAGGCCCTGCACCCCACTCAACACAGGATCTGGTTCCAGCTCCACCTGCCGGAGGTCCCAGGCTCTTCACCGTCACAGAGCGTGCCTGGAACAGAGGGGACACGGTGAACCCACTCCTGTCCATGGGGAGAAGCCCAGCCTCCCCCGAACAAGTCTCTGTTCTTCATATATATATATATATATATATATATATATATATATATATATATATATATATATATATATTTCCCCCCCCCCATTGATTTCAAAGAGGAAGGGAGAAAGAGATAGAAATATCAATGATGAAAGAGAATCACTGATCAGCTGCCTCCTGCACGCCCCCTACTGGGGATCGAGCCCACAGCCCAGGCACATGCCCTTGACCGGAATCAATCCGGGGTCCCTCAGTCCACAGGCTGACATTCTATCCACTGAGCCAAGCCGGCCAGGACCCAAGTTCTTATTGTGGTTACTCACCTCGTGCTGCAACAGGTTCCAGGTCATATAATGAGAATGAGAATCCTGGTGACTGCGGAATAATGAGGTAATATTTCCTAAACTAGAGGCCTAGTGCACAAAATTCGTGCATGGGGGCTGGGGGTTGTCCCTCAGCCAAGCCTGCACCCTCTCCAATTTGGGACCCCTTGAGGGATTCTGACTGCCTGTTTAGGCCCAATCCCAGAAGGATCAGCCTAAACAGGAAGTCAGACGTCCCTCTCACAATCCAGGACTGCTGGCTCCCAACTGCTCACCTGCTGATTGCCCCTAACTGCTTCTGCCTGCCAGCCTGATCACCCCCTAACCACTCCCCTGCCAGCTTGATTGATGCCTAACTGTTTCCCTGCCAGCCCTGTTACCCCTAACTGCCCTCTCCTGCCAGCCTGATCATTCTTAACTGCCCTCCCCTGCCAACCTGGTCACCCTGAACTGTACTCCTCTGCCAATCTGGTCACCCCTAACTGCCGTCCCCTGCCGCCTCATTGCCCCTAACTGCTTTCCCCTGCTGGTCTTGTCCCTCACCAACTGCCCTCCCTTGCAGGCCTGGTCCCTCTCAAACTGCCCTCCCCTGCAGGTCTGGCCCCCCCAACTGCTCTCCCCTGTAGACCTGGGTCCCTCCCACCCAACTGCCCTCCCCTGCTGGACATCTTGTGGCAGCCATCTTGTGACCATATGGGAGCCGCCATCTTGTGTGTTGGAATGACAGTTAATTTGCATATTATTCTTTTATTAGATAGGATGCTCATACTGTCACCAGGACCGAGGAGGGAGCCAAGGCCACATAGCCAGGTAGTGGTCGAGCTGACTTATTCACAGGTACCAGCTGCCAACTCCACCTCCACCACCACCACCACCATGAGGCCTATAGGCTGGTAAACCAAGTGCCCTGGGTCAGAGTCCAGGGTGGAATGCCTGGAACCAGCTCCTCCAGCCTCCAGTCCCACCACCGGAGCCACCAGGAGCCCTGCGTGGGCGAGATGCAAGCCAGGGAGAGGAGGGCCGGGGAAGGAGGGAGCAGAGGCCCTTATCCTGTTCCTGGAAACACAGGGGGGCCCAGAGATGTCTGTCTGGGTGGGTGTGCCTTGATCCCCAGGCTCTCAGGGGCTGGGCCGATTCTAGGTCAGGAGTCTTCGCTGGGCCGAGCCTCTCCCTTCATGGCAGCAGTAATAACAAGAGCCCACACTCTCAGGGTTCCTACCAGGGTAGCCCCCCTTATCTGCGGCTTTGCTCTCTGTGGTTTCCGTTACCCACAGTCAACTGCAGTCTGAAAATATTAAATGGCAATTTCCAGAAAGAAACAATTCGTATGTTTTTAATGGCATGCCGTTCTGAGTAGCGTGATGGAATCTGGCTCCATCCTACCTGGGGTGTGAGTCTCCCCTTTGCTCGGTGCCTTCACGCCACATACATCACCTGCTGGTTAGGTCAGTTACTAGTTATCAGATCGACTGTCCCAGTATCATCCTGCTCGAGTTCAAGTAACCCTTATTATAATTGTCCTACTTTATTATTAGTTACTAAAAGATTAAATAAAGAAGGTAGCCAGAGACTGGGATGCCAGCAGATAGGCTTTTATTGGAGAGAAGGGTACCTCCGCTGTCTACTTCCAAAGAGAAAGAGGACAGAAGAAACCCAGGGGTCTGCTTTTAAGGGGAGGATAAGGGGACGGGGCTTAGGGTACTCAGCGCATCCTAATTGGTGATTAGGGACCTAGGGACTTAGGAATCGGGGGGCTTAGGGTATTTGGCACGTGCTGATTGGGTGGTTCAGTGCCCAGGTATGTCTGGCCACAGGTGAGGTTTATGTCTGTCCATCAACTGGAAGAAGAGAGGATCTATCAGTTACAGAGGCCCGGTGCATGAAAATTGTGTTTGTGTGGGGGGTGTGGGGGGTGTCCCTCAGCCCAGCCTGCACCCTCCCCAATCTGGGACCCTTCAAGAGATGTCCAACTGCCTGTTTTGGCCCAATTCCAGTAGGATCAGGCCTAAATGGGCAGTCAGATATCCCTCCCACAATCCAGGACTGCTGGCTCCCAACTGCTTGCCTGCCTGCCTTCCTGATTGCCCCTAACCACTGTGCCTGCCAGCCTGATCACCCCCAACCACTTCCCTGACAGCCTGATTGATGCCTAACTGCTCCCCCGCCAGCCTGTTTGCCCCTAATTGCCCTCCCCTGCAAGCCTGGTTACCCCTAACTGCCCTCCCCTGCAGTCCTGGTCGCTACCAACTTCCCTCCCTTGCAGGCCTGGTCCCCACCAAATGCTCTCCCCTGCAGGCCTGTGTTCCCCCCAACTGCCCTTTCTTGCAGGCCCAGTCGCCCCCAACTTCCCTCCTCTGCCAGCCTGGTCATCCCTAACTGCCTTCCCCTGCAGGCTGATCTCCCCCAACTGCCCTCCCTTGCAGGCCTGGTTCCTCCCAACTGCCCTCCCCTGCTGGCCATCTTGTGGTGGTCATCTTGTGTCCACATGGGGGCAGCCATCTTGTGTGTTGGAGTGATGGTCAATTTGCATATTACTATTTTATTAGATAGAATTGTTGTTAAAAAAGCATACATATACAGGGCCCCTGATGTTTGTAGGGTCGCATCCACTGGGTTCTTGGGACGTACCCCAGCAGATAAGGGACTAGTGCATGTGGAAAGCTGTGCTCTGTCTGCCTTGTGGATATTCTCTGGATTAATTCTCAAAGGATCCTAAGAGGCCAAAGTTATCACTGTTTCCGCTTCACAGATGGGGAGCTGAGGCACTGGGTGACTAATAACTTTCTCAGTCGCTCAGCTCGCACACAGGGAGCTAAGAGTGGATCCCAGGCTGTCTGCCCTGAGTCCGTGCTCTTAACCACCCAGTGCGCTCAGACTGCGAACCTGGCTTCTCCCAAGACCGCACTTCTGATTGCCAGGGGTCTGAAGTTGGTGACAGTGGGGCGGTGCTTTATCACAAAGGGGCACAGGCCAATGGCCACACCTCCTCCCCCGTGGGAGCCTGACACCCACTCCCCATCTGCCTCGCGGGAGCTCAGATGGTGAGGAGACCAGGCAGCAGCTGGTGCCCTGTTTTCACCACAGCACATCCGTGGGGTCTTTTTTTTTTTTTTTTTTTTACAGAGAAGAAGGGGAAGGAATAGAGAGTTAGAGACTTCTATCAGCTGCCTCCTGCACACCCCCTACTGGGGATGTGCCTACAACCAAAGTACATGCCCTTGACTGGAATCGAACCTGGGACCCTTCAGTCCACAGGCCGACGCTCTATCCACTGAGCCAAACCGGTCAGGATACGTGGGGTCTCTACCGGGCGGCAGCACCAGCGTATGGGGAGGACCTGCACTCGTCTCTTGTTCTTGCTCAGCAAACAGAGTGAAAGGGAAGGGACAGCATCAGGGAGATGGGCCTACATTCACTTATTTTTTTCTTAATTAAAATCATTCACAGGAAGCTAACCAAGATCAGTAACAAGCCACTTGTGAAACCCCTCATAGCCGGTCACAGCGCGCCCTGGAGGATCTCTGTCCCAGACCTCCGCTTCCCGTCTCCCTGAAGCTCGTCCCCCTCAGGAGAAGTGACTCCAGGTCATTTGAAGATTGGAAGAGCCCGTGCCTGGGGCCCCCAATGCAGCCACAAAAAGGGGGACAGTGGGCAGGAGCATGGTCTTGGGGGGCAGATGAAGCTGGGGCTCAGGTGAGTGCTGCCACTTCCAAGCTGTGCACCCGGAGACCACGTGTCAGTTAACCTCCCCGGGCCTCAGTGTCCTCCTCTGTAACGTGGGGACAATACCAGCCCCTCCCAGACTCGTTACAGAGTTTAAACGAAGTGATGTCTTTAAAGCAATCGGCCCGGTGCCTGCCGCATAGAAAGTGTGCAACGCTGGCTGTTGGCGTGACTACCGATATCAGAGCCAGCCCCAGCCCAGCTGCAGGCTCCTGTGGGGAAGAAGCTGCATCTTGTCTACCTTTGTCTTTCTCAGCATTATCTATGGGACTTCGCGCCAGCAGGTACTCTGTGTCTTACGTGGAATTCCCCAGAAGCAGAGCCTGAGATGGGGATTCCGGGCTGAGGGAGTCCCTGAGGGAGTGCCCCCCATCCCCCAGGACAGGAGAGGGACTAGGGGAAGCAGGACAGGAGAGGAGGAGGCCACTCAGTGCAGAGGATGCCTGTCCCCCAGGGGACCCAGACATGTAAGTTCCACCTCAGGTTGCTCCCTTGGAGGTAAGGGAGCTGGGACCTCCCTCTCCTACACCCCAGGCGTTGGCTAAGGATGACCTTGGGGAATAAACTCCCCGGCACATCCATGGTGCTCCTGTACTGGCGGGCAGTCTGCAGAGAGTGTGCACACAGAAGGGAAAGTGCACCGAGGGCGGGGAGCATGCACAGAAATGGGAAAGGGGTTTGAGGGCTCTGCTACCCTCCATGATGCCTCCTGGGATGAGTGGCAATCCGGCCTGGTCCAGCCTCGGAAGGGTCCTGGCTCCCTGTGTCGTTCAGGGTGGCAGAGGGGATGGGGACTGTCAGGCAGGGGAGCAACTCTGATTTTCCCCACAGAGTCCCAGCTGGACAGAGCCAGGAAGGTCCCCTGAGAGGCCAGCCTCTCCCCTCGCTGAGCAAGGGTGGGCTAGGCCGGCCTGAGATGGTCTGGAGAGTCCCTCCTGTGTGCCCACCCAGCACAGATGCTGTTCTTCGCATGATTCACTCATTTCATCCTACAACAACCCTAGGCAGTGCCCTGATTTCAACGTGAGGAAACTACGGCAATAGGCAGAGTGAGGGACCTGCTGGAGACACCCCCAAAGAGCTCAGGGCAAAGATAATCAATGTCACTACTCATTAAAAAATAATTTAAAAAGGCAGAGTAAACCCACAGTGAGACACATTTCCCATCCACTAGGATGGCAATAAAAAGGAAAAGAACAGCTCTAGCCGATTTGGCTCAGTGGGTAGAGTATTGGCCTGTGGGCTGAAGGGTCCTGGGTTCGATTCTGGTCAAGGGCATGTATCTCAGTTGCGAGCTCCTCCCTGGCCCTGAACCTGGTCAGGGCACATGCAGGAGGTAATCAGTTGTGTTTCTCTCACATCGATATTTCTGTCTTTTCCTCTCCCTTCCACTTTCTCTAAAAATCATTGGGAAAATATCCTCAGGTACGGATTAAAAAAAAAAAAAAAGGAAAAGAACAAATGTTGGAAAAGAATTGGAGAAATTGACCCCTCACACACTGCTGGTGGGAATGGAGAATGATGCAGCTACTGTAGCAAACAGTATAGCTGTTCCTCAATAAGTTAAACATAGAATTATCATATGACCCAACAATTCCACTCCTAGTACGTACCCAAAAAATTGAGATCAGGTGTACAGACCCAAATTTGGACAAGAACATTCACAAGAGCTAAAAGGTAGAAACAACTTAAGTGCCCATCAACTGATAAAAGGATAAGCAAAATGTGGCACACGATACAATGGAATATTATCTTATATAATAAAGGCCAATGACCATAATGGCAAAACGACCAGAACGACCAATCGACCGGTCGCTATGAGGTGCATTGACCACCTCTCGGTTCCTCCCCCACCCCACAGGCTCTGATCGCTGGATGGCCAACGGGGAACCACAGGGAACCGGGGTGGGCAGCGGCGGGGTGGACCTGGGGACTGGTGAGCAGGTGGAAGTGGCCCTGATCGCAGGCTAGGCCTAGGGGCCCTTCCCGAGCATGATTTTGTGCGCTGGACTATATAACGATCCTATATAATGAAAGGCCAATATGGAAATAGACCAAACAGCGGAACAACCAAACAACTGGTCACTATGACATGCGCTGACCACCAGGGGTGCATGGGGAACATTGGCCACAGTGGGATGGTGGAGCAGGTGAGCGGGAGCACCAAACCAAGGTGGGGCGTCGGTTGCTGTCACTGGGCAAGCCTCCGGTGGTTACTGAAAATTCTTTGTTCCCACATGCCACGGTCCCACCCGGCGCTCGCACACACTGCCCGTGCCTGGCACTGACCCTGATTGCTCAGCGCCATCAGCGGGTGCAAGTGTGAGTGGCAGCTACTGCCCCAATCACCCCTCTGCTCCTGAGGGGTGATCGGGGCAGCAGCCGCTGCTCCCACCCTCTGACAGCGCCAGCCCCACTAGCACCCACTGCTGGTGCCGGCCCCAATCACTCCATACCATCAGCACACGGAAGCAGCGGTGGGAGTGGGGTTTCTGGCAGACGGGGGTGGGGGGACTGCAGCAGGAGAGGCCAGTGGGGGTGCGGAGGATGGGCTGAGACCCGCCTCCGTGCCCACTGCAATCTCGCGGCCCACAGGGCCTTTCAAGGTGCATAAATTCGAGCACTGGGCTCCTGGTGTAGCCATAAAAAGGCTTCGTAATATTCATCCATGCTGAGACATAGAATAAAGGGATCCAGTCACAAAAGGCCACATGTTGTAAGATTCCATTTATGTGAAATGTTCAGAATAGAGACAGCAGATTGGCAGCTGCCAGGGGCTGGGGGGGAGGACTAGGGCGTGACCACTTAATGGAACTGGAATTAGACAGAGCTGGTCACTCAGCATGGTACATGCACTAAAAGCTTCCGAATTCCACACACTTGAAGTATACACTTTTAAATGGTTAAGGCGGTAAGTTTTGTCTTATTTTTAAAGTTTTAAGTGACTTAAGGGGGAGCCTGGACAGAGCAGTTCTTGACATTCCCGCCCAGGCCTGGGAGCACTGGCACAGGGATGGACAGCATGAATCTGACACGAGTCCCCGGACACTCCGCTGCCACAGGTGCTGGGCTCAGGTTGTTCTTACACATCTCTGTGCCTGTCCCTCTCAAGAAACAACAGCTCTGGCTCTGAATGCAGAGAAGCCTGGATTGTATAGCCCGTTGGCTCCCCGACTGGTTGTGTGACCTTGGACAGGCACTGTGCCTTTCTGGGCCTCAGTTTTCTCATTTGGAAAATGGAGCAGCAGCTCTCCGTGTCTCTGGGAGAATTCACTGAGTTAACACACAGGGAATAGGCCAGGCAGAGGACCTGACTCTCAGGGAGGCTCAGCCGTGGCTGGTCCTTTCTCTCCCTCCCTCCCTTCACCACACACACCTGTGACATTTATCCCAACCAGATTTCACCTGGACAGACACCTCCCTGGAGGTGTTTGTCCAGGTCCCTGATGGGCTCTATCCATGGGATGTTTGCACTTTCAAAGAGAAATCTGTTAATCCACAGAAAGCTAAGTGACACAGGGACGTGAAGAATTCCTGGTCTCACCCAGGAAATATTTAGGGTGGAGGGGCACTCCCTTTTTCCTCCAGTCACACCTAGGCAGCTACCTGCTTCCATGGGATTTCACCACACACACTCACACACACACACTCACACTCACACACACACTCTCACACACACACACTCACACTCACACACACTCATACACACACTCACACACACATACACACACACTCACACACACACTCATACACACACTCTCACACACACTCACACACACACTCACACACACTCACACACACACATTCACACACACTCATACACACATTCACACAACACACACTCACGCACACTCACTCACACTCACACACACTCATACACACACACTCACACACACTCATACACACTCACACGCTCACACACACACACACACACATATACTCACTCACTCACACACACTCATACACACACTCACACACACTCACACACACTCTCTCTCTCTCACACACACACACACACACACACACACACACACCTGAGCCAAGAATTCCCGAGAGCTGCTCCCTCCTGTCCTCACCTGTCCGCAGCTCAGAATGCCGGAGTAAAGATGCCTATCCAGCGTTCTTGGGAAGGACTCATCATCTTTATTTCAAATTTTTTTTTTGGGGGGGTGGTATTAAAGTGTTCAATTTTTAGGACGTAATAATAGGAAGTTATTTTTTTAATTGCCCTTGTGTCTTTACTTAACAAAATAAGGGGCAGCAGCCCTTCCGTCAGTTCCTGACATTTTATCAGTAAATCTTCAAATGCAAGGAGCCAGCCCTCCCTGCCCACCACAGCCTCTCTCTCAGGCAGGGGCTGCCTCCGGCCTCAGTGTCCCGTGGGAGGGAGGAGGGCGCCCGGACCTCCCTGCGCGGAGGCTTTGTCAGCTCCCACCCCTTCGGGAACTGCCTCCGGGCAGCCTCTGTGCACCAACACACTGCGCCTGGGTCCTGCCCCGGGGCCCTGCCCTCCCCCCGCAGAGGGTAACCTCCGAAGACCTCCAGTTTGGCTTACGAAGCACAACCCGTGTTCAGGGGCTTTTCCTGTGAACCCAACGAGGCTGCTTCACTCGTCCTGGCAGCTCCCAGCCCACGCTCCCTCACCTGCCAGGGGCCGTGGGCGTCGCTGGGACCCCCGGCTTTCTCCGAGTCTCTCAGCTTACACCAGACTGAAAGGTCGCTGTCCTGAGGGCATGGCCACGGCCTCTGCGCGACAGTCAGGAATGGACCCCAAACTCCCGCTTCAAGTCCTGTCTTTGGCTGGAAGCAGAGATCTGGGCCCGGCCAGCACGGCCCCCTATGGGAGATGCCAGGCTCCGCCGGACACGCATTAGAAGCCATCAGAGGGCCGTGAGGAGCGTGACGGGGAAAGGAGGGAGGAAGAGGAGGAGAGGGCAGATGGAGGGCCCCCTCTGGGCCAGGCCCAGGGCCCGGGGCCCAAAGGCAGACACGGGAGACACGCCCGAGATGAGCGGGTGGAGGCGGCGAGGCCAGGACGACACCCATCCAGTCTGTTCATCCCCCGTAATCCCCGGGACAATGGCCTCGTCCTCCCAGAGCTGACAACCAGTTCAAAAAGAAGGAAATGTGCCGACTGGGGAAGCCCAGAAGGAAACAGAAGGTGAGACACAGTGGGGATTTGAAGGGTGTTTGCAGAGAACCTCTCTGAGGAGGCGGCATTGAGGACGCGGGGGAGGTGAGGAGGAGGAGTGTTCTGGGTGCAGAGCGCCACGTACACAGACCGGAAGGCAGGAAGGTCTCGGTGACCGGCTGGGCAGCTGGCGTGGCTGCTGGCGTGGCTGCAGCGTGGCACCTGGGAAAGAGGAAGGAACGGGGCAGCCAAGGCCTTATGGGCTGTGGTCAGGCATGTAGGTCGGATAATGAGAGCTTTATCCCCATTTAGCAGATAAGAAGCCCGAGACTCAGAGAGGTTAACGACCTTGCCCAAGATCACTCAACTGGTGAGTGGCCAGGCCGAGACCCCACCTTGCCATCTGACGCCCAGGGCTGCTCCAAACGTGGGGACTGTGAGTGATTCAGGGCGATTGGCTTAATGACGGGGCATGGGGTGCCAGGGAAGTCTCTGTTGTGGAGCTAACGATGGAACCAGGCCTCGAAGGAGGAGGACTTGACCAGGTGAGAAGTGGGGAGGAGGCAGAAAGCCGAGCAGAGGCAGAGATGGGGGCACAGGCCCTGCGGGGGGATGCAGGTGATGGGTGGGGAGAATGGGAGTCACGGGTGACAGGTGTGAGAGGGCCGTTGGTGTGAGATGACCTGATGCACGTCAGGACATCTGAGCTGACTCGCAGGCAATGATAAGCAAAGGAAGGCTCTCCAACAGGCTAACCTATGCTGTGCTTTAGGGCAATGGTCGGCAAACCTCGGCTCATGAGCCACATGTGGCTCTTTGGCCCCTTGAGTGTTCTAACTTTGGCCACTTCTTCAAAATAGACTGCTCATGGGTCACAATGTTTCAGTCGCACTGAAGGTGCGCGCCCACACGTGGTATTTTTAAAAAATATATTTTATTGATTTTTTTACAGAGAGGAAGGGAGGGGGATAGAGAGTTAGAAACATTGATGAGAGAGAAACATCCATCAGCTGCCTCCTGCACACCTCCTACAGGGCATGTGCCCGCAACCAAGGTACATGCCCTTGACCACAATCAAGCCTGAGACCCTTCAGTCTGCAGGCTGATGCTCTATCCACTGAGCCAAACCAGTTAGGGTCCACACGTGGTATTTTGTGGAAGAGCCACACTCAAGGGTCCAAAGAGCAGCATGTGGCTCATGAGCCGCAGTTTGCCGACCACGGGCCTAACCCATTCTGTGCTTTAGGAAAATACCTTTGGTGGAGGAGCCAGGAAAGGCTGGGGCTGCGGGGAGGGACAGTGAAAGTAAGAGAGGAAAGGAGTGAAGGAAAGAGGGAAGTGGCGAGTCATGAACGGCAGAGGGGGTGGGGAGGCAGGGTGGGCCCCTCACACCCCAAAATAACCAGCACTGTTAGTCCCCACCCACAGTGGTGTATTTATCCTGATGACACTTAACCGCACAGCCCAGCAGGGCCTGGGACAGCTCGGCAGTGGGGAAAGAGGGGTTTTTGCAGACCCCAAATATGGGGTGCCACACCCTGGTTTGCTCCGCCCCCTCCTCAGGCCTGGCCTGGATCCTCAGTCCATTCTTAGCCAATAGCCCCAGGCCCTGCTGCCGGTGACCCCCCTCACCCCCCTCACCCCCAGCGGCCCAGAGCTGTCCGTTCAGGCCCAGCCCCCGTTATCTGGGAGCATAAAGGGTGGGGTGTCAGCTTCATAGGGCTGGGTGACCCTCAGATACTGATAGCAGCCAACCCGGAACAGCCCTCACCGAGGGGGCCGATTCTCAGTGTTTTACTCTCACTCATCTCGTCTTCGCCACATCCCTGCGAGGCAAGCACCAGCGTGTTCCCAGGAGGGGGACTGTCCTGCGGGGCTTGCCCAAGGGGTTGGCGCCCCGGCCGCCTGGTGCCAGGTCCGCGGGTAGAGGCTCCTCGCCCCTCGGCGCGGGGTCTTCGTCAGCCCTCCCCTCGTTCTCCCTGGGCTCTGAGCGGCTCTGCCCTCTCTCCTCGCCGCTCTGTGCTTTCATGAGGTCCCTGCCGAGTGATGGCTGAGGGGGACACTTTTGCCTCTGGGCCTCGTGCTCTGGCCCCTCACAGCCGGGGTGGCCCCTGGAGTCAGAGAGCCCCCTGGGGAAGCAGGGCCAGCCCGTCCACCCTCTCCCACCCTGCACTAGTGCAGCCCCCACCCCCTGCCCCCCCTTCTGCTCCAGGGGCTGCCCCAGGGTGCCCTGGCCCCAAGGTTGCACAACCCTGGGACCCAGCAAGCAAGGAGCCACCATGCCCACTAGATGGCGAGATGCACGCAGAAATGAGGGCTTGTCTCCCCTCTCACCTAAAGACTGATTCTCACCACGTATGTACTCTGTTTATCTCACGTTTATCCCCATTCCTTACCCCACCCCATAGCCAACAATTTGTATGTGTTTCTGCAAAACATGAGCACGTATTTTTCAGTTTTAGTGTTTAAAAAACCCAACCACGTGGCGATGGGCATATTTAGTCCCCCGTGGGCACCCTCCACATCTATTGTACTTCCCCACGCTGAGGGTGCTGGGCACCCAGGTTCCCTCCAACAGCCCTCAATCATCGGGCGTGAGCACCATTGCATGTGGCTCCTGTGGGCCTGAGAACCCAGGAGCAGCATTGCCAGCTCACAGGATACACATCGACTGGGTGTGGTGCAGCACTGCCAGCCAGCGTTCAACTCACCCATTCTGTGGAGGTTCCTGGGGAGAAGACAGCAGCCTCCTGGGGAGGGGCAGCCTGGCATGACTCCTGAATCCTTCTGCTCGGGCCTTAGGGCGGTGGGAGGGCTGCTGGTTGGTGGCCTCTGTCAGACGCATCTTGCAAACGTAAGACCTTAGTTCCTGCTGTCTCCGCTGGGCCTGCACTCCCCACCTTCACTGAGAGCTCGCTGAGGCCACACTGGCCCATTAAATGCCCCACATCCCTGTCCTCAGGAGTCTTTCTGGTGCCAAAGCCCTTTCTCCCCTCTTCTCCCTCCGGCAGAACCATCCAGTTTTCTGCATTTTCCCAGGTTCTCCTCCTAAGCTCTTTCCTTCTGTATGATCAGTTCTGCACTTCCTCACTCTGCATCGGTGGGCAACTAATTTAGACACTCCACGGTCCTTGTCTGTGAGATCCCCCTCGGCCTTTGCACAGCCTTCTCTCTGATTCCCTGCTGCTCAAACTCCTCCTCTTCCTCCAGAAAATCATCTCAGATGGAATCAGATGGTCTCAAAGTCCTAATCCAACTGTCTCCTAGTAAAAGCTCGTATCTTCTCAGCTGAAAATTGAAATAAGAATAATGGCTATCATTCATCAAGTACCTACTAAGTGCTATGAGTTATTTTTCCCTGAAAGGCAAACATTATCATCCCGTTACACAGATGAGGAAGTTGAGGCTCAGAGAGTTCAACCTCAAGCCTCAAGAACTCAAAGTTCAAGCCCCATGACTTGCCCAAGGTCACTGGCAGGTAATGGTCAAGGTCAGGACTGGAATACAGCGCTGCCCAACATGAAGGCTTTTCCCTACCCCACACTACCTCTTTCAGCATCCCTTCCTCCTTTCCCATAAATCCATGTGTGTGCCACATTTTAAAGTTCATATTAAGGCCTGGCCTGTGTGGCTCAGTGGTTGAGCATCAACCTATGAACCAGGAGGTCTAGGTTCGGTGCCCGGTCAGGGCACATGCCCAGGTTGTAGGCTCGATCCCCAGTGTGGGGCGTGCAGGAGGCAGCTGACCAATGATTCTCTCTCATCATTGAAGTTACTATCTCTCTCCCTCTCCCTTCTTCTCTGAAATAAAAAATAAATACAATTAGTATGGAGTATACAGATAAAGGGATATGTTCTCCTTGTAAGAAATGTACGGCACTGTAGACAGGGCTGTGCCCCCTGTGACCTCCTACCCTCCCCAAAGGGTAACAGCAGCATCTTGGGTATCTCCAGTCCCTTATACACGCCTTCACATATTTTTTCTGCATCTGAAGGAGATAAGTACTATCGTTATGTGCTATTATTGTGTTTTATTTTGCATAAATGATGTGTGTGCATATCACGCCTCAACATGCTTTTCCCCCACTCAACAACATGCGTGGGAGAGGAGCTCTATTTACACCTGTGCCATCCCCTCCTGGAACTGTGTGCGGAGCTTGCTGATTGAGCCAGCTACTGTTTGCACCTGCTGGTCAGCACGCTGGTTCCAGTCTTACTAAAGGTGGGGCTGAAGTGAGCGTGCAGGAACAGACCTCCTCGTGCACTGTGATGTGTGTCCTGCCGGGGCACGGACAGTCACCGCTGCGCGTCTATCAGGCTGTTATGGAACACGCTCAACCTGGGGAACCACTGGAGGCCTCAGGGGCCTTGAACCCCTGAAATCGTACCCAATGCTGTCGGTGCGTGCCTCTGCAGGAATGGCCTACTGTGGGGGAGGGTCCAGAACCCCTACCAGCTCTCAGGTTCTTTTTTTTTTTTTTTTTTTTTTTAATATATTTTATTGATTTTTTACAGAGAGGAAGGGAGAGAGATAGAGAGCTAGAAATGTCGATGAGAGAAAAACAACCAGCTGCCTCCCGCACACCCCCCACCAGGGATGTGCCCTCAACCAATGTACATGCCCTTGACCAGAATCGAACCCGGGACCTCTCAGTCCGCAGACTGACGCTCTACCGCTGAGCCAAATAGGTTTCAAAGGGCCCCTAAAAGCCAGAAGCACTGACCCATGTTGATTCCTGTGCCTTTCCGGAGTAATGGCATGCTATGTGCTCAGAGCAGCCAGGCGGGCCACATAGCCTCTTCCTCCCAGCGGCTTTGCTAACAAGGATTCCATCTAGGGCTGAGGGGACCTCTGAAGCCACACTGAGGCCCAAAGCCTGGCTCCATTCCTCGCTGTGGGCAACTAGTTAACACCTGAACCTCAGTTTCCACTTTACAAAGTGAGGGGAATAATGTGCTTCATAGGTACGAAGAGTGAATGCAATTGTCTAGAGCACACAGTAGGTGCTGCTGTGTATCCCTGCCCTCAGCCTCCTTCATTTCTGGCCACGCCCTTTAGGCAGCCAGAACCTTCTTAAGAGCAGGTACCAAGGCTCACCCAGAGCCAACAGCCCCTTATGCTCTGAGTCTAAACCTGCCATGGACAAATTTAGGAGCGATTATGCCGGGAGCAGATTCCCTGCTGCCCGTGCTGGGCCACACCACAGGGAGGCCCCGGGACAGGCCCTGGGCCCAGAGAGGTCCTGCTCAGGGCAGCTCTGACTGAAACGTGTGTGTGTGTGTGTGTGTGTGTGTGTGTGTGTGTGCACGCATTCATGTGATTGTGAGCTCTTGTATGAGTGTATGTGTGTTTGCGTGTGCATGTGTGTGTCTGTGTGTGTGCATGCACACATTCATGAGAGTGTGAGCTCTTGTGAGTGTGTATGTGTTCATATGTGTCTGTGAGTGTGTGTATGTGTGCACACATTCATCTGAGTGTGAGCTCATGTGTGAGTATATATGTGTATTTGTGTGTACATGTGTATATGTATGTCTATGAGTGTACACAGATGTGTTGGGAGAAGCAGAGACCAAAGGAGACCAAACCCTGTCTCTCAGGGTTTCCAGAGAGACAGGAGCCCCAGCCCTCTCCCTTGTCAACATAAGAAACACTCAATCTGTGAAGAAGTTTTGTGAGTTTATTGAAAACAAACTGTCGACAATTACAGGGAAGCAGAACCTCAAGGGATTGAAATAATGCTCCGGGGAATGGCAGTTTTGCACCTTGTTTTATACACCACAATCAAAAGAGGAGACATGTGGGTTACATGAAATCCACTGATGATAGGTTAGGGAGGTGGGAGAAAGCAAAGTGGGGAAACCTCTGGGGCAGGAATAGAGGAAAACGATAGACACACACTTCTTTTACATCGGTGAGTGCGGGATAGTTAACAGTCAACAATTAACTCAGTGACATTGAGGGGACGTGTGGTCTCTGAAGAGCGGTGCCTGTGCTTAGGGGTCCGAAAAAGGGAAATTTGCTTTAACATTCAAAGATATGTTATCCTAGATGCAGAAAGACAATAGACAGGCTCAGTTAAGGTAAAGATTGACCTTTTTCAGGGAAGACACCGGCCTAGGACATAAACTGCTCTTAGTTAAAAAGTTTTCATTTCAGACCATCCTTTGCGCCTTCTTTAGGTCTCTGAGTTTGCAAGGCCTTCCATGAGCCAGTCAGGTTAGCATGCGGCCCTTTTGTGTCCATGGCCTTGAGGGGTCTCCAGGATGTGGGACAGATTTGAGGTTGCCTACTAGGCGCCACGCACTGCTCCTGTCCCTGAGAAACTCACGGGGACAAGAACCGGACAGTGGGGTAAGCGAGATTCCCTTGGTGCTAGCATCGTATCCAGCGCTGGCGACAGAGCCAGGCTCATCCTTTGTACGTTTCCTTCTAGCACATGTGTCAAACACAAGGCCCGCAGGCCAAATCCATCCCGCCAGGCCTTGCAATGTGGCCCGCACCACGCTGTCATCACTGCACTCCGCTGCGTTTCCATCACAATGACAGTTTATGACTGTTCAGTAAACCATTCGGCCCGCGATTTAGGCTGGATTTTAGATTTTGGGCCCTTCTCTGATTGAGTTCGACACCCCTATTCTAGAGTCTGACAGGACGCGCCCCTCGACTCAGACTCCTACTTCAACTCGCACAGCTCCGTGTGCGGTGCCCAGGGACAGACAGTTCAGACACAGGGAGAAGAGGAGGTGGCATTAACTCTGTCCTGGGGCCACATGTCTGTTGGGAGAGGAGGGGCCCTTCCCTGCGGGGCCCTTAGACGCTGGCCCAGGATGACCCAGCGACCGCCTCTCCTCCCCCCCCCCCAGGTGGCCACTGAGCCCCGCTGGACAGCCCCCTCCATTGCACAACACCAACGCTGACCTTTCTGCATCCTCTGCTCTGCCTCCTCCTGAACCCCCACACTCAGTGGGCGGCCGCCCTCTCCAAGGCCTTTAGGATTCACGACCTCAACCTCCTGTTCCCTCCACCCCCTGCGCTTGCCTCCAGACTCAGGGTGCCCTGTGCTTGTTTAGACACTCCTGGTCTCCCTGTGCTGGGGCCTCCTCCCACCGCCCAGTACAGCAGAGGCTAAGCACCCAGCACTGCAGAGGCTAAGCACCCAGCACCACCCAGCACGGCAGAGGCTAAGCACCCAGCACGGCAGAGGCTAAGCACCCAGCACCGCCCAGCACTGCAGAGGCTAAGCACCCAGCACCGCCCAGCACTGCAGAGGCTAAGCACTCCGCACGGGTTTTTGTCCCCCATGAGTTCCTCAGGGACAGGAGCAGCCCCGGGACCTTAGACAGTTACTCCACCAGCCTGAGCGTCGGTTCCCGCATCGGCAGCCCCGCAAACCCGGTGGGACTGACAGGCCTGCGGCGCTGGGAGGACACGGTGTATCAGCAGGTGACCCGCCTGGAAGGGAGCTGCGGGCGGGTGTGGCCGGCTGTGCTTGCTGCCGCTTTAACCCGAGCCACAGCCACAGCATCCAAAAGGGCGCAGGGCACCGTGAACGGTCATCAGGTGGTCAGGATGCAGAACCTGGGGGTGGCACTGCATGGCCGTTTACTGTCCCCACCCAGTCCTCCTTCCGTCCAAGTCAGGTGCACCCCACACCCATCCCTCCCGGGGGGTCTGCCACCTCCACCCAGGGCCTGTCTCCCCAGCGGGCAGTTTGTCCCATGGTCCTCCCAGGGGTCAGCTTCCTCAGACCTGGGTCTGGGAGGAGCGAAACACAGGCCACGCTGGTGGGTCTTCTCATGCCATCGCTGACCTCTTAGCCTCGCCAGCCGCCAAAAGCTCAGAAACGACAGAAAGCAGCTGAAACCGGTTTGGCTCAGTGGATAGAGCGTCGGCCTGCGGACTGAAAGGCCCCAGATTCGATTCCAGTCAGGGGCATGTAACTTGGTTGCAAGCACATCCCCAGTAAGGGGTGTGCAAGAGGCAGCTGGTCGATGTTTCTAACTCTCTATCCCTCTCTCTTCCTCTCTGTAAAAAATCATTAAAATATATTTTTAAAAAAGAAAGGAAGAAAGAAAAAGAAACGACAGAAGGCAAACCAGGGAGTCGCCAAGCAGTCAGAAGTCCAAGTTGACTGCGCACACCCCAGAAAGACAGCTCGCGCGGTGAGAAGGCAGTGACTGGGCTGCAGTATTAGTATTCTCTGAGTGACGGGCCCCGGGCAGGCGATCCCTCTTACCCACCTCAGGAAACAGTTCGCATGGGGCTTCTGAATTCCAGAACGTAAACAAGCAATGCCACCCGTCAAGGTAGACGCCCACAGTAAGCTCACACTAAGCCTTGCTTGCATGACTAAACGGCTTTGTCTCCTCGGGGGCTCTTCCAGGCTGGTCTCCGTTGGTGGTTTGTTTTAACACCTGCTCACATCTTACCCAGACCCCCGCACAGACGGGGGAAGGACCCGCGTGTCTGCAGAGGAGTTCGGGTCTCTCCCAGCCCCAAACACTCCCCTCTGTGGCCCCCTAGCCACAGCCCACTCTCCCAGGGACACCCCTTCCAGTCCTCTTTGTAACCCACCGCGGGTGCCGCCCACCCGCTCCCCGCCCGGGACGGCCACATGGCCGTGTCACCGGCCCGCAGACCTCACGTCTAATGGCCCCGCCACATCTGGCCGAGGGACACCTCCTCCGGCCCTCACCGCCTGCCTCAGGACTCCACTCTGCAGCCTCTCCCTCCCGCCCTGACCACTGCATCTCCACCTCCTGCCCAGCTTCCTCCTCCTTCACCCGCCTCTTTTTTAAAAAATATATATTTTTATTGATTTCAGAGAGAGGAAGGGAGGGGGATAGAAATATGAGAATCGTCGATCGGCTGCTCCTATGGGGAATCGAGCCCTCCATGTGGGCATGTGCCCTGACCAGGAATCGAGCTGTGACCTCCTGGTTTATGGGCAGACGCTCGACCACTGAGCCACACTGGCTGGGCTCCACTCCCACCTCTTACCATCAGTGTCCAGCGCGCTGCCCTTGGCTCACTGCTTTTTTCTCCCTCCCCCTCTCCCTGGGTGACCTCGTGGTCAAGAACCATGTATGTGCTGATGGCTCTGAAATGCTCCGCCATGCTTTCTCCCCTGACCTTGTGCTTAGTGCAGCCCTGGTCCCCCGGACCCTTCAACCCAACGCCCACCTCCTCTCAGAGCCTCTCCCCGAGTCCCTGAGGAGCCCCGCCTGCACCCCTCACCGGAGACCTAGAAATGAGGCACCCTGGCCTCCCTCCTATAACCACTCACCGAGCCAGCCTCATCCACTCTGGGCCAGTCTAGCCAGCGGGCGGCCCCGCAGCTTTGAGACTCCGGGTGCAGGGTGCTGGCTGCACCTTATTCCAGGGACATGGCTCAGAGGAGGGGCAGCTCCTGAGGGCGAGGGCGAGGGTGGGGGCGGGAAGCACACAGGATGGCGGAAGAGAACAGGCCCAGTGGCTCCGGTCACAGGGCTGTCTGAGCAGGTCTCCCCACCACAGGGATGTGGGGGCACCCCTCCTCAGCCCAGGCCTCCACCAGCCACCCCCTGAGCTGCCGAGTCGGTGTCCCACCACACAGGTCCTGTGGATACAAAGCTCACCCCTCAGCAACTTGTCCCCCAATAGCTGAGTGGTGCTAACCCAAAGTTTTGAACCACCGCCCTGCCTCCAGCCAAACTATCTCAACCTGCTAAATACCAATTTCTCTAAACACCGAATTCGCCCCTAATTTTTCTTGACTCCACCCTCCATCCCTGACTTGCTCTGCCCCAATGCTCTTACCATCTCTGGACCGTACTGACCCCCTGCCGCCAGCCTGGCCCCACGCCGGCCCCTCGGAGGGCTCCTCTGCACAGCCGCTAGGCGAGCTTGACAGCACACACCGGAAGGAGGAGCCCTGGGCATGCAGGCTGGGCGGGGACAAGGTCTGAGTGGGCTCCCCCTCCGCCACCTCACTCACTGCCGCCTCCCGGGAACCCCGAAGGGCTGGCAGGTCCAGCTGCATCCCACCGCTGCCACCTGGCGTGGGCCGGGCTGAACGGTGCTGGCACCTCACACTGTCACCTGACTGACGGCTACTCCTCCGGCTCCGGGCGTCTCCCCGGGAAGCCTTTCTGACTCGCCCAGGCTAACGGGGTCACGGCACACAGGCGTCCGGACACTTGCCGTGGAGCCAACCGGTCCCGGCACTGCCCCGCAGCTTCTCGGGGCAGGAGCCAGAGGTGCCCTCAGGGTCCACACAGTGAGGCTGGGCCACTCCCGGGAGGATCACCTGGGGAGGGTTTAACCAAGGGGCTTTCTGCAAAGGTGTGGGCCTGGAGGGAGGGTGTTGGGGGCGGGGGATGCAAGGAGAGAGGGTGCAGGCCCTTTCCTCCTGTCCTTCCACCTCCGGCTGGCTCCTCCTCCCACTGGCCACGCCCAGGTGGAAGCCAGGGGCCTGGAGCTTAACGCAGAGGTCGGCAAACTGCGGCTCAAGAGCCACATGCAGCTCTTTGGCCCCTTGCGTGTGGCTCTTCCACAAAATACCACAGGCGGGCACATGTAAAGTGCAATTAAAACTGCGTGGTCCATGCGCAGATGTTGGTTATCAGCTGTCAAAAGAAATGTCAATCGTTATGCTGTTGGTATTTGGCTCTGTTGACTAATGAGTTTGCCAACCACTGCCCTAATGCATCCCACACAGGCCGGTCTCCAGGCACGGGCACAAATCGGGTGGGAAGGAGCAAGGGGCACGCTCAGATGTCAGTCCGGGTCTCCATGACCGTCAGTGGACCAAAACGTGACGAAGGGGACGACTGAGCAGGGCTGCGTGGGGTGAGGGGCCGCCTCTCCGGGGAAAGGACATTTCCAGCCGAACAGGTGCAGCCCGCCTCACGCTGGGCTCCACCGGCCTCCAGTGGGGCCCACACGGTAAACATCTACGGAGGCAGCAGTCCAGCCCAGGGGATGGGGCTGGGGGAATCGAGAGTGAGCTGGCAAGCCCACCGCCCCCTGGAGGCCGCTGAGCCAGCTGTGCTGCTGGCCTTTCGTGCCTGGGTGTTCCAGCAGAGATGGGTGTGGAGAAGCAGAGGCCGCCTGGCATGGAGGTGAGGGAGGGCACACAGGTCCGGCACACAGGGAGAGCCTGCGCCATCCTGCTGCCGAGGCTGCACGCGAACCCAGGGAGCCGGCGGGGCGCACAGAGGGTACGGCAGGGGCCCTGTCCTTGGCCAGAGCAGATGCTCAAGTGGAGAGGGACCAGAGACGGTGCTGACAAACAGGCGAGGAGCGGCCTTCCCGCGGGAAGCACTGCCGTGCGGATGGAAGGAGCTGACGAGTGGCAACCGGAGCAACAGCGAGTACCTGCAGTGGGCACCCAGCGGGTGCTTCAGAGGAGGTTTTAATAGCTGAGGAAGGGCCGAAACCGGTTTGGCTCAGTGGATAGAGCGTCAGCCTGCGGACTGAAGGGTCCCAGGTTCGATTCCGGTCAAGGGCATGTACCTTGGTTGTGGGCACATCCCCGGTGGAAGGGGTGCAGGAGGCAGCTGATCGATGTTTCTCTCTCATCGATGTTTCTAACTCTCTATCCCTCTCCCTTCCTCTCTGCAAAAAAAAAAAATCAATAAAATATAATTTAAAATAAAATAGCTGAGGGAGGGCATGGTGCCAGGAAGCATTTCCACCGCAGGTCAGAGCAGCGGGACAAGCAGGAGCTGTGAGGTCAGGTGAGGCTTGTCTGCCCATCCCGGCCGCCACGCACTGCCTATCTGTCCCCTCCCTCCTCTCAGCCTGGGCTGCCCACTCACGTCAGGCACCGGGGCACCATGTCATCGCGAGGACCACCTGGAACAGAGTGTGTGAAGCCCGAGTTCACACGGCACAGGCACGCCCTCGGGGCACTGGTTCCTCCTCTGCTCCTACAGCCCCGTGGGGGCCCCGGGCGGGTGGGGTGGGGGGCAGCTGGGCTGTCACAGGAGCCCGGCCCCAGGGTAGCAAGGGGGCGAGGGCCCAGAGATGGAGGACAAGGAGGGGGACCTCTTCCGCCATTGCAGAACGGGCAGCACTTTCTGAAAACTGAAAGTGGACGAGGAAAGCGGGACAAAGCCACAAGCAAGCCCACCGTTGTGAGGTCTGTGAGGCAGGAAGGGTGTTGGTGCCACAGCTGCAACAGTCAAGGAGAATGAGGACACGGGCAGAAGCTCTGAGGCAGCGACCAGTCACGTTGACCCAACCACAAGCAAGCGGCTGAGTCCACCTGCAGCCTGACCTCAGGCCCCCCCCCGGAGCCCTCACGTGGACCATGTTCCTCCATCTGCGCTCTGTGAGCCAAGTGCCCGGGACTCTGCTGGCCTTGACTCTGTGGGTCTATTTCTCAACTCTTCCGTAAGCTGCAGCCCTTCTGTATTCCCCATTACCTGCTCTACCTTTTTTAAAAGCATTTTTTTTTTTTATTGATTTCAGAGAGGAAGAGAGAGGGAGAGAGGGCTAGAAGCATCAATGATAGGAGAGAATCAGTAATTGGCTGCCTCTTGCACACCCCACACTGGGGATCCAGCCTGCAACCCCGGCAGGTGCCCTGACTGAAATCAAACCATCACCTCCAGGTTCATAGGTCGATGCTCAAACACTGAGCCAGAGGACTTACCTGTTCCACCTTTAAGGCTCCAGTCAGGGTCCTGGGCAGGTACCGTATTTTCCGGCGTATAAGACGACCCCCTAATTTTACAGTTAAAACATAGGTTTAGGCATATATTTGCTGTATAAGACTACCCCCCACTTCAAAGAAAAGACTTACTTTGCCGTCAAGATCTGCAGGTAATTTTTGTGCAATTTTGGTCTTTTGCCCCCGATTTTTGATTGACTTTTTTTCGTTTCAAAAGTCATCTTATATGCCAGAAAATTATATAGTGGCCAAGGACAGTTTCATGGATTTTAGTTTCATGGATTTCCCATAATTCTACGCCATTGTTTAGGAACCAACAGTTCACTCTGATTCCCACATATACTCTGTCCCCTACACTAGGTCCCGCCTAGTTTCACCTCAGGGTTCCTCACCTGAACCTGGGTTGGATGGCTTTGTTTGGGGGGCGGGAGGTCCTACTCTGTATATCACAGAACCTCTGGCAGCTCCCCGCCACCCCCCAACCCAGTTCTAACCACCAATGTCTCCAAACAATTGTCCCCAGTTGGGGACCACTGCCTTATCCCTTGCTCAGTTTTCTTTTCTCCTCCAAATCCAACTTTAGCCCATTAGTAAGCACATTTATTCAGCTGCCCTCTGGGTGGGGAGGGGGAGGACATGAGGTGGAGGAAGGTGGCAGAGCCTGGTTGGCAAGAAGCAGCCAACACCTCGGAGAGCACGGAGGACGACTTAACGGCACTCACCGTCCCCTGCCATCACTGCATCTTCCTGCATGTTTTTCACTTTCGCTCCTGTTCTTTCCGTCCCTGCCTAAGCCCGAGGACTGCCGACTGCCTCCCAGCACACCAAGGAATGTGAGCCCAGGACTGAGCTGTTTCAGTTCACCTTGTCCCTTCAACCCTCCCATACCTCCAGTCTGCAGGGAGCACTGCCCTCTGAGCCGCTGTAGGAGGCCTGCCTCACAGCCACCTGTGCCTGTCTTTTTTATTGCTGCCTGAACAGTTGAAGGGATGGAAATGTCTGTGATCAAAAGCAAGTCTAGGAAAGGGTACAATATTTTATTGATATTTATTACAGAGAGGAAGGGAGAGGGATAGAAAGTCAGAAACATCGATGAGAGAGAAACATCGACCAGCTGCCTCCTGCATTCCCCCTACTGGGGATGTGCCCACAACCAAGGTACATGCCTCCGACCGGAATCAAATCTGGGACCTCTCAGTCCGCAGGCTGATGCTCTATCCACTGAGCCAAACCGGTTAGGGCTACAGTATTTTTTTTTTTTTTTTTAGCATGTTTTTATTTATTTTGAGAGAGAGAGAGGAAGAGAGAAAAACATTGATCTGAGAGACATTAATCAACTGCCTCCCGCACACCCCAACCAGGGATCAAACCCGAAGCCTGGACATGTGCCATGACCAGGAATCAAACTGGCGACCTTTCAGTGCACGGTATTTATATTTGGGAAAGAAAGACACCAAGTTCCAGGGAAGGGCTCCTTTTCCTCCTGGCTCGTCCTGGTCAGACATCAAAGGTATGGCCAAAAGCCACACCTCCCCATGGGTCCTCCCCCAAAAATGACACATTGATTCTTTGCAGGTGAATGTGCACCCCAGTTTGACAGGCTTATCGGTCTGGGCCTGGCAGGGGGAGGTATCCCATGAGCAGGAAGCACTGGGCGTCCGGCCAGCGTGGGTGAAATCCACTGGGTGAGGATCCACTCGGAGATAAGCAGCCCTGTCCAGCAGAGGCCTTGGAAATACTCCGTAGGTATCTTAATTCTTGCCAACTCCCATAGGAGACATCTCCTCAACTGACAATCCAAATTTCAACTTTGGAGCTCTCAGTATTTTGTGCACCTGCCCAGCAAAGGGACTGGCAGTGAACAGCCGGACACTGCTCAGAGCCATAACATGACAAAGGTGCTACCGTGTGAGGCTGGCATGTGGGCACAGCAGGGCCGCAGAGTAATAAAAAGACCACTGCGCGCTGAGCATTCTATTGTACCTACAAAATAGGGACAGCAGCCCAAACTGCCGCTCGCAGTGGTCACCGCGGGTGGAAGAGCCCAGCAGCCAGCGGGAGGGCGATGGCGGAGGTGAGACTGGTGCAGGGAGGGCACTGGCGGAGGTCGAGGTTGCTGTGTGGTGTTCGGAAATCACACGGGCCCCCTGAGGACATGCTCAGGAGGGAGAGAAAGCAGGGAGATGGGCTCTGAAGCTCGGGGGCCCGGTGGGAATGAAGGGGCCAGAGGGGAGGAGCGGGGGCTTCAGACCATAGCAGCACAGTGTCTGTCCTGCTGCCCCGAGTCCCATCTCCATGGCACACCAGCCTCCTCACCTCGGGGAACAAAGGCTTGGCAGGACAGCCAGATCCTCCCAGCTCCTCACACGCATTGCTTTCCCCACCACGGGCTCGGTAGGCATGGTGAAGGGTTTTAAAAATCCAACTTCAGTCCAAAGGGTTTTAAACGCAGCGGTGAAAAACACTGCTCACTGACGCGGTGAGGTTCTGAAAAGCACTGGTCTGGGAACCAGAAAAGCCGAGTTCTCATCCTGAATCTTCAGCTTCCACCTGGGAAATTCGGAGGCCTCCTCAGCCCCGACTCTACAGGGTCGGAGTGAAAGGGCCGAGCCACGCCTGTTCTGTGCTGAAGTGAACTCACAGGAGGTGAGCTCTGACAAGCGCTTGCCCAGGGAGAAAGGCTCCTTTGCATTCCCAACCACGTGTCCCAAAGGAAGCAAAGGACACCCTCCTCACAGAGGCTCTCAGGAAGCACAAAGCCCTCCGTTCCCTTAAAAGCTCACCACAGCCCTGCCGGGTGGTTCAGTGGTTGAACCAGGAGGTCCCGGTTCAATTCCCAGTCAGGGCACAAGCCCGGGTTATGGACTTGATCCCTAGTAGGGGGCATGCAGGAGACAATGATTCCCTCTTTGAAATCAATAAAAATATATACTTTTAAAAAACAATTCACCGCAAACTTGAACAGAAGCAATTTATTAATGGCATTCACTGCATACCTACTATGTGCCAGGTGCTCAGAACATGGAGTTAAAAGAAATGCAATGGTCATGTTCCTAGACTGAAAGAAGGAAAGAGCACAGCCCAAGCCCAGGCCACAGGGAGGGGGAGAGGTGGTGTGAAAGGTGGAGCCAGGAGCTGGAGTGTGGGCAGCAAGTGGGTGGACTCCGCAGCCCGGACTCCTGCTCTGAACTGTCCAATCCCATGGCCAGTGCAGAGCTACAAGCTCAGCTGACCCAGCTGGGCCCTGGCCAGGGGAACACATTTCAAACATACGTTTGCTTTCATCAGAATTTTTTGAAAAGAAAAAATACCTTTTTATTGCTTTTATTTTTCATCAAAAAAAATTTTTTATTCCTTTCTATATCTTTTATCCTCAACATTATTTTTTGAAAATGTCACACTTAAAAAAGGTGGAAAGAACGGTACAATCACCATATACTCATTGAGATTCATCAGTTGATCATTGCTTGCAGACGTCATGACAATGCACTCCTAATTCACTCAGCATCAGGCTTTTAAAAAACATAAAGCCCTGGCCAGCAAGGCTCAGCTGTTTGGGCATTGTCCTGTGCACCAAAAGCTGTCGGTTCAGCCCCAGACGGTGTTGCTCAGGATGAGAGATTGACCTGCTCACCAAAGGTGTGCACCTGGGTTGCAGGTTGATTCCCCAGCCCCAGTCAGGGCATATGCGGGAGGCAACCAATGAATGTGTCTCACTCACATCAATATTCTCTCTCTCTCTCTCTCTCTCTCTCTCTCTCTCTCTCTCTCTCTCCCCACCCCCCTTCTTTCCTCCCTCCCCCACACTCCCCCTTAGAGTCTAAAAAAAAAAAATCAATGGGGAAAAAATTTCTCAGGTGACGATTAACAAAAAATAAATAAAAGTTGTTGGTTTGATTTCTGGTCAAGGCACATGCCCTGGCTGTGGACTCAATCCCCAGTAGGGGACATGCAGGAGGTACCATCCTCACATATATGTTTCTCTCTCTCTCTCTCTCTCTCTCTCTCTCTCTCTCTCTCAAAAAAAATCAATAAAATATTTTTTAATTTAAAAAAACAAATACATGATTTTATATAGGGAATGGGTAAGACTAAAATTAATTTTATGTGTAACAAAAGGAAGAAAAAATATAGATACATGTACCATCTCTCTGCAAGCAGTTACCTGCCCGAGAGCAACTTCACTAAGTACAAAGGGAAGCCTGGGGGGGGGGAGGGGGGGGACCTGCAGCACAGGCTGAAAAGTAAATGGAGAGCTCTGTAACTCATTCTCAAGCGTCTGCCTATTGTGGGGACCAGCCTGGAGAAACAGAACTCACAGACAACCCTAAAACCTCGTTTCAAGCAAGGGTTTTCTTCTCCTTCACCAGCAAACCTTTCACCAGAGCTGGCAGCAAAACGATGCGTTAACGCGGCTGGCAAAGGACAGCGCCGGTGAGGTAAGCGGACAAATGAGAGCTCTGCTCGGGCCGTGGGAGCCAGCCAACAAGGGCACTGGGTGAGCCTGTGGGACGGGGCGGCACAGCCCACTCCCAGCCCAGGGAGTCCGGGGGCCGGGCATGGCTCCCCTGCCAAGGCCAGCACGTGGGAGAGCTCCTCCAGGCCTCTGCTTCTCCGCCCTCCCTGCCCTCCCTGTCCTCGGGAGGGTTTACCCCGCGGCGGGGAGCAGGACGGGCGGCTTTGATCCGTCCCAGTTGACCAAGAGGTGAGTCAATTTGCCAAGTAAACATCTGGCCTAAAATCAACTGCCAATCAGGGTTTCATAACATCCAAGGGCATCCCATTTATTCAAGAGCTCTTGTGAAATTCTCAAAATAAAATGCGTTTAAATGGCCTCTCCTTTTTAAATGACACCTGGTATGTCTTGGGAGGCAGCCTGTCATAATATTGAGCAAATGACAACTGATTATCAGGATGAAAACCACTGGCTTAAACACAAAGAAACTGGCTTGATGTTGAAAATGGAGAAGCAAACTGATGACCATTTTGAGCTGAGGAAGCCCAAATAATTTGGGAAATTACTAATATTTAGCAAAAAAAAATGATTCAGCAATTGTCTACAATGCTGATGGGGGACTGAACTTTGATCTACAGCCATCCTCCAGGTGGGAGAGAATAAAACTAAGCCCCGAAAGTTGTTGTTAAAGATTGGATTACCAAATTAGAGGAAGGAAAGAAACGCAGCTGCTGGGCAGATTTGAATTTCAGATAAGTATTCCAGTATCATGCAATTTTCTTCAAAAACAAGAATTCTCAAAGAAACTGAGAGAACATGAGAAGCCAAGAAAGGCGGTGAGAAGGTGAAGGAGGGAACCTAGGAGGCTGTGCCCAGGCGAGGCCAGAGGACCCCACTGGCCCCCCAGGCCTGGGACTCGCCCCCCTGCTGGGGAGGCGGCATGCTTCATGCCCGGGTGCATTCTGCCTGTAGCATGAGGCTCTCGCTGCCTCCGCTGCCGGCACTGGAACAAGGCTGAGCTCCAGAGTTTCAGGAGGGAACTGCCTGTCATCCAGGAAGTGGCCTGCTGCTTCTCCAGGAGTGTTTACGGTGACAGGATGATCTCTGCACATTCTTGGCCGTGTCCCCATCTGCAGCCAAGGGCACGCCTTCAAGGTGGCTGGGGCAAGGCTGCAGCCAGAGCCAGGCCTGGTCCGCTCCAGAGGCCGCAACACAGCTGGGTCCCGAGCACCAGCCCCCCCCCGAAGCTGTGGCTTGCCCAAAGTGACCCTGGAGTTAGCAGCACAGGCCCGACTGGAGCCCTGGTCTCCCAGCCACAGCCTCCAGTCTGCAGCCCTTCCTCCCGCAGTGGTGCAGCTGAGGGAGCCCAACCAGGAGTGGGGCCGGGCACCGCAGCAGACACTTCAGCAGACACTGCAGTGAAGGCTGAGAACCCAGAGAAATGAGCTCTTTGACCCGTCGGGGCAGCTTCTTAAGAGCACGGAAGGGGGAGGGAAACAAAAGCAAGTGTATACGCAGAGGGAAACATAATCTGTGATTATAAATATTTTATGAGCAAAGAAAGCAGTACCGGCCGAGAGACCGGGGTGTGGAGGTTGGACGGCAAATTAGATCCCGGTCTGCAAAGTGATAGGGCAGCTGGAAGAGCAGCAGCACCGAAGCTATTCTGGGCGGCGTGCGGCACGGGCCTGCGTCAGAGCGTGGGCGCCGGCCAGCGGCTTTGTGGAAACCGCAGCCTTCCAGCGGGCAGCGAGAGCACCTTGGGAGCCCACGGAAGACAGGAGAGGGGGCAGCGAGGACAGTCACTGGAGGGACCTGGGTAAACCTTAACACGTGAAGGGGCTGAGGGATGCAGCCGAGCGGCCGGCAGCCTGGGAGCGGTTGGAAGGATGAGCACACTTTCTGCTGACTGAGGAGAGAGAAAGGAGTGAGGCCGACCCCGGAGAGCGAGTGACCTGCAAAGCGTGACAGCAGCTCAGGTCAAGCTGCCCGGTCGGTCGGTCGGAGCAAAGGCCCAGCCCCTGGGCCGACGGTGCCAGGATGAGAACACCAATTCCACCTCTGCTTTACCTGCAGGTGGATCCCCTCCTCCTGCAGCCTTTGGGAAGCAGCCCAGAAACAGAGTGAGGAGCTTGCTGAGGGCCAGCTGCTGCTGCTGAAGACACTCACCACGGGCAAAGCAGGCCTGGCCTGGGTGAGACTCCTCCTCCTTGGCCAGGCGCCACTGCAGCGACCACGCCACAGAGTCTGCTGGCCCTTCCAGAGGCCAGAGGGAGAGGGATTTCAGCTCCTAAAACACCCAGAGACGCCGGAATTGAGCTCCGTCGGAGAAGCCTGGGGAGCAGTGCACCGCTCAGCTGGGAAGATAGAGGCTAAAAGCCAGTGTTCACTTCCTGGAAGTCAAGGCTTAGCAGGCAAGAGGCTCCCAGTGTGCCCACTGGACACGGGAGAACTGGACCATCCTCTGGGATATCAGCCGGTGAGAATCGACTGGAGACTCCTCGGCAGCAAACCCCCCGAGTTGGAAGTCCCGGGATTGGGATCAGAGACCCGCCTGCGCACCTAAGAGATCATGTGACCTCTGGAACTCAGTGTCTCCATCTTAAAAGCAGGACCAGCGTCTGCCAAACCGAAGGTCTGAAGAACACCAAGAGTATGCATATACACATAGATGCTTTCAAAATAGATGCTAAGTGCTATCCCAATTTAAGAGTTTATTTATATCCAGCTACCTACCTGACATCTGCTGGCTGTCTCAAAGGCACCCCACTCAGATGCCCCCGCTGCTCCTCCGCCCCCACGCTCAGGCCTCTCCCAGGGCACCCCGTGCAGGGCTGGTCAGGATCACCCGTACAGGCATGGATGGAAGCCAGAAACCTAGGCCCACTCTCTGCCCTCCCCGGCCCCCCACCCGTATTAATGCATTACCAAGCCCAGTCAGTTCCACCGCCTAAAGCACATGTGTCAAACACAAGGCCCCCGGGCCAAATCCGTCCCGCCAGGCCTTGCAATGTGGCCCGCACCGCGCTGTCATCACTGCACTCCGCTGCGTTTCCATCACAATGACAGTTTATGACTGTTCAGTAAACCATTCGGCCCGCGATTTAGGCTGGATTTTAGATTTTGGCCCCTTCTCTGATTGAGTTCGACACCCCTAGCCTAAAGGCTTCTACTCCCTTCCATCGCCCGTCCCAGTCCTACATGCCGTCCTCTCGCAGTCTCCAGCAAGGCCTATGCCACTCGTGCTGGCCTCCCCCAGCCCTCGCCATGGAGCAAACAGAACCATGCCTTCCCTCCCACCACCCTGCCCTGCTTGCTAAAAACTCCACCGCAGGGCCCCAGGCCCTCCCCCAGGGAAACCTCCTTCCCACGGCTCCTCTGCAGCCTCGCCCTACCCCACGCTCACCTGCGCTCCCTGCTCCTGGCTGTTCCTTCGGTCCCTGGATGTTACCCCATTCCCTCCCACCACAGGGTTTTGCATGCTCTTCCTCTGCCTGAAATATCACACACACACACACACACACACACACACACACAAACACACACCCGCATCTAGCTAATGCCTCTCCATTTGTTTACTAAGGTAGAAAGTACATAGAGTGCATTCAAGTACGAAGATTCCTAATTAGTTCAGATGTACACATTCATGCGATTTCTGCCCAGACCCCAAACAACCCAGCACCCCATAAGGTGCTCTCTTGCCCTATTCATTCTATACTCCTCCCTACTCCCAGGTAACTGCTGCTGTGACTCCTATCGCCACGCCTGCTCGTTCTTTCCCAGGAAGCGGCCTCCAATCCCATGGGGAAAGCCAAAGCCCTCCTTCGTGGGCACTGACTCACAGCGAGGGGTTTGCATTTAAGCAATGGTGTGATCGGCATCCAGCCCCCGAGGACGCAGTAAGCTCCTCGGGAACAGGGACCACATCTGCGTCGCCTCACCCGTTTCCCTGTGCTTGCACATGCTCAGTAATGATGACAGAAAATAGCTCATACCTGTCGAGTGCCTATTCACTGCCAGGCACTCACAGGTACTAACTCATGAAACTCTCATATCAGCAGCCCTATTGCGTAGGTAGCATTGTTATATCCCCATTTTACTGGTAAGGAAACGGAGGGACAGAGGCGTTCGAGAACTTGCTCAAAGTCACCACAAAAGCCAGACAGTCTGGCTACAGAACAGAGTTCTTACTCATCATGCGACTCTGTCTCTCAGAGGCCCCTGGATTATTTAATGAGTTAGCGCCCAAGATATTGTGAATGAATGAATTCATAGATGAGTTCATGAGGCTCCATCAAAGGAACCGAGAGAGGCCCCACACTGCCCCAAGGAGACCCATAAACAAATGGAAGACAGGCTGCCATTGAATCACCTGCACAGGCCCAAGATCGGTCACCCACCACACACAGGCTAGTCCCCCTTCTCCCCAGCACCCAGGGAGGGAGCCTCCTCTGTGGGTGTCGAGGAGGCTCTGGTCCCGGCAGGGCGCTCCCCAGCAGAGGAAGGGTGTCTGCCTGGGTCCTGTCAGAGCCTAAAGGCAACCTCAGGCTGCATCTGACACGTCACTCCGCTCTTGTTCATGACAACCCGGTCCTCTCCGCACACTTCCCAGACCGCCCTCTGACACAGGGAGATGACACTGAACGGGGGAGGGTCTGCCTGGTTAGAAGGGATGGGTTCCACTGCACGTTTACTAATGGGCATTGGCTGCCCCCTCACCTCCCAGAGCCTGATGCCCCCGAGGGAGCCCCGAGGAAGCCTGCTCCATGCAGACACTGCCGTCTGTGGCCTGACACGGGCTGGCCACCTCGTAACTGCCATTTACCTCCCAACACCCTTCCAGAAAGCTCAAGGAAGGGACACATGTGAACATGTTTATTTCTCACAGGACACTGTTCCCCAGCCATGGGACCCCACGCTCCCCTCCAGCCAGGGCGCGGCCTCCAGAACTGCTCCCCCGTGAGCCACTCAGCGGTGGCGGCGGCCGGCTCCGCTCACACAAAGTTCTGCGCGATGGCCAGCACCTTGGAGAACTCGCCTTCCCGGCGGCGCAGGCTGGTGGGGATGGGCGTCTTAATGCGGGTGCCCACGGGGTTCCCATTGTCCTCGATGAGGACCACGTTGTTGGAGTCGAACCGGGGCGTCATCCGGGGACCGGGCATGCAGTGCCCCACGATGAGCGCCTTTTTCTTCTGCCCCTTGATGGCCAGCAGTATGCGGTCGCCCACCTTGCCCACCCCGTTCTTGTTGTAGACGTGGATGCAGCGGGGAGGGCGGTGGTACGGCGTGTTCCCCAGGGCGCTGTTGTCCACCACGCGCACCCGCGTCATCTTCTGAATCGCTCCAAGGGTCCCGGTGGTGCTGGGGGGAAAGGAAAAGAAAGTCTGAGACCTGCGCCTCTCCTGGCCCAGCGCAGAGGCCAGGATGGGACAGAGCTCCCGTTAGCAACAACCCGCGGGACAGAGACCCGCCCAGGCTCTGGCGGAAGGCAGGTGCTTCCGAGGACTTCTCTGTACCCGACACAGACAAAAGCTTCTGCTGCCTGGTCAAGATCTTGACTCTTTGGCTCAGTGGATAGAGGGACTGAAGGGTCCCTGGTTCGATTCCGGTCAAGGGCATGTACTTTGGTGGCGGGCATATCCCCAGTGGGGGTTGTGCAAGAGGCAGCTTGATCTATATTTCTCTCTCATTGATGTTTCTGACTCTCTATCCTTCTCCCTTCCTCTCTGTAAAAAATCAATAAAAATATATTTAAAATAAAAAAATAAAATAAAAAGATCTTGACTCTGTTGGGTTTTAAAGAGAACCCACTTTTCTGTTACAACAAACCTCATGGCCCCCTGAATTGAAAGCCTTTGATTTCCAAAAGGACTCTGAGTATTAAGGGAATACCTCATGGGCCAGGCCTCAACCTCTGACTTACCTGCAAAACCTGCTCCCCCAGACTATGCTGATTCCCAAATGTTCTCATCTATAAGTTGCTGGGAACCATAAGTAAGTAGGTCTGCAAAGGGAGTCTGCTGACACTACATAGCAGAGACAGGAAATATGTCAAGGTAACAGTCTTCTGTCTTAATGCATTTTCCCTCACTTGAAATAACTTTGTGGTTTATTGTTATTTTATTTTTAGACATTTGTTTTTAAACAGGTGCCTCTTAAAGGCAGACGAGCTATTGTTAAGTAATTTGAGGACAGTGGGTTTCCATTTTCCTGATGCTAGCACCTTATGTGCTGGTGCTCCCCAGGGGCCCCAGGTCCTCTCCTCTCCCCCCAATGCCTATTCTGGGCAATGTTATCTATGCCCATCGCTTCCAACCGGTACCCTCCATCTCCAGCCCCACCGGTCTCCTGTGTTCTAGTCCTGTGTTTCCACTCTACACTCATTGCACATCCCACAGCCACTCACAGGAGGCCCCACACTGACCCCTTCGCCTCCCCTGTGATCTTCCCCCTGCGACTGCGTTTCCCATCGAGATCATGGCTTCTCCAGAAACTCCAGCACCCAAGCCATACACCTCTCCCTGCATCACCCTCAGCTGCTGCCAGTCCTACTGATACTGCCTCCTAAGCAGCTCTGTCCTCTCCCTCCACCCCATCAACACCTCCTAGATTCACAGCTCACTCTCTCACACCAAGATTATGACGCTGTGTCCTAACCGGCTCCCGGTGCACCTCACTATGCCAACCAAGGGCTCCTTTTAGAATATCAACTGAGGCCACTCCCCTGCTTACGAGTGTTCAATGGTTTCCCAATGTCTAACTGTCAACAACCTGGCCCCATTGTACCTGCCTGCTAAGGTACCATCTCCTACCACCTACACACGCGCCCTGTGCCCCAGTGTCCAGGAAGCTCTGGAGCTCGCCAAGCACACGGCCCCCGCAGCCTTCCCAGGGCCTGCTCCCTCTTCCCTTCTGGGAGGGCCGCCTCCTCTCTCCTTCCCTTTCTCTCCTCCCCCTCCTCCTCCTCCTCCTCCTCCTCCTCCTCCTCCCCTCCTCCTCCTCCTCCTCCTCCTCCTCCTCCTCCCCTCCTCCTCCTCCTCCTCCTCCTCCTCCTCCTCCTCCCCTCCTCCTCCTCCTCCTCCTCCTCCTCCTCCATTAGCAGCTCTGGTCCGGGCCTCCACAGCACATACAAACCTCTATTATTATACTTGTCACACTTCCTTCCAGTTATTTGTCTCCGAGTTTGCTCCATGGCTAACTGTGAGGACTCTTCCAGGGCAGGAAGCAATTCCTATTCATCTCTCTATTACCAACCCAGACACGGTGCTCGGTGAGCGCTTGTGAAAGGAGGGCACGGACGGGGCCAAGAGGCATGTCTGCCAACAGGAATGTAGCTGTGCTCTCCCCCTGGGTTGGCATCCAAAAGGAGGGGAAGCTGTCACACTTCCGCCATGCTTGAGCTTTTGGTAGTAAGTAGCTTTTTAAAAACGACTCCAGTTTTTAAATAGAAGGTTTCAATGCACTGGGGGGAAATCATAGGGTTAAGAGATGTCCGATTCACTCAAGTTTGGCAAGGACTGAAAAGTTCCATCTCCCACCACATGCCTTTCCTCTCCCGCCTCTCACAGCACCGTCATCTCCGTTCCTCTGCCCCTCACCTGACCCCACCAGGCCCCGGCTCAGTCTGATTCCTTCACCCCCGCCCCCGGAGTTCCCACTCCTGGTCTAGTCACCATAATAACCAGCCCTGATGGGAGGCTGATCAAAGACGCAGCTGTAAGAACTTCCTGGGGAAAGTTACCTGAAACAGCGCCAGCCGAGGCCGCTGCTGATGTGGGTGAGAGGGCCCCTGAGCCCAGTCAGGAAAGCCATGGGATCCCAAGAAGGCAAATCCTGCAGAAAAAGGGGGAGATTTTATTGTTACGTCAGTGGCTTTACGCAAAGCCCGTGTTCTTTGTTGTTGTTTTTTAATAAAAGACGGCTGAGGACTTGTGTGGAAGATGGCACTTCCAGCACAAGATCGTTCATCACCAAACATAAACCTCAGTGGTGAAAAGGTACGCCGATGATTCACTGGAACTCCAGCTACAATTCTGCTGATTCATGTTCTCGCTGGTGTCAGAGCGCCGCCATGACCCACAGCAGTTCTCGCCACAAGGAACACAATGGCACAGACAGTGCCTTCATCACCCCATCACTCCCACAGGGCCTGAGGGAAGCGTCGATCCTGGCTGCACAGCCAGCCAGCGATCATGTTCCATGCCCTCTGCAAAGGAAACCTGCATGCACGGCCTCGTTGACATGCGTGGCCTCCTGAGACCAGAATTTCTGCTCCCGGAAAGGAAGCAGATTACCTGAGCCACTGCCCAGGCTGTCTGTCACATCACCTCTCCCCCCGCACGTCAACGCCAGGACATCTGGACAGCTCAAGGCTAGCAAAGTGGAGCCAAACGAAGCCTTTGACAAGTCACTGCCCAAAGTCTCTATTTGGGTAAGTCTCCCAAACAGCATCCTAACTCAGAACAACCACCTGCCCCACCCTGCAGCTAATGTGGAGAGCACACCCCGACCCAACACTAATGCTCCAGCGTGCACAACCCTGGAAACATGGCAGCCCCGTTTCCTGCAACACCTGGGCATCAGGTAGGGGTGTGTTTATGAAAAACCTAGAGCCAGCTAGTCTTTCCAACTGCAAAACACGCCTGTTCGCCCTCCGCACGCCGGGCTGTAGAGGGCCTCTGCGAAAGCCCTGCTGGAGAGGCTCCCCCACCGAAGTGTTTACATGCAGCTCTGCCCAAGCTCAAAACACCTCAAGTAAGACTTTATTTCTTAAGGGTGTGGGGGCAGGGAACCCACGTTTACCTCCACAGGAATATCTACACACTTTAGAAATGCGTTTTAACTGCAATTTAGCCTCAAATCACAGGCCTACTCCCCAGTGTTTTCTTTATAACAACCCAGTAAGCACTGGCCAAGATGGAAGTATGGTGGAAAAATTAAGTGCAAAAGGAGTCCGATAACTTGCAGAACTACTAACACCTAATGCACAGCATTGAGGAATGCTGGATGAGGCAAGCTTTACCTGGGTGGCGAGGTAACCCTGCAGAAGGAACGGAGCTCCCATGTCCCCATCTGTAACGCGTACTCACAGGAGGTCATGGCGTGAGCCGTTCAGAGCACAGGGCCCAGTGCCTGGCACTCAGAACCTATTAGCTGCCTTCATCATCATCATCATCATCATCGTCGTCATCATCGTCGTCATCATCTAGTCGCATCTCATTTCACAGATTAGGACACTGAGACACGGAGAGATGAAGTGACGTATGTAAAGCCCCACGACTAGCCAGGGCAGAACCAGAACCAGAAGTGGACCAGGTTTCCATCCCAGGTTCTTTTTACCGCACCCTGCAGCCTCACTCTACCATACGAAACTCACCTCACACATGGAAGCTCAGGGTCAGAAGCATCTGTAAGGGCAGCCTGGTCTTTTCCTGCTTCCTTTACGAAAATGTATTGAGCAGTTATTATGCTACAGGCACTGGCCTAAATGCTCTACGTTACCATCCCATGTAAGCCTCACACCACTCTATGAAACGGGAGCTGTAACTGGCCCCATTTCGTACGTGAGGAGGCGAGGCCCAGGGACGTGAGATAACGTGGCCAAGGTCACACAGACAGGAGTGACAGCCTTGTAACCTAAACCCAAATAGTCGGCTTCCTGAGCCCTTGCTCTTAGTCAACAGCGTGAGCATGGTAGCTTTAATTTTAAAATTAATATTTTTCCAACTGTTAAATCATCCTTGTTCCATGTACATTTTACTCATACCCAACTCAATGGTTGCTAAGTCAACTGTAATATAGATAACATCAGGTTAAAATTTTTCATTGTAACCCAATTTAAGTTTTCCAGACAATCTGTGGTGTCGGTGGCAAGAGCTCCACAATGGAGCAATAACTGACGACTGGCTTTTTAACAACCTGCTCCAAACGGCAGTCCTGGTCCAGGCTGCAGGTACCGCCCATCTTGGCCACGCTCCTGAGAGAGCCCTCGAGGTTAGCCCAACACCACCCACACGTCCGCTCCTGAGAAGGAGACACCTGTCCCTTCACACCACTCTGTTTCATCAATGGCACTTAGGTTGGTCCAAGAACTACAGAAGTGCCTCAGGGCTTTCCAGAACTTTCCTGTCTTGAGTATAACAAACCTCGTCCTTCAAGGTGCCTGAACTCTTCAGGGCAGTGTGTGCACAAACACACCCAGGCCTCGCAGGGCCTTGCTCACGAGCCCCCCGGCCTATGCCCATCTCTGCCCAGCTAAGTCTGACCCAACTCCAAGTGCTACTCCTCCATGAAGCCTCGTGCAAACTGCAGCATCAGATGCTACCCCTCCTGACAGAGGACAGTTGGGCAGCCCGTGCCAAAAGCACTCTCACTGCTCCAACTTCCAGGATCCAAACTCAAACAGTGAATAAATTTAGGTGCTTTTTTTTTTTAATTTAGGTACTTTTTAAAAATATGTTTTTATTGATTTCAGAGAGAGGAAGGGTGAAAGAGGGAGGGAGGGAGGGAAGGGAAAGGAGAGAGAGAGAGAACATCAATGACAAGAATCATCAATTAGCTGCCTCCTGCACACCCCACATGGGGATCAAACCCACAACCCCAGCATGTGCCCTGACCGGGAATTGAACCGTGACCTCCTGGTTCATGCATGGGTTGATTCTCAACCACTGAGCAACACCAGCCGGGCAAATTTAGGTACTTTTTAAAAAATAAAGCTGATATTCTTTGTGGGGTTTTTTGTTGTGGTTGTTGTCATTGTTGTTTTTAAAGCTGATAACCCTTAACATTCTAGTTCTTGCTACTCAAACTCAGAAACCACAGAAATCTTGATAACGTGGCATCTGAACTCATTGCAGGAATTCAGGAATCGCAGACTCAGGTCATGGGGGATACTTGTACTGTCCTCAACCACAAGAGCACACATTCCTGTCTCCAGGGAGCTCTTACAGTCGCACACGGAAGGGCCTGATTCAAGGACTTTTCACTAGCTCTTGGTGACCTAAAGATGACCTTTAGGCCCAAAGGGCCTAAGACATCAGATGGACAACAGTAAGCCTTCCTACGAAGTTGAAAGCACAAAAGAACCAAATGTATTCACTTATTGTATAGACAGACAGACAGACAGATAGATGGATGGATGGATGGATGGATGGATATCCTTTATTCCTTTTTTTTTTTTTTTTTTAAGTCTGTAGCCTCCTTTACTCCCACCCCAGCAAGACCTCAGCAGGTCCCCCTGGAGTCGTACAGTCAACACTGGTTGAATAAATAAAGTAGCCAAAGAAAAGACATCCCTATCCCTAGCTGGTTTGGCTCAGTGGATAGAGCATCAGCCTGCGGACTGAAGGGTCCCGGGTTCGATTCCAGCCAAGGGCACATGCCTGGGTTGTGGGCTCAATCCAGGGGGTGTGCAGGAGGCAGCCAATCAATGATTCTCTCTCATCGTTGATGTTTCTATCTCTATCCCTTCGTCTCTGAAATCAATAAATATTTTTTTTTTTAAAGAAAAAAAGAAAGACATCCCTACTCATAGCTCCAGACACACTGTAGAACGGTGGTCAGCAGCCGGGGGTCCGAGGACCACTGATGGTCCGTGAGGTCCGAAAGGCTGGCGACCACTGCTGTGGAGCTCTTCTCTGTCTGTCGGGAACCGGGACATCACACGCAAACATGCTTTAGGGGACCACAGTGCTGGTGGCGGCAGGACTGGCTCATGCTGTCACAGGCCCCTGGAATCATCCCCCAGGCTGGTGCCCACACTGCCCGCTGTAAAAAACACTGCATTCCACCTCTAAATGACTGGTTTGAGTCAAGGAAGAATAATGGAGGCAGCAATTTACTTCAAAGTAACTTTGATTGGCCTCGATGTTATTTCCTAACGTAAATCCACCCTGTAAGCACAGGCCCTGATCCACTTCAAATGTAGTCTATATATAATGCTTTATTTCAACACCCAGTCTTCTGTTTGCCCGGAAAATAACCCCAATGATACTTCCTCCTCTAACACTCTCACTCAGAGGCCAGGTGTTCAGACAACTCCAGTGCCAGAGAGGGCTTTTCATGCCATTTTCTGGTCAGTACTGAGTATTGCCCTTCACGTTTGGTCTATGAATCACAACCTCTCCAAAAGGGGGAAGGGGAGAGGAGGAGGAAGAGAGGGGAGGGCAAAGGAAGAAAAGAAGGGAGGGAGAGAGGGAGGGAGGGAGGGAGAAATGGAAAGAAGGGAGGACAGGGGGAGAAGAAAGAAAAGATACCCTACCTGGTTTGGCTCAGTGGATAGAGCGTAAGCCTGAGGACTGAAAGGTCCCAGGTTCGACTCCAGACATGGTACATGTCCGGCTGCAGGCTTGATCCCCAGTAGGGGGCGTGCAGGAGGCAGCCGATCAATGATTCTCTCTCATCACTTATGTTTCTCTCTCCCTCTTCTTTCCTCTCAGAAATCAATAAAATATTTAAAGAGAGAGAGAGAGAGAGAGAGAAGGAAGAAAAGGATAAATTACTTACAACCCAAGAACCATGTCCATTTCCCACCTGACTTAACTTGAAGGTCTGCCTTCAGTTGTGGAAGCCAGGGAGGACTGTGCATTTCAGTACACACAGGCGAGCTTTTCACTTGGCATCACCTTACAGATCCCACTGGAAGGGCGCTCAGTGAGGTGAGGGCAGGGCCATACCCGCCTGCCTGCCTGCCTGCCCTGTACAGTGCTGCACACTCAGGACCCAGAACAGTGCCTGACACACAAATGCAGCTCAGTGAGTATCTGTCAAATGGATAAAATTAATCTGCAACTCATCCCCCAGCTCCAGCAGGCTCCATGTAGGGGGACTGGTGGTCTCTCTTGTGCCTTTCTCCGAGTGACTTGGGGGGCCTCCTACCCACTGAGAGCTCATTTTTAGCTAATTTTAACACACAGAGACTGACTGAAAAAAATAATGGATGCTTTGTGGAAAACTGGAAAGTACCGTTACTTGAGGATCGTGGAAATGTACTTAGTATCACAGCCCTGTATATAATTACACATTTTTTTAAAATATATTTTATTGATTTTTAACAGAAAGGGAGAGAGATAGAGAGCTAGAAACGTCGATGAGAAACATCGACCAGCTGCCTCTTGCACACCCCCCACCGGGGATGTGCCCGCAACCAAGGCACATACCCTTGACCGGAATCGATCGACGCTCTACCGCTGAGCCAAACGGGCTTCGGCTATAATTACACATTGTTTCCTCATGAACGGTTTCCATCTTTAGGTGAGGCATGTCAAAGGTTTTTCAACAGGAAGGGGCTCTAAAGAAAAGAGACTAGTAAACAAATAAAAGCTCCACAATCATACAGGAGTGCTTAGAGGAGATAGGTAAGTAACAGGACAGAAGAGAAACGCTAAGAAATCAAAGGCGGCGTGCACCCACAAAAGGAGAAACCCCACACGAGGAGGCAGACGTCCTCTTAGCTAAAGCAGGACAACGCAGAGGCTTGGCAGCTTGGAGGAACCAAGCAAAGGACCTCCAGGACCCTGAACCTCCTGCAGGTTTCACCCCCATCATTCTGCACCAACAAGCACTCTCACCTGTTGCTTAAAAACTCATTCCTGTTTTGTTGTCCACTGACCCTCTTTCGGGGATCTTTTTTAAACTCACACGAGGACAGCATGTTACAACTCTCAAAGCGCTTTCACACAGATTGCTTTCTTAGATGATTTCATTCCTGAGCACCCAATGAAAACACAAAGACAAATAACCGAGAGCAACAGTCTGCAAGGGACTGAATCAGTCTAGGACTGTGAATGATTCTACCATTTTTGCAGACTAGAAATGTCAGTACCATTTTTGCAACTAGAAATGAAGTCTGATACGCTAAGTGACTTGTTGACTCGTTCAAGATTAGAAAACTGTTTCTATTACACCCTATTGTACCCTGCACAACACCTGCACAGCTAAAGATGCTGCTTTCACCACAGAAAAAAAAAGAAAACACCCCACACAGGACAAGGATCCATGCTTCTCTATCAAGGCTGCCATATAATCTTTAAAAACTCAGGAATTAAAAAGCTGTCTTTTCAATAACATCTGTATGACACCCAGCACAGCTTAGGCAAAGAGCTGGAGCTGACCTGATTCCCCAGCCAAATTGAGTCTTCACAGCGTATTCTTCAGCACGAAGACCTGTTTGGGCCAGTGTTTCCAGAACTCTTGTCCTGTATTTATTTATTCACCTCCCCCAACCTGGTCACAAAAGTATTTCAAGCTGTGGTTCTAAAATATAGTTGACAATTCTCAATCATTCAAACTCCCCCTCAACCCCAATGTCACAAGTATCCAAACATCTACAGTCCAAAAATAAGTTTGTAATAATCAGTGTGGTCAGACTCAGAGAAAGTGCACAAAGTTCAGTTCTACTCAATCATGAACGTGTTTCCTTCCTATCACCACCTCTAGTGGGCCAGCGGCACAAAGCCAGGTTTACGGAGCCGTCAGGTGGGGAGACGGGCAAAGAGGAAAGGAAGCACCTAGAGGAGGCCCTGGACTCAAACAGGAAATGCTGCTGATAGAAGTCTATCTCCTTCCACCCGTCCTCCCCTCTGCTGTCTGTGACCCTGGGATCAGCCTCTCCTGGCCTTAATGACTCTCTGCCAAGGGTAACTGGGAAGAGGCACGGTAGGAACTGAGCTTTAGTTTCGTTCATGGAAGTGGTCACTTTAAAGTGGAGAAACCCTTTCCACATCATAGCACAGTAGGGACCAGGGACTGCAGGTTAAGCAGTTTGTTTCCGGAATCCTCACAAGGAGAACAGCCTCGCTCCCTGTTCTCAGGGCAGCACTACTAGTGTCTTTAAGATCACTCAGTCCTGCCTGGCCGGTGTGGCTCACTGCTTGAGCATCGACCTACGAACCAAGAGGTCAGGGCTTGATTCCAGGTCAGGGCACATGCCCGGATTGCAGGCTCGAACCCCAGTAGGGGGCGTGCAGGCAGCAGCCTATCCATGATTCTCTCTCATCATGGATTTCTCTTTCTCTCTCCCTCTCCCCTCCTCTCTGAAATCAATGAAAACTATTTAAAAACAAAACAAACAAAAAAATCACTCAGTCCTGAAAGTAGGTGTATATGGTTTTCTTTTTAATGTTTTTATTATTATTATTATTATTATTATTATTATTATTATTTCAGAGAGAGGAAGAGAAACATCAATAATGAGAATCACTGATCTGCTGCCTCCTGCATGCCCACTACTAGAGATCAAGTCCACAACCTAAGCATGTGACCTGACCGGGAATCGAACTGTAACTTCCTGGTTCATGGGTCAACACTCAACCACTGAGGCACACTGGCCCAGCCTAAAAGTGTTTTTCAAGTTAAAGTAAACATGGAAAAGTACTCCTTCTCTTTTCTAGGGACATAGGTGATTTTTTTTTTTTTTTTTTTGGAAGTTTTGGACAGGGGCACTTTCCAACTCTGAGTTATTTCACTAGTGAATAATAAGCAACCTCGTACCTTTCTTAATAAGAGAGCATATTACCTGAACCAGAGCAACATTTCTGGGATCTGAATCACAGTTCTCTCTTACATGCTGGTTGTGATTGTAAAATCGCACCAGAGTGAGCTACAACCCAGAACAAACCATCAGCCTTTTAAAAGGATGGCTAGCCCTAACCGGTTTGGCTCAGTGTATAGAGCATGGGCCTGGGGACTGAAGGGTCCCAGGTTCAATTCCGGTCAAGGCCATATACATTGGTTGTGGGCACATCCCCAGTAGGGGGTGTGCAGGAGGCAGCTGGTCAATGTTTCTCTCTCATCGATGTTTCTAACTCTCTCTCTCCCTTCTTCTCTGGGGAAAAAAAAAAATCAATGAAATATATTTAAAAATAAAAAATAAGAAGGATGGCTAAATCATTACCGGGTTTTTGAGACCCTCCTAAGCTCTCACACAACTATAAAAGCAATGGAAAAATACACCTAATGTGGGTCCAGGTGTCCAGGTATCATAACACAGAAGTGGGGCAAGAAAGACAGGCTGTAAGAACTCTTGCATCATCTAAGATTCTAGTTGCTGAGGGGAGCCTGAAACCTGAAAAATGGACTCCAGAAGAGATTTTTACCTTTCATATTCAGGAGCAATAATTAAACATTTTGACCACTGTTCCTTCAAGGGTTCCACAATGCACTTCCTACTATTCTCATCTCTGTCTATTAGCATGTGTGACCCTAGTTAGGTAGGCACTGGCAGGAACAGATCAGGAATCCACCACATGCTCAGATTGATAACTGCATTCTTAAAAATAATAATACATAACAAAAGACCCATGAACCAGGAAGTGATCCTCAGAGGTCCAAAAACCAGGCAAGTATGGCCTCCATCTCCACTTTCCAGATATCCACCACAAGTGCTATCCAGCTTTACAGCCATAGAATCAACAATATGTACAGTGTTTCATAGGAAATACACATCAACGAAGCTCTAATGGTAAAATGGGCAATTCCACCCAAAAACTAGAGTAGATGCCTTCTCATCTAAAAGTCTTGCTCCTACTCCAACAAAATCCTGTTCTCCAATCACACGCATTTCTAATGAGTGAAGAGTGACTGCCTGTCTTTCTTCTTGGGCAGTAAACTCCTGAAGGAGACTCACTCTGTTCTTTACTGTATACTAGAGGCCCGATGCACGAATTTGTGCAAAGGGCTTGGCCCCCAGCCCCCGTGGCTTTGTCCAGAAGGTCTTCTGGAAGGACGTCCGGTTTAATGAGCATATTACACTTTTATTATTACAGATTCCTAGTGTGCTAACTGCATCCTCAAGGGCAGGTTTAAATTAATGAAAATTCAGGTTAAAGAAGGCAAGAGGACAAGCAGGTAACCAATATGTTTCAAGCTTTTCCGTTATACACAGACACGTTTTCTAACATCTCTTAGTACACAACACAGGTGTGTCTACCTGAAACAAGCGTCATGAAACGATATTTACCCTTACAAGGACAATGCACTCCGCTACCTTCTGTTTCTTTTTTCCTTTAATGATGGTTGTGATCCAGTAAGCTGATTTCCAACTAATCAACGGGACTCGGTTTGCCTGGGAGTTCAGTGTGAACTGCACTAGATCAAAACTGATAAACTCATTCCACAAGCTACTCACAAACGCTTCAGAACGCCCCCAGAGACACTGAAACGCCACAGGAACCAGACACACTCTCTCCGGGTCCGGCAGCCCAGGGTTAGGCACCTCCCAACCTCCAGCTTCTCCCCAATAACCCCAAGTGACCCTGTCAGAGGCCCTTTTGTTAGCCTCTTTATAAATGCAGCCCTTTCGATCTCTTTACTGCCCTCTGTGAAAAGCAGTGCTTCCCTTTTTGTCTCCAAACCCAGCCCCTTCGAGACTGAAGGGAAGAAACCCTCCCAGGAACCCAAAGGTAAACGAACCAGCTGGTGCTCTGTGCCTAACTGTGTGGGCGATGCGCTCCTGCACAGGAGTCCGCAGGACGCGCGCGCGCACCTCTGCCTCTCGATCAGCTTAGTGCTCTCTTTTATCCAGGTAATCCCAGGCAGACGCGGCCTCGGGTGAAACGAGAAACCAGGGAAGCCCCGGGAGCCGCGGGGCAGCGAAAGCAGTGGACTCACTCTCCACACCACAACACGCCTGACAAGTCACCAAGTTATCTCCGGGTCCAAACTGGGAAGCGGGGTGCGAGGACGAGAGAGGCAGACAAGCTCGGAGGGACGTGCCGCACCAGAGGGACCGGCCCAGGGCGCCTTGCCAAGGCCCGACCGCAGCGCGCCCCCGCCCGGGCCGCCGGCCCCAAACTCCTGGGAAGCAGGTGAGCACCGCCCGGGCGCGGGGCGCGGAGGCCACGGGAGCCCCGCGCCGCCCTTGGGAATGGGAGGGAGGGAGGAGGGTCCGGGTACGAGATCTCCCCTCCCACAGCCCCTGTGCCCCAGAGCGCCTATCCTCAGCGCCCTCCGGCCTCTGCGCGCCCACCCACCCCGGAAAGGGCGCCTCCCGCCCCAGGACAGCGGAGGGAGTCAAGTGTTAGGAGCAGGACGCCCCCTACCCCCGCCTCCCCGCCCCTCCGTACCGCTCTCGCCGCCCCGGAATCTCCCGCCGCGGGCCCCTCCGGCCCAGCGCCGCCTCCCCCCGCGCCCCACGCGGCCTCTCCGTGCGCCTGCGCCTGCGCCCGCGCCCGGCGGGCCCCGCCCCGAGAGTGCGCGCGCACCCTGCGTGGCCCCGCCCCGCCCCTCCTCCGCCCCCCCCCTCCCTCCCGGGACACCGCCGCGGCCGCCGCAGGAGCCGGGAGCTCGAGCCGCCCAGCGACTCCCCCTCCCCTCCCCCAGCCCCGCCCCGCCCCGACCAGGGGCTCCGAGCCGGAGCCGAGTCTGCGCCTGGGGGTGAGTACGCGACCCTTCCCCAGCCCCCCCCCTCTTTCTTTCCCGTCCCCTCTCGGACGATCCCGCCGCCACCCGAGGAAAAACCCCAGACTCGGCTGCGCGTCCCCTCCCTTCCACCTCCCGCTGGACCCAGAGGTGCCCGGGCCCGCGGGACCTGCCGATGCCGCGCGCCGCCCCGAACCCCGCACCATCTTGAGCCAGATGCGAGCCCGGCGACCCCCGCCCGGGTTCCAGATGTGCACTGCCTTCTGCGCCCACCCCGCCGGGGACCCTGAGGGCTGGGACCCCCGCCGCCCCAGAGCCGCTCTTCTCCCGGCCGCCCGGGCCAGGTGCGCCTGCCCTCCGCGGCCCTCCGGGCTTCCAGCTGCGCCCAGGCAGCCCGCCGCCGCTGCGGGGAGCCCGCCGCCGCCCCCGCCCCCGAGTGTTGTGTGCCAGGGTCTCCAAGTCCGATGGCCTCGGCTTCTTTTCTATATTCTCGTGCTCCCGGGGCCAAGGACCCCACTCCCCGAGGCCGAGCCCGGGGCAGGGGTTCGAGCCCGGGGAAGGGCAGGTGTCGCGGGCGCTGGCACGAGGCCGGCCGCTGCCCCCAGCCGGCCTGGGCACTGACTGGTCGCGGGCTGGGGAGGCGGCTCAGCCCCGGGAGCGTGCGTCCTCTCCCTGCGCCCCACACAGTGCAGTTCATTCATGAGCCGCCCGGGCCTGCGTCGGAGGGTGCGGTGGAGAGAGGAGGCAACGGCGGCGGAACCGGGAGTGGGGCAAAGGCCCAGCTGGGAGGAGGCGCGCTTTGTCCCTCCCGGCCTTCCTGACCACCTAGGGAGGTCGGCCTCAGAGCTTTGGCGCCTTGCGTCCCAGCAGAGGAGGACGCTGGGGAAGTAGAGAGGAGAGGTCAGAGGGGCCGGCTGCCCTTGGGGCTCTGTGCTGCCACCTGCCTGGGTCCCCTGTGCAGAGGACTGGCCGCTGGGCACTGCACTTCCCCAAGGGAGAGGGGAAGGGGTCTGGGGTTCTCGGCTCAGTACCACTCTCTGGTCTCACTGTGGGTCTGCAGCAGCCTAGGAAGAAGGAGGCTGAGCCTAACCCTCGGAGGAGGGCTCCTGGCCCTGCCTGCCTCCCAGGCACTGGCGAGTAGGGGAGCGGGAGTGTCTGCCAGGCTTCCAGTGGGGGTGTGCTGGCAGTATGGCCATCCTCCAGGGCACCCAAGGGCCCAAGCCCTGGCATGCCCCAGGTGGCACATGCTGAGGCCTGCTGCTGGCTCACCCGACTCAGTCTTGGCCCATGGGTGGGTGGGTGGGGATGTTGCAAGGCAAAAGGCAGGTGTGGGGGGTAGCTAAGAATCCCTTTTAGACATCCTGCACGTTCCCTCCAATTATAACAGTCTTGGAGACTTGAGTTCAAATTCCAGCTCCGCTGTGTGACCTTGACAAGTTACCTAACCTGTCTGAACTTCAGTTTCAATTAAAAAGTGTGTTCGCTGCCACTTCCTTTCAAGATTTATCCTGGGGATCAAAGTAGACAGCCCAGGTAGGGTCTGGCACCCTGCCTGGGAGTTGATCAATAACGGGTTCTCTTCTCTGAACTTCTGACCCAGTCTAGCACAGCATCACCCTCCTGTACCCCCACCTCCCAGCCGGCTGCCCGTGGGGTGGGTACAATGGGAACATTCCCTGCCTCTCCGTGGCAGAGTCCCCAGTGTGGGATAAGCCCTTCGGTGGAAACAGGAAGCCCATCCTGACGGAGGGGCTCTGTCATATCATAAGTTTCCTTTTTATTTTGAACAGTTTCCCCCCACAATTTATTAATAACAGTAGGTAATGTTTTAGAACCAATTATGTACCTTGAACTGTCTTAAGAGCTTTGCATAAGTCATCTCGTTTAATCCTCAAAACAGCCACACGGCTGAACTATTATCCCATTTTACACAGGAAGGAACTGAGGCCCAGGATGGTAATTTGCCAGGTCAGGCCAGATCTGTCTCATCGGAGAGCCTGTGCCTTGTTCCTTACCCCTGCCTCAGAACCTAAAATCACAAACCCTAGGCCTGAGAGTGTGTGTGTGCGTGGGGGGGGGGTGGGGGGGGCGGTTTACAAGCAAGAGGGAAGGTGAGCAGGTAGAAAATAGGGTGGGGCATCTTCCAGACTGACAGCTGCCAGCCCCCAGCTCCCTGGTGGCAGTGGCTCCCTGTGGGCCCAGGCAACAGAGCATAGTGGTGAAGAGCATAGACTTCACCTGGGCTGCCTCGGTCCATATCTGGACCCACCACAGACTGGCTGTGTGACACTGGGCATGTGTACCCTCTCGGGACCTCACTGTCCTAGAGTTGTGCTGTGGAGTAAATGAGTTAACATTTGTAAAGTGCTTAGGACATGCCTGGCACAGAGTAAGAGTTAAAGAAGTATTTGATAATTGCATTCTTTTCCTACTCATTTGTGAATACATTTTTGCCCATCCCTCTGAAGTGGGTAGGAACAGAGAGAGGATGCTAACTCTGTGACAGATGAGAGGATTCAGGCCCAGGTTACATAGTGCAGAGTAGCCTCCGTTTCCATCTCCTCCCAGTAGATCACACTACCTTCCCAAGATCCCAAGCCCTAAATTAAATCTTCCCAAGTAACTCTGTAAGAAAACACTTGTAACTTCTAACTCACCCACCCCTGCCACGCACACTCTTCTTAATGGTGAAATAACAGCCTTCCGTTAGCCATAAATAAAATCTTCCATCACTCTCTGCACACTTCCAGCTAAAAGCCTGCATCAGACTAGAGAAATTCCGGGATACAGCTGGCTCTGGCAACCTCGTGGAGTGGAGGCACTGCCCTCACTCCCTTACTACCTACCCCTCCCCACCCCCCTCCCCCCAGAAAAAAAAAAATTCTGCCTCATTCTCTTCCCTCTCTGCTGCTCTCAGGGAAGGAACAGCTGCCCTGGGTGAAACAGCCCTGCAGACCCACCCCCACAGTTAAGACATGGAGTAACCCTGTCAGCCAGTAGAGCCACCAGCCCTGGCTCCACCGACCTGCCCTGTGACCTCCTTTGAGGAGCTTCTCCTCCCTGGGTCCCTGAAAATGGGGAGAGTGATCTGCCCTGCTTTCCTCGTGGATTAGGTGGGAAGATCAGTGCAATTGGGGGCAGGGGGGGGGCAGAGTGTTTGTGACTGTAAAAAGGAAGTCCCCAGATGGACATGGTGATTTCAGTTACTAAGCATCTACCTGGACTCTCCTCATGCACCCTACCTGGTTCCCTTAATATAGAAGCTCCCAGAATATTCCACATCTTTCCAGGTGGAGAAGATGGGTGTGTGTGTGTGTGTGTGTGTGTGTGCGCGCGCTCCAGGGGTTTATACCCATTACCTTCTGACCTGGTGGCACCTTGGAGTTGGGGAGAGAAGCAGACAAGGAGTGGGAATGGGCTATCTTAATTTCTGGAGTGCATTAGAGTTGGGGGTCAAAGGGGGACTAATGTACATGCTCCTCAACTACCACAGACCCCTATCCCTACCCTATCCCTACCTTTAACCTCCCCTGGCCCCCCAGAGTTCTGGGCACCTTGTGCTTACACACCGAGGCTCCCAGACAAACCCACATACATACCCCCACGTACAGACCAGCACTCCATCCCTGTGTGCTGCCATGCAGTCACCTAGCTGCCCCCCACCCCACCCCACACATAAATACATCAGCATTTACAAGCCAAATGCACACCCACTGTGCTCCCTCGTTCTCTCGCCAGGGGACAGTCATTGAGCATATACAGAGTTTCCTTGGTCCGCAGAGTCCTGTGCTAGGCACATCGGAAAGCATCGTGGTGCCCTGAAAAGTGTCCTAGCTTTAGAAAGAAGGACGAGGTTCGAATCCCAGGCCCATCCTCTTGTTAGTAGCATGACTTCAGGAGTCACGTAACCTTTTTGAGCCCCCATGTCTTCATCTTAAATGCCAGTGTCATCTAACTCGGGATTGTCAAGGATTAAATGAAATCATGTATGTATTCTTGAAACAGGGGGTACTCTAAATGACACTTGCTACAGTTATTAAATTAGTTTGGGGGACGGGATGGGAGGGGCGGTTCTTAAGGCAACTTAGGCTGGAAAGGAAGAGGGAGGCATGTCACACGGGGCAGTTACTCCCTTAGCCTTCCTAACAGGCTTTCAGAGACTCCCGGGGACCAAATGGAGCACATAAACAACCCAGCTTCTCCCTCCACCTAAGGGTTCATGCCTCTTGCCCTGTGGTCTAAGTGTTGGGGGGGAGGGGGGGGCAGGAATTGGTGGGCAGGAAAAACTCTGAGTCACCCCATGGGGCTGTGGGGACACTTGACCCCAGTGTTGCAGTCACCAATGCTGAGTTTGTTGTTCTCTTTGTCTGCTTTCCTTTCTTCCCTGGAGACACCACCCCTCCCCACCCCCACCAAGCAGAGCTTCAGTGTTGTCAGCAGAAGGGGGCCCCAGGGGCCATCCAGTAAACGGGGGTGGGGCAGTGATGCCACAGCCACACTTCTCCTTGGAAGCCTCCCCAGAGCACTGCATGGCCCGTCCCCAGGCACTTCCAGAACCCTGGCATCTGGGCTGCCCGTCCCTTCTCTTCTCCCCACCCTCCACCTGGACCATCGGACCGTCCAGGGCTGGACAGCCCTGCAGTAGCGGGAAACCGGACTGGACGGCAGTACTGGCAGCCAGGGGTTTGGACAGGCTCAGAGGCCCCCGCCCACTCTCCCTTCCTTTGCCAATGGAAAAGCTCGCTGGAGGCACGCATTCCCAGCCTGCCCTGCTCCTGCCCCTGGAGCAGGGCAGGCTGGGAGTTGTAGTCTCCACACCATTCAGGTGATTCCAGTGCAGAAATAATTGGAGAGAGGTGAGGAAGTCTAGTGGAGAAGCGTGCAGCTGCTGCCTGGGCAGGGGAAAAGGAATGAGAGTAAGCAACAGTGACTGGGTTAGTCCAGAAGTCCTGCTTTTTAATCGACTTCCCGCTCTGACCCTCTTCTCAGACCCCCTACCCTGGGGACAGCGGGGGCAGCTCTGAAGGTGAATATCTTATTTTGAAGTCAGTTATGTTGGGAAGGTGATGACTTGAAAATTCTAAGCAAATGAAAACATGTCCTTTTTCTAATGGGAGAGAGAGAAGATCGGGGTGGGGTAGCTGGTTCCTCACCCTCCGATGGTGGAGAGACCCCACCTTTTAGCCTTGGATCCGCAGGCATAGGACCCCTCCCCATCTTCTCTCAGGCTCAGCTCCGCCCCCTGGCTGAGACAGGGAGAGAAGGAGACAGAGACTGTGTGTGTGGAGAGCATTTGCAAGTGTGTGTGTGGAGGTGGTGGGCGGTAGGTGTTAGAGGCCCACAGACGACTTCTAGCTTAGAAAAACCAGTCTCCCCAGTCCCCATCTGGGCCAAGTTCCCCAGACCCGGGTGGGGTCACAGCCTGAGAGCCAGTGAAGGTAAATTTATAATGACTCAACCCTCCCCTCCCCAGGCGCTTATCTCTGGAGGCCAGCACTTCCACCCACCCAGCAAGCCCTGTGACCTACCCTGGCTTCCCCCTCCCCACACCCACCTTGCCAGAGCTCTGAGAGGGAGAGGGGCCAGGCCCCGCTGACCGCTCTGCCCTCTGCCCAGGAGGACCATGCGGCAGTAGCAGTCATGCTGCCCTTCCTGCTGGCCACACTGGGCACCACGGCCCTCAACAACAGCAACCCCAAGGACTACTGCTACAGCGCACGCATCCGCAGCACCGTCCTGCAGGGCCTGCCCTTCGGGGGCGTCCCCACCGTGCTGGCCCTCGACTTCATGTGCTTCCTTGTGAGTGCTCGCGTGCCACCCACGTCCTTGGCACCCACCCATACTCTGCACATAGCTGGCACAAATACCTGGAGCTCTAACCACTCTCCCACCTGGCCCTGACTCCCCAGGCTTAACTGCAGGAGGCATCCCCATCCCACAGCACAAGCCTAGCCTCTGCCCGTTCCCAGGCCAGGGCCACCCCCTTCTAAGACAAGATGCTTCCCCCCTTGCCCCTGCTCTTCTGGCCAGTCCAGTGGGCGAGTGGCCTCTCCCCCTGCCAACCCCTCCCTCTCCCCCGCCTCTTCCCTCAGGCATTGCTGTTCTTGTTCTCCATCCTCCGGAAGGTAGCCTGGGACTATGGGCGGCTGGCCTTGGTGACAGATGCAGACAGGTAAAGCTTTGGGGCTTCCCCACCTCTGCACACGCACACACAGCGTGTGCCATACGCCTCTAGAAAAGGGCCAGCCCTCTGCCACCCCCCTGGTTTGGGGGGGCATGAGGGCCCCTCATTGGGCCTTTGTCCCTTGCCATTTCCAGGGACCCTCCCCCCTCCCCCCTTCCCCTCCCCTAACGTTGTCTGTTCTCTGCCCCCAGGCTTCGGCGGCAGGAGAGGGACCGAGTGGAACAGGAATAGTATGTGGGGCGCCAGCCCCCTCATCCACTAAACCAGCTTTCTCTTTCCTTCTCTCGTGCTCCTCTTCTCTCCTGCCGAGTCGCTGGTTTTTTCTCTCTGCAGTTTTCTCTTCTGCAGGCTCCTTCTCGGATTAACGCAGGCGGTGTGCTTTGCAGAGCAGGGGGCTCCCCAGCTTGTCGCTGCCTTACCCCCCAGCTCTCTCCCCGGCTCTCTGCCTGGGAGAAGCCCTCCCTGTGCGCCCAGCCTCCGTGGCTGGAGTGGAGGGGCCGTCCTCCCGGAAGTTCACAGAAACCGCACCCGGTTGGTGGCAGAGTCAAGATGGGGTGTCACCTGTGGCTTCCCTAACAGCTGGCTCTTCTTATTCCAGGGTTCTCTGCCCACTGCTTCAGGAGGCCTGAGAGGGGAGCTGCCCGAGGAGCCCCCGGTCTGGCCCCCTGTGTCACGTCTCGGTCTCTGTCTGTAGGACTGGTGGTGGAACTTCGGCAGCTGCTGGGGTCAGGGAAGAGGGTGGATCCGGGCCCACCTGGGAGGCATCCCCTCGGCCCCCCTTGTCCATCCTGTCCTTCACCTCCCCGTGGCCCTGCGCCCTGTCCGCTCCGGAATGGCAGGGCCAGTTCCCACGCTACCTTCAGCCTCCAGGGGGCGACGATGAAGACACCCTCCTCCCTTCCCCCTGCAGCCTGTGTCTTTCCCCAGACCCCGCTGAAGGGGGGAGGCGGGGAGAGGGGCCTCATTTCTTCTTTCCTGCTGGGCCACTGCGCTTTCTGTGCCTTGTCTCACGCCTGGAGCTCTGGAGGGGGAGCCCGCCCGCGTCACCCCTGCCCGCCCGGGCGGGACCCGGACTCACCAGGCTCTCTCCTTTCTCGCCTCCTCACCCCCAGTGTGGCCTCAGCTATGCACGGGGACAGTCATGACCGGTATGAGCGTCTCACGTCTGTCTCCAGCTCCGTTGACTTTGACCAAAGAGACAATGTGAGTGCCCTCCCTGGACTTGGTAGCCACTCCTGGCCCTCCAGTGCAGGGGGGGAGGGGTGGGGGAAGGCAGCAGCCTTTAGCTCCCGGGAGCAGGCAGACCTGTGGTGTGAGGCCTGTGAGAGCCACAGGATAACCGCCCAGCCAAGAGCTCCTGGTGCTGTCCTCCCTGCCAGCCTCCAAGCTGGCACCAGCCTAATTCGTGATCTCGGACTTGTTCCGCTGTAGAGTCCTGTGCCAGCCTCTTGCTTAATTCTAAGGACCCCTTTTTCCTGAGTCATGGTCTCAGAAGGAATAATGAGCTTTCCGTGACGCTTACTGTGTTGCTCAGAGGTTGCAGGCGGGTGGGCAGGCAGCCCCTGGCTGGCGGGGTGGGTGGGTGAGGCCCGTTGACGAGCTTGCGGATTGGAGCTGCATGGCAGGGGCCCCCCCTGAAGCTAAGACTCGTCCTTGGTGATTCCCAGCAGTCCCCAGACCCCCTCTCACATCAGACCCACCTCCCTGGCCCCAGCGTTGTGCCAGGGCGAGTGTCCTGGTCAGTCCGAGTCTTCAGGTCCCGGGGTGGCCCTGGCCAGTCCCGCTTAGGCTGGGCCCCTGGGCAGCAGCTGCTGAGGCAGCTGTAGCGGAAGAAGCCTGCCAGCTTCCTGAATGGGACGCCTACTGGTAAGTGGCTAAGCGAAGGTGTCACCCGCCAGCCAGAACGAGGCTGCCCCGATGGTCCCAGACGCAGTGACATTGGCAGCAGGTAGCACAGCCCTCCCGGGCCAGAGGTTAGCTCTCTGCTCCAGCCTGTGTGCAGCCTGGACCTTCCCCTGGCCGGAAGGTGGGGAAGGGCTCTCCCTGCCCAGCCCTCCCCCGCGTTCCCCCGGCTCTGAGTGCGGGCTCTGTGGGAAGGCGGGTCTGGGACATGTGGGCGGGAGATGGTGCTCAGTGGCCTGTGAGATGTGTGTGCTGGAAGACAAGAGGCCGGGTCCCAGGCCGTGAGGCCAGCCCTCTGCTGGTGCCAGCCAGGCTGCAAACACTCCTTATTAGCTACAGGTCTAGAGGTCTCACTGCTCTTCCTAGACCACCCATCTCTGCCCTGGCCACACCGCTGCAGGCCTGCTCCAGTCTGCCGCCCTGTTGGGTGTTTGGCCTAGGCACAGTCCCTTTCTTTGCCCTTGGTCCCATTCTTCCTTGAAGGCTGGCCCTTCCCTCTCTCCCTCCCTGGGGTGAGCCAGTTTTGTGGGGGAGAGTTTGTGGAAGCTGCGCCAGGGTGAGCGGGACCTGAGGGGGAGGTTTAGGGCGGAGGGGGCCAGGGCTGCCGCTGATGGCCCTCTGTCCCCCCAGGGTTTCTGTTCCTGGCTGACAGCCATCTTCAGGATAAAGTAAGTGAACAGTCTTCAGGCTCTAAAGAAAGAAACAGAAAGACTTCAGCACTTGTCATCTCCCCACCCAATCCAGAGGCCAGCAGCATTGAGGGCCTTAGCGCTCCTAGCCAGCTTAGCACCCTCCTCCCTCCTCTAGGAGCCTGGCCCCGGAGCCTGGGCTCCTGCTGCGCCCTGAGCTAGCCTCACTGACTGCCCGTGGCCTCCTGTGCCCCCTGCCCGGGAGGCCCACGCCGCCCACAGCCCTCCCTGCCCCTGTGGGTGGGAGCAGCATGCAGGCTGGGAGCAGCCAGCCAGGCAGCAGCAGGCAGGAGCCAGTGTCGAGCAGAAGGCAGGAGCTGGCGAGTGCGGCAGGCAGGCAGTGAGCGCTGAGAGAGGCAGGAAGCCGCATAGGTCAGCACCGCCACCGCCCGCAGCCCCCGGCCCCTCCCCAAGCGGGCCATGTACCGCGTGCACCGGCACCCGTAAGGGGCCTGCGTCCCAAACCCCCTCCAGCCTCCTGCATCTGCTTCTTCTGTCACTGTCCTCCTCCTTTGGCCTCAACGCCCCCTTTCCCTTCTTCCTCTTTTGCTTTCCCTTCCTCTCCAGCCTTCATTTCTCTCTGCAGTCTTTCTTCTCCTTTCACTCCTCTTTCCTCCTTCTTCCTTCCTAACTTCCTTCCTGTTCCCTCAGTTATTCCTCTCCTTCTCTCTGTTCTCCCCCTTCTCCCTTCATCCTTCTTTTCCCCTTTCCCTTCCCGCTCCTCCTCCCTCTCTTCCCAGAAAATAGGAGTCTCAGACCCCATTTCAGCCCCACACTGCTGCCAGATTGGCAAGGGTGAGGGTGGGGGTGGGGGTGGGGTGGGTAAGGGCAGGCACGTGGGCGCCCTGGTGGCCTGTCCTCACCTGACGCCCTGTCCCCCGCCCTCAGGGACGATGAGATCCGGGACAAGTGCGGGGGCGACGCCGTGCACTACCTGTCCTTCCAGAGGCACATCATCGGGCTGCTGGTCGTCGTGGGGGTCCTCTCCGTGGGCATCGTGCTGCCCGTCAACTTCTCAGGGGACCTGCTGGGTCCGTGAGGGCCCGGATGTGGGGGGGCGGGGGGGGCGTGGAGAGGAGGACCCAGAGGCCACAGGCCCTGACCCCCCACCATCCTCTCCCCTTCCCCACCCCCCAGAGAACAATGCCTACAGCTTCGGGAGGACCACCATCGCCAACCTGAAATCAGGGTACGTTTGAGAAGCAGGTCTGTGAGGCCAGGGTCCATGTCAGAGATGAGCCCTAACAAGGAGGGAAGGAGCGGGAGGGTCGGGGGGGGGGGGCAGTGACTGAGTCTGTGGGGCCGGGAGGCTGTGGTTGGAAGCGGAAGAGGGAGCACCTGCTGTGGGGTCGCCAGGAAGGACCAGATACAGAGAGGAGGATGCAACCTCAGGCCGGGTCGGCGAGGCCACCTGGGGGGGGGGGGGGGGCAGTGAAGCCAGGGGGTAGGGCACGGAGAGGTGGCCTCTGGGATTATTTCCGTCGGAATGGGACAGTCTCAGAGTCTAGAGTAGGGGTGTCAAACTCAATCAGAGAAGGGGCCAAAATCTAAAATCCAGCCTAAATCGCGGGCCGAATGGTTTACTGAACAGTCATAAACTGTCACTGTGATGGAAACGCAGCGGAGTGCAGTGACGACAGCGCGGTGCGGGCCACATTGCAAGGCCTGGCGGGACGGATTTGGCCCGCGGGCCTTGTGTTTGACACGTGTGGTCTAGAGGATGTGGAGGGTGGGGCCCGCTCTGTGTGCCAGTAGAGGAGCCCTGCCCGGGGTTTGATTACCACCGAGAGGCCCGGGCTCTCTGAGTGGGTGTCTAGCCGCGTGGCCTCTGTGCCCTCTGCTCTGCCAGGAACCACCTGCTCTGGCTGCACACCTCCTTCGCCTTCCTGTACCTGCTGCTCACTGTCTACAGCATGCGCAGACACACGTCCAAGATGCGCTACAAGGAGGATGACCTGGTGAGTGGGGCAGAGCCGGGACCACCCGTGCCGCCTCTTCCTCTCCCTCTCACCCCCAACCCCCGCCCTCCCGGGCCTCTCTGGCATCAGCTTGAAGTGCATCAGCCCCAGAGTCAGGCCGGCTCCGTTGGACTCCTGGCCCAGCAGCTCAGGAGCCCCCACCCTGTACGCTAATTGCTTGGTTTCCTCTTCTGACGAAGGAAGTAACAGCGGTGCCGCTCCCGGGGGCGGTGGGGAGGCGAGGCGAGGAGAGGGATGCGTGGAAAGCACGCCGGCTGTGCCTGGCGCTCAGGAAAATGCTGTGGTTGTCAGACCCCCGCCCTTCTCTGCTGATTCCCTGAACTGGTAGCAAACGCCCACACCCCATGCCAGCCATTGCTCTGGGGCTTCACGGCCTGAGGGTCCGAGACCGGCACTCTGTCTCCTCGCCCGCAAGCCCCCGTGGAGCAGGGGCCAGAGGCTCTCTCGTTAGGCTCACTGCCTGGTTTCTACTAGAAATTCACCAGGGCCCCTCCCACCTCTCTCCGCTCCTCTCTGCTCTCCAATCCCCACCCCTCCCTGCATCTTCGGTCCCTCTCACCTGCCTCTCCCGCCAGGTGAAGCGGACTCTCTTCATCAACGGGATCTCCAAATATGCAGAGTCAGAAAAGATCAAGAAGCATTTTGAGTGAGTAGCCACACTCCTACCCCAGCCCCAGGCCCTGCAGACCCTTCTTTGCCTTTCAACTCCCAAGACCCTCCTCACGTGCCTCCCACTGCTCTCCCTCCGAGGTCTGGGCCACGGGAGGGTGGAGGTTAGACTGGAGAATTCTCTGGCTCTAGGGAGGCCGAACACCTGGCCTGGGTGATAGAACACAGGAGAAATACTTGGGAAGGGAGTCCAGTCTGTGCCACACAACCACCCCGACCCCTCCATCCACCGCCGTTTTCCGACATGAGCTGGGTGGTGGGCTGTGGCCCGAGGGTCCATAGGTGTCGCCTTTTCATAATTACGTGTGGTGGTCTGGAGTTTGTGTGTAGCCTGGCGGGGAGAGCTTCGTCATGGAGCCCAGGAGCGCCGGGCCGTGTGTTCCCTGAGGCTCTTTCCAGCTCTGGAAGTCTGTCCGGCAGGGAGGGGCCCCAGGTGCCAGGCGGTCTGTGTGCAGGATCAGGGATCCTAGCCTCATTCGTCTATCTGCTCAGCACGCTTCCTCAAGTGCTGGGCCTCGGAACTGTGAGTGTGAATAAAGGACCATCGAACTCTCGGGGGTTCGCAGCAGGGAGGCCAGCTTTAGGAGCCAGTCCAGGGCCTGATCAAAGAGTGGCCTGAGGTCAGTCTGTGGTCAGAATTAGGAGTTGGTCAGGGGCAGTGATGGTCTGAGTCAGGGCTGTCTGTGGTCAGGATCGGGATTTGGTGAGGTCTGGATTCCCTGTCGGTTGGCCGGGATCAGGGGTCGGGCGCTGTTCCGGGTCAGGACAGCAATGCGAGTGAGTCTGGTCAGGGTCAGGTTCCATGCCTCTGAGTGATGAGAAGATGACTGTGTTGTGATTACATAGGTAGATAAACACTTATTCCCTCAATAGGCATTTATTAGTCACCTTCTGTACCCCAGGTATAAGTAAATGAGAAACAGGCCTGCCCTCATGGCAGTCAAAATTAAATCAAACTTGGTCAGTATGAGAGAATGATTTGGGGTCCCACCTGGCACTTAAGCCGTGATCAGCATTAGAGGCAATCTGGGTCAGTATGAAGGACAGTGTGTGCTCGAATTAGGTGACATTTTAATAGGAATCAACTGTCGGCTTGTGCTGACTGAGTCCTTTAGCAACAAGTGTCTGTGGAGCTGCCCTGTGGCTTCACTGCAGTAGGAACTGGGGAAATACCAATAAGCAAAGAAGAAGAAGTCCCCACCTCCACCTGCTTACATTCCAGGGGGCCGAGGAGGACCAGGAGCGAGTAAACTAGTTATGGACACTGTGTCAAGTAGGTGCTAAGAAGAAAACCAGTTCGGCTGGCGTGGCTCCGTGGTTGAGCATCAACCTAGGAATCAGGAGGTCACGGTTCATTTCCCAGTCAGGCCACATGCCCGGGTTGTGAGCTCAGTCCTCAGTGCAGGAGGCAGCGGATTGAGGATTCTCTCTCACTGATGTTTCTTCTCTCTCTCTCTTGCCCTCTCCCTTCCTTTCTGAAATTAATAAAAATATATTTAAAAAGGAAGAAGCCAAAGCCAATTTGGCTCAGTGGATAGAGCGTCGGCCTGCGGACTGAAAGGTCCCAGGTTCAATTCTGGTCAAGGGCATGTGCCTTGGTTGTGGGCAGATCCCCAATAGGGAGTGCGCAGGAGGCAGCCGATAGATGTTTCTAACTCTCTATCCCTCTCCCTTTCTTTCTGTAAAAAAATCAATTAAAAATATTTTTTTAAAAACAAATGAAAAATAAAAAGGAAGAAGAAAACCAAAGCTGGAAGAGGGACAGAGTAAAGGTGTCAGGAAGGGTGTTCAGATGGGATGAGTTGGGGGACTCTGACGGGAATGTTTGAGCGGAGACCTGCATGCAGGAATGAACTCCACAGTCAAGCATCCGTCCATTCCACAAACATTTGTTGTGCACCTACTGTGTGCATCATACCAGGAAGACAAAGAACCAGTCATGGTGCTATCTGTGGGGAGCTCATGATCCAAGTCGTCTGTTTCAAGAATCTGGCTGTGGTTCTGTTTAGGAAATAGCCTTTGATTGAAATTGACGGTGAGCCCATAAGCAGAGGTGGTCCTAATGGGAGTCTGGGGGATCCATGGGGTGAATATTACAGCATATTTCATTGATCCAGGCTTCAGCACTCGTCCATCGGGCACCTCCTATGTGCGAGCTGTGGGCTCAGGCATGGGTATGTGGTGACACACAGGCTGCCTGTCCTCAGGGAGCCCCTGGGCCAGTTGACAGTGTTGGGCAGGGCTTGTGGTCCAGGCCTGGGGTCTGTCTGGATTGGAGGACTGGCCCGGCAGAGTTAGGGAATATCCTGTGTGCAAACGCAGGGAGCCTGTGTGGTGGGGATCAAGGGATTAGAGATTAGTCTTATGAGAATGAGGGCTCGCCTGCCACAGGGGTGAGGCCCTTCCAAAGAGGAGCCCTAAAATGGTCTGAAAATAACATTGTCAGGGGAAAGGTCCCGGAAGTGCTTTTCAAGAACCCCATCCCAGATGTCATGTTCCAAACTCTCGTGAGTTTTGTGTGGTCCATCTTGTTGCTTCAGAACCCTGTCTCCTGCATCCGTAACACTTAGTGGTCCTTCATGCAAATGTTTAATGGGGCTCAGTCTAGATTAGGGATTAAGACCAGTCAGCAGATACCCCTTGAGTCCTGCCAGGTACTAGGTACTGAGAGTCAAGAACAGTCTGGTCAGTCTCAAAGGTTGGGGTCAGCCTAGGGTCAGGGTTAGAGGGTCATTCTTGGATCTAGGTTATGGATCAGTTTGGGTCAGAGTAAAGGGTCAGTCTCTGTCCAGGGTTACAGGTCAATCTTGGGTCAAGGTTCAGGATCAACCTCTGGTTGGGTTTGGGGGAGAGATCATTCTGTAGCCTGGGCTGTGAGTTGGTTAGGGTCAGTCCATGGTCAAGGCTTAATGTTGAACTGTACCCAGACATTCTGGGAACAGGATAAAGGGAACAACCCATGAGTAGAAACAGTCTCTCGACGTAAAGTTCGCAGCCTCGGACAAGAATCAGACCACAGTCGTGGCTGCCCGAGCACCAAGCACTCACGTCCCGGGGCCTCGGCCCACACGGTCCCCACTCCTCTGTGCACACTCCCCCGACGCAGATCAGCCTGAGGAGGAATCTCAAAGAGTGATTCTCGGAGACCTCTCATCTGTGTAGACTAAGAAAGGGGTTGCTTGAATTGGGGGCGGAGGGGCGGGTGTCCTGAAGGTAATGGGGTCATGCATGAAAGTTGGGGTGTGTGGGCAGGGTCCCCGCTGAAGATGACGGTGGACTCTATTTCAGGGAGGCCTACCCCAACTGCACGGTCCTGGAAGCCCGCCCGTGTTACAACGTGGCTCGCCTCATGTTTCTGGATGCAGAGAGGTAATGGGCCAGGGACCGGAGGTGGGGGGTGACAGCTGTGGCCGCTGCCCAGTGCAGAGGGTGTTTCAGATCCATAGAGGAGCCTGGCTCCCCTGCCAGGTGTTTCCCGGGGCCTTTGATGTTAATTCAGCCCCTGGAGCGCTTATCAGTTCAGCTCTGGAGAGAGCAAGGCCTAGAGGTTAGAGCTGGTTGCAAAAGGCTTCATCGTCCCCACCCCCTCTGAAGACAGACCCTCCTTTAACTACCGAGTAAGGAATTGAGGCCAGACTACAGGAAGAATCTCTGGCCTTCGAGGGATGGGGACATGTTTGAAACATGCGTCCTAAACAAACCCAAGAGCAAGATAGTCCTGTCTCTAGGGAGAGGACTAGATGATCCCTGAGCTGGGCCCCCTCCCTGTCCTCCCAGCCCCAGCCCTGCCCCAGCGCTATTCCCCACCCCCAGCCCCAGCCCCCACCTCCGCCCCAGCCAGGCAGGCTGTGACTGGGCACTTGGTACCACAGGAAGAAGGCTGAGCGGGGAAAGCTGTACTTCACAAACCTCCAGAGCAAAGACAACGTCCCCACCATGATCAACCCCAAGCCCTGCGGCCACCTCTGCTGCTGTGTGGTGCGGGGCTGTGAGCAGGTACGAGGTGGGCTGGCCGGGGGCGGGGCCTGCCTGGCCTGGGCGCAGACAGCAGGGGGGCCCCAGAGCTGCAGGCGGCACCGGGAGGAGTTGGCAGGTCCTGGGGGGATGGGTCACAGCAGAGACGGATGCTCCCAGTGATATATGCCCCATAACCCTGGGAACACACACATAAGCAGGCCCTGCACACAACACCCAAAGGCAAACAGGCTCCCAGAGGGGCCAGGCCGGGCTGGAGCCAGGCCACGGCAGGGCGCAGTCCCTCTCCCCAGCCCTCCGCCTGTTCCTACAGTCCTTGCAGCCCCATCCCCACAGCTGTGTTGCCCCCTGTCCCTGCAGTGACCAAATTTTCAGGCCCTGAATCAGGGAGGTCAGCCAAGAGGACAGTGTTGTGCTGTATGCAGCGGCTTTTAGGCAAGTTTCTTTTCTTTCTTTTAAATAATATATTTTATTGATTTTTTTACAGAGAGGAAGGGAGAGGGATAGAGAGTTAGAAATATCGATGTGAGAGAGAAGCATCAATCAGCTGCCCCCTGCACGCCCCCTACTGGGGATGTGCCTGCAACCAAGGTACATGCCCTTGACCTGGAATCGAACCTGGGACCCTTCAGTCCGTGCAGGCCGACGCTTTATCCACTGAGCCAAACCAATCAGGGCTAGGCAAGTTTCTTGACTGCTCTGCACCTCAGTGTCCCCATCTGTAAGATGGGGCTCATTGTACCTACCTCATAGGATTGTGAGAAGCAGACAGGGCTCAAAGCAGCGCCTGGCCTGTAGGAAGCTGTAGGTCAGTGCTGGCTGGTGCTGTGGGCACCAGCCCAGCTCTCTGCCCAGATCTGCCTCACCCTTCCCTGCAGGTGGAGGCCATCGAGTACTACACGAAGCTGGAGCAGAAGCTGAAGGAGGACTACCAGCGGGAGAGGGAGAAGGTGAACGAGAAGCCTCTCGGCATGGCCTTCGTCACCTTCCACAACGAGACCATCACCGCCATGTGAGCCTCCTCCCAGCCTGCCCTCCCCCGGCCCCGGGCCCCCGGCAGTCAGCAGGGACCCCCAGGTCCCTGGGCTCCCTATCGGCTGGGCCCCTGGTAACTGGTGTCCATCCCCACAGCATCCTGAAGGATTTCAACGTGTGTAAGTGCCAGGGCTGCACCTGCCGTGGGGAGCCGCGCTCCTCGTCCTGCAGCGAGTCCTTGCACATCTCCAACTGGACCGTGACCTACGCCCCTGACCCCCAGAACATTTATTGGTGAGCAGGGGGCAGGCTCCGTGGGGCCTGGGTGGGCTGCCGTGGGCAGAGGGGAAGGGAGGGGATGGGAGGGGATGGGAGGGGAGGGAGGTCCTAGGTGTCCCTGGGGACCGAACAGGCATCCGGTCCCCGAAGTGACTGCCTCCCCTTCCTCCCCAGGGAGCACCTCTCCATCCGCGGCTTCATCTGGTGGCTGCGCTGTCTGGTCATCAATGTCATCCTCTTCATCCTCCTCTTCTTCCTCACCACCCCGGCCATCATCATCACCACCATGGACAAGTTCAACGTCACCAAGCCCGTGGAGTACCTCAACGTGAGGCCACGCCCCCCACCCCTCCACTATGTGTCTCAGGACCCAGAAACCGGGCTCTGACTCCCTCCTGGGAAGGAGCGTGGGGGACTAGGATGCCTCCTGCCCAGTCCCAGCCCACCAAGCAGTTCCCACGTGACCCTGGGCTGCAGGTCCCACTGTGTGCCACCTCCTCCCAGGGGAGAAAGAGAGCCAGGGCCCCGTCCTAACTGACCATATGACCTTGGATCAGTCCTATCCCTCACTCCAAGGTAGAAGGTTCAGACTAGGTCCCTGGCTTCTCGACTCGGAGCTTTTATCGGAAGGAATCTTACATGAAACCCAGTGTGGAGAGTCAAGGCTCCTCAGGTGATAGATAGAGAGGGGGACACTCCACCTGGTCTCCCCTCACCCCTCCTGCCACGTCATTCAAAGGAGGGTCGTTTGAAAATCTCTGAGTTATACTAGCCCAGTCAGTAAGACCCAGACTACCTGGGTTCCAATCCCCAGCCCACTGCTTACGAGCTGGGTAAGCTACTGAACCGTGCGGGGGAGTTTGCCTCAGTTGGCTCATCGCTAACACGGAGTAATAGCGTTATGAGGAATCCGTGCAAAGTACGTGGCCAGTGCTTGGCACATAGTATGTCCTCAGCACGTACTAATATATTTCACCCTGGGGCTTGTGCATCTGGCCCCGGCCCCGACCCTCAACCCTGGGCCTCCAGATGTCTGGGCTTCTGATATGGGGCCCGGGACTCGGGGGGAGCGGGCAGGGAAGCAAAGCAAGCTGGGCCCACCAGGCTTCCCTCGCCTGAAGCATCCTCCCACCCCCCCACCCCCATGTACCTGCAGAACCCCATCATCACCCAGTTCTTCCCCACCCTGCTGCTGTGGTGCTTCTCCGCCCTGCTCCCCACCATCGTCTACTACTCTGCCTTCTTCGAAGCCCACTGGACACGGTGAGCAGCTCCGTGCACATGGCGCCTGGAGGCACACCCAGCCACGGGCAGCCCTTTGCCACTGAGGCCCCCTGCCCCCGGGGTCCCAGCGCGGGCAGGGAGGCATGGTGCCAGCACCTCCCCTTGGGAAGCCCCCTCTCCCCAGGGGACCCCCCTGGGACACTGCATTGGCTGGGGGAGCGGCCTGGGGACCGGCCCGCTGACCTCTGCCCCTCCGCCCCCTGCCTCAGCTCCGGGGAGAACAGGACCACCATGCACAAGTGCTACACCTTCCTCATCTTCATGGTGCTGCTCCTGCCCTCGCTGGGACTGAGCAGGTGGGTCCGCAGGAAGGGACGGGAGCTGGGGCGGGGGGCTGTCGCAGGATGGGGAGAGGGAGCAGTCCAGGCTCCCACCTCCCCTCCCAAGCGAGGGACCCCGTGCCTAGGGGCACCCTCAGAGGCTCCCGGCTGGGACTCCCCATCCCTACTCCAGCCCCCACCACGCCTCTCCTCTCCAGCCTGGACCTCTTCTTCCGCTGGCTCTTTGACAAGAAATTCTTGGCTGAGGCAGCGATTCGGTTTGAGTGAGTGGCCGGGGCCCCAGGGAAGAAGACTGGATGGAGGACGGGGCGGGAAGGCCTGGGAGGGTAAAAGCTCCCCAGCCCTGCGGCTGGGAGGGGAGGGGCTTACATCCCAGGCTGCCAGGAGCGTCCCAGACTCACGTGTCTCAGGCATATGCCTGGCAGTTGTCCCTGGTTGTGTTGGGGCTCACTCCAAGGTCTCCCTCAATGTGTATTTAAGGCCCCACGGCGGGAGGTGGGGGGGAGGTTGAGGGCTCTGGGTTTATATTCTGGGGTGAACTCTGGGACTTGGGACGTTTGGAGAGGTATGCGTGGTGGGATCTTGGGGGTCCCTAGCGTATCCTTGAGGGTCTCTGGAGCCCACACTTTGAGTATCTGGGGGGGACTCTCGGGCTCACGCTTTGGGGTACTAACGGGGCACACGTTCTGGGAAGACCTCTCCCGTTTCAGGCTCCTGCTCGGAGGTGTGACTGTGGCGTTCTCTCTGGGCCCCTGCTCTGGGGGTCCCGGGGAGGGAGTCAGGGGAGTGTGCAATGCCTGTTCTGTGGGTGCAGCTCTCGGGGTCTTGCTCTGGGCCATCTGTGGGAATCTTGGGCTCACACTTGGGGCGTCATGAGCATCCTGGGCTCTTCCCTCTGAACATCTCTAGGGAGGATCTCTGAGCTTGTCTTCTAGGGGAGACTGGGACTCATCCGGGGCGGGCGGGGGGGACGGGGCCAGGTAACTTTGGGTTAAGTTAAGGCCTACAGAGGGGAGCCTTCTGGGTGGTCCTGGGGCACACTCTCAGGGATCTTTGGGTGTGTGCGTGTGTGTGTGTGTCAGGGCTTGTCTATGGAGATCTCGGGAGTCATGCCCTGAATCCTGGTGGCCTTAGGGGCCTCAAGCACTCTCTCCGAGGGGCTTTATGGGGCACAGGTTCGCAGAGCGCCTCTGGGCGCACACTCTCCGTGGTGTCCACGCACGTGGAAGTGTCTGAGGTGGCTGCTGACACCCTGGCGTCCGTCTGTCTGTCTGTGGGACTCACACTCTGGGGGGAGGGACTGGGTCACCTCGTGCTCACAAGACAGCTGGGGGGAGGTGTGGTGCTGTCAGCCGGCAGTGGGCAGGAGGCCACAGGCCCCCGAGGGTACAGTGCTGGAGCGCCCGGTGCCCGCAGGTGCGTGTTCCTGCCCGACAACGGCGCCTTCTTCGTGAACTACGTCATTGCCTCAGCCTTTATCGGCAACGCCATGGACCTGCTGCGCATCCCGGGCCTGCTCATGTACATGATCCGGCTCTGCCTGGCGCGCTCGGCCGCCGAGAGGCGCAACGTGAAGCGGGTACGGCCGCCCGGCGCAGCGGCCTGCACAGCGCCCCCTGGTGGGCCCGGCCAGAAACAGCGGCAGTGCTAGGGTGTGGGGCTTCTGGGTGCTGGGCTGCCCCCTTCCCATCTGCTTTCCCGTAGGTACAGTGATGGGTCGACATAGATAACACTGAGGGCCCTGGCCAGCTCTGCGGGTCTAGTGCTCTGTGGTGGGAGCTGGGGGAGATCCAGGCCCCCACACCTAGGGCCCGTGATCCTAACCCCACAGGAGGACTCGGAGCACCCCGCTCCCAAGTGCACCCCTGCCAGTCCCTGCTCCCTCGAAGGCCCCTGCCTGTGCCCTGTCACTCTTCACCCTGACCTCCTCCTCCTCCTCCTCGGCCACAGCTCCTCTCTTCATCTGCCTATGCCCTGCCCTTCCCTGGAGACGGGTTCCTTTTCCCCACTGCCTCTCCTGCTCCCTCCCCACCCACCTGCCCCATGCCCCTCCAGGCTGCCCCTCCCCGCTGAGCCACCTCCTGCCCATCTCCCCCCCAGCATCAGGCCTACGAGTTCCAGTTTGGCGCAGCCTACGCCTGGATGATGTGCGTCTTCACGGTGGTCATGACCTACAGTATCACCTGCCCCATCATCGTGCCCTTCGGTAGGCACCGCCGCGCCGGGACCTGGGCCCTGCTCGGGGGGACCCAGGACCTCACGCCCGCCACGCTAGGAAGGCAGGCCGCCCCGAGTGGACAGGGCCCTGGCTGGGAGACCGGCCCCTCCGGCCTCCCACCGGTCCCTGGCTCAGTCTGGGACCCGGCCTGCGGGGAAGGAGGGGAAAAGCCAGCTCCGCTCAGGCCGGACCCATCCGGTGTGCTGGACCCCTGGGCACAGTCACCCCAACATGACCATCCTCGCCCGCACCAAGGCTTCCACTCAGCCGGGTATACCGGGACACACGTCACACACCCACGGAGGTGTCCGCACACATCTCCACAGGAGCCGTGGGCACATGTCTACACGGCCCCATAGACTCAGGAAGGTCCTGCGGGCAGGGTGGGGCTGGATCGCATGACTTAGGCGAGTCCCTCTTCTTTCTGAAATTTAGCAAAGTTTCTCTTCAACTATTGCCCTCACTTTCCCCTGAAAACATCCTAACCCGTTAACCACCCTGCCTGGTCATGGAAGGCTCCAAACTCCCAAACTAACCTCCCTGTCCTCATCCACAAGCTCCCAGCCCCTCAGTCTCCGGGAAACAGAATGTGCCTCCTGATGCACAGGCGTCTGTAGGAACAGCAGCAGGAAAAGACAGTGTGGATCTTAGCAGGATGCGTGCTGACCCAAACGAACGGGTTTCTCATAGTGGAGGGGCCAGGGAGGGGCTGCAGAGCGAGCGGGGGAGCAGAGGAAGCTGAGCCTGGGCCTGCTGAGGGCTGGGGGCTGCGGGCGCGCGCCTGTGCCAGGCCGAGGCAGGCGAAGGGAGGCCGGCCCTTCGGGGACCTCAGAAGGACCAGGACGACCTGTGACGGACGCACGGAGGCCTGGCAGGCTGGTTCCGAGGTCAGGGACCATGTGGCTTCCCCCAGGACTCATGTACATGCTGCTGAAGCACCTGGTAGACAGGTACAACCTCTACTACGCCTACCTGCCGGCCAAGCTGGACAAGAAGATCCACTCGGGGGCCGTGAACCAGGTGGTGGCTGCGCCCATCCTCTGCCTCTTCTGGCTGCTCTTCTTCTCCACCATGCGCACCGGTGAGGGCCCGCCCTCCGGAGCCCAGGCCCCAGGAAGGCCCGTGGTGGGGGCGGGGCACGGACAGAGGCCAGGGAGAGGCCGCAGCACGTGGGAGTGAGGGGCTGCATTCAGAAGGTAGCAGAGTGGAGTGAGAGCCCCTGGGAGGAGAGGCAGCAGCCCATTCTTTGTCCCGTTCCCCCTCCATAACAGGGTTCCTAGCCCCCACGTCCATGTTCACATTCGTGGTCCTGGTCATCACCATTGTCATCTGTCTCTGCCACGTCTGCTTCGGACACTTCAAATACCTCAGTGCCCACAACTACAAGGTGTGGGGCGAGGGGGTGAGGGGGCGGCCGAGGGCAGAAGCTCCAGGGTGTGCAGGGGGAGGTGGTTGGGAGCTGAGGGCAGGGGCAAAGCGTGCCGGCAGGGTGTGGGGTCGCAATGGTGGCTGATACTCATCCCGGGCCCTCAAGATTGAGCACACAGAGACAGACACCGCGGACTCCAGAAGCAACGGCCGTCCCCCCACTGTGGCCGCTGTCCCCAAATCTGCGGTAAGTGCTCCACCCCATGGCCAAGGTGGGGGGGGCCTCGGAGATGGCTCCAGAGCTGACTGTCCCATGATCCTCCAGAAAGGGGAGAGGGGCAGGAGAGACCTGCCTCACGGGGGGGGGGGGGGGGGGGGGCCGCCTGCCCGCCTCCCCTGGGCACAGGGTACTGCTCACCTCCCCTGCAGGCCTGCGACTCCCGGTCCGTCACCCCTCCCTCCCCGTCCGCCCTCACACCTCACCCCTTTCCCCCCTCAGAAATACATCGCTCAGGTGCTGCAGGACTCAGAGGCGGACGGGGATGGGGATGGGGGTCCCGGGAGCTCGGGGGACGAGCCCCCGTCCACCTCGTCCCAGGATGAGGAGCTACTGATGCCACCCGATGGCCTCACGGACACAGACTTCCAGTCTTGCGAGGACAGCCTCATAGAGAATGAGATCCACCAGTAAGGGGAGGGGGGGCCCTGGAGGCCACGCCCTGCCCCACCCACCCGCCCACCCACCCACCCCTCATGGACACTAAAAAGAAAAACGCTAATAATTTATTAGGTCTAAAGCCCCTTCCTCCCCAGTCCCTGCTTTCATTAAGGTATTTAAATCCGGGGCGGGGGTGCCGCTCTCCCCCCACCACAGCGGGGGGAGAGAGAGCCTCTAACCTCAGTGAGGAGAGCCCCGAGCTGGCCCCGGGGCACAGGGGTGTGGACACAGCTCCCCAGATCGGCGCCCCCCCCCCCCCCCCCCGCCGCCCCAGGCTAGTAGTGTGGTCAGAAAAGGGTTAATGAGAGCCAAGCTGGGTACCTGGTGCAGTGGCTGGAGACGAGGGGGGCGGGGGTGCAGGCAGATCAGGGCGGCCCCCAGTTCTGTCCCCCCCAAACCCCCCTGGGATCTGGCGCTCCAGGGAAGCGGAGCCTCGGCCCCTGAGGGTTGCATGAGAGGGGAGGGGGTGCCGAGGGGGAGGAAGAGTCAGGCCTGAGCCAGGGGGTGGCCTGGGGTGGGGGACAGGCATGGCTGACACTGGAAAATGGGTTTTTGCACTGTTTTTCTTTTGTTTTTGTTGTTTTTTTTTGTTTTTTTTTCCTTTAAAATAAAAAACGGAAAGAAAAGCTCCGAGACAGGTGTCCTCTTTGCACTGCTGCCCTGGACACATGGCTGGGGTCCAGCCGCCACCCTCCGTGAGTCTTGAGGATCTGTGTGGAGTCCCCACGTGAGCCTGGGTAGACATCCTGTGCAGAGACTTCTGGGGGCCTCGGGGGAGGGGCCTGCTGTGCTAACATTGCCCCCCCCATCCCCTTGCCTCTGCCCCCTCTGCCTCCATCGCTTGCCCTGAGGAACTTGTGGGACCCCCACTCAGACTGAGGGGCAGGGACACGGGCCAACATTCTGAGTCCCCGAGACCGCACCAGTAGAGTAGAGATGCAGGGTAGAGAGGCCACAAGTGCCATGCTGGTCTGGGAAGGCTTCCTGGAGGAGGAAGGTCCCAAGAAAGCTGCTTGGAGGAAGGGGCTCAGCAGGCTGCGCTGGAGAGGGAGAGGCAAGAAAACGGCGCTGCAGTCAACCGAATTCTGTCGGCGTGATTTGTTGTCACTGTTACCCGGCATACCGAGTTGTTAGCATGTGCCTGGGATTGTGCTGAATGGCCATGGCGTGCTGTAAAGCATTCCCTCAGAGACCTGGCTCGAGTCGGGCGTGGGTTTGCTGCCGGATTACATAAGGTAATCTATGTCAAGGGTTGCCTTGGCCCAGCCCCTGGCACTTGATAAGCACCCAGTAAACATCAATTACGGTTAATGCCATGATCATGAATCGCACCTGCAAAGTGGCGCACAGAATTGTGTGGCTGTCCCCTTGCTGTGGGCGAAGACACAGACCCAGGGAGGGCTTGGGGTGGCCCGAGGTCAAACCGGCCTGGGGGGGGGGGGGGGAGGTGCGGGGATTTTGAAAGGTCCCGCTGACTCTCAGGAAACTGGCCCAGCCCATCCATCCCTGAACCCTCAAGAGTGTTCAAGGCCCTCACCTAAGAGCCCCCTCCCGCCCTCCATCAGATCTTACTCATCCTCTAAGCCCAGCTTAAGTGCACCTTCTCTAAGGAATTTCCCATAGCCCTAGCCGGCTTGGCTCAGTGGATAGAGCGTTGGCCTGTGAACTCAAGGGCCCCGGGTTCAATTCCAGGCAAGGGCATATGCCCAGGTTGCAGGCTCAATCCCCAGTAGGGGATGTGCAGGAGGCAGCTGGTCAATGGTTCTCTTCATTGATGTTTCTCTTTAAAAAAAAAAAAAAAAAAAAAAAAATTATTTCAGAGCAGGAGAGAGAGAGAAAAACATCAATGATGAGAGAGGACCATTGATTGGCTGCCTCTTGCATGCCCCCTACTGGGGATGGAGCCCGCAACACAGGCATATGCCCTGGACCAGAATCAAACATGTGACCCTTCAGTCTGCAGGCCGATGCTCTACCCATGGAGCCAAGCCAGCTAGGGCTCTTCATTGATATTTCTGTCTCCCTCTCCTTTCCTCTCTGAAATCAATAAAGATATATTTTTTAAAACACAAATTTCCTGTGACTGCTGTAGCCCACCCTTCAGAGGCCCACAGAGCCATGGGGTCACCCCATTTCCTGGCATCTTCTTGGCCCCCCCATACCTACCAGCAGAACCCACAAAAGGAGAAAGTGAGTCCAGGCACTCCCAGGGGAGCAGAGAGCTCTGAGAAGGAGGAGGAGAGGGAATAGTCTGCCAAGGCCTGCAGATGGTCTACGAGAGACAGTAGGCGGGGGCGGGGGTTAGACAGCAGAAAGCCCAATCACCCAGGAGCGGCAAGGGACAGGAAGCAAACAGTGCCTGGGGTGAGAGAAGCCACCACACAAGGAACTGCTTGGAGGGCCAATATGTCCTGCTCACTGGCTGTGGGTAAGCGTGGGCCAAGCACAGTGGAGATGAAGGCCGGGCTCGGCCTTCTGGTGCAGGTCAGATCTGCAGATCTGTGAAATGAGTCCCAACGTCCTGGGCTGCCGGAGCTTCCAGGCCAGGGGCGGGGGAGCACAGTGCCAGCCAGTGGGTAGGCTTAAAGAAGCAGCATGTTGGCGCGTGAAGGCCCCTCGGGGCTCCTGAAGGCTGTGTCCATACAGGAGGACAGACATATCACTGTCGCCCGCCTGCCAAGCCCCATTGTCTCTCCGCACAGCCTGGCCTGGACAGACCTCAGCCCGGGTTCTGGTCAGCCTAGACCCCTTGCTTCCTCACTGCTCAGCGTGCCTTCCCTTCTTGGGGGAGGGTCTCCCCGAACCCCGCCCTAAAGGCTCTACTGGAAGCACCTGAGCTGAAGGCCAAGTTCAAGGGTTTCCGACGTGAAACTCCAGGTAAGGCCCCGAGAGCCTGCAGGACGAAGGTGCCGGGAGAGCCCTGCCCCAGGTGGGAGGCTGTCATAGAGGAGAACTCTCAGATTCCGTAATTGGCTAGATGCGGCAGTGTGTTATAGAAAGACATGATCAAGGGTACAAGGGGAGAGCCAGACGAGGAAGGACCCGGGGGGGAGGCCCAGAAGGAACCCCAGAGCTTCTGTCCTTGTGGGGTTGGGACAGCATGTGGAGGTGTCTCCCACCCAGACGCTCTCTGAACCCGGTACCTCACAAAGTTTTCATCACAAAGGCAAGGTAGATTTCTCTCTTGTTTCTTTGATGTTTTGTGTCTCTTTCTCTTACAATGGAAGTATTGGTTCCTGGTGACAACAGCGTTGTAACGTATGCACTGTATCCCACTACGGCCGTCCCCTGTCCGTGGGGACATGGCTACGGCCCCAGTGGGTGCCCGGGACTGCAGACTGTCCTGAGCCCTATGTACTCTGTGTTTCCCGATGCATAAAAAGTCTAATTTATGAATTAGGCCCAGGAAGAGATTAACAACAATAACTGAAGGTAAAAAAAAAAATAAAAAAATAACTGAAGGACAATTATAACAAGATACTGTAATAAAACTTAACATAAATGTAGTACGTTTTACCTCTCTTTCTCTGATAACCACAACGGCTGCTAATCAGCAACGCTCAGTCTTTTTCAACGCATGGCACATAAACGAACTACTAAAATTCTGTGGCACACAAAAAAAAATACATTAAGTTTTTTGCCAACCTGACAATAAAAATAGGTGTGATTTTTATTCATTCACACAGGACAGCTATCGTGGTGCTGGCTGTTGCCATATTTTTTTTACAGTCTAAGGGAAAAGAGGCCAGTGCCCCTGACTGGGTAGTCAGATATTTCATGTTTTAAAACTCTGTGGCACAGCAGTTGGAAATGCCTGGTCTGCATCATAGACAAGGGGAGGAATCAGGTGCTGGGTGTGGCTCCCTTCTCTAGTGCCTCCACTTCTTCTTCTTCCTGTACGTTCCTACTGTTCATGGGATGCTTCGTCTTCCTTCCGTCTTGTGTCTAAACATGATGGATTGTTAACTGAATCCCCGGTCCCCTGTCCTCCCCGGAGGAGGAGGGTGGGCTGAAAGTTCATGGCTTAGACCTTCTGGTGACAGCCCCACCTGGAGGCCATCAAGAAGGCCCCAAGAGTCGCCTTGTTAAACAAAAGGTGCTCCTATCCCTCAGGAACCTCCAAGGGATGGGGGAGCTCTGTGTCAGGAACCTGGGCAGAGACCAAATACATGCGTCGCCTCTGGACCTCACTTTCTTAGTCGATAAAGTGGGAATCGTGAAACCATGTCCTTGAGCTGTTTTAGGATTCAAGAAGCAAAGAGTTCTTAGTCTGTGTTTTCCAATACATAATAAAGTCTGACTTATGAATTAGGCCTAGAAAGTTATTGCTATAACTAAAGGTAAAAATAGGACAATTATAACAAGATACTGTAATAAAACTTTGGCCAGTGTTTGCCACACAAGGAATTTAGTAAACTATCATTTATATTCTTTTTTTTTTTTTTACATATTTTATTGATTTTTTTTTTTGCCCCCCTCCCTCCCTCCCGTCATTTATATTCTTACAGATGAGGAAATGGAGACCTAGAAAGGGCAGCAGAGAGGACTTGCCCGTGGTCCACTTGCAACAAGGCTCTGGGTTCCGTTCAGTTGCCTGAGCGGCCGCCCTGTGCCCCATGCACCGCCCGGCAGGGCCAAGGAGCACCAGGCAACCTCGGCAGTGCCTGTCCTCAACGGCCCTGCATTCTGTGCTAGAAAATGTGCACCGGGCACCACTCCCCACCAGAGTCCCTCTTCCCAGGGAGAGACCTGACAGGCCAGCGGGCTAACCAGGCCGAGGAGAGGTCAAGGGTGGAGCTGTGTCCCTCAGGACCTCCGCAGGTGCCCGTGTTTGGAAATAGGGTGGTTGCAGAAGGGACGAGTTACCATTTGGTCATTGCCAGGGTAGGGAGCCCGCATCCTATACAGCTGGCGTCTGTGAGGAGACAGGACAGACAGGCGGGGAGAACGCTGGGTCTGCAGCAGAGCGGCTTTTGGGAATGAGGAGGTTTCAGGATAAAAGTTGGGCTGGGGTGCCCAGGACAAGCCCTGGGCTGAAGGAGACAGACTAGGATCCTACTTGACCTGATTGAACACACAGGGTGAGGCAAAAGTAGGTTTACAGTTACAAGTCAGCAAAGCAGTTTATTTTTGTATTATTACTTATTAATTACTGTACCATTTTCTCTCTTTTTAAATATATTTTGCTGATTTTTTTTTTTTTTTTTACAGAGGAAAGGAGAGGGATAGAGAGTTAGAAACATCGATAAGAGAGAAATATCGATTCAGCTGCCTCTTACACACTCCCTACTGGGGATGTGCTCGCAACCAAGATACATGCCCTTGATGGGAATCGAACCTGGGACCCCTCAGTCTGCAGGCAGACGCTTTATCCATTGAGCCAAACCAGTTAGGGCTACTGTTATCATTTTCCATAGGAACAACTGTAAGCCTGTTTTTGCCCCACTCACCCTGGACGTGAGGACAGCCCACCCGGAGAAGGCCCCCTGGGGTGGGTGCTGAGTCTCCCATCCCTGTGGGGAGAGGGCCTCAGAGCGCCCCCGGGGGATGAGAGGGGAAAGGCAGCTGTTAAAGGAGCCAGCGACCTAGGAACCCCCTGCAATTGGAGCCTTCTGAGCGGGTGGAGTCCTCCGCCCCTCCCCCCAGAACCTTTAACTGTCAGCACCAGACCAGCCACCAAAATGCTGTCCACAGGTAGGCTCGGATACGGCCCAGGCCTGTGCCCTGCAGACCAAACCCCCGGAAAGGGGCTGTGTCCCCGAAGGGTCCTCTTCCTCACACAGTTTGGGGAGAGAACAGGCTGTGGTTCAGACACTGGAGCTCTCTCCTGGTCCCCGCTGAGAGGCTGAAGTTGGGGCGAAGGGGGGACTGCTCACCACCGTCACAGCTGCCTGGGGACAAGGCTTGCGTGAGGGAACCCCAGCGACAGAAATAAAGCTCGGGGAGCAGAGAGAACTCCCCTCGGCCTGGAAAGCAGGCCCTCGGTGCAGAGGCTGGGTCCTCGGAGGCCGGGCCCACAGGCAGCGGGGCACCAGGCCTCAGGGCTGGGGGTGCGGGTGGGGGCTGGGTTCTCGGGGCACAGAGCAGACTGCAGTGGAGAGAGTAAGGGGCCGGCACAGCTGGGTTGTTCTGCGGGTGGGAGGTAAGTGGCCAGTGTGGGCTCAGCCCTGCCCCTGAGCCAGCCTGGGAGACACCCTGGCCCCAGCCTCCCGGCTCCTCGGGCCCTCACCATGGCCTGAGCCTGGGAGTGCAGGCCGGGCCCCGGGAGCAGACCCCAGCCCAGCCCTGGCTCTTCAGAAGCTCCCTAACTGGGAATCCAGTCACCGTCTTCATTGCTCCCAACTGTGGGTCCTCAGCTGTCCTGTCTGATGGGGGGACAGCCCGCCCCCACTCTGAGATGACACCCAGTCTGAGGGGGGACAGGACATGAACAGGAACAGAAGGCTTCCGGCCACTCATGCTCCGCCGTCTGCCTGTCTTTCCCAGACCCGGCCTTGTCTGTCTGTCTCAGCTGCCCATGCCCCCACCTAACAGGGCTCCGGCCTGTGCCTCTCTGGGGAGAGCTTGTGGATTACTGGGGTGGAGTTTGTGTGTGCATGTGTGTGCATGTTTGTGTGTGTGTGTGTCCTCCCTGCCAGCTGGCTGAGTGATGGGCTCAGCCCCCGGGACTAGGTGTCCAGGATGTAAGCGAGCTTTGCATGAGGGAGGTGAGCAATGCTGAGCTGGGAGCTGCGGGGCGGAGGCCTCAGGGAGATGAGGGAAGAGAGCTGTACCTGTCATTGCCTCATCCGCCCTCTGATGTTCCCTTGGCACCAGCGCCTTCTGGGTCCTCCAGGCCCCCGGGAGGCCACACAACCCTGGGACAGCCAGGCACAGAGCAGCTCGCCTTGCTTGTGGGTGCCCTTCGCCGTTCACGTACCCCAGGTTCCCCAGCCTCGCCCTCCTGACCTGTGTGCAGGATCAGCCACAGGCTGTCCCGGGCACCGCAGGATGGTGAGCAGCAGCCGTGGCCTCTGCCCACAGGATGCCAGGAGCACCCCACCCCGCTCCCCAGCTATGCCAACCGAAAACGCCCTGACACATTCCCAGCATTCCCTAGGGGCATGATCATCCCCAGTGATAACCGCTGACCCACCTGACTTCTCTGGGCGGCCCTGGGAGGCTCCGGGTCGAGGAGGAGTCATTCCTGCCCTGCCAGCCCTGCAATGAGGGCCAGACGGTTCTCCATGCTCGTCCTCCGGGTCCTCCACAGCCTCCGACCCTCCTCTCCAAAAGGGCCCTGCAGTCTCCCTGCACAGCCTTCCCCCAGCTCCTTCACAAAGAGTGAGCCACGTGTGCCCAACACACACACACACACACACACACACACACCTCACACACTCACACTTCATAGACACATTTCACAGCCTTCCCCCAGCTCCTTCACAGAGTGAGCCACGTGTGCACCAACACACACACACACACACACACACACACACACACACCTCACACACTCACACTTCATAGACACATTTCACAGCCTTCCCCTGGCTCCTTCGCAAAGAGTGAGCCACTTGTCGAAGCCGGTTTGGCTCAGTGGATGGAGCGTCAGTCTGCGGACTGAGGGGTCCCAGGTTCGATTCCGGTCGAGGGCATGTGCATTGGTTCGATTCCGGTCGAGGGCATGTCCATTGGGGGGGGTGCAGGAGGCAGCTGGTCGATGTTTCTCTCTCATCGATGTTTCTGGCTCTCTATCCCTCTCCCTTCCTCTCTGTGAAAAATTAATAAAATATATATTTTTTTTAATTAAAAAAAAAAGCGTGAGCCACTTGTCCCCCCAATATACACACACACTCACACTCTCACACTTCATAGAGACACTTCACAGACACACACACACATTCCACAGACATACACACTCATACCTCAAACACACTTCACACACCTCACACACATTTCACAGACACACTTCACAGACACACACACTTCATAGACACACTTCACACACACACACTCACACTTCACAGACACTTACACTCACACACACTTCACAGACACACACACACTCCACAGACACACACACTCACACTCCACAGACACACACACATATACTCCACATACACATACATTCACTTCACAAACACACACACTTCACAAACACACTCACTTCACAGACATGCTTCACAGACACACTTCACAGACACAATCACACTTCACAGACATACACACACACTTCACAAACACACTTCACAGATATATACACTCACATTTCATAGACACACTAACACATCACAGACACACACTCACAGTTCACAGACACACTTCACAGGCACCCATACACTCTTCACACTCTTACACTTCACACACAGTCACACCTCACAGACACACACACCCACACTTCAGACACACACTTCATAGACACAGTCACACTTTACAGACACACACTTCACACACAGTCATACTCATAGACACACGCTCTGCAGAAACACGCACACACACATTCCACAGACACACCGGCACACCCCTGTCTCCCCGTCTGAGGGAGTGGGAGGAAAGGAGTTTCCTGGACCATTTCTTTTTTTCTTTTTTTAAAGAGAGATTTTTTTCTAAATATATTTTATTGATTTTTCACAGAGAGGAAGAGAGAGGGATAGAGTTAGAAACATCGATGAGAGAGAATCATCAATCAGCTGCCTCCTGCACACCCCCTACTGGGGATGTGCCCACAACCAAGGCACATGCCCTTGACCGGAATCGAACCTGGGACCCTTCAGTCCGCAGATCAACGCTCTATCCACTGAGCCAAACCGGTTTCGGCTCCTGGACCGTTTCTCAGAGATGCCCAGAGGGCTGGGCTGGAAGGGGGGGGGGGGGTGAAGGGCAGAAGGAAGAGCTCCCGGGTCCTGGCTGCACCCCCTCTGCCTGGCCCCTGCCCCGACTCTCCCAGAGCCAGGACCTCCTGTGCCCTCCACCCAGGGGAGCGTGAGCTCAGAGCAGGCGAGGGGAGCAGCCACACCCAGAACCGCCCTGATTACCCCCGGCCTGAGCAGCCTCCTCCCCCGCCCTGCTCCCTGGCTCTGTGGCCATGAAGGCCTGGGGTGGGGGACCTTCTCAGAGCCCATGTGGGGATGTCCACTCTGACCCTCCGGGCCCAGGACAGATAGACATTCCCAAAGGCCGGCTGAGATGAGCTCAGAGCTGGTGACGGCGACAGACGAACACACAGATGTGCCCAGTGTGCTGAGTGCGTGTGCTGCTCTCCTGGGACCCAGGAGTCCTGTGGAGGGGGCTGTGCGGAGCCATGTGATCCCGGAGGAGCTCACTCAGTACCAGCTGACCAGCCAGGGCAGTGGGGAGAAGGCGAGGAGCGTCTTCTGAGCACCCACTAAACACCAATCTTTCATGTACGTCGCTTCATGTAATCCTGAGACACCCTTTGAGGAAGGCTGTAGTAGCCTCTGTACACAGATGAGGAAAACCGAGGCCCAGAGAGGTAAAGCCACTTGCCCAAGGTCACACAGCTGCTCCCTCGGGCAGTGCAGCCCAGGGCACCCGCGCCGCTGAAGAGGAACCAGCTGCCCCCACCCCCACCCCTTCTCCAACATCCTATCCATCCCTGTCGCCCGCCCTCGCAGCTGAGGGGACGTGGCTTCCACCAGAGGCTGGAGGAAGGTGGAGGAAGGGATGGGCCGCCGCCCTCTCTCCAACACAGCGGCGTCTGCGCCTCCGCAAGGCTCCGTCCCGGGAGAGGGGCAGGTGTGCTGGGTGAGAGCAGGACCCACCTGCCCAGGTGCGGCCCGGCCTCTGCTGCCCACCAGGCGTGTGGCCTCGAGGGCGTTCGACCTCTCTGTGCCTCGTTTCTCCCTCTGTAACGGGGAGACGATAATAAACCTAGCCAAACGGGTGCCGTGAGGATTCAGAGTCAATGCATGTAACATGTTGATAACCAAGCCACACCTGATCCGGGTCCTCAAAGACGATAAACCGTTATTGTTACCAACGCTTGCGTCCTGAGGGAGGCATCACATTCCTCACATCTCGCCATCACAAGCCACAGGCTCTGTGGAAGCAGCAAAGGCCACACAGGACCCCAAGTCCTTCTTCAGCGAACCCACTCTCATCCGGGCGGCCAGTAAACTCTCCTAAGCGGCCCGGAGCCTCCAGGCCCCAGGTGCCCCACCGAGAGCCCAGCCAGGCCCTTGGGCTGTGGCAGGACCTCTGCTCCCTGCCCTCACCAGTGCCCGGGCATGGCCTGTGGGCAGTGCTGGGCCGGAGTCTGCAGCTCCCACCATTGACTGGGCATCAGCTCTGGGAGCGTCTCCCTGATGGGATGGAGGGTCCCGTGGGTGAGCCACACGCCGCCTGTCCCATCACTGGGCCTCTTCCTGTGAAGGAGCTAAGATGCACACCCCTCCCCCCTTCCCACGAGCTGCCAAAGAACAGTGTTCACAACACATACTGAGTCTCTGCTACCTGCTCCAGGCAGCAGCAAGCAAAGCAGACAAAGCGCCCTGACCTCCTGAGCTTGCACTCTGGTGAGGGAGGCAGGTCATGAACAAAATACCTAGTCCACCAGGGACTGCAGGGGACAGGGAGCCGGCGGGGGGGCGGGGCAGGAGAGAGAGCATATTTGCAGACAGATGAGAAGTTACTGCAGTGCAAGGCGAGGCATCCACTCATCCCCGGAAAGGCCAGGCACCGCATGAGACAGGGAACCCCGAGGTGGACCAGGGGCCCCCACCTCCCCCCTCACAGACAGATCGGCTCAGAGCCGGCGGGCAGCGAGGGGTGTCATAAAGGAAAGGACACTCACGCGGCCCCGAAATGCAGGGGCATATCTAGGGCGGCTTCACGGAGGGGGTGGCGTTGAGCAAGGGCTGGGAGGCCTGGCAGGACTTTTCCCAGGGGACAGGGCTGTGCGTTGGATCGGGAAGGATTCCAGGCAGAGAGAGGCACAGAGCTGGGAACGTCCGACGCAGCTGGGCGAAGGCAGCCCGTGCCTGAGGTGCTGGGGGACAGAGGCAGCCGGTCTGGGTTTGTCAGGCTAAGAGGAGGCGACAGGGTCCTTACTGGAGCTGGGGAAGTTCCAGGGAGACGCTGCCGTGGGGTGGGGTGGGAGGACGGGATGCTGGGTAAGAAGAGGAAGGGACATCAGACCGGTTCAGCCACACATGGCCCTCGAGCCCCTGAGCTGAGGAAGATGGCTCTGGCTCCACAGGCCTCCCTGCTAAGGACAGGTACCGCCAGGAGGCGGTGTAAGGGCAAAGGTCAGAGCCTAGTGGGGGGTCGGGGGGCTGCGCTCAGACTCAGTCCCAGCCCAACCTTCCTCTGTGACCTTGGGCAAGCTCCCTGACCTCTGGGCTCCTGCCTCCTCTCCCGGGGAGTGGGGTCTGCATGGTCCTGCCTCAGGGCCCGTGTGCTCGGCCCAGAGCGGGTGCTCAGGACCCTCAGCTCTGCGGTGCCAGCTCTCCCTGTGGGTCAGCTCGAGGGAGGGCGAATAGGGGAGACCCCAGGACTGGACTTAGGGCCTCTGAGACATGGCCCTCTGTGGGCTCAGGCTCCCCTCTGGACAGCCCTCTCTGCCGCCGTCCCCCTCCCTTCCTCATTCAGATTTCTCTCAGATGCTGGCCCCAGCTGGGCTGTTTCCTTTAGAGCTTCCTGCCCTTTCCCTAAGCGCCTCCTCATTCCAGACTGCAGGCGTCCTCAAACTTTTTAAAGTGGGGGCCAGATCACGGTCCCTCAGAGAGCTGGAGGGCCGGACTATATGAACTACTAATTCCTACTGTAACACCTCGGCTGCGCTCACTGCCCAAAAAACCTGGCGGGCCGGATCAGACTCCTCTGCGGGCTGCATGTGGCCCGCGGGCCGTAGTTTGAAGACGCCTGTTCCAGAGGAAGGACCACCCGGGGCCAGAGGGTGGGACTGGAGACTGAGTGATCTCAGCAATGTGGTCTCCCCTCCTCTGCCTCCTCCCTCAGGTTCCTGTCCCTCCCTCAGGGCCCACTGCTGGTGACGGCGGGAGGCCGTCCCCTGTACTGTGGGAGGCTGTCCTCGGGAAGGGATGAAGGCCGTGCAGCAGGGGGTCCCGGACCCCAGCCCCACGGCTGCCTTGGGAGCTGTCAGCCAGCCTGACCTTTCCAGTCAGAGACTCGGCCACCACAGCCCCCGACTGGACTCCCCTCCCTGTGAGCAGCCTCTTCCTCTGCCCTCCTGCCCTCCACCCTCCTCCAGAGACAGAGTCAGCTGCAAGCTCTGGGGGGTCATCTTTAAAAAACATTTTTACTTTCTTTTGTCTTTTTAGAGAGGAAGATAGAAGGAGAGGGAGAGAGAGACATCGATGTCTGAGAGGGAAACATCCATTGGCTGACTCCTGCACGCCCCCTACTGGGGATCGAGCCCCCAACCTAGGCTTGAGCTCTCAGTGCCTGGGACGATGCCCAACCAAGGGAGCCACACCGGCTAGGGCTGGGGGTCATGTTTTCAACAGCTTTTTACAGAGAGGAAGGGAGAAGGATAGTTGGAAACATCGGTGAGAGAAAAACACCGATTCAGCTGCCTCCTGCACACCCTCCACGGATGGGATGTGCCCACAACCGAGATACATGCCCTTGACTGGAATCGAACCCTGGACCCTTCAATCCACAGGCTGACGCTCTATCCACTGAGCCACACCAGCCAGGGCTGGGGATCAATTTTTTAACAGCTTTATTGAAATATGATTCGCATGCCAAACAGTTCACACTAATGTCATGGCTTTTCGTACATTTTTGTACAGCCATCATCACAATCAATTTTAGAACATTTTCACTCTTCCCCCAGAAGAAGCTCCGTATCCTTTATCCATCAACCCCCAACCCCTCCTCCATCCTCCTAAGTCTTCAGCAACCCCTCACCTACTTTCTATTCGGGGCACTCCGAATTGTTGGAACCATTTGGCCTATTCGGGGCACTCTGAATTGTTGGAACCACACAATATACCATCTTTGTGAACGCTTTCTCCCCCTGGCATCACGGTTCCCAGGTCCATCCACGCCGTAGCACGTGTCAGTACTTCCTTTATTTCTGTTGAAAAGTAAATGGTGAGAAACAGTCCATTGTCGGTGTATTCCATACTTCTGCTGATGGGCATTTGGGCTTCCGTCCCCTACTTTTTGGCTGGTGTAAATACTGCTGCCGGGAACATGTGTGTGCAGGGTTTTGAATGGACGCGTGTTCCTCTTTCTCGGGGGCATGTATGCACCTAGAGGTGAAATTGCTGGGTCCCGTGGTGCTTCTGTGTTTGACTGCCTGGGAGCCTCCAGGCTGTTTTCCAGGGTGGCAGCGCCCGTTTGCATTCCCAGCGGCAGTGAACGAGGGCTCCCGTGTCTCCACCTGCTGGCCAACACTTGTCCCTGTCCGTCTTTGTTCACAGCCATCCTCGTGGGTGTGAGGTGGCATATCACTGACTGGCATTTGTCTGGTGACTAAAGATGTGGAGCGTTTTTGTGTTTTGTTTTGTTTTGTTTTGTTTTTTCATGTGATTATTGGTCATTTATGTATCTTCTTCCGAAGACTATCTATCGAGATTGTCCGTTTTTCTGATGGGGCGATCTGTCTTTTTATGATTAAGTGTATTCGATGTTCATCGATAAGGGCATGGCGGCTCACATCAGCTACAACAGACTCAAGGCCAACGGCATGGGCCAACACCACAACGCCCAGAACTACAGAAACCAGAGCTACGAGGACCTGCGAGAGTTCTGTATGAGGAAGGGGGTGCTGTTCGAGGACCCCGTGTTTCCGGCCGAACCCACTTCTCTGGGCTTCAAGGACCTGGGCCCCAACTCCAAAAACATGCAGAACATCTCCTGGCTGCGGCCCAGTGTGGGCACTGGGAGGGGAGGCATGGGCTCTGGGGGGCGGGCGGAGCGTAGTGATGCCCTGTCACTCTGATCATCTCCAGGCCCCCTCAGCGCGCTGCTGGCCCTGGCACGAGGCTCCACCCCCATCAGGGCTTCAGCAAAACCCCTCGGGAATCCCGGGGAGAGTCCTCACCAGCCTTCACTGTCATACCCTACAGCGTGCCACGCGGGTCCTGTCCCCTCCTGTCCCCACCCACGTTTTCCCCCAGACCTTGGAGGTGGGGGCCCTTCCCCAGGAAAGTCAGGAGGGAGGTTAGAGGGGGGTGTCCTGGGCTCCCTGACACCTTTATTCCTTCACCGCAGGAAATCACAAGCAATCCTCACTTCATTTTGAACGGGGTCAGCCCCACGGACATCTGCCAGGGGGTGCTCGGTGAGTGGGGAGCAGGAAGGCTGGTCTCCCTGGGAGGCGGGGATGGATTAGGGAGGAGCGTGGAGTTAGGAGGTACCAAAGCGTCTTTATAAAAATATATATTTTTATTGATTTCAGAGGGAAGAGAGAGGGGGAGAGAGAGAGAGAAACATCAATGATGAAAGAGAATCATTGATGGGCTGCCTCCTGCACTACCCCTACTGGTGATCAAGCCCACAACTGGGAATCGAACCAGGACCTCCTGGTTCATAGGTCAATGCTCAACCACTGAGCCACGCTGGCTGGGCCCAAAGTGTCTTTTGAGGTTGGGGAACGGGGAGCCCTTAGGTTCAGACAACACCTTCTGTTTCCCTGTCACCCCCCTTCTGAGAGTGCCAGGTGGTCTTCCTACTCCCCCCTCCCCTGGATCCCACCCTCCCCGCTGCCCCTGGGCCGGGGAGTAGGCTGGGGCGGTGGTATATTGTCTATTGGCCGAGACACAATAAATCACCCACGGTTCAGTGACTTACCGCGCCCACAAACGTGCTGTCACCTGACCGTTTCTGGGGGCAGGAGCTCAGGAGCAGCACAGCTCAGTGAGGTCCTGGGTGGTGGGGGTGGGGGGGCTGCTACAGTCAGCCTGCCAGTCAGGGGTGCTGTCATCTGAAGGTTGGACCGGGCCTGTGGATCGCTTCCATGATGGTAGCCAGCTTCCCCGGAGTGAGTGATCGGAGAGAGAATGAGGAGGAAGCTATGATTTCTTACCACCTATTCTCAGGAGCGCGCACACACACACACACACACACACACACACACACACACCAAGTCCCGCCCACACTGCAGGGGCAGAGGGAGGAGGCTCCACCTCCTGGGGGGAGGAGAGTCAAGAATGAGGCATGTCTTGAAGCCACTGCTGGTGTAGAACTTGCAAGTCTGGCCTATCAGGTAAAGAAGCACAGGCCCCTCAGCCCCTCTCCCATCAGCTCCCGTGCACAGTCCCAGGAGAGATTTTCCTCCCTAAACACGGTCCCATTTCACGTTTTCTCCAAACCCATCCTGCGCCTTCAGGGAGAAGGCCAGGCGGGTCTCCTCCGGGGCTGAATTCCCTCCGAGCTGTGGCTGTGGGAAGGGCAGGATGCGGGCAGGGCACAGGCCAAGGAGACCTCAGGCCCCGTGGGCTGGAGCAGCCTCGACTACTGGAGAAGAACCCTTTTGGCGATGGAGGATGGATGTGTCCTTCACCTCCCGCCCCACCCTCTGCCTCCCTCCTGGGCACCTCCGCAGCCTGGAGGCCATGGCTCATCCCAGACGCTGTCCCAGGCCCCCAGCCTCCACCCGGCCCGGGTGCTCACCACAGGGAACCACCTGCCGTCCCCCACCCCGCCCAGGGGGTGTGATGTCCCAGGAGAGAGATGGCAATGGATGGCCTCAGCCCGGGCATACCGCCCAACACCCAGCCCCAGGGACCTGGGGTACAGGCTGAGCCCCTTGGGTCTCCAATGCTATGCGGGTGACATCTCTTGGCTGCACCAGTGCACTGTGGGGTAGAGGTGGGGGCCCTGGGAGATGATTGGCTCTCTTCTCAAAGGAGGCGGGTCCCAGAGGCAGGCCTACACCAAGGCCAAGAATACCTCCTCCCCAAACCCCAAAACAGAAGCACGTGGCTCTAATTTTTTGACTCCCCCACCTCAGAGAAAAGGTGGAGAAGCTTACTGTCCCTGCACATAGAGACTGTTCCTCCTGCCCTGCCCCCACCCCTTTCTGCTTAGCTTCCTTAGTGGGAGGGCCAGCTGGGAGGGGCCACGGAGCCAGCCCCTGCTCCTCAGTGGCTCCGATTTGGAGCCCACACAATGGGAGCGCTCAGAGGGAGCTCCCGCCTCTCTTCCCAGGGGACTGCTGGCTGCTGGCTGCCATCGGCTCCCTTACCACGTGCCCCAAACTGCTGTACCGCGTGGTGCCCAAGGGGCAGAGCTTCAAGAAAAACTATGCCGGCATCTTCCGTTTTCAGGTGAAGGGTGAGGGGAAAGGCAGAGTGGCTTTGTGGGGTGTGTCTGTGAAGGGGAAGTATGGAGGGAGGGAGAGAAAGAAGGACTATGTGCTTTGAAGTTCACCTTTCTTCTTCTCTTTTTGAAAAATGACATCTGTGCTTGGCCAGTGTGGAGTGTGGAGCATTCTTCCATCCACGGAAAGGTCAAGAGTTTGGTCAGGGCTTCTGCTAGGTTTCGGGTTCGAACCCTGACCCCAGTTCCGGGCATGTGCAGAAGACAGCCTATTGACGTTTCTTACATCAACATTTCTCCCCTCCCCCCCTCTCTCCACACACATACATATACACATATGTGTGTACCTGGTATGTATGATATTGGGAGTCTCATCACAATTGCTCTTCAAATTTAGCAACATGTGCATAAATTCACCTTGTGATAAAAATGTACCTGAGAATCTCAAGAATTTTTAAGAGTTAAGACCTCAGGAATCCTAAAATCCGACCAAGATCAAAAGAGGGGATGGGTACCCCTGGAGGCCATGGCAGGACCCAGCGATGAGGCTGGCAGTGAAATTCAGTCTCCATTCAGCCATTCTGGGGGAGTCAGATCTTTGACACTGGCGTGTCACTGGGTCTGGCCACCAGGAGGCGCTGGTGTAACAGTTCCCATACGAGAGAGAGAGAGAGAGAGAGAGAGAGAGAGAGAGAGAGAGAGAGAGAGAGAGAGAGAGAGCGCGCTCGCGCGCAAATGTGTGTGTGTGTGTGTGTGTGTGTGTGTGTGTGTGTGTGTGGAAGGGGGTGGCAGACAGAAGCCAGGTGCCTCAGGGCCCACTGAGGTCCTCCTTGCTGCCCACAGATTTGGCAGTTTGGGCAGTGGGTGGACGTGGTGGTGGATGACCGGCTGCCCACAAAGAAAGGCAAGCTGCTGTTCGTGCACTCGGGCGAGCGCTCTGAGTTCTGGAGTGCCCTCCTGGAGAAGGCGTACGCCAAGTGAGTGCCCTGAGCCAGGGGACCGGGCCTGCTCCGAGCCTGCCCAGCCCTCAGTAGCGATGGGGCAGCTGGAATCGAGGGGAAAGGCAGAGAGGGGGGTGGCAGGGCGTCCTTCCCTTCCCTCCCCTGACCCTCTGATGCCCGAGCTCGCCCCTCTCTCCCAGAGCCCACGGTGCCCTCTCCGTGCCCACAGGCTGAGCGGGTCCTACGAGGCGCTGGCGGGGGGCAACACGGTGGAGGGCTTTGAGGACTTCACCGGGGGCGTGACCGAGAGCTTCCAGCTGCAGCGGCCCCCGAAGAACCTGCTGAGGATGCTCCGGAAGGCCATCGACCGGTCCTCCCTCATGGGCTGCTCCATCGACGTAAGTCATGCCCGGTCCTGCCTCCCAGCCTCTCCCCAGACACCTGCATAGCCAGCTCCTTCTCAGGCACGCCCCTTCCTCGGGTTAGCCCTCCTGCCTCCCAATCTAACATACTGCTCCGACCCCCATTTGCTCTCTGCTTTGAAATCACAACACACAGGTCTCTGTGTACTGACTCACAGCCTCTCTTCCCCGGGCAGTTTTCACATTCCATGAAGGCACTGGCTTCTAGGTCTCATGCACTGCCTGGTCCTGGGCCTTGGCATGGCACTTGGTATGCAACAGCTACTCAACAAATACTAGCTCCGCTGCACAAGTGAGCCTGGAGTGCTGCCACGTGACTCGGCCATTGCATTCCTGCGCATTTACCGCAGAGAAATAAAGGCATGTTCACACAAATGCCTGGACACAAATATGAATAGAAACGCCGTTCAGAATAGGCAGACACTGGAGACAACCCAGGTGTCCTTCAAAGGGTGAATAGTTAGACAGCGGTGCACACACCACGGAGCACTACTTGGCAGTCAAAGGAAAGAATGAACCAGCCTGGCCAGGCGGCCCTCTTGGTTGGAGCGTCGTCCCACGCACCAAAAGGTTGTGAGTTTGATTCCTGGTCAGGACACATACCTAGGTTTCAGGTTCAATCCCTGGTCCGGGCGCATGGGAGAGGCAACCTATCAGTGTTCCTCTCACATTGATGTTTCTCTCCCTTCTTCTCCCTCTAAAACAAAACAAAAAATATATATCCTCAGGTGAGGATTTTTAAAAATGAACTATTGGCATGTGCAACTACTTAGGCAAATCTCAAAGGAATTATGTTGAGTGATAATAATTAAAAAAAAATCTGCCTGGCTGGCCTGGCATGGCTCAATGGTTAAGCACCAACCTATGAACCAGGAGATCAGGGTTTGATTCCTGGTCAGGACACATGCCAGGGCTGCGGGTCCAATCCCCAGTGTGGGTTGTGCAGGAGGATGCTGATCAATGATTCTATGATTCTGGTTTTTTAAAATATTTTTTATTGTTTTCAGAGAAGAAGGGAGAGGGAGAGCGAGATAGAAACATCAATGATGAGAGAGAATCATTGATTGGCTGCCTCCTGCACGCCCCACATTGGGGATTGAGCCTGCAACCCGGGCATGTGCCCTGACCAGGAATCAAACTCTGACCTCCTTTGAGCTACATCGGTCAGGCTAATCTATGGTTCTTTCTCATCATTGATGTTTCTCTCTCACTCTCACTCTTCCTTCCTCTCTAAAGTCAATTTATATATATATAAAACAACAATCCCAAAAGGTTTCATGCTGTGTGATTCTATTTATATGACAGTCTTGGAATGACAAATGAAAAATGGAGAAGAGTTTGGAGGTTGTCAGAGGTCAGGGAGAGTGGCAAGAAGAGGTCACAGAGGGCAACAAGAGAGGTGTTTGGGGGACGGAAATCTATCACGACTGGTGGTGGATACACGAAACTACACACGTGATACAACGATCTAGAACGCACAGTTGAGTACTAGCAAAGGCGAGGGCATCTGTATAAAAGTGACCAAATGCAGCCACACCAACATCCTGGTTTTGACACTGAGCGGCAGCTCTGTGGGAGGTCGCAGGCAGGGGAAACCGGCTGCAGGCGCATGAGGTCCCTGTGCTGTGTCTCACAGAGAGCTGCATGGGAATCTTCACTTCTTCGAAAATGCAAAGTATAATCTTAAAGAAAGGACCCCTGTCTTCAGCCCCGCAGTCCCTCGGCCCGGACCCCGAATCCCTCTTCTTCCTCTTTGCTCTGCAGATCACCAGCGATAGCGAGCTGGATTCCGTGACCATGAGGATGCTGGTGAGGGGACACGCCTACTCGGTGACCGGCCTCCGGGATGTGAGTCTGACCACGGGGCACTACCCGAGGGGCACGGGGAAGCAACAACCCCCTGCTGCCCCCAGGCCCCTGACCTTGACCCACTCCCCGCCCAGGTCCCCTACCAAGGCAAAACGGAAACCCTCATTCGGGTCCGGAACCCCTGGGGCCGCATGGAGTGGAACGGAGCCTGGAGTGACAAGTACGCGCCCTTGGCCAGCGCCCACGAGCAAGGCCACGCCACAGGGGGACCCGTGGGCGCACCCAGGCGCACCCCTGCCCTCTAGATCCTCTATATAACTCGGGACCCCCCAGGAGGCAGGCCTTCAGGGGTGAGTCCGGGAGAAAAGGGGGTGCCTCCTGCCCCCCTCACCGCCCGTCTCCGCTCCAGTTCCAGGGAGTGGGAAGAGGTGCCCCCGAACATTCAGAAGCAGCTGCTGCACAGGATGGAGGACGGGGAGTTCTGGTCAGTGCAGGCCTGATGGGCTTTTCCTCCCCCGCGTCCCCTATTTTCTCTCCCCTCCCCGCCACGGGGTGGTGGATGTGGGGGTCTGGGAAAGGGGGCCCCACGGGTGTGGGTGCGCCGGTGATGGGCTCCGGCGTCCGCCCCTCCGCTGCAGGATGTCCTACCAAGACTTCTTGAAGAACTTCACCTGCCTGGAGATCTGCAGCCTGATGCCCGACGTGCTCCTGGGCGACTGCCAGAGCAGCTGGCACACCACCTTCTACGAGGGCAGCTGGCGGCGGGGCAGCACGGCCGGCGGCTGCAGGAACCACACTGGTGGGTGCCGGGGGCCCAGGAGGGGCCGTGGACTCACCGCGCAGCCCTGCCTGGGGCCTGGGGTCACAGGGGTCAGGCTTCATCCACCATGAGTCCAGGGGCCTTCCGTCAGGTCTGCTAGGGAGGCAGTCAGGGGCCCCGTCGGGTCCTGGGGTGGGCGGGCGGCCGGGAAGCGGGGGCACCCTGGGAGGAAGGGCAGAGCCATCCCGACCTGCTTCCTCCACAGACACGTTCTGGACCAACCCCCAGTTCCGGATCTCTCTGCCCGAGGAGGACGACGACCTGGACGAGGACGAAGTCATCTGCACCTGCCTGGTGGCCCTGATGCAGAAGAACTGGCGGCAGGGGCGGCCCCAGGGCGCCCCGCTGCTCACCATCGGCTTCGTCCTCTACAAGGTGGGCGCCCCCAGCCGCTCTGCTCCCCCGCGGGGCCCCCCAGCCGCTCTGCTCCCCCCGCGGGCCCCCCAGCCGCTCGGCTCCCCCAGCGGGGCCCCCAGCCTCTCGGCTCCCCCCGCGGGCCCCCCAGCCGCTCGGCTCCCCCAGCGGGGCCCCCCAGCCGCTCCATCCCCGCCCCGGGCCTCACTGGGAGAGGGCCTCCCCCCAGGCTCCGCGGCCCGGCCCTGTCTGGAGTCGGCACATTGTGCTTCTGAGGCAGGGCCAGCTGCTTCCTTTGACAGATTGTTTTATCTAAAACACGTAGGTAGCACTTCCCTTGTACCAGGCAGGCACCCTCCCCAAGGCCTTGTGAACAGTCGCGCCTTTTGTGAAGAGGAAGGAAACTGAGGGCCGGAAAGCGAGAGCTGAGGTCACTTGCCCGAGCTCACACCTCCCCGCAGCAGCAGAACCTGTGTCCTGGTTCCCAGACAATTCGGCATGAGCCCCCCAAGCCTCCCCCAGAAGCCCCGGCAGGAGCACTGACCCCAGCGATCAAGAGAAATCCCCGACACGTGTCTCCCAAACCATGCTTTGCAAAATCTTAGAAACTGAAAGATGAAACAGAGAGGGGGCCGGAGACCGGGATGGCAGGACACAGGCTTTACTGAAGAGAAGAGTGCCCCTGCCGGCTGCTTCCAGAGAGAGAGCGGAAGAGAGCGAGGGCCGGGGTTCATGCACCTTCTAAGGGGAGGAAAGAGAGGGGCCGGGGCTTGGGGCACTCAGCACACGCTGATGGGTGGTTTCATGTAAGGCCTATGATTAGGGACCTAGGGACTTAGGAATGGGGGGCTTAGGGTATTTGGCAGGTGCTGATTGGTGGTTCAGTGCTCACGAATGTCTGGCCGCAGGTGGGGTTTACATCTGTCCATCAACTGGAGGAAGGGAGGATCTATCAGAAATGGCCATTTGTTCACTCACATATTGACCGAGTGCACCAAGCCCCATCCCAGCCTCCAGTGGTTCAAACCGGACACAAGCCAGGTGGTCCGCTAGGCTGGGTCTATCACACCTGAGTCCAGGCATTTCCAAGGCTAGAGGCACTCCTTCCGGAGGAAGGCTACGCCCCGCCCACCGCCGGGCTCCAGCGCCCTCAGCACACAAAGGTCTGGCCGTCCAGCCGGAGAGCGGCCTGCTGATCTCGGTTAACCCCACCTTTTCACCAATGAATCAATCGGTGTGTCACGCTCAGTGTCTCTGCCCTCGCTGGCTTGCTGCAGGGCAGCAGAAGCCGCTCCCGGTGAAGAAAATGCTCTCTGGACTCTCAGCCCAGCTCCTTCAAGTCTGAGCAGTGTGCCCTGGGCAAGCTACCTCCCCCAGGGGGCTGTTTCCTGCCCTTGGCCTGCAGAGGTAAAGCTCTCCCCCTGGCAAAACTGTGCCAGCGGTACCAATGCTCTGCTGGCCGAAGCTGAGTGCTTATAAACGCTAGGGCTTTTATTTTATTTTTTTAAATAATATATTTTTATTGATTTCAGAGAGAGAGGGAGAGGGAGAGAGAGAGAGAGAAACATCAACGATGAGAGGGAGTCATTGATTGGCTTCCTCCTGCACGACCCCACTGGGGATGGAGCCCACAACCTGGGCATGTGCCCTTGACCAGCAACACTAGGACTTTTATTTATTTTTTATTTTTTTAAAATATATTTTATTGATCTTCCACAGAGAGGAAGGGAGAAGGATAGATAGCTAGAAAAGTCGATGAGAGAGAAACATCAACCAGCTGCCTCCCACTCACCCCCACTGGGGATGTGCCCGCAACCAATGTACATGCCCTTGACCGGAATCGAACCTGGGACCGTTCAGTCCGCAGATGGACGCTCTACCACTGAGCCAAACCGGTTTCGGCGACACTAGGACTTTTAACAGAGCCTATGCCTCACCCCATCACCAGTCCCCAGTGCCCTTAACACACCCTGCCAACACACATGGGCGCACATGTGTGTACACACACACACACACTGCACGCTATGCACACCTCTCACATGGCTTCCACAGGCTGGAGCCCCTTCACCGCCCTGGGAACCTGACCCTCCTCTCTCTTCCCTTCTCAGGTCCCACCGGAGGTACAGAAGACGTGGGCTTGATGCTGGCCGGGATGCGTGTGGAGGGGCCAAGGGTGGAATTTGGCAAAGGGCTCTAGGGCCATGGGGTTAGGATTCCAGCCCCCTCAGGCCCTGGGTGGAAGTCAGGGGAAAGAGAGGTCACTCCAGGGTCACCACCAGGCAGGTGGTGTCCAGAACCCGTCAGTTGGTGGGGACGTCTCCCCGAAACCCTGCCCAGCCAGGCTTCTCCCTGGAGGCCCCTCTCTCCCAGGCACCCCCCCCGCCAGGCCAGCCCCGTACCACCTCCAGGGCACATGCAGTTGCAGGACACCCAGGATATTCACCTGAAGAAAGACTTCTTCCTGAAGTACCCGGACCACGGCTTCTCAGAGATTTTCACCAACGCGCGGGAGGTGAGCAGCCACCTGCAGCTGCCCCCGGGGGAATACATCATCATCCCCTCCACCTTCGAGCAGCACAAGGATGCCGACTTCCTGCTCCGGGTCTTCACCGAGAAGCACAGCGAGTCCTGGTGAGGGGCCCCACCTTGCTGCTCCAAGGCTACCTGCTCAAGAGCTGTAAGATACCTGCCCTGGCTGGTGCTGCCCAACGGATAGAGCATTGGCTCATGAACCGAAGGGTTGTGGGTTCGACCCCTGGCCCCCGTCAAGGCTCGGGGGCAGGGTGGGAGGGCAATCAATTGATGTGTCTCTCTCATATTGATGTCTGTCTCTGCCCCCCCCCCCCGTTCTCTCCCTCCCTTTCACTCTCTCTGAAGATCAATGAAAAGAATATCCTTAAGATTAACAAAAAAACAAACAAACAAAAAACAACGAAAACAAAAACAAAAAAAAGGAGCTATAAGATATCAAGCTCAGGGAGCAGTCAGTCATCTGGTCCCCCCAACCCTGTCCCTGTTTTACAGTCGGGGAGACTGAGGCACAGGCGAGGAAGTCCCCGTTAGTGGCAGAAGCAGAACAGCTGCCATGAGCCCGTTCCATATTGCTCCAGATGTATGAGCTGACTCCCCTCCCACCCCCACCCCCCCTGAGGTCCCTGTCTCCCTGACCCCTGCTGACCCCGAGCTTCCTTCACTCTCCCCCAGGGAAATGGATGAAGCCAACTATGCCGAGATACTCCAAGAGGTGAGGAGGGTGGCCAGCCTGTGTGGTGTAGATGTTGAGCTCAATTCCTGGTCGGGGTACATGCCCGGCTTGCGGGCTCAATCCACAAGTGTGTGGGCGGGTGGCATTCAGGATGCAGCCAATGAATGATTCTCTCTTATCATTAATGTTTATCCCCCTTTTCCTTCTCTGAAATCAATAAAAGTATCTTTTACAAAAAGGGGTGAGGGGGGCTCTGGGGTTGGGGGTGGGAGGAAGCCTCTGGCGGGTGAGGAGGAACTTTCTGGACTGGGTTCCTTTCCCATTCCTTCTCCTGCAGGAGGTCATCTCTGAGAGTGAGATAGACCCGGACTTCAAGCATCTGTTTGAAATAGTGTCAGGAGGAGAGGTGAGGGCCGGGGGCCGGGCTGGGGCCTTGGTGGCAGCGGCTGGGCTGCCGGCTGCACCGGGGTTGACGGTCCCCCTTCCTAGGACAAGGAGATAGGCATGTATGAGCTCCAAAGGCTGCTCAACAGGGTCATCTCCAAACGTGAGTCTTCCAGCCACACCGCTCCCGGCCGCTCCCCTGCAGCACGGCCCACCTGGACCCCCCGCCCCCACTCACGCCTTCCCCCCTCACAGTCAGAAACTTCAAGAGCAACGGCTTCGGGGTGGACGTGTGCCGCTGCATGATCAACATCATGGACGTATCTTCCAGCCCAGCGGCTCTCCTGCCCCTGTCCCCCGCCCCTCAGCCTGGTCCCCGTGTGGCTGCCTCTCAGGCCAGCCATGCCCTCCCTGTGACGGGGAGTAGGCTCTGGGGGAGCCAATGACGCCAGCTCTTCTGGCTCTTACCATCAGGACTCCCCTTTTATGCCTCCCCTACCTCCCTGAGTCCCTCTGCTTCCCTGGCACCAAGATGCCCTCCCTCCCGCCACTCCCTTCTCAGATATCCTTGACCACCCCCCAGAAAGATGGCTCTGGCAAGCTAGGGCTTCGGGAGTTCCATCTCCTGTGGAAAAAAATCAAGAAATGGACGGTAACGGGCATGGAGAGGGCACTTGATGGCAGGGGGGTGGGAGGGGCATCAAGAGGGATGGTCCTCAAGAGAGGGAGGTCATGCCGGAAACTGGTTTGGCTCAGTGGATAGAGCGTCGGCCTGCGGACTGAAAGGTTCCAGGTTCGATTCCGGTCAAGGGCATGTACCTTGGTTGTGGGCACATACCCAGTGGGGGATGTCCAAGAGGCAGCTGATGGATGATTCTCTCTCATAGATGTTTCTAATTCTCTATCCCTCTCTCTTCCTCTCTGTAAAAAATCAATAAAATATATTTTTTTAGAAAGAAAGAAAGAAAGAAAGAAAGAAAGAAAGAAAGAAAGAAAGAAAGGGAGATCCTCAAGAGGGATGGGGACTAGTGATGATGAAGCTAGAACGGAGCTTCTGAGTAGACACACGCATGCATACACACTCATGCATGGGCACACACGCCCATTCAACAGGCCAGTGTTGGCATCAAACACGCAGAGAGCCCTGGCAGGGTGCCAAGCCCCCGCTGGGCCTGGAACTCACCCTGCCCCTCACCAGGAGTCAGGAACAGTGGACACTCGGGGGATGAGCCAGGCCAGGGAGCCCCTAGGGTCTTGGGTAGCAGCTGTGAGCCAACCGGACCGAAGCCATGGTGCCCACGCACACGCCCTCCCTCACCTGGGTGTCCTTTCAGGACATCTTTGAAGAATGCGACCAGGACAACTCAGGCACCTTGAACTCCTATGAGATGCGCTTGGCGATCGAGAAAGCAGGTGGCCTGGGGTCAGGACGGGTCCTTGGGGCAGGGAGGAGGGAGGCGGCGGACAGCGGGCCGGACTCTCCTCTGCACCTCTGCCTCCCAGGCATCAAGGTGAACAACAGGGTGGCGCAGGTGATGGTGGCCAGGTATGCCAACGACGACATGCTTGTGGATTTTGACAGCTTCATCAGCTGTTTCCTGAGGCTGAAGGCCATGTTCTGTGAGTCAGCGCCCGCCCGCTCCCCACCCTGGGCGGCTCTGCTGGCCTTCTCCCACATTCCCCCTCACGGAAAGCTGTTCCACTGCCGCCCCCCCCCCCCTTACGGGGCTCAGCCAGGGTGGGGTCACCTCCCAGCTCCCCCACTTGCTGGCTCTGGGCCTTGAGCAAGTCACTTTCTCTCATGGCCTGGACTTCAAAATGGGATCATGATGGCCCTGCCCTCACAGGATGAAGGTACCGAGATGAGTGTGTGTGTGTGTGTGTGTGTGTGTGTGTGTGTGTATGGAGGTCGCTCAGAACGGGGCCTGGCTCAGAGCAAGGCTCTGTGAGTTGCTGTCATGAATCCCCCGCTGGGCTGGGGTAGGCAGGGGCAGCTGCTTGCACCCTCCCTGGTTGGGAGTGGTTCTGCAGGTATAGCCATTGGCTCAGCTCAACCCTCTCCCGTCCCCTCTCCCCCAAACAGCATACTTTCTAACGATGGACCCCAAGAATACTGGCCATATCAATTTGGACCTGAACGAGGTACATGGGAGAGAGCTTCGGCACCCCCAGCCCTGGCTCCCCCTGCCCTCTGCTCTCCCCAGCGGCCCTGCCCCACCGCCACCCTCAGATCTGCTGCTTCTCTCCCTGCAGTGGCTGCAGATAACCATGTGGGGATAGAGGGGCTGCAGGAGCCCGGCTGCCTACCACCACCATCAGCCGCCCAAAGGGGCGGGTACCCTCTGCACTCTCAACTCTGCAATCGCTGCTGATGGAAGGGGCAGCCGGGTCCCGGAGGCCATGCCTGCTCCATCCTCGGACCTCCGCGCCCAGCTCCCGGCTCAGTGCTTCTGTTCTTCCCCAGCCAGGCTCCTGGACCGACCCCCCAGCCCTCCCTCTCAGTCCTTTATTAAAGACTAAGTGATACTTCCCAGGACTCCTGGCGGGGGAGGCTCTCCACCCTTCCTGTCCTGCCCACCCCGCCCGCTGCCCAGCCCTCCTGGCATGGCCTCTCTCTCCTCTCTCCCGCTCAGGAGCTTTCATATCACAAGCGACACGTGGCCCCCACTTCCCTGCCTCTGTTTCCCTGCCAGGAAAAGACTGGCGGGAGCAGAAGTCGCTTTCCAGAGACTGGAGGGGGGCGGGTAGCTCTCCCTTGGGGGGTACCACCCGCCTCCAGGGAGCATTTGAAATGTGTGGTTGTCACCAGAGCTAGAGGGCGCTGTGGGCGTTTATGGGCAATGCCAGGGGTGCTTTCCGCACAGCAGGCCCCGGGAACCGGCATCGGGCACGTGAGTGCCCCCGGGGCAGCAGCTGAGGGGAGGTCCGAGCCAGGGGCCAACCAAGCCCCCGCTGGAGCTGCGCCAAGTTAGGGGTCCCCAGGGCCCTGAGCCTCCTCTTTCATCTCACCCCTCAAACTGAGATCTCCAGACTTGGCATTGCAGGTGCCTCAAAGATAAAAAATACAACAGCTGCAAAAAAAAACCCGTTAGAAACCAACGACTCCCTGAGCTCAAGGCCGAAGGGGTGAGAAGTGTGGCCCGAGGCCAGCTCACTCCTGCCCTGAAGGTGCTCGGGTTCGAATCATTCTTGTTAGAAAACTGCTCCGCCAAACTAGTGCCCTCACAGGAAGCGCCAAGAAACCCTGGTGTTACAGGGTTTGCCAGGCCACCAAAGAATGTTCAGGAGCACCAGAGGGACAGGAAAAACCATTTATTTTTAGGTGTTGTTTCTCATGTACCAGTACCGTGACCCAGGGGAGACTGTTTCTCCCCAAATCCTGAGCAAGCCAACACGGAGGGAGCTCTCCCCCGTGTGCCCTTTTGATTTCTTTTTTTCTTTTTTCTTTTTCTAATATATTTTATTGATTTTTTTTTTTTTTTTACAGAGAGGAAGGGAGAGAGATAGAGAGCTAGAAATGTCAATGAGAGAGAAACATCAACCAGCTGCCTCTTGCACACCCCCTGCCAGGGATGCGCCCACAACTAATGTACATGCCCTTGGCCGGAATCGAACCTGGGACCTTTCAGTCCACAGACCGACACTCTACCACTGAGCAAACCGGTTTCGGCCCTTTTGGTTTCTTTGTCCCCCAGATATGGATAACACTTCCGGCCTTTCACAGGCTTTGCAAAAAGCCCCCCGTTTGTGCATGGGAAGCAGAGACCACGCCTACAGGCCTGGCCTGGAGCCAGCACTGATAACCCTGTCTGGGGGTGGTGCATTGCTCATGGTTTACAGCCTCTGTGACATGGGAGCAGTACTTAGGTAAACAGGTCTCGTAAGATCAGATAATGAAGGAAGGGGCAGTGACTAGACTATAGGCTAACAAGAATGTGCATTCGGTTCCTGGCACAGATTCAGATCGCTAACCCCCCAAAATGTCTCATTTTCCCCATCACGAGGTCCACGAGTTCTTGACCTTGAAGTCTGCCCCGGTCGGCCTACCTCCCCACCCCACCCCCGCCCCGGCCTCCTCCTGTAGGGAGACCGCAGAGACCCCCCGCTGAAGCCTCAGGGGCACCTCAGTCCTGCCTCTCTCCCTGGTTCCAGAGTCTGGTCTCTCCCGCCCGGCCTGGGGCTGGGCATGGGGGCTTTGCAGCCACTTGGATAGAAACGACCTCCAAGTGCCCTCAATCAGGGACCTGTCAACCCCAAATGAGCCCTCATCGATCCTGGTGGGTGCTCACTTCCAGCTTCCAGGCGGGGGTTGGGGGGGTAGCTGGCTTTATGCTCCCCACCTCCTCCCCCAGAAGCCCGAGGCCAATCTCCCTTGATCTGGTGACTGACTAGGCATGTGCTTCCCCCCACCCCTCCACCCCTCTCCCCACCCCCCACTGACTTCAAAGACTAAACCGAATCTGCTGCCCCTCCCACCACTGCCGCCCCCGCCTCCACTGCCTCCTAAAGAACCATTTCCGGCCCTGCCACCCCCCCCCCCCCCCCAGTCGCTCTCCCTTCCTCTGCCCCCTGCTCTCTTGTCTGAGAGAGAAGGTCATCTCCTGTAAAGGAGCCTCTTAAAGGCTGATTTCCCCCACCCCTGCCTTCTGCCACCTTCCCCTCGGCCCCCCCCCCCACACACACACACACAGAGCAGCCCTGTGGGGAGCGATCCTTTTGGCAGCTCCTCTGAGGCCCCAGGCAGTCCCTGTGGGTTCTGGGGAGCCCAGCCTTCCTGCCTTGCCCTAGGCGAGATGCCGGCTGGGCAAGTGGCCTTGGACAGGTTCTCTTCCTTCCCTAGCAAGCCAGTCCTTTTTCTCTCTGTCAACCAAGGGTGGCAAAGCCTATCTCGGAGTGGGGGGAGGAGGGGACAAGTGAGATAAGGAGAGTGAAGCAGCAGCGTGCTCGCTGCTTGGCACTGTGGATGGGGAAAGGGGCCACATGTTGAACCTGACACGCTCCAGGAAGGCCTGCGTGGCACCTGGGCTCCGCCTCGGGGGAGGGCACCTGGCCCAACCGCCGGGTGACTCAGCCGATGCCACGTGGCCACCCAGATTTCATCTCTGACGAGCTGCCGTTCTCCACAGCTGTAGCTACCCCCACTTCCTCCAGACCCCCCTCCACAGCCTCCAGCTTCACTGCAAAGACGAGGCCACGACGGAGGAACGGCTCAACGCGCCTTCTCCGCCCGGCAGAACGCACCCCTAGCTTCCTCCTCTGGTCTCTGAGAACGTGGGGTCTAAGATGAGCTAACACTCTTGCCCCTTGCAAACAACACGGATGAAATGCTGAGTGAAATAAGTCAGACACAAAAATAAATACCATATGATCTCCCTTATATGTGAAATCCAAACAAAAACAACATACACACACAGAACAAATTGGTGGTTGCCAGAGGCAGGGGTGGAGGGAATTGGGTGAATGTGGTCAGAAGATACAAACTTCCAGTTACAAAACAAGCCTCGGGGATGAAATGCCCAGCGCGGTGACTGTAGTTAACAATACTTGAGAGTTGCTGGGAGAACAGATCTTAAAAGCCTTGTGGCCCAGAAAGAAACTCTCTACAGACTGATTCATATGCCTTTCAGCACAACGATGACTGCTCGTCTCACTTTTGATTCTTATATTTGCTGTAGGACATGATCTCACTCCTCTAGGGGAAATGGTGAACAACATAGACTGACGAACAAGAACAGACCCAGAGATAAGGAGCCATGGGTCAGACTGTTGGACCTCAAAGGGAGGGTGGGGATAATTGGAGAGATCAACCAAAGGACTTATATGCACACGTATGAGCCTAACCAGCGGTCAAGGACAATAGGGGGGTGGGGCATAAGGGGGTTGGGGGTGGGGAATTGGAATGGGGGGTTGAGAACAAATATGTGATACCTTAATCAAAGAAATTTAAAAATAAATAAATAAATAAAAGCCCTGTGGACGAAAAGGGGCCACAAGCTAACCTGACAAACTCAGAGACCTAACGTAACCACAAAGGATGGTCTGAAATTAAAACTTTTTAACCAAAAGCAGTTAAGGTGGGTAGTGATGTCCTAGGCCAGCACTTTCCCTGACAAAGGTCAGTCTTTACCCGCCCTGAGCCTGTCCATTGTCTTTTTGCCTCTACGATAACATATCATGAGAATGTCAAAGTAATGTTCCTTTTTCCAGACGCCTCAAACACAGGCACCGCTCATGTTAACTGAGTTAACTGTTAAGGATCCTATAGCCACCTCAGTAAAAGGAGCATGTGTCTATCATTTCACTTTTTATCCAATCCCAGAGGCCCCCTCCCCCCGCTCTGCTTTCTCCCGCCTCCCTAACCTATCACCAGTGGATTTCATGTCACCCACTTAGGTCCTCTTTGTATTGTAATGTATCAAACAAGGTGCAAAACTGCCATTCCCCCGGAGCATTATCTCAGAGATAGTGCTTCCTGGCAGTTGTCCACACTTTGGCTCAAAAAAAAAACAAACAAAAAAAAACAACTCACAAAAATTCTTCACAGACTTGAATGTTTCTTACACTGACAGCTCAGATCAAAATATTTTTTTAAATGGTTACTGTGTGTGGTGATGAATGGTAACTAGACTTGTTGTGGTGATCGTTTCTCAGTACACACAAATACTGAATCATTCCAGGGGCAGGGTATCTTGCTGTGGCCCCAACAGCTTCTCAAAGCTCCCACCGTCATGCTGACCAAAAGGACTTTGGCATCAGCTTGGCACTCCCTTCCCTTGTTCAATATTAGGTTTTGATTTGCCCCTTGACATTGTTTCCAAAGAACAAGGAATGTCAACAACAGTTTAAAGCACATGTGTCAAACACAAGGCCTGCGGGCCAAATCCGTCCCGCCAGGCCTTGCAATGTGGCCCGCACCGTGCTATCATCACTGCACTCCGCTGCGTTTCCATCACAATGACAGTTTATGACTGTTCAGTAAACCATTCGGCCCGCGATTTAGGCTGGATTTTAGATTTTGGCCCCTTCTCTGATTGAGTTCGACAACCCTAGTTTAAAGGACTAATAAGATGTTAAGGAGGCCACGCCCCTACTGGAAGCACATGGTGCTACTACAGGGAAAACCCCTGGGCTCTGTTTTGGTGTAATTTGTTTGTTGGGTTGGCTTGCCTTTTTCCTTTTTCTTATAAATATACATCCTTCCCTATCATGTTACTACATTTCTATTTTTGAGAAGTTGAGTCTCAAAAGTGTAAAAGCATAAGCCATCATTCATAAAGTAGATGTTGTAAGCGTGGCAGTGGTAGTGAAAGTGATGTAATATTTACCATTCTTCATCCTACATCCTTATTGAAAATTATTTATTTTATTTATTTTTAGAGAGAGAGAGAGGAAGGGAGTGAGAGAAGCATCAATGTGTTGTTCCACTTATTTATGAATTCATTGGTGAATTCTTGTATGTGCCCTGACTGGGGGATCAAGCCTGCAACCTTGGTATATCAAGACGACGCTGTGACCAAGTAAGCTATCTGGCGAGGGTATCATCTTAACCATTGTTTAAAAATATATATGTTTTATTGATTTTTTTTACAGAGAGGAAGAGAGAGTGAGAAACATCGATCAGCTGCCTCCTGCACACACCCTACTGGGGATGTGCCTGCAACCAAGGCACCTGCCCTTGACTGGAATCGAACCTGAGACCCTTGAGTCCAAAGGCCAACGCTCTATCCATTGAGCCAAACCGGTTAGGGCTTAACCATTTTTAAGTGTATGTTTCCATGACATTAGCACATTCACAGTTGTGCAACCACAACCACCACTATTGAGTAATGTTGGTATGAACATTTGTGTACAAATTTTTGTGGGAACATACAATTTTTATTCTCCTGGTAGATTTGTATGCATCTTTCTAGAGGTTTTTTTTTGTGCAAATACAAATATATATACTATTATTTTTCCACCCTGTTTGCACAAAAAGAAATATATTATACACATCAGTCTGCACCCTCCTTTTTCACTATATACATATGTATCTTGTGGAGATTCCAGATAAGCAAAGGAAAGAGGCTAGAATGATGGATGTGGTAATAGATTAGATTTGGAGATATTGATATGAATTCATGTGTAGCTTAATAGTTACATAAAATATAGTTATAGATATGTGTATACACAGGGTTAGTATACAAGCATGCATTTCCTTAGACCCCCAAAAAACAACACCCTTGTAGCAACCAGCGTACCTAGAGTCCAGCACTTGGTTTTTCATATCGTTACCCAATAATTATAACAAAACCTCCTTGGAGAAATGTCTGATTCTAGGGGCAGAAAAATATAAGATGAGCCTGGGGCGTTCTGCATGCAAGAAAGTAGGGAAATGCTAAAAATAAAAATAAAAATAAAAAATAAAAATAGCAAAACCAAAATGCAATGATATCCAAGGTTGAGCATAATTCTCCACCTCTTTTTTATTTTTTTTACAGTTTTTAAACATTTTTATTATTAAATTTTCAGGTTATTAGATTTTATTTTTTATACCACAAATACAAAATTATTCTTTCAAATATCTTTTAAAGTTTCTAAATACTCTCAATTATGTCCCAGACTGTGGCCTACATATTGAGTAACTATGTTCAGTCAATATTGGCCTGAACTTTATCTAGCTTTGAATTCTGAACCTTACAACCCTATCATTTTCAACCCTTTTCAAAAACTTGCAACACTCTTTGGTCTGACTTTCAAAACCTGCACAAGTGTCCCCAATGTACTTTTATCAAATATCATTGAGATATAGTTTATATACAACCAGCTTTATACATTTAAGGTGTATCAGAAAAACTAGGCCATAGAAAACCTAGGGATTTAAAAAAAAAAAAAAATCTTTATTGTTCAGATTATTACATTGTTTCTCCTTTTTCCCCCCTATACCTCCCCTCCACTCGGTTCCCATTTCATCCTCTGCCCTTACCTCCCCCCGCCACTGTCCTCATTCATAGGTGTACGATTTTTGTCCAGTCTCTTCCCGTACCATCCACACCCCTTTTCCCCTGAGAATTATCAATCCATTCCCATTGTATGCCCCTGATTCTATTATATGCACTAGTTTATTCTGTTCCTCATATTTTTAATTTACTTGACTTTTAGATCCACTTGTTGATAGATATGTATTTGTTGTTCATAATTTGATCTTTAGCTTTTTCTTCATCTTCCCCTTCTTAAAGAATACCTTTCAGCATTTCATATAATACTGGTTTGGTGGTGATGAACTCCTTTAGCTTTTTCTGATCTGTGAAGCTCTTTATCTGACCTTCAATTTCAATGATAACTTTGCTGGGTAGAGTAATCTTGGTTGTAGGTTCTTGCTTTCATCACTTTGAATATTTCTTGCCACTCCCTTCTGGCCTGCATAGTTTCTGTTGAGAAATCAGCTGATAATCATATGGGTGTTCCTTTGTAGGTAATTAACTGTTTTTCTCTTGATGCTTTTAATATTCCCTCTTTGTCTTTTGCCCTTGGCATTTTAATTATGATGTGTCTTGGTGTGGTCCTCTCTGGATTCATTTTGTTTGGGGTTCTGTGCACTTCCTGGACTTGTAAGTCTATTTCTTTCACAAGGTGGGGGAAGTTTTCAGTCATTATTTCTTCAAATAGGTTTTCAGTATTTTGCTTTCTCTCTTCTTCTGGCACCCCCATAATTTGGATGTTGGTACACTTGAAGTTGTCCCAGAGGCTTCTTACACTATCTTCAACTTTTTGGATTCTTTTTACTTTTTGCTTTTCCGGCTGGGGTATTTTTTGCTTCTTTGTATTTCAAATCTTTGGCTTGATTCTTGCATTCCTCTAGTCTGCTGTTTGGTCTATGTATAATTTTTTTTTTTTCAGTCAGTGTATGTTTAATTTCTAGTTGGTCCTTTTTCATATCCTCAAGGGACTCACTAAATTTATCTGCTTTTTCTAGGAAATTCTTGAAAAACCTTATAACTGTGGCTTTGAACTCTATATCCAGTCATTTGTTTTCCTCCATTTCTTTCATTTGTGATCTGTTTCCTTGTCTCCTTCCCAGAGTTGGTAGGGTGGCTTTGTGTTCAATGGGTCAGCCTCCCAGTTACCAGAGGTAGACACTCTTGGTGCCCCCCTTTGTGAACTGTGTGTACAGTTTTGTTGTAGTTAAGTCTTAATTGTTGCTGGTGTCGCTGGGAGGACTTGACCTCCAGGTAAATTGGCTCTGAGGACTTGCTGTGTCTACAACGGAAGAATTGTTGTGCTGGAGACACGCTAATAGGGCAGGACTTGTTCCAGTGGGGCTTTGGTGCTCACTGATCTACCTCTTAAATGTGTCCCTTATGAGAATAGTTGAAATCTGATGTTGTCTCACATAGACCACTAGGTACACTAGCTTCTGGATCTCCAATGGGATGCAGGTCAGCTACTGTCTGACGCCACCCAGCAGGAGCTACAGCAAGAACTACAGTTTTCTCCCCTTTGTTTGGGGTTTGGAGGTTTTGGAGCTGTCTGACTGGAGCTGTAGTTTATTTGGTTAAATTGTGACAAGGCAGGCCATTTATATGCAAAAGCTGCTGCTCGACCTTGGGTGTGTTTGTAGATTGTGTGGGGCTGGGTCTCAGGGAGTCACTAGGGCGTGGCAAACAACGATGGCTGCCAGTGAGCCTTCTCTGCCTTTCCGTGTTTCCAAGTCCCTGTGTCTCACACAGTAAACAATGATTGCTGGGTGCACCTCTGTAAGAAAGTCACCCTCACTATCTGACCCAATGGCTGACAGTCCAGCTTCTCCATGTAGGAGTTTGGGTCCCCTGTGTCTCCCCAGAAACTGGATTTCAGAGTAATAGGGAGCTTGTCTCCCTTCAGGTTGAAAAAAATCAGCATGCCTAGTCACCCGCCACCAGCCCGATTTGCGTGCCTCTGTACCTCAGCTTTTGAGTGCTTGTGCTCTTTTCTCTTTCCTTCTAGTTGTAGAACTTCTACTCAGCCAGCTTTCATGTAGTTATGGGTGATAGATGTTTTGTCTTTTAGTTATAGTTTTGAAATTGTTGTGCGAGGCAGCAATTTAGGTGTTTACCTTTGCTGCCATCTTGGTTTCTCCAAAACCTAGGTTTATAGTCAAAATATATCCATGCAATGACCACTTATCACTACCTTCAGAGTCAACACTGGGGCCAAGCTACTGTCCTCTTTCCCCTGAACCATCCATGGGCTGTCTTAACTGCTTTGCCTTGTGTCCTGTCTTCCTCATTCTGCAGGCAAAACAAGCCTTTCAAAATCTAAGTCCCATCTTATACCTGCTTGTCTAGCACACCCTCCAGCAAGTTCCCATCTCACCGAGATTAGAAGCCCAAGGTCTTACTCTGTCCTGGCAGGCCCGGTGTGATCCAGCTCCTCCCCTGTGATTTCATCTTCAGCATCTTCCCTCTCACTCAGATGTAGTCGTCCCTCAAACATCCCACACACACTCATGGTTTTCTGCTTGCTCTTCCTCAGGTTTCCATGTTGCTTACTCCATTTCTTATGGTCTCAGCTCTCCTATCAGAGAGGCCTTTTCTCACTATCCATCTCTTTTTTATTTTTAAGATTTTTTTTATTGATGTTAAGGAAGAGAAGGAGGGGGAGAAAGAGAACCTTCGATGTGAGAAACATCCATTAGCTGCCTCCTGCACGTCCCTACTGGGGATGGAGCCTGCAACCGGGGCATGTGCCCTGACAGGGAATGGAACCTATAAACTTTTAATATAAGGACAATGGGGGGAGGGGGGGAGGGGAGAAAGGCGGGGTGGTGGGAACCATGCGGAGGAGAGCTACAGGGGGAAAAAAGAGGAACAACTGTAATAACCTGAACAATAAAGATTTATTAAAAAAAAAAAAAAAACTTTTAGTACATGAGTCAATGCCCAACCAACTGAGCCACACTGGCCAGGGAGCTTACTGCCAATCATCTTAACATATCTCTATCCCTTATCCTGCTTGATATAGTATTTCAAACAAACTCAAAAAAAGTCTGGAGGCTTTGGCTAGAAATAAATGATAAAGCGATATTCCAGGGTCATAGGGTTTGCAAACCTAAAACATAGTAGGCAAAAACCCAGATGTGGTCCCAAAAAAGAAAGAAAAGTTAAGAGTCCTTCTAGTAACAAACTATAAAACTGGCCCCCGAATGTACAGTCTGAAGAGTCCTCAGAGTAAAAAGTGCATTCTTGAATTCTCTGCCTCTAAGGGGGGGATACATACCGTGACCTCCTTCCAAAGAGGACGACATGGAAAGGGGGAGGAACAAGTAACTTTATGGCGGAGAAACATGACAAACACTACTTCAGGCCAGTGACCCAGATCAACTTCAACGGCTTAGTTGGTTAGTGTCATCCCATATGCCAAGACTTTGGGCTCAATTCCTGGTCAGGGGGTCAGGGCACTTATAAAATGTTAACTAATGAATGCATAAATAAGTAGAACAACAAATCAATGTCTCTCTCTCCCTCTCTCTCTCTCTCTCTCTCTCTCTCTCTCTCTCTCTCTCTCTCGACACAATAAGAATTTTTTAAAAAAGAAATCAACATCAATAGTGATGAGTCATCTCCATAGAATGTGCCCTTGATGTGCTGCGGTGAGTATGGCATTTACCGCTATGGTTTCCTTCTCCAAAACCCCAGTCTAATGATGCGGAAAAACATGAGACAGATTTCACTTGAAAAACATTTTACAAAACTCCTGGTCAGTACTTAAAACTGACAAGATCCGCCGAAAACAAGGAAAGTCTGGGACCTGTCCCAGCCCAGAGGAGACGGAGGAGACGGGGAAGCGGAGGAGACTGAGTGCTCATTGTGGAGAGTTGTCCTGAAGAAAGCCCTGGGCCAGAAAAGGGACGTTACAGGAAAACGAAGGGGATCTGAATGACATATGGACCTTAGTGCATTCTAACGGATCAATATTGGTTCCTTAACTGTAATAAACATACTTTACTAAGGCAAGGTGCTAATTACAGGGAAAATTGGGTATGGGGTCTAAAGAAATTCTCTGTACTATCTTCACAATTTTTCAGTAAATCTAAAACTATTCTAAAATAAAAGTAATTAAAGTATATATCTTGAAGGTATTTTTCTATTAGTATAGAGAGAGCTTCCTAATGATTTTTATAGCTGTACAGTTTTCCACTGTAGTGAAGTTTCATAGTTTATTTATTATTTATTAAGGCTTCTTTTCTTTTCTTTTTTAAATATATGTTTATTGATTTCAGAGAGGAAGGGAGAAGGAGAGATAGAAATATCAATGATGAGAATCACTGATCAGCCGCCTTCTGCATGCTCCTCACTGGGGATCAAGCCTGAAATCTGGGCATGTGCCCTTGACCAGAATCGAACCCAGGACCCTTCAGTCCCCTCTATCCACTCATCAAAACCAGCTAGGGTTATTGAGGGTTCTTTTAAGTTTTTTCACTACTATAAACAATACTATAATGAATAACACTATGTATATGTCATTTTATAAGGACAAATATTTCCATAGGATAAATTTCTAAAAGTAGGATATTAAGCTACAGAGCATACACATAAGTAATTCAAATACCAGTAAATATTAAATTTCCCTCCATAAAGATGGTACCAGTTTTATTCTCCCCCCAGCAACACAAGAGAGTACGGATCTCCCCACAGTCTCATCAATTGGGTTTGTGCTCAAACTTTTGGATTTTTCTAGTCTGAGAGAAGGAAAATGCTTTCTCGGTGTCCATATAGTTTGCATTTCTCTTATTGCAAGTGAAATTGAGCAAATATTCACTTTTAATATGTTTTTATTGTTTACAGAGAGGAAGAGAGAGGGAGAGATAGAAACATCAATGATGAGAGAGAATCCTTGATCAGCTGCCTCCTGCATGCCCCCTACTGGGGATCAAGTCCACACCCCAGGCCTGTGGCCTTGACTGGAATCAAACCCTGGACCCTTCGGTCCACAAGCCAATGCCCTATCCACTGAGCCAAATCGGGTAGGGCCAAATATTCATGTTTTGCTTGCATTTCATTTCCTGTGAACTCTCTTTATATTCGTGGCCCATTTCTACACAGGCCTTGTGTGTTTTATCCTAAAAATTCTAGGAACTTTTAATACTTCTTTTTTGAAGCTGTTTATACTTTAAGAAGATTTGACCTTTGCATTGAAGCTGCAAATATTTTTGTTTGTCATTTGTCCTTCCACTAGGTTTTCAATGCCTGCCACGTGGACTCTGCCCCTTCTCTCAGAGAACTGCCCTCTCCAGACCTCCGAACCCTCTAAAGCCACATCCGAAGCCCTGCTAGTTCCTCACCCTTCCTGGGCACTCCTCTCATGTGTAAATAACATTTATTATGACCGGGTCTGATTTTAGGGGTCACACATTCTAATTAGAATATGAGGGGGGGGGAGACAGAGAAGCACAGAAATACACACACACACACACACACACACACACACACACATACACACCTCACCCTTTCATTCCACCTCCCAGGATAACCACTTCTTGTTTATCAGTGACTGTGTATGTGTGTGTGTGTGTGTTTTAAAAAATAACTTTCTTACTTGTACCCAGTCCCTTTGGAAGTCAAGTCTATAACTTCACTTTCCCAGCTCTTGGAGGGCTCTTTGTGCTCATTCTGCCTCCACAAGGAAGTGAACTCTTGGGCTGATGTGAGTAGGAGGCTTTCCCTCCTGCCCACCCCGCAGCAGCCTCTGTGTCCCTCCTGGACCCTGTCCTCCCTTCTCCTGCCACTCCTCCCCCAGCCCCTTCCAAGCCCACACTTTCACCAGAGACGACAGACTCAATGTCTCATCAAGTCTTCAGAGCCACCTTGTTGGAAACCTGAGTTCATCATCTCCCCACCCCCCCTCACCTGACCCACCCCCCTCACCCCAATAATTCTGGTTTCCTGCCCTCCATTAGTGACACCAACCAGGAAGAATGCCCAAGGCTTGCCCAGCATTGTTTCTGACCAGTGTCTACATTTCCTGAATTTGTCCCAGTTTTTATTCCTGCTCTTCCTCGCTTGGACCCTGCCCCCCATTCTGCAGCAGGTCTCCCCACAGCTATGTGTCACACAGTCTTCCAGCCTCTGCCCCAGCACTTCCTCTTCCTCAGAGTCCTGCTTTCCTGGCCACTCCTTCCTCACACCTCAGTAATCCTTGCCCTCCAGGAGGCCTCCTCTGACACAGACACAGGCCCCAGGCCCCTGGCCCCATGCCAGCTGGGCACTGGGACTCCTATGGTACCAGGCACCCTCCCTGGCAGAGCACTTATCTCAGTATTGCCTTTTCCTGTTTATTCCTAGCTCCCCTACTGACCATATACTGGCGCTGATGAGCTTTTTCATTGACGCACGTAGAACATTAATTTTGTTGACTGAGGAAATGAATGGCTCTCCCAGCTGGTGTAAACGCTCCCCACACTCTGAACCTTTAAAGCTCTCCAACGAGAACACTCCCCAAGGGCCAAAGTGCCCTGCTGGAAATGGACCCTCCTGTGTCCAATATGCAAGCTCCTCTACCTCAGCTGTCTTCCTTCCACCCTCTCCGACGGTCACTCAGGTCCTCTCTGAACCTCAGGGTTTTCATCTGTCTAGAGACGAGAACACTCGGGGGAGTTATAAGGACTAAATGAGTCATATACTTTTTATTTGTCAGTAGGGTAAGTGAAGTAGTATTTGGTCTGAGAGCTGCCCTCTTCAATTGATTGCTGGATCGATCAATTGATTGGGTCGTGTGACCTCTCCCCACATGATCTAACTCCAGTGGTAATTTTGTAGATGGATTTTTGCATAGATGACCTTTTATCTATCTCAAAATAAAGATATGTTCAAAATGTAGCTCTTTAGAAAGAACCACGCCCATATTGTCTGTTATTCAGCACTTACATTGTGAGATCCAAATAGGATGTTCATCGGTTGAACTAAACAAGAGAAGTTTAACAGCATCTGTTTTGTTATAAATTGACCTGGACTTATGGTCAGTGGTCTTGACGGATGTGTATTCCCCAAACCCACCATCCAGATCCTCCAAGCTCTTAGGATGAGGTGTCCAGTCCCTTCCCTCACATTTTCAGAATTCCCTCACTAAGAGAGAGTGGGGTGAGGGGAAGGGGAAGAGGACAGCCTGGGTGGGGTCTCCACTTGGGTTCACAAAGGGCAGGGGCAGAGAGACAAGTGGATGTTTGAAGTGCACCTCCTGGTCTGTGGCCAGGGAGCAACTTGGAATCCCATGTGGCAAAGTCACCTTCACGTAAGTAGGGTCCGCTGACCTCCCACCTTTGCCAGTCCTGTTCCCACTCCCCTGACGGCAGACTTATCCTGGAACAAAGTACCTTGGGGGGGGAGGGGAGAGGGTGGGCAGAAAGAGGCCAGCTCTGGACACCCAACAAGAGACTGAGGATAGAAAGGAGGATGCTCCCCAAGAGACAACTAGAAGCAAGAGGCCTGCCTCCCAGCACCACACGCCCCACCTGCCAGACCACATTGCCTTCACTGCTGGGGGTCAGACACTTGTGGGAGGCAGGAAGGGAAAGATGAAAGAGAGTTAGGAAAGTCCAGAGAACAAGGGTAAGAGGTCAAAGAGACCAATACATATTCAACCATTAAAAGAATGATGTGCAGAATAATAATAAAATACAAAGGAATGCAGAAAATAATATAACAATACTGCCATGTATTCACCACCAATATTAAACTGTGTTAATACCGTATTTTTCGGACCATAAGACGCACTTTTTTCCCCCCAGAAGTGGGGGGAAAAAGTCCCTGAGTCTTATGGTCCAAATATAGTCTACACATATACTTTTAAAAAAAAGTTTTTTTATTTGCCCGGCTCTGTGTGGTCTCTGTGTGCTTGCCCGGCTCTAAAATGGTTCTAAATGCTGCTGTTTCCTTTACACTGGGTTGATTACATGTGTTTATGACTGTGATGTTGGGTTTTAATGCACATAAAATATTTTAGGACACTATTTGTTTCAGAATCTTTTTTTCTTCATTTCCCTTCTCTAAAAACTGGTGCGTCTTATGGTCCGGAGCGTCTTATGGTCCGAAAAATATGGTATTTTGCCATATTTCCTTTAATGGGATTATACATTACAGGCACAGCTACAAATCCCCTCCCCCACCCGTGCACCATTTCCTGTGTCTTTCTCCCTTACAGGAAGCCATTCTTCTGAAGTCCCATCTGTGTTTCTACCTTTACTACGTGGGTATGCATCCACAAATATATATACTATTGTGCATGTGTTTTTCATTTTTACATGAAGAATATCATTTGGCTCATATTCTTTTGCCACTTAATTATAAGTTACTCAACATCATGACTTTTTTTATTTTATTTTATTTTATTTTAAATATATTTTATTGATTTTTTACAGAGAGGAGAGAGGGATAGAGAGCTAGAAACATCGATGAGAGAGAATCATCGATCGGCTGCCTCTTGCATACCTCCCACTGGAGATGTGCCCGCAACCAAGGTATGTGCCCTTGACAGGAATCGAACCCAGGATCCCTCAGTTCCCAGGCCAATGCTCTATCCACTGAACCAAACCGGTTTTGGCTCATGACTTTTTTAAAAAAATAATATGGTTTTATTGATTTGAGAAAGAGAAATATCAATGACTGAGAACCATGAATTAGCTGCCTCCTGCACACCCCCTACTGCAGATTGAGCCTGTAACTAGGGCATGTGCCCTGACTGGGAATCAGACCTATGACCTCTTGGTTCCTGGGTCAACGTTCAACCCCTGAGCTGCTGAGCCACACCAGCCAGGCAACAGTAGCTCTTTCTATCTATTGTATATACTTCCCCATACGTCAGTGTGGATGACTAACTTTGCACATTTATGGGTCACTCCTGTATCCTCCTTAAGAGGTAACCTGTTCATATGCTTCATTAATTTTGGGGTGTTTTTTTGTCCTTATTAATTATAAAAATATGTTATTTATGATTGGTACTATGTCTTTTTCAGTTATATGGATTGCAAATACCTTCTCCCAGTCTGTGAGGGACTCTTTTCACTTGTAGTATCTTTTGTCAACTGAAAGTTTTTGAGGAATTATTGAAGGTGAGCGATTGATACATGTGGGCTCGTTATACTATTATTTTTACTTGCGTGTAATTTTGAAAATCACCATAACAAAAAGTTGTAAGAACTTATAAAACAAGTAATTCTCTACTATCCCAAATTCCTATCTTTCAGTTTTACTTTCCATACTCAGCTCTCTAATGCCACTGGAATTTATTTCTGTAGTTGGTATGTCAGAGGATCAAATCTTATCTTTCCCTCTTGGATGGCCAGCTGTCCCAGCCCCATGTCTCATCCCGTGCGTTCTTTCTCCTCTAACCAGAAATTCCACCCCTGCTCCATGTATTCTTGCACTTGTTTTTAAACTCTATCTTATTCCTTAATCACTCTGTCTATCCTTACAACTTGCCACACTGCTCATGACCAGACTCACCAGATTGATATCTAGAGCCAGATTTCTGTCCCTCTTCTTTTTCTTCTTCAGACTGGCTGAACTATTCTTGGTCCTATTTTCCTTCCATATAAATTTTATGATCAGTTTACTCAATTCCAGAAAGGAAAAAAAACAACTGTTGGGTTCTTAATTGGAATCTCATTGAATTTCCAGATTTTGGGGGAAAACTAACATCTTTATAACATGATGCTTTCCTGACCATTACTTTGGCACACCCGTCCTGTATTTAGGTCTTCTTTTCTGTAAAAATGTTGTTTGTTTTCTCCATGAGGGTCTTGCTCAGTCTTTGTTAGGTTTGTTCCTGGGGCCTGTGGGTTTTGCTGCTCTCCCTCCCCCCATCAAATATGCTAGGCATGCCCTTCCATCCCCACGCCAGCCCCTCGGCCCGTGCCCTCCCTCCCGCTGTCCAGGGAGCAGCTGTCCCACTCCAACAGCTGACTGTCTCCGCGGGGCCTTGCAGGAAGGGTTGGGCACACACGCCCACCTTGCGTCGTGTCAGCTGAGTCTGGGGAGAGTGACAGTTGTTTCGATGGGGACAATGGGCTGCATTCTGTACAGCTCCCGCTCCGGCCAGAGCAACTGTTCCTCTGGGGAGGCTCAGCCCACCTGTCAGAGCTAGTGACGCTCTCAGGCAACATCTAAGTCCCTGACCCACTTTCTTGGTGTCTTACCAGATGTCTGATGAGTGTGTGGTGCTATCCAATTGCCTGTGCGTGGGCCTATCATTGCCTAGCATTGGGGGGCCTGTGGTAGGCAGTTAGATAGACGTGAGCAGAGCAAGGACGATGGGCCAGGTCACCAGGATGGAGAGCCCCAGGTGTCTAGCAAAGGACAATTTTAGGGTGGAACCTCACCCCCAACTTTCCTCCCCTATCATATGGATGGTCATGTGGTTAGGACCCCCTCACCTTTTCTCCTTAGGGATAACATTCAGGCCTCAGTTGTGTTTCAGCTCCAGGCCCAGAAAAGCAGCAAAACCAGACAAGTGACACCATGGCTGACCTCAGGACCAGCCGCATTGAATGATGACCCCCTTCCTGGCATCAACCCATCAATCAGTAGTGACCTAGACCAGTGGTCACTGACTGGTGGTCCGCGGACCACTGGTGGTTCCTGAGGTCCAAAGGGTTGGCAACTGCTGACCCAGCTGCTGAAAGGACATATCTGGATATTCTATTGAGATCTTTCCTGGGCACCTCCCCTTAAAACCCTTAGGAGGGAGGACCCAGTGAGCTGCCCCTCCCTGGAGCAGGCCACCGCCTTTCCTTTTCCCTTTCCCCTCCCCCACCCAGGAGCCTTCCCTTACTGTCCTCATTCCCATGCTCCTAAGGCCCTTTCTTTAAAAAAAAAAAAAAAAAAAAAAAAAAAAAAAAAAAAATTATTGCTATTTTTACCTAGAGGAAGGGAGAGGGAGAAAGAGTTAGAAACATCGATGAGAGAGAAACATCAATCAGCTGCCTCCTGCACACCCCTCCCCTCCTAGGGATGTGCCCACAACCAAGATACATGCCCTTGACCAGATCGAACCTGGAACTCTTGAGTCCACAGGCCGACCCTCTATCCACTGAACCAAACCGGTTAGGGCCTAAGGCCCTTCCTTTGCCTCTCTCTGTAACTTGTTTCCTTAGCCCTTTTTTGTCTATAAATTACTTCTTCTACCTCTTGGTTTTCGAAATAAATGTTCTCTTGTAGTGTGAGTCTTGGCTCTGAATTCTTTCTTAGCCAGCACTCAACTACTGAAGTTGCTGGGCTCAGGTCAGGTCTGACCCCGCGGGTCTAACACCTGGTGCGGGTCCCACCACCCATAGCAGGTAAAGGAGTGGTGGTCATGGGTAAGGGACCAGCCCTCCCGCAAACATAACCTCTTACCTCGAGGAGCTGGAGTTCACAGTGTTCCCGCAGCTGTCACCACATCCGGGCCTCAGATCCTCCCATCAGCCCACCTCAGGTAGAAGGCTTCAGAACGACTGCTGCAGGCCGGGAAGCTCTGTCACCGGCGCAAGGCTGAACTCTCAGTTCCGGCTGGCAATCTGCTCTTCTCCCCGACCCTCCATAGCGGACCAGCCTCCACACCTCCTTCTGGGCACCTGTGCTTCCCAGCATGCCCTGCCTCCATGGAGCCTCCCCGCACTTTTCCAGAACTCCTTCTCTGGGGGTCAGCCCTGCCCTCAACCTCCCCCAGACAGGAAGGGCTCCAGGCCAGTGATGATGCCCTGGCGGGGACGACAGGACAGTGAAACATGGCAGAGCCAGGGGCCAGGACTTGAGGGGACCCAGGGCTCCAGGGACCCTGCAAGCATTACTGAGCCCCAGTGTCCACTCTCCGTGGCTCCTCAGATCAGGATGCCTCCTGGAGGCCTTCAGGGAGCAGCCCACTGGGCTGGCCTCCAGCGGAGAACATACTGGGAGGGGAAACCCAGAAGGATGGAAGGCAGGAAACTCTTGTTTATTGGACAATTCTAGGAGCCATGCACTGGACCTGCTGTTCTCCCATCCTTGATCCTGTCCGAGGCAGGTGTTACAATCACTCCCTTTCAGGGAAGAGGGCCTCGCACAGCACAGCCCGAAGGGTCCTTCCCACATTGGACTGTGCGTGTACAGTCTGCTCAGGCAGCAGAGCAGCCCCAGAACAAGGCCCCAAGCCAGCGGGCGAGTCCAGGTCGGAGTGAAAGGTAAGTGCCCTGAGCCTCCCTGTGCAGGCGGTGGCAGAGGCGGTGGCCAGCTTGTAGAGTGGTTAGGACCCCTGGATGGGGACAAGCAGGAAGGGGGCTAAGAGCGGGAGGCCCAGTACTCCAAGCACTCTCTCCAGCTAGGTGTGGCCTGCAGGGTTCTCACACATATCCTAGTAGTGTGTTCAGATCAATGAGTTCTGGACTTAGAAGCACAGGCTCAGGGGCAAGCAGGCCTGGATTTGATCCTGTCACAGAACTTTCATTTATTTATTCTTCTTCTTCTTTTTTTAATCTTTTCCCTCAAACTATATTTTATTGATTTCAGAGAGGAAGGGAATGGGAGAGAGAGCTAGAGATATAAATGATGAGAGAGAATCATTGATTGGCTATCTCCTGCATGCCCTCCACTGAGGAGCAAGCCTGCAACCCAGGCAAATGCCCTGACCAAGAATCAAACCTCGATCTCCTGGTTCATAGGTTGACACTCAACCACTGAGCCACATTACCTGGGCTTATTTATTTATTCTTATATCAAATATTTACTACCAGGCAATGGGGACATAGCAGCTGACAAAACAGAGGTAAGTGCCTACTCTCATGGAGTTTACATCCTAGTGCAGGAGGCGGAGAGCAATAAGATAGGAAATAAAAGAAAATATATAGCATGTCAGACAATGATTTGTTATGGAGACAAAGCAGAGGAAGGGATGGAGAGAAGGCAACAGGAGATGGGGAGGAAGGAGTGCACTTTTAAATAGGATGGATGGCCTGACCAGGGCGGTCCAGCATCGACCTATGAACCAGGAGGTCATGGTTCGATTCCTGGTCAGGGCACATGCCATGGTTACAGTTTCGATCCCTAGTGGGGGGTGTGCAGGAGGTAGCCCATCAATAATTCTCGTCATTGATATATATATCACTTCTTCTCTGAAATCAATAAAAGTCTATTTTAAAAATAGGATGGATGGATGAATGGACGGATGGATGGATGGATAACGTTTGGGCAGACCTTGAAGGAGATAAGAGATGGAGCCATGGTGATACCTGGAGAAAGCCTTGCAGGGTGCAAAGGCCCTGCAGCAGAAACACGTCTGGCATCTGACATGTTAAGGAACTGCGAGGAGGCCAGTGTGGCTGGAGCAGAGTGAGAGGCAAGAACTCAGAGTTGAATCAATCAGACCATCCAGGCCAGGCCCTACAGGTCATAGATTAAGCCTTTGGCTTTAACTCTGAATGAATTGGAGCCATTGGACAGTTTGAGCAAAGAAAGGACAGAATCTGATCCACATTTGATGAAGATCATTCTATTGATAGTACTGTGTGGAAAAGAAAAACAGGAACACCAATTAGGACGATAATTCAGGTGAGAGGTAATGCTCAGATGAGGATTGTGCTAAGTTAAATAACTCATAGAGAGACAAATACTATATCATTTCACTTATATGTGGAACCTAAAAAACTAAACAAGTCCAGCCGGCATGGCTCAGTGGTGAAGCGTCTGATATATATATCACTTCCTCTCTGAAATCAATAAAAATATATTTTAAAAAACACTAAATAAATTAACAAACAAACGAAAAAAAACCCTAATAAATACAAACTGATAGTTGACAGGAGCTCCTGCTGAGTGGTGGGGAGATGGGCAAAAAGGTGAAGGGGATTGAGAGGTACAAACTAATAAATAGGTCACAGGGATATAAAATACAGCCAATATCGCAATACAGGCAGTTCTCGGGTTACATCGGAGAGCCGCTCCTACGGCATGACATAACTCGATTTTCTCTGTAAGTCAGAACCTGCCTACATAAGTAAGTAACTACGTCACTCACATGGAGCACATACACAGCAGTAATGAAGTGAAACAAAAATAATTTTAAAAAGAAAGATAACAATTCCTGACCTTTATTTGTGGTAAATAATAAAAAACATGAAGCATGTACGTTGAAATGACAGAATTTTTTTTTTATAAATACTGTAAATAAAATGTAACCACGAAATGACATAAGTCAAGTCTGATGTAACCCAAGGACTGCCTGTACCTTTATATGGTTACAGACAGTTACAGGACCATCTATCTGATTAGGTATATAAATGTCAAATCACTATGTTTACACCTGAAATTAATATAATATGGCAAGTCAACTGTCCTATAGAATAAAAGCCCAGCGACCATAACGGCAGAATGACCACTGACCCGTCACTATGAGGTGCACTGACCACCTCTCGGACCTTTTCCCCTGATGGCGAACAGGGACCCAGGGGGTGGGTGGCGGGGGATGCGGGCAGTGCCAGGCCAAGGTGGGGGCCTTTGCCTGGCACCGCCCACATCCCCCACCACCCACCCCACTGGTTGCTCCACACACAGAGGGCGGGGGTGGGGCCATCAAGCGGTTGGGACCGCTGGACCTCTTGGTCCTTCCCGGACACCCCCTGTCACCCCCCTGGCCATCAGGCTCCGATTGTCAGATGGCAAATTGGGACCCTGGGTGGGTGGTGGCAGGGGGTGGGGCAGACATCCGGGAAGATGGCCCTGATTGCAGGCTAGGTCTAGGAATCGAATTTTGTGTGCTGGGCCTCCAGTACTTTAATAAAAAAGAGCTTTCTATTCCAGAATAGTAGAAAGTAGCGCCACCTGGATATACAAATACGGACAGTGAACTGTGATAGGAAGAGAGAAGTGGAGGATTTGGGCCCGAGTAACTAGAAAAGCTGCCACTTGCAGAGACGGGAAAGCCTTTGGGAAGGGCAGGCTTGGGAGGGAGAGCAGGCCATCCACCTGCGGCAATCCTAGGTAAGTTGCTCTCGCACGCTGAACCTCAGTTTCCTCATCAATGAGAATAATAGCCGCTCCCTTGCAGAGTGGTGGTGAGGACTGAGAGAGATCACGCACTCACCGCGTGGCACACATACTGTGTTTCCCGGAAAATAAGACATCCTCCCAAAATAAGACCTACTTATAGGTTTCCTTCTGAGTGAAATATAAGGCATCCCCCGAAAATAAGGCCCCCCTAGGCTAAACATGAGAGATTTGGTCCACTGATTCTGAAAGAAATGGAGTCACAAGAAATTAAGGAATTGGATTGTTATGATGATGTTCCAGAAGATGATGACATGATTGTCATTGAATAAATGAGTTAATTCTTGATACTGTAGGATTCACAGTTTGTCTGGTTTGTGTTGACAACTGCCGTACCGTATACAGGTAATAAATTTCCTTTATTTTCTTTTAACAATAAATGTGTACCATATTCTTCTTCATGGAAAAATAAGACATCCTCTGAAAATAAGACCTAGCGCATCTTTGGGAGCAAAAATTAATATTTTTTCCTGTCTTATTTTCAGGAAAACAGGATATGTACCTGGTACACCTCCCACCTCTGTACCAGGAACGGCACACGGCCATCACAAACCTCCGGGAAGAAAGCAGAAGGAGAGGAATACAACGCCTACAAGTCTGCACTCTGGCTCCTGCTTCCCCCAGGGGGAAGTGGACAGGCCCTTTAGATGGTTACGTTTTCTTTCTGTCTTTGGTGATTTTGGAAGTGTGATGACGCCACGGGAGGCTGGTGGTGAAGCAATGATAAAGGGTCATATTCCCAAGGCGAGGCTAACGTTTATGAAACACTTTCACAACTATTATCTCATCTGAGTCCAGGCAGGCCGAAATGATATCCACTTTATGAAATAGGGGAATGAGGTATACGTTGTAAAACAAAACAAACCCGGGAGACCTCTACAGCTTGCTGCCATGTGGAGTTTAATTTAATCTTGGGGCTGGGGTTGTGGGGGAGTCGGTAGAGAAGAGGGTCCTGAAGTGGGTATTCCTCTTCCTCAGCTGGAGTGCCGCCCAGCTCTTCCCAACTGGGCCCCGCTGTGAGCTGGACTGGGACCCCACTCCCCTGCCTTGGGGGAGGGCCCGCAATTGCCTGCCCAGGTCCCATTCTCCATCTCGCCCACTGAGGATGCCTGGTGCATCTGGGCTGCTGCAGTGTCACTGTTGGGAGCCAGCAGAGTTGAGACAAGCAACTCAGTCTTAAGAAAATAGAATTAAGTTCCTTCTAGCAGAAGTTATGCGGTGCCCTGAGGGTTTGGCCAGAAGATAAGATTAACTGCTTAGCATCTTCCTGCCGCTTAGCAACTTCCCCTTCCTGATCCTCCCCCCCCCCCCCCCCCCTAGATAGCCCAGCCTTGGAATGTTGCACCTTGGAATGTTACACCGCCCTGGCAGTTAGCCAATCCTGTGTTGCCAAGTGCCAAAGACCCCTCTGCATAGGCAACCCTGCCCCCCTTTGTTTCTGCTGTATAAATACAGCCATTTCAAAGAATAAAGTTGAGGCTTGATCAGAACCTTGTCTTGCCTCCATTCTTTCGAGTTCCTTGTTTGTTTCATTCTCTTAGGTCACATGTGTCAAACACAAGGCCCTCGGGCCAAATCTGTCCTGCCAGGCCTTGCAATGTGGCCTGCACCGCACTGTCATCACTGCACTCCGCTGTGTTTCCATCACAATGACAGTTTATGACTGTTCAGTAAACCATTCGGCCCTCGATTTAGGCTGGATTTTAGATTTTGGCCCCTTCTCTGATTGAGTTCGACACCCCTATCTTAGGTGGTTCCTGCGTACCCCCGTTGTTGCCCTGCGGGCCGGGACAGTGCGTCTGGGCTGCTGCAGTGTCACTGCTTCTGAGATGTAGGCAAGTGGGTCTCAGACACAGTCCCAGTCAGTCACTCCTCCCAGATCCCCCTGCCACCTCCTTTGGTACTGAGGTACCTGAGGAGGGGATTGGAGCCGGAAGAATCAGCGTGCATACAGCCGCATCATTAGAACGTGCAGTCCAGGTTCCATCTCCTCCGAGGCCTGAACCCAGCCAGGAGAATTCCTGCATCTGTTCCTTCCACTTCTTGAGGCCCAGCTGCCCCCTCCCCTCCAGATAGATACCAGGTGCCAGCACACAGCTGTCTTTCCCTTGCTCCCCCCACCCTGGCAAGCTGTCGTGGGTGGGGCTGGGCTGGGTGGGGCAGCCCTGTGTCCTGAGTGTCCTGTGAAGTTGTGTCCCCACAAGCAAAGCCAGGCAGAGATTGCTTCAGAGCAGTGGCTCTGACGGGTAAGAGTTGCTGCCCACGGGTGTGGGGGTTTGGGAGGCTAAGGAGTGTCAGGTCAGGCTGGATCAAGGGCCCAAAGAGAAAAGTGAGAATTGCCTGGGGAGGAAATTCTGTTGGATTAAGGGAGAAGGAATGGAGAATGTCTAGAGTTTGTGTGTGTGTGTGTGTGTGTGTGTGTGTGTGCAACAGGAGAGGGTGAATAGAGAAGGGAAGCGTGCAGGGGGCTGTAGAAGCCCCGAAGGCTGGGAATGGCGGGCTGCAGGCCCTGGTCCCGGCTTTCCTCTCCCGGGAGAACCCCTCCTGCCCCAGCCACCTCACCAACAGACAGAGCTTTGGGAAAGCGAAAGCAACCCATGAGTTGAGGTCTGAGGAGTGTGATGGGGGAAACAGAAGAGGGTGGGAATTCTGCCCATCATCCCGTGTCTTTGCAGGTGAGGAGAAAGCCGGAGAGGCAAGCCCAGATTCTGGATTGCCTTCCAAGTCCCTGACCCGGCCATGCCCGCCCCGCTGCTCCCACTCCTGCTTCGGACACTGCTGTCCCGCCTGCTGCTGCCCGCCGCCCGCCTGGCCCGCCGGCACCTCCTGCCCCTGCTGAGTCGCCTGGCCCGCCGCCTGGGCTCCTGGGACTTACGTGAGGCTTTGCTGAGCTGTCTGCTGTTCCTCCTCAGCCAGAGACACCAGCCAGACTCTGGAGAGGCCTCCAGAGCAGCCCGCCCTGAGAGGAGGGAGAGGGTAGCCCCACAGAAATGAGGCCACGAGTCCTGGTCACAGCAGGAACCGAGTGCTCTCTGTGGAGTAAGACGGTCCTGGCACCATCAGGGACCAAAGCCTGCCCAGTGGGCATTCGACATGGTTCGGGACTGAGCATGAGAGGGGTCTGAGGACTTGCCTCCCGGGCCCAGCAGGAAAGACTGGAACCAGGCCCTGCCTCTAGCAGAAAACTGGTCTGTACCTCCTCTCTGCAGGCCTCAGGGCCTTTACCCCGACAAACGCAGGCATGGGGTCCTGGGAGGGACAATTGACCATTTAGTGGAGAGGCGAGATTTTAACCCAGACTGTCTTTCCGACTGAGGATTTACCTTAAAAGCATGAAACCTTGATTTCCCCCACCCCCACTCCCACACCACCCCGGATTCAGTCCCGCCCCAAAGCCCAGCATGCAGCAGGTGCTCAATAAATATTGTTGAATTCCTGGGGCACCTTTGAAATTCTTATCAGCCGCACGCGGCCAGGCAGTCTCACCTGGCCGGGAGCTGGGGGTGAGGAGCAGCTCAAGGCTTCCTCCGGCCCCACTCTATTCTCTCTGAGTTGGGTTGTCCAGCTCCCGGTAAGGAGGAAAATGTCCCTGACTGCGTTAGGAGCCTCTTCTCGGCTCCTGCTGGCAGGAAGAGGGGGGTTTGTTGGCTGAGAGGCCCCGTGGACAGCAGTGCAGACATGCCTGCTCCTGAGGGGCACTCTGCGGGCAGAGAGGCTGCTACTGGCAAGGGTGTGCAGGGGGTGGGGTGCGGGTACTGAGGAACTCAGCTCTCATTTCCTCCTCCCCAGCTGGAGGTCCGGAGGTCCGTCAGGGGCCAAAGCAAAGGAGAGTGGCCAGATGTATTTGCATCTCAACCTCCGGGTCATTTGTTTAGGCTTCTCCAGCCATAGTCCTCCTCCTCCTCTTCCTCCTCCACCTCCTCCTCCTCCTCTTCCTCCTCCACCTCCTTCTCCACCTCCTTCCACAAGCTCTGGGGCCTAGAGAGGAACAGAGGCATCTCACAGGACCCCATCGTGTCCCCACGCCTGGCAGAAGCCAGGGCTGGGGAAGACCTGAGGCCAGGGCGGTGAGCCCCACTCCTGTGCTGTGGGCTTCCCGCCAGCCCACCCCCTCCTCCCCGCGGGCCTGCGATTCCCCTGGCGTCCTCAAAGCCGGCGCTCGTGCTCGCCCCTCGGGCAGGCGGCCTGGGGGAGCAGCGGGGTGCAGGGGGTGAGAGCCCCTGGTCCCCTGACCGTTCCCCTCCGAGGCCACGGGAGCCTTTTTCTTTTTTTCTTTTTTCCTGCGTGGGGCCTTGCTCCCGGCCTCCCTTGCAGCTGGCCTCACCGCCGCCCGGCTCCCAGGAGCGCTCCCGGCTCCCGAGCTGCGGGCGGGGACAGAGCGGCCGGGGAGCCCGGATGGCAGGTGCAGCCCCTCTCCCGCCGGCGGCGGGGACCCGCCAGACCCGGCGCGGGCCGCGGTCTCCGGCTGCGGCTCCTACCAGCTCGGGCCGCCCCCCCCAGGGCTCCGCCGGGGTGCGGGGAGCAGTGGCGGGGTGGCGGGTCTGCGCTGGGCCCCGGCGGAGGGTGCCGGTGGAGGTGGGATGACCGTGGATGGAATCTGCGGTTTCTGGCAGAGGGCAGACCTTCCTGGGACTTTGCCTCAAACGCACACTGACCACGCCAGGTCGGAAACCCACCCAGGGCAGAGGAAGGGGCGAAGTTCTGAGGAATTAGGCCACAGGGGCAAGCCCAGGCCCCTGTCCACTCTCCAGGCCCCTGAGTCTGACCCTGAGCGGGCCAGATCCTGTCTTTATTTTAAACGTTGATGTTTTGTCCGTGGATATTTTTCATTAACTACAATTTTTTTTAAAGCATTTCATTAAAATATTATTCATCTTGATTCCTGAATTTTTTGGCACCACTCCCCCCCCCCCCCCCCCCCGCCTTTAAAATTTTGCATCTCAGGCAAGTACCTCCCTGGCCTTGCCCTAGTCCCAGCCCCGCCATGGAGACGTAACCACAAACACAACTGACAGCGCATCCAGTCATGAGGCGTGTGCTGGTGACAGGACGCCGGGCCCGCCAGCACATTTCCAGCAAACAAGGCCAGAGGGAGGCCGCCTCGGGTGAGGCAGGCTTGGATGGAGTCAGGGACGAGCCACAGTTTCAAATGGGGTTCCACCCCACTCCTATTGTCAGGGACCAGGCAGCGGGGCTGAGACCTGAAATTCTCCAGGCACAGGCTGGGAGAGTCGGGCTCTGGGCTGTCCAGCAGGGGGCCTTGGCACCCAGGGTCATCTCTGCCCAGAGAAGTGGCTCTGGAGGGCAACCGGGGCTGGCAGGGGGCCCAGGCGGGGCAAGTGCCAGACGGGCTTCTGTCCAGCAATAACAGCCCTGGCTGTTGCCATCTAGGGAATAGGCCAGGCTTGGGCAGGGGTGGAGAGAGGAACCAGCCCTCCCCCAATCTGGCCTAGAACCCTCACCACTTCCCTCCAGTTTTTTCCAACTCCAGCCCCCTTTGCACACAACTGCAGCCATTGGCCGCCAGCCTAGCCATGTCTGGCAGATCTCTCTGACCACGAAGGCCTGCCACCCCCACAGGTCCAAAGCCCGTCAACAGAGGTGAAGAAAGAGACAGGGGCCAAGAAAGAGGGCAGAGGAGGGCCCAGAGAGGAAGAGAGAGAGACTGGACAAACACAGGGTAGGATGGGAGGGGGGCGGGTGATCCCCATTAAGCCATAGCAAAGTGCCTACAAAAATACCACCAATACCCCGCTTCCTGCCCTCTGTTTGGGTAAGACTGGGGGATGATGATGTGTCATGTTTCTGTGGGACAAACAGCTCGAAGGCTGGAAACACCCTTCTGGGATAGCTTGGGGAGTGTCCACTGATCCTTTTTTTAAAAATATTTTTTATTGATTTTTTTAGAGAGGAAGGGAGAGAGATAGAGAGCTAGAAACATCGATGAGAGAGAAACATCGACCAGCTGCCTCCTGCACACCCCCCACAGGGGATGGGCCGGCAAACAATGTACGTGCCCTTGACCAGAATCGAACCTGGGACCTTTTAGTCCACAGGCTGACGCTCTATCCACTGAGCCAAACCAGTTTTGGCTCCATTGATCCTTGAGTGGCAAAGCTACTCCTCCCCTGGGGCCCAGTCTGATCTAGGGAGAGGGTGTGCCTCTCCTATCCTTAAGACATTGGCACTGCTCATTGTTAGTGTCCGCGGCTTCTCCAGAGGACAGGCCCCTTGGGCGGAGGGGGTGGGGTTGGGGACTGGGTTGGATTTTCTCTTCAGCACCTCTCTGCCTTTGGATTGTCCTCCAGCACTGAGCGCTGCTGTGGGGGACAGTGAGTCCCCCTTCCCCCAAATTTACTAACCTGCAAAAATGGAGGGGATTCCCTCCCCTTCCCTTGGAGGTACTAGGACTGACCACTCCTCAGCATGTCCACCTGCTCATCCTGCCATGGCGGAGGATGTGGGGCTCAGCAAGCTTCCGTCCCTGCCTCTGCCAGGAAATAGGATTCACTCAGGATGTAAGGCTGTTTGCTCCCGGCTTTTTTTCTCTTCCCATCCCCAACTGTGTGCCTCCGTCTTTCCAAAGATCTGAATTTAGAAAGGGTGAATCATGAGGGGGGCACGGGGCTGTGCCTCCACCCATCACCCACACACAGAGCCACACGCCCCTCTCCGAGGCAGAGCTGTGGGTGGCGTGTTTGTGCGGACCTGTGGGCTGTGTGTGTCAGAGGGAAAACCCACCACCACGCAGGTCCCTGATTACACCCGTGTTGTCGGAGGGATCCCAGGCCTGGGGGGGGGGGGGGGGTCGAGGGCGGGAGAGCAAAGATCAGGACGGACAGGTGTGAAAGGAAGTAAAGGCGCTGAAAAGGAGGGGTCGCTGGAGAGGAAAGGGGTGCAGCGTGGACGAAAGTGGAGCGGGGTGGGGGTGATAAGGGGACTCTGAGAGTGTGGATTGGAGCTGGAGGCGCCAGGCCTGTCTAGCAGGTGTGTCGGTGGGAGGGCCCTGGGAGGAGGGGGTGTAGGATTTGTGTAGCCCCGGCACCGGCACCGAGGAGATAGGGGGACCCCTGTGGGCCTGCGCCCTCCAACGCCGCAGTCCTGGGCCTCCCTGCTGGGCAGGCTTTGGTGCAGCCCGGCCCACAGAGGGCCTGGCCCCAGGACGAAGGCGAGGCGCGGGTCAGCCGCCCTGGGGGCGAAGGTCTCGGGTCCGCTGTCCCGCGGGCATCGGGAGCCTCCGCGGGCTCGGCGGGGCCAGCCCGGGGCGGGGCCGCGCGGAGGCGGGAGGAGGCGGGGAGAGCGGGGCGGGAGCGGCGGCGGGGCGGGGGGCGGGCGGGGCGGGGGCGCGCCGGGGCGGGCCGGGCGGAAGGCGGGTTTGAATGCGCTGCGCCGGGCGGGCGCGGGAAGCGGGGCAGAGCGCGCGGACCTCTGCGCGGGAAGAGTCCGGACTGCAGGTGCGCCCGGGGCCGGGGCTGGAGCGGGGCCGGGGCCGTGGAGCGGGGAACGGGAGGCACCGCGGTCCGCCTGCCACGAGGCGGGGATGTCCTGCGGGGCCCCAGGCGCACGCGTGCCGAGTCGCTCAGCACGTGGCGAGAAGAGGGGTGCGGGGTGGGGGGGAGGAGAAGGGCGCAGCGTGGCTGAGGGTGGCGTGGGAGGGGGGCCCGGGCAGGGCGGGTGACTGGCTCCGGGGCCTGAAGCTGGCGGCCGCGGCGCTGACCTCCGCAACGGGCGGGAGGGCTGGTAGGGAAAGGGGGTACCGGGGGAGGAGATGGGGCCGGCGCCATCTCCGTTAACCTGGAGGGGAGAGGGGGCGCCGGGGGAGGAGATGGGATGGGGCCGAAGGCGCGGAACAGAGGCGCTGTCTCCTGAACCACCGCCTTCATGGACTCGTGTCCCCAGCCTCCCCTGCGGGATGCGGCCCCGTTTACTCCCAGAGAGAGGACCTTCTTCATCCCAGGACACACACTCCCCCTAGGCTTTCTTCCCAGGGAGAGCTGGTCCCATCCTGCCTCTCACCCCTTTGGGGCGGCCCCCCTGCCCATTTCCCTGGTGGCCTTTATACCCTCCCTCTTCCCTCCTGCCCTCTAGGCCAGGATGTGGGCCTCAGGGGAGAGGGGTGCCTTACACTGGACACTCCTGTCACTCCTGTCAGGCTGGAGGTGACCTTGGCCGCCACCTTATTTCCCCCCTTGTTTGGAGAGCATCCCCACCTCCCAGGGCTAGCTGGGAAGCAGGCTTCACACACACACACACACACACACACACACACACACACGCACGCACGCACACACGGAGCCTAGAATAAGCTGCTCCCTGAGCCTGAGTTCCAGCCCGCCCCTTCACTTGCTCTGTGGCTGTAGGCAGGAGGCCCAGCCCCTCTGAACATTAGCGGCCCCGCTCTGTTCAAAGGAGACCGCGGAGAACTAGCTTGGGGGTTGTAAGGGGGAAAGGGGCGCTCTCCGCAGGCTGGCCCCATAGAGGGTCCTGGCGACTGGAGCATTGGACCGCCCCAGAGGTGCGTCTGGAAGCTGGGGTGCAGGAGAGGAGCGGGGAGCCTGAGTTTGGTGGCCGCTGTCAGGGCCCCAGGTGGGGGGCAGGCCAAGGCATGGCTGGAGGCACACCCGATGCTCTGAGCTGGTATCACATCCCCGTTCGCTGCCTGGCAAGGGCAGGCAAGAATAAAGCACCTGGGCCGGCCTGCGGAGTGTCAGGATGTGGGCAGGGGGCGGGGCTGCCCCCGGAGTTGCATTGTACAGGTGTGTGTGTGTGTGTGTGTGTGTGTGCGTGTGTAGGGGTTCCTGAGAACAGAAAGCAGGGATTGAGGGGGGACTCAGAAATTCATACTCCCCGGAGCCTCAGGCCGATTTCGCTGAGGAAACGGGGCTCGGGCCTGGCTTGAAGCTGCGCTGCCAGGAATCTTGCCCGCGGGTGTGCAGAGCAGCACTGCGCGTGCTGAGGTGCAAGGCTGGGATTCCCCCTCCCTGGTCCTGAACAGAAAACCCGAGTCCTGAGCTGCTCTGCCCATTCCCTCCGCCCCCCTCTTGCCCTCCTCCCTCCAGAAAATGTACAAAGCTGTTCACCCCTCTACCCTAGCGCCTGGCCACCCCGCAGAGGGCCTTGGGAAATGTCTGTGGGAAGGGTGAACGGAAAAAGCCCTCTGCCTCCGGATGGAGAGGTGCGGGTCTGCCCCGCCCCTCCCTGTCCTATGTCCCAGCTGCACCCGGGTGCGGGTGACTGCCTGGGGTGGGTAGGAGAGCCCATGGAGGGTATGGGGTCCCTGAAGGGGTCTGTCTCGGGCTGGGACGGAGAGCACTGGCTGTACCTGTGAGTGGACCCGCTCCCTCCGCCCCCTGCTGAGGCTGCTGGCTCTGTTATCTCCCCAGCTGCAGGGTGGCTTTTTATCTCCCTGGCCGAGGGTGTGTGTGAGGCTTCTCAGAACGGGACAGCTTCCTCCCACGGCAAGGCAAGGGGGCTTCTCTGCCCTGTCTTCATTCTGGACCCTTCCCCAGGAGGAGCCCATGGACAAGGCCTGCCTGCGCGGGAGCTAGGACCACCTCCCAGGGACTGCCCAGCCTCTGTCCCTTCTGCTGGCCAGCCCGGGCATCTGGTGAGTGCAGGCCCGGGCGGGCAGCGCAGGCGATGAGGGAAGCCAGTCCTCCTGGCTCCAAAACAAGCCCTCACTTGGGGAGGAGTGGGGCGGGGGGGGAGGTGGAAGGGTGCAGCAGCACATTTTATCTGCTGGTGCCCAAGAGGTCCCAGCTAAGGAAATAACAGGGTGGGGGGAACAGGAGAGGGACACTGGAGGGGGCGGGTAGGAGCCTGGGGACTATGCAGTCAGTCAGGCCTGTGCCTCCACCCCCCAATCTTCCCTGCAAGCTTGTTTGAGAAAGGGGAAGAGTGCAGAGGGGCATGGGAGTGAGAGAGGAACCAGCGGGGGATGGGGTGGCTCGGGCCAGGACTGGGGGGTCGGGGGAAGGGTCAAGCGAGGTTGTGGAAAAGGCTGTGTCCCACACTCATCAGAAAGTGTTTTCCTGGAAAAATGACCCGGGACTAGGAAGCCCCAGGGCGGTGGCTGGAAAGGAAGGTCCAGGTGCCACCAGCAGAGAAGCTGGGGCCTGGGGCGCCTCCAGCAGGTCACAGGTTCTCCAGAGCCACCCTCGCCACGAGTCCAGGGAGGGTGGGAGGGCAGGAGGGCAGGCCGCTGGCTCGGCCCCAGCCATGGTCCCTGCGGCTGCTGCTCTTGCAGATGTCAGCTTGGTGACCCCTCCCCCTCTCCACTCTGTCTCCCTTCTGTTTCCCTCCCCCTGTCCCTCCTTCCCCTGTCGTCACTGTCCCTGACCCTTCTCATCCTCTTCCCTGCCTTTGCCTGTCTCTTCCCTCCCTCTCAATCAGACGTCCTCCACCTTCCCTCCTGCTCTCCACCCTCCGGTCTGCCAGCTTACAGACGGCTTTGCTGCTGGGTAAAAATAGCAGTGACAGTGGCCAGGCCAGGCCTGCTGCCAGGTAGAGCCAGAGCAGGCAGGGGGGCCTGACGGGACCAGCCAGAGGGGTCAGGCTGAGCAGTCCTGAGAGGCAGGGCCAGGAGGGGTCCTGCTGGGATCCCGGTTTTCAAGCTCTGTCTGCCCTGCCCCCGCCGACACCCCAAGAATCTGCAGAGGCCTGAGGGGAAACAGGACACGGAGACAAGGCCTCTCGCACTGCCTCAGAGGGAGAGAGCACTCAGCCAGGCAAAACCAAGACTGCAGTCACCATGACAACCAGTCACCAGCCTCAGGACAGGTACGGGGAGACCTGGGCTGGGGGCCCAGGGGTGTGGAAATGGGTCTCTAGGGGGCTGGGCGGCGTGTCCTTTGGAATTCGGAGTTGTCGCTGCTGCTGACTGGCCTCCCCGCCAGAGGGCTATGAGTCAGGTCTGTCTCAGGGGTGGGGGCCATGCCTGCCCTGGGGTGCTGACAGGGGTGTCTGTGGGGAGGGTCAGGGTGGGTGAGTGACAGCTCCTCCCTGCTTGTCAGTTTTTCCGCTGGTGCTCTCCAGCCGCCCGGCTTCCGGCCTCGCTACCGCCACGGGGAGGCATTTGGCAGTGCCCCTCACTCCAGAGCACATCTGGCAGAACTGCCCCTCCCTCGGGGCTGCTTCTGTCCCACGTGACCTTGGCGCTCCCGGTCCTTGCTCTGACCTTCCTCTCCCTTTTGCACCTCTGGGGCCTGCGGGTCCGGTCAGACTCGCACGCCTGGCCGAGCGGATGTGTTTTGGGGGAAGAGGCTGTGGCTTGGTCCACCTTCTCCAGGGAGTCTGGGACCCAAGCAGGTTGATGAAGTCAAGTCTCAGGTCCAAAGCTCTTCACCCCTCCACCTCTCCCTCCCGTTCCGTCTCCCTCCCGTGCCCAAAGCCACAGAGCCGGACTATTTCTGGCTGTGGGTCCTGGGGCACTAATCCCCCTGGGGCCCTTTCCCACCTGTGGTCTGTTTGGATGGGCGAGGGTTTGAGGGGACAGAAAGTACAGGCCCCAGGTTGCTGCTCTCCCTACTCCCAGGCTGCTTGCCTGCCCCTTCCCAGCCTCACCGCCCCCATCTCCAGCACTCATCCCGCCCCTCCCCAGACCCTTTCCAGTGTGACCTTGACTGGGAGTCTCTCTCTTCATTTTGGGTCTCCGAACCAAGCCCTTAGCTCTCTGTTTCAAGGGAATAAGAGGGAGCTGGGGACTGCAGTTGTAATGACTCAGACCTGCCCCATGGGGGCGCTCACCCAGGCCCTCCCTGGGTGAGGCCAGGCACTGCGCTCTGGCCAGACCTGCCCTCACTGCCCTGCCGTCTGTGAAGAAAGCAGCTGTTGGCTGTCGGGAGGGCATGGCAGACACATCCGAAGACCATAGCGGGAGCACCCAGGGCTGCCTGGGAGAAGCTGGCCTGTCCCAGACAGGCCCTGAGGTGTGGGACGTGGAGTTGACCTGGCAGAAGCAGGGGCGGCACTTATTTACACTCCGGGGCCCAGACGACGGTCAGTGGCCGGATCCGTCCCGGCCCAGCCTGGGCGGTGTGACCTACAAAGCCGGTTCTGTCTGGGCCTGGAAAAAACAGCTTCCTCGTTTCCCAGCTGCCCCCGGGCACCTTGCCTGTCCCGCTAGATCCAGAATGGTCTGGGAGTTTCTCGACCTCAGAATTCTCTTTGGGGAGCCGCATGGTCCCCAGCCAGGCTGCATCATCGACAACAGCCAGCCCTGCGGGCGGGGGCGGGAGACACTGCTGTTTGCTTCTCATTCCCCCACCGCCCCTCCCTGCCCCCCCCCACCCCCCTCCTATAGAGCAGCATTTCCAAAACCACCTCCAGATGTGTGGATCTCACTGGTTCCCAAGCCTGCAGGGTCCCCTGAGTCTTCGGGGACTGCGAACCGCCGTCCTGTGGCCATGTCCCTCAGCCTGTGTCCCTCCTCCTCCTCCTCCTCTTCCTCTGCACACAGCTGGGCCTGTTCCCTCTCCCAGGACACCTCCCCCTCCACAAACACGGAGGAGGACACATGCACTTGGACACAAACACAGATGCCCTGTGCCCCGGGATGGCCGGAGAGCCTGAAGGCAGGAGGGACGGGCTTCCGAGTCTGACCTGGGAAGGGGGTGGGATGGCGGGTCACTCGGCTCCTCTTTCTTCTCCCCTCCCCAGGTACAAAGCCGTCTGGCTTGTCTTTTTCATGCTGGGCCTGGGGACCCTGCTCCCCTGGAATTTCTTCATGACAGCCACTCTGGTGAGCCTGGGGGGCTGGGCTCCAGGGGGCATGTCCGCTGGGCAGGGAGGGCCTGGGCCTGTGCCCGTGGGCACTGGGCGAGCGGCTCTCACCCTCCGCCCTGCCCCCCCCCCCTTGCAGTATTTCACAAACCGCCTGGGCCAGGCCCAGAACACGTCCTTGGCCGCTGCCGACCTGAGCAGGGACAGCCAGGTGCCAGCCACGCCTGCAGTACCCCCTTCAGATCGGAGTTACCTGAGTTCCATCTTCAACAACGTCATGACCTTGTGTGCCATGCTCCCCCTGCTGATCTTCACCTGCCTCAACTCCTTCCTGCATCAGCGGTGAGCGCCCAGGCCCAGCCTGACCCCCGGCTGGCCCACCCCCCCTCCCCCAAGCACCGGGGGCCGAGCCCCTGCCTTCACCACCTGCCTCTCTGCCACCCCGGCCCCTCCCGCAGGATCCCCCAGTCCGTGCGGATCCTGGGCAGCCTGGTGGCCATCCTGCTGGTGTTCCTGGTCACGGCCATCCTGGTGAGGGTGCACCTGGACGCCCTGCCCTTCTTCATCATCACCATGGTCAAGATCATGCTCATTAATTGTAAGCGGGGCTGGGAGGGCGCCAGGGGCAGACATCTCTCCACATCTCCCACCCTTCCTTCGGACCCACCGTCAGAGAAGAGCTCATTCCAGCCCCCAGAGGCATGGATGCCGTGGGCAGGGAGGGCTCAGATTCCTGAGTGGCAGGGAGGGGTGAGGGGCGGAGAGAAGGGCCACTGGGCAGCAGGACCCCTGGCAGTAGAGCAGGAGCTACAGGAACCTGTTTTCCCATGGGCCCCAACAGCCCCCGGCGGAAGTGAGTCCCACTCCGCCCGCACCCCTGCTGATGCCCACCCTGTTCCCCCAGCATTCGGTGCCATCCTGCAGGGCAGCCTGTTTGGTCTGGCCGGCCTCCTGCCCGCCCACTACACGGCCCCCATCATGAGTGGCCAGGGCCTGGCAGGCATCTTCGCCTCCATGGCCATGATCTGCGCCATCGCCAGTAAGTCTTGCCGTCTGTCGGACCTGCCCGTCTGGTTTTTGCGTGGGGAGGGCTGTGGACCTGTCTCACTGTTGGCGCCCTCCACCCCAGGTGGCTCAGAGCTGTCAGAAAGTGCCTTCGGCTATTTCATCACAGCCTGCGGGGTCATCATTTTGACCATCATTTGTTACCTGGGACTGCCCCGGCTGGTGAGCAAAAGGGGAAAGTGGGGGGTTTGGGCTCTGGGCCACGGGTGTTCTGAGGCTGACGCCTGGGGGAGGCAGAGATTCTGGAGATCCCGGTTCTGAGTCCACCTTTGTCTTCCTCACGTGATAGGAATTCTACCGCTACTACCAGCAGCTCAAGCTCGAAGGGCCTGGGGAGCAGGAGACCAAGCTGGACCTCATTAGTAAAGGTCTGAATAGGCCGAGGAAGCGGGGATGGAGGAGGTCCTGGCAGGGGGCAGCTGAGCAGAGGGCAGGGATGGGTGCGCTGTATTTAGGGGCAGAGATGAGGCAGAGGGACCAGGGGGAGGGGAGAGGACACTGGGGAATAAGAGCTGTGAAAACTGAAATAGGGGGAGGGCCTGAATGGGAAGCAATTTCAGATTCTGGGACAGGTGTAGCATGAGCTGAGGCTCCTGGGAGCGGTCAGGACACGGACTGGCACTGTGAGGATCTCCAGGTCCGTGCTGGCTGTTAGGGTGCCCTGTGCACTGTGAAAGGAAGTGTCCACCCCCACCTAACCCCAGCCCTTTTGGGGAATGTTTGTCATTTCCTGTTGCTTTGTCTTTCCTATAATTTGGAAATCCTTCCACCACCTGTTACCCCCAGGAGAGGCGTCAAGAGCAGGCAAAGAGGAATTTGGAGTTTCAGCCCCCAAATCTCAGCCCAACAACAAAAGCTCAGTCCGGGCCATCCTCAGAAATGTGCGTGCCCTCTCCCCTCCCCCTTTCACTCCCCACCCATCCCCACACAGTCCATCCCATCCCTCTCCAGCCACTCTCCTAGATTTATGTGTGTGCGTGTGTGTGTGTGTGCGCGCGCGCGTGTGTGCATGTGTGTGTGTGTTTCTGTAATGCATGGCTGGTGTGTGTGTGTGTGTGTGTGTGTGTGTGTGTGTGTGTTTCTGTAATGCATGGCTGGTGTGTGTGTGTAATGCATGGCTGTTGTGTGTGTTTCTGTAATGCATGGCTGGTGTGTGTGTGTGTGTGTGTGTGTGTGTGTGTGTGTGTTACTGTAATGCACATGTGTCAAACACAAGGCCCGCGGGCCAAATCCGTCCCGCCAGGCCTTGCAATGTGGCCCGCACCGCGCTGTCATCACTGCACTCCGCTGCGTTTCCATCACAATGACAGTTTATGACTGTTCAGTAAACCATTCGGCCCGCGATTTAGGCTGGATTTTAGATTTTGGCCCCTTCTCTGATTGAGTTCGACTCCCCTACTGTAATGCATGGCTGGTGTGTGTTTGGGGTGTGTGCATGTGTGTGTGTGTGTATGTGTGTGTGTGTGAGAGAGAGAGAAAGTATGCGTGTGTGTGTGTGTATGTGTGTGTGTATTTCTGTAATGCATGGCTGGTGTGTGTGTGTGTTTCTGTAATGCATGGCTGGTGTGTGTGTGTGTGCGTGTGTTTCTGTAATGCACAACTCTCATGAAGACTGGACCTGGGCCCTTTCCTCCAGATTTTGGTCCCAGCTCTCTCCGTCTGCTTCATCTTCACGGTCACCATCGGGCTGTTTCCCGCTGTTACCTCTGATGTCAAGTCCAGCATTGCAGGCGATAGCGCCTGGGGTGAGGACACCATGGCTCCCAGGGTGGGGTGGAGGGCTCTCGCAGGACGGCGTGGGGAAGAGAGACCCGGGCTGCCATCTCCCCGGCTGGTCTCTCTCGGTCTATTCACCCTGCCCTGGGGACACTCGGACCCAGGAGGGTCAAGGTTGCTGAGTCTGCCCTCCCCTGATGGGTTCCTCCTTCCCAAGGACACTACTTCATCCCTGTGTCCTGCTTCCTGACTTTCAATGTCTTCGACTGGCTGGGCCGGAGCCTCACAACCATAACCATGTGGGTAAGTGGGCGCAGAGGGCACCGAGCCCCAGTGAGGGGCGAGAGTCCACCCTGAGCCCTGTGAAGCCCACCAAGAGAGTATGGTGACGCGGGAAGCAGGCTTTTATAAAACCCAGACATTCTGTATAGCGAGGTGTACAAGTCTTCAGCTTACTGCTTAAGGTCTACACACACATCCCCCTGTATAATCACCTCCCAGGTCAAGATGGATACCATCCCCAGAATTCCAGAAGGTTCCACCCTGCCCCCCTCCCCATCGGTCCCCATGAGGGTAACCGGCGTTGAGGTTTCAGTGCAGATCCCCGGGGGGGGAGGGAGGCCTGGTGGCTGCCCGGCTGAGGCCCCGCCTGGTCCCCCTGCAGCCTGGGAAGGACAGCCGCTGGCTGCCCAGCCTGGTGCTGGCCCGGCTGGTGTTCGTGCCGCTGCTGCTGCTGTGCAACGTCCACCCCCGCCAGTACCCGATCGTAGTCTTCAAGCACGACGCGTGGTTCATCTTCTTCATGGCCGCCTTCGCCTTCTCCAACGGCTACCTCGCCAGCCTCTGCATGTGCTTCGGGCCCAAGTGAGTGCCGGGCGGGGCCTCACGCTCCGATGGGGCACACTCCACACGGGGGGGGAGGGGAGGGGAAGGTGACCAGATGTCTAGCTTTGGGCGGGACGTCTGGTCACCTTAGGAAAGGACCAAGGAGCCTCCCTTATCTTTTTCTTTTTTTAAAAAAATATATATTTTATTGATTTTTTACAGAGAGGAAGAGAGAGGGATAGAGAGTTAGAAACATCGATGAGAGAGAGTCATCGATCAGCTGCCTCTTGCACACCTCCTACTGGGGATGTGCCCGCAACCAAGGTACATGCCCTTGACCGGAATCGAACCCGGGACCTTTCAGTCCGCAGACCGATGCTCTATCCATTGAGCCAAACCGGTTTTGGCAAGCCTCCCTTACCCGGTGCTGAAGGACTCCAGGCCGAGGAGCCGGGCAGGGAGGGGCACCCGGTCGTGGTCGGGAGTGCAGGGTTGGGGTGCCCAGGCTCACGAAGGTGGGTTGTGGGAGGGGACTCTCGGGTAAGGAGGCAGGCAGCCCCCCGGACATGTTCCCCCGAGAGGGAAAAGCCAGATTGGGGTTGAGGAGGTGGAATGGGTTGGTCAGCAGAACTGGGTGCTCAGGCAAAAGTCTCCCCACGCTGGTGCTTGGAGGGCCGGAGTCGGGCCATCCTAAGGCAGCCTCGCCTCCCTCCTCTAGGAAAGTGGAGCCGGCGGAGGCGGAGACCGCGGGGGCCATCATGGCCTTCTTCCTGTCTCTGGGCCTGGCGCTCGGGGCTGTGTTCGCCTTCCTGTTCCGGGCCATTGTGTGACCCCGGATGCACAGAGGACTGCGCTGGCCGCCTGCTCCTGCCCCTTCCTTCCCGGTCCTTCAGGGACGGACGGGGGCGAGCTGGAGGTCTTCTCTCCTAGCTGAATTCTGCTTTCTCACGGCCTGTGCTGGGCCCGGCGTCCAGGCCTGAGGAAGGAGCCTCTGGGCGGACAGTTGGACAGAGGGACGTTGTGGGCATTGCGGGTCAGCGTCGAGGGAGGGGACACAGTCCCCCCCCCAATCCGGCTGATTCCCACTTGAGCAGAGAGAAGAGTCTCCTAGGCTCAGAGAGTGTGTGTGTGTGTGTCTATGTGTCTGTATGTTTGTCTGTCTGTACCAGGGCTGGCTAGGGGCCAGGGCTGTCTGTTCTTAGGTCCAGTCTGATATTGTACCCCTCCCTTCTCCCTGCACCTCCTCCCCCAGCCTCCCTGTCCCTTCCCTGGCCCCCCTCCCCTGCCTGCCTTGTGTCTAACTATCATGTATCCTGTACAGATGCTATTTTACTGCCTTTTTTATACTCAACAGAAACCAGGTGCCGTCACAGGCTCTCTGATTAAATAAACCATTGTGTGTTTTTTCCCCCGTGGCTCTGTGCCTGGAGAGGGTAGAGGGATGGCAGCCTGTGTCTGTGGGGATGAGCCTGCGCCAGCTGGGTCTTGGCCAACACCAGGCCTGGCCCAGGGTTGGGGGTGGGGGAAGGGTTAGTCCTCCTAACCTCAGAGGGGCGGCAGTGTCCCCTGCTGGGGCCACAGAGGAGGGACAGGCCTGGAGCCAGGACACCCACACTGTTGGCTGAGGCCAAGAAAGGCCATTTTTCTGTGCTGCTTTTTTCCTTCTTCCATAAGACTGGGGATGGAGACAGCACCCAGCTTTTTTAAAAATATATTTTTATTGATTTTTTTACAGAGAGAAAGAGAGAGGGATAGAAAGTTAGAAACATCGATGAGAGAATCATCAATCAGCTGCCTCTTGCACGCCCCCTACTGGGGGATGTGCCCGCAACCAAGGTACATGCCCTTGACCGGAGTCCAACCTGGGACCCTTCAGTCCACAGACCGACGCTCTATTCACTGAGCCAAACCGGTTTCGGCATCACCCACCTTTTTTGTTATCATCACTATCACCCCCTCCACTCTGTCCTCACTGCTCAGTCCTGGGAATGAGCTCTGCTAAACTGGCCAGCTGCCCCTCCCCCCTCCCCCTCCTCCCCGACTCCCTCCTCCTCCCCAACTTCCCCCACCAGGCTCCTGGTTGTGCTCCCACACCTCCCAGCAAGGACAGGCTGCGCCTGAGGCTTCTCCCCTGCCTGGCACTCTGCCCTGACTTCCTGGGGAACAAGGGGCCTATGTGTCCTTTCACTGAAGCGGGGCCCGGCCCTCCTCCTCCCAAACTCTGGCCTAAGGAGGGGTGGGATGGGGTGGGACCAGGAGAACGTCCCAGCGGAGGGGGCCACACCACTGGGCCCCCTTCTCAAAAATGACTCTCCCTGACAAAGGGAGGCCAGAGCACTGGCCACTCTGGACCCTCCTTCCCCACCGCACTGGCCTGGTCCTCAGCACGGGTCCCAGACGTCACAGACGGGCAGGAGGCTTTCCTGCACAGCCCAGCCTGCTCACTCACGCCTGACCAGCAGGTGCGACAGAGCTGGCACCTCTGCCAGGCCTTCGTTTCTAATCGAATTGAAGGCTTCAGGCCTCATTAAAGAACAATTGCGTGTATTATTGTAGGGGGCACTGGAGTTCATGGGCTCCATGTGAAATCTGGGGGCGTGTCTGAGGCTGGAGGAAAGCAGGTGTTTCTTTCCTATCAGGTTCAAAAGTGGGGAGTTCCCCGAGGACTCCCCAGTCTTTGCAATGCCCTTTGGGACGATGACAAACCTGCGCTCTTCTCACCCTCCCTCTCTCGGGCGTACCCAAACCTGAGAGTCCCACTGGGCGCCTTCCTCAGCGCCAGCAGCCGTTCCCTGAGTCCCCTCCCCCGCCTCGCACCTGGCCCTTCAGGACTCCTGCCCAGGTCCCCTTCACACCCAGCCCACTCGTGGCCACAGGACAATCTGAAAACAAGTTTCGTTATGTGCCGGTCCCTCCCCCAGGAGCGTGCCAAGCATTTCCAGATCTTCCACCACCAGCAGCAGCAGCCAGATTGTGTCACTCCTTCCCCCTCTGCACCTCAGGGCTGTTGTAATTTTGCAACGTATCTTTAAAAAATTTGTTTTGTTTCTATTTCAGGGAGAAAGAGAAAGGGAGAGATGGAAACATCAATGATGAGAGAGAAGCATTGCTCGGCTGCCTCCTGCACACCCCACACTGGGGATTGAGCCCACAACCCGGGGATGTGCCCCCGACTGGAACAGAATCTGGGCCCTTCAGTCCGCAGGCCAACGCTCTGTCCACCGAGCCAAACCAGCCAGGGTGCAATGTGTCTTTTATCGTGTTCTTATCTTAGCCCGCTACCGGACTATCATGTTTTTCAGGTTAGAGTCCTCTATTAAAGTGCAGGACTGGCTCCCAGAGGTATTAAAAAAATGTTTGCTGCGTGCATCTGCTTGTTCCTCTCACGCGGTCTCCACACCACCTGACTCCAGCTGGGGGTAGCGCTCACTTCACTGCCTGTGCCCACGGGGTAGAGACGGGCATTAAGTAGGCTCCTCAAGCCCAGCTGTGGTTTGAAAGAGGAAAAGACCTTTAGCCGAAACCGGTTTGGCTTAGTGGATAAAGCGTTGGCCTGCGGACTGAAGGGTCCCGGGTTCGATTCTGGTCAAGGTCATGTACCTTGGTTGCAGGCACATCCCCAGTGGGGGGTGTTCAGGAGGCAGCTGATCGATGATTCTCTCATCGATGTTTCTAACTCTATCCCTCTATTACGCTATTTAAGAAATCAATAAAATATATATTTTTTTTAAAAAGGAAAAGATCTTTACGTGAGGCATTTTCCTCTGCAGGTACTTATGTTGATGTTGATGAAAATTACCAGAATATTTTTCCCAAAAAATACTATCTCAGTCTCCTCCCAGGAGGGCAGGTTTTCTAATGCAAATGACAGGAACTTTGCCTTGTCACTCATTTCCATTCTCCTGACCTCAGTGTTTTCACCCCAAAAACAGTGGAGCAGGAATTAGAAAAAGCAACTCCCAGGTCTCCTGCCTGCTCAACTGCAGTGATGGATCCTACCACAAGTGGGCGCTCTGCACGCAACACTGGGTGGGATTAAAAACATTTTTTAAAATTTTATTATCTTTGTTGAAAGTATTACAGATTTCCCTCTCCTCCTCCCAGCTCCCGTCCCGCCTGTGGACTTTACTGGGCCTCATCACTTTCCTCCCCGAACGTCGATTCATGTGAGGGGGGGAGGTCCGAGCATGAAAATCTGCCAGGTATTCCTGATTCTTCCGCGGCTTGTGCTGGTCCTCCCCTTCCAGGTGGCATTTCTGGCAGAGGTATCAGTCTGCATTCAGCTACTGTCCGCCCTTGGGCGACTGCCATCCCAACACAGAAATATCCCTCTAGTTTAATCTTACATGGTGAAATGGAGAGGGAGGAAGGGGGGCTTTAAAATTTCAAAAAGCCAGGGCTCCCAGTAAAATGAGCAGTCAGGCCGAAACCGGTTTGGCTCAGTGGTGGAGCGTCGGTCTGCGGACTGAAAGGTCCCAGGTTCGATTCCGGTCAAGGGAATGTATGTTGGTTGTGGGCACATCCCCGGTAGGGGGTGTGCAAGAGGCAGCTGGTCGATGTTTCTCTCTCATCGACATTTCTAACTCCCTTTCCCTTCCTCTCTGTAAAAAAATCAATAAAGTATATTTTTAAAATAAGCAGTCAACCTCGGGTACAACTGATGAATGTATCTGTTCTATGGAAAGAGGATGGTGAAGGCAGTATAACGAGGCGGGGGGACAATTATTGGGAACCAATTATTAGAATGTTAAACTATGATTGTGATCCAAAATGGATATAAGTAGAGAAATGCAGTCACTTTATTGATTTTTTACAGAGAGGAGGGTAGAGGGATAGAGAGTTAGAGACATCGACCAGCTGCCTTCTGCACACACACACACACCCCCCCCCACTGGGGATGTGCTTGCAACCAAGGTACATGCCCTTGACTGGAATCGAACCTGGGACCTTTCAGTGCGAAGGCCAACCTCTATCCACTGAGCCAAACCGGTTTCGGCAAGAAATGCAGTCACTTTAAAGAGAGCCCTGCTCTCTGGCCAGCAGGCCCTGCCTGAAACAAACATCTCGAGCCTGGGAGAGTGGAGGTCTGAGGGCGGTCAGCCAGACAGCGGATCTGAAAGGGAGGCCCGGCTGGCAGGGAGGCCCGTCTGGTTCCTGAGGCATGTTGGCAGTGAGTGTGGTGACGTGCACCTCGGACAGGCAGAGCTCACGCCCCCCACCCCCACCAGCGGCCTGCGTCCTAGCTGGGCTCTCTGTCAACGTGACCTGGCTTACTACTGGGTCCCCTCTGAGAGGAGGTGCGCACTGAGCCCTCTGAGGCCTTGGCCGGCCTGGTGCCCCCTCTCCACGAGCCAGCTGGCATTCTGGCTCCAGACTGCAGGGCGAGTGCTCAATGAGTCAGCAGGACCCCACGAATGTGGAGCATCTGCCTGTGGCAGCGCCTTCTCCCAGGCCTTTCTGTGGCGCGGTGGGGTGCCCCGGGCTGCCAGGTGCCAGCCGTGGGACCCTGGACAAATCACTTATCCTCTGTGACCCAGCTCCTTGTTCTTAAAAGGGGGTGACAGGCCCCTGTGGCTCCGGGTGAGCGTGGGCCCATGGACCAACAGTTCACTGGTTGGATTCCAGGCCAGGGCACATGCCCGGTTTGTGGGCTTGATCTCCAGTAGGGGGCGCGCAGGAGACAGCAGGACCGATGTTTCTAGCCCTTTCCCTTCCTCTCTAAAATCAATATAAAAACATTTAAGACAGGCGTTGTGCCTGTGGCCTTGCTAAGGGAATGGAGGGGGTCTGTGGGGAGAGCCTGGACTCAGAGCGAGAGCCCTAGTGCTCGGTTGGCCTCAGGGGGGCGCTCCCCGCCGCCCACCTAAGCGGCTCCCCGCTCCTCCCCACGCGCTGCTGGTCCTCCATCCCCGCACCTCCAGCTCCAGGAAGCTTCCAGAACCAGGCCTCGATTCCCCTACCCAGTTCTAATCACCTTTTGGGTCCAGGCCTGGCGCGGGACAGCAGGGCCAGAGCCGGGGTCCCGCTCAGCCCCGCCCCGCGAGGGTGACGTCACCGGTCTTTGCGCCCCCCCTCCCCCCCGCCGGAACTCAGTGCCCCCCAGGCGGCCCCCGCATCTGACCTCTGGCCAAGCAGACCAGACGGTCATCGGGCCTACTCCATTCACTGTCCCCCAAGTCTGGGTGACCTTGAGCCAGGCACATACACTCATCTGTAAAGCTGGGGTAGTCACACTTCCTCTCCAGTGGAGAAATTCCTTTGAGATAATAACTATTGCTTTCTCCTATCACTCTGCTGTCTTTTTTTTTTTTTTTCTTTATTGATTAAGGTATATCTATGTGTCCTTATTGCCCCATTGCTCCCCAACCCCCTTCTGTTCACTGTTTTAATCATACCTTATCTCCTACAATCTCTCAATAACCTTCTGAAATGCCAACTATCGCTATGCCCATTTTACTCCAGAAAATCGAGGCTGAATCAGTTAAAGATGGAAAATGTCTTGTAAACTGCAAAGCACCAAATAAATATCTCTGCCACTCGTCTCTTAATCTCTTACACACACACACACACACACACACACACACACACACACACACACAGGAGAGTTCCCAGGCAGTGGGGCGATGGAGAGACAAGGCCTTATGTGATCCTGCAGCCCACAAAGTAGGCTTGCTGCCCTCCCCCCGCCTCCAAAACCTTCCCGAGTCATCTCTTTTCACATCCCCAGGGATCCCAAGCGTCCTAGAATCCTGAACCCTATGTCATCCTTCCCAGGGGAAACCAGCAAAGTCCTTCCCGACTCCTAACCTCAGTCCCTCCCAGTAGCACCGCTAGACCCTTATCCGGGTGCAGGTGGGCCGGCGGGCACCAGGCCATGAATGACCCAGAAATCCAGTCAGCTCAGACCTGCACACGGAAGGGTGACTTGTGTGTAGCCGAACAGGTGGCAGGTGGAGCAGGTAAGTAGGTCAGGGTTGCTGGTGGTGCCTCCTGCACCTTCCCCTGCCCGGAATCTGCTCTGGGCTGAACTGATTGGGGTTAAGTTTTACTCTTCATTGAAGGGGGCCTGGAACACTGGACAACACCCAAGACAAAAAGGGACCCTGGTGGGCATGATGGCAGGAAGAGGACACATTTTTGCGGCTGGGCTGACAAGGGCAGGAATGAGTCACACTCATTAGGCCACTGATATTACACCCTTGAAAAGTCAAGACACAGTCATATGTGTATTAATAGAGCAAACCAGAAATACTCCATTTACAATTCCATAATGGTTTAGGTCACAATTTATTCTCACCACACTTCCTTGAGAGCCCATGACTTTAGCCACAGCTTTTGCCTCCTGGATTTCTCTCCTCGGTGCCCCACAACGTGCTCAAAAACAGACTTCCTGACCCCTCCAACTTAGAGTGGCACCCTATCCCTCCTCTCAGCCCCACATTCTATCCTTCTATCCCAGAAAAGGTGTATACCATGCTCCTCTCCCCACCGTGTCCAATCTCCCCCACTTCAGACTCTCCTTTCTCCAAGCTATGTCCGGTGAAGTTTCTAAGTGTTTGTTGTTGTTGTTGTTGTTGTTGTTGTTTGTTTTGAACAGCACAATTATCTGGCTTGACTTAATAGATTTAATATATTTAGACCTTTACCCGATAAAATAATATAGTATGTTGTTCTCAAGCATGGATGGAGCATTTATAAATATTTTCCACATTCTGCTTACAAAAGCAGTCTCAAACACAAAAGAGCCAGATTTATGCACCCCATGTTGTATGTCTACAGCACAATTAAAGAATAATATTAAAAAATTAAATATATATATATATATATATATATATATATAATTGATGATTTTTTACACAAAGGGAGAGGGATAGAGAGTTAGAAACATCAATGAGAGAGAATCATTGATCAGCTGCCTCTTGCACACCCCCTACCGGGGATGTGCCAGCAACCAAGGTACATGCCCTTGACTGGAATCAAACCTGGGACCTTTCAATCTGCAGGCCAAGGTTGCAGTTTCCAGCCCCCAGCAGGGCACATTTAAGAACCCACCAAAGAATGCATAAATAAGAGGAACAACAAGTCTCTCTCTCATGTCCCAGCAGAATGTAGAAGCTAAAGCAAAGAAACAGAGCCCAGGACGACCATGCTCAATTGTCTAATGTATCCGAACGTCCAGTCTATTTATTGGCTTGTGAGAACCTCAGTTCAGGTGAAATTCAGAGATGTACGCCCCGTGGAACTGGGAAGGCCCAGAACTGAAACATCAGGCAGGAGCTGAGCATGGGAGGCTGCTTGTTCCAGAAATTAAGGATCCAGAGCTACTTCCCACAAGTATATTAATTATTCTTGAGGTCCCAATGCCCCTGGATGCTTTGTTCATGCATTGCCCCTTATCAAAGTGCCCTCCGTGGCCTCCCTGGCCACCCCCTGAGAGGCATTGGTGCTACCCAACTACAGCTCCCAGTCCGAACGGCAGCACGAGGCCTCTGCCCAGGCCGAATCTCTATGCTCCCTCCAATACCTTACCTAGCTTCACCTAGATCAAGGGTCTGCAAACCTTTTCTGAAAAAGGTAAGAGTAAATATTTATATTTATAATAATTATTATTATTATTATATTTAATTCAGAGAGGAAGGGAGAAGGAGAGAAAAATAGAAACATCTATGATGAGAATCATTGATTGGCTGCCTCCTAATGGGGATCGAACCTGTCACCTGGGCATGTGCCCTTGACTGGAATCAAACCTGGGACCTTTCAGTCCACAGGCCGACACTCTAGCCACTGAGCCAAACCAGACACAGCAAGAGTAAATATGTTAGACTTTGTAAGCTCGTATTGTCTCTGTCTCAACCACCACCATGCCATCACAGCATGAAAGCAGTCAAAGACAACATGCAAACAAGGGAGTTCTGTGCGGCTGTGTTTCAGTAAAACTTCATGGACACAAATTCAAAGTTGATACTTTTCACATGCCAAAATGTCTTTTAAAAAATTCTTTCCCCAACCATTAAAAAATGCAGAAAGTATTCTTACCCACAGGCCATACAAAAACAAGCATCAGGCCTATCAGCTGCAGGGGACAGCTTGTCTTACTTCGTCTGGCTGGCCTCCAACAGTGAAAGGCTGGGCTGGGTCTTTGAGGCCAGGAAAAGTGGGTATCTTGGGAACATCAAGCATTGCAAATGCTACTGAGGACAGCGTTCAGGAATCTGGGGGTTTTAAGCCATCTTTAATAACCTTCAGTGGCTTCTCTCACTCCAAGTTAGGGCCAGAACCTCTTAGCCTGACATCCGTGGCCTTCTGTGTTCTGACCCCTGCCTGCAGGGGCACTTTCAGCTCCTCCTGTCTGCCTCAGGGGGTCCTGTGCCTCGCCATGCTTTCCTCTCTCCCCGGAGTAGACCTATGCTGTGGCCTGGCTAACCATAGCCCTACGCCTGCTCCTCCCTTAGGCTGAGCTGGGAGTCTCCTATCTTCTCCCACGCTGCTGTGATTCACCCTCAGCCTGCAGCAGCCCCCATGGCTGAGAACTCTCTGTCCTTATGCATCTCTGCACCCCCAGGCTCACAGTGGGGGCTTAGTGAGTGTCAGTGAGTGGGAGAAGTCATCTCAGAGGCTTCCAGAGAGAAGGCAGCATTCCTGTGCTGGTGCAAGGTTTAAGATTTTCCCACTAGGAAATCCCTGAGCAGTCCCTGGTCCTGACACTGACCCACAGGACTGATTCCTGCTCTGCTTTGGACGGGGGTCATGAGAGGGCAAACAGCATTCCCACTACATTTCCGGAGCGGGGAGTGAGGGAGTTAGTGGAGCAAAGGCTCCGAGCTGACCCACCCTGGAGCGTTTCTTTCCCAGTCCATAAAATGTGCATAAAATGTTCTTACTTTGACCTCTTCACAGGACTTTGAGATACTGTGAAGGCTCTTTGTGAACTAGGGGCAGATTTTTTTAAAATACATTTTTATTTCAGAGAGGAAGTGAGATAGAAACATCAGTGATGAGAGAGAATCATTGATCGGCTGCCTCCTGCACGCCCTCTATTGGGGATCGAGCCCACAACCGGCATGTGCCCTTGACTGGAATCCTAACCCTAACCCGGGACCCTTCAGTCTGCAGGCCGACGCTCTATCCACTGAGCCAAACCGGTTTCAGCAAGGGGCAGATTTTTAATTACCTTGTTTCCCGGAAAATAAGACAGTGACTTATATTAATTTTTTCTCCCAAAGTTGCGCTAGGTCTTATTTTCAGGGGATGTCTTATCTTTCCATGAGCTAGGTCTTATTTTCGGAGAATGTCTTATTTTGGGGGAAACACGGTAGCTAGGCCCTTCTGCCCAGAGGGAGAGAGGGTGTGTTGAGGAAGATGCTCCTATCGAATAGTTTGAGATTTCCATCAGAAACAGAACATCTTGGCCCTAGCCCGGTTTTGCTTAGTAGATAGAGCGTGGGCCTGTTGACTGAAGGTCTCAGGTTGATGGTTTGATTCTGGACATGGGCACGCGTGTAGGTTGCTGGCTTGAGCCCCAGTAGAGGGCGTGCAGGAGGCAGTCAATCAATAATTCTCTCTCATCATTGATGTTTCTCTCTCTCTCTTTCTCCCTCTCTGAAATCAATAAAGAAAATATTACAAAAACTTATTTAAAAAAACAAAAAAAGAAACAGCTGGCGCAGCACCATGCCCCTTCCCACACTCATTGACATCTCTCAATCCCGGGCTGCTCACAGACCATAATGACAGAGATGAAATTGGGGTGGTGGTGGCAGGAGTGATGAGATTTGAGGTGTGGTGCAAGGAAAGCAAGGGTCCTTTGTTCTTTAGAATGCAACACATGAACACAGAAAACATGAAGAAGGGAAGACTGGGCACCAAGGCGAGTGAAGGCCTGCAGGTGGCAGTGGGGGAAGCCCTCCCCAGCATTCCAGGGCCGGACAGAGTGGCGGAGGAGAGTTTGATGGACTTCTTCAGAGCAGGGAGTGGCCATGCTCTTCTAGAGGGCAGTGGGTCCTGCAGGCTTCCAACAAGAGGCCTTGGAAAGGTTAAGGACAGCTTGTCAGCTGGAGGGCATGACAATGACAGAACCTGGAGAGTGTTAGGGTTGCATACGAGGCTGAAGTGGGTAAAGAACTATAAATTTATAACAGGTCTGATGCAAAAATTCATGCAAGGGGCTTGGCCCTCGCAGCCCCGATTTTGTCCAAAAGGTCGTCCGCTTGTCTGGTCTAACTAGCATATAACACTTTTATTATTATAGATTAGGTCATCTGGAAAACCAGATGGGCTGAACCCCCAAACGACGCCGACACCCAGGGACAGGGAGTCAGAGATTTTTAAAGGACTCCAGGTGGGCTTTTTTGGTGAATTCTCTGAGTGGGCCCAGAGTTTAGGAAGGTCTGAAGGAGAAGCATAATGGTCTTCCCAAGTGGAATGTGGTCTAGACTCTCGATTCCAATAATTACAGGCTGTTGTTCCTTGTGATTAAGCCCCTAAAGGAAAGGGAATGTCGATGTGATCTAAAGGTCAGTTCCCAGGGGAGGGGTTGTTGATTGAGTATTTGATCAGACCCAACGGAGAGGGCTGGCGGCTCGTAGCTGCTGGGCAGGCGCAGGGCCGGCTCAGGCGCCACCGCGGAAGGAAGAAAGCCATTGGCGGGGCCCCTGCAGCGGGCACGCTCCAGCAGCCCCTTCAGGAGGCCTCCCAGAGGCCCTGCCACCTGCTCTGCCCAGCTCCGAGCAGCCGCAGAGAGACGACGACGAAAAGAAAGAAACCAGCTGAGACACAGCTCCAAGTGCTCACACAGGACAATCGCCGGCTCTGGTGCAGCCGAACCGGGGAGGGTCCCTCCGGTACGACCAGTTCCCGGTCTCCGCTCCAAGCAGGAGGCGCCCGCGGAGCCGGACACTGCGTGATGGGCGGGCAGAGGAAGGGGCCTCGTTAGCCTGACGCCCGTCCCGCCCCGCGAAGAGCGAGGCGGGCTGGCCCGGCGAGCGGCGAAGAGGGTCCGCCGGCTGCTCCCTGGAGCCCAGGGGCTTGGGGACGCTCGGCCTCCGGACCCCGGCGCGGGGCGGAGCCGCGGCCCAGGCCGCAGCGGGAGGGGCGGGGCCTCGGGGCGGAGGGCGGGGCCTCGGGGGGGGGCGGAATCGCCGAGTCGGGTCTGGAAAATGCTGGAAATGTCGCAGCACTGCCGCCGTTGCTCCTTCCGCCGCACGCGGACAAAGAGTCCCTCTTCCTCTCCCCGAGCCCAGGCCGGTGACCACCCCCAGTCGAAGTCACGCCCCGCGGCGAAAGGCTGGCTGGCCCTTCCCCGAGCTTTCCGCACGATCCCTTACCCTCACGGGGTGTAGGAATGTTTAGGGTAGTTTATAGGAAGGTCGCCTTCCCATCCCCCTTTTTTAAGTGTCCCACGAGACTGGGACTCATACGTGGAGGCGCCTGACCCACAGGTTTTTAGAGCGGTCAGAGGGCCTGGCTCCTGTGTCCACTGCTTATGTAACCTGAGCATCCCCAATTTCTCCGCCGGGTGGGGTCCTGCCTGGAAGAGCGGAGATGGAGCCACAGAAACGAGTGTCTCCGATCCGGGTGTCCCGAGCGAGGCCGGCCCTCGCCTCTTTGGGCCATGACGTCACGGCGGGCGGGCTGCGGCAGGTGCGGGGCGGGCGGGCGGACGTTCTCCTTTAAGGCGGAGGGATCCGTGGGCGGGGAGCTGGGTGTGCTTCGCCCTATATAGGGCGGTTGGGGGCGCACAGCCTCTCTCTTGAGTCATCCCGGCGAGCACGCAGCTTGCGGTTTGGGAGCCGAAGACAGTCTCTCCTGTGCTTGGGTGTCTTTCCTACCAAGGTAAAGCCGCAGCCCGCTCCCGAAGGCTTTCCCGTCTTGAGAGCCCGTTAGGGTTGCTTTCGTTTATTCTCCCCAAAGCCCAGGTTTCGTTGTCTTGGAGGTGGGATGGACGTGGGCTCCCCATTGCAGCTCGCTTTTTTCCTTCTGTTCCCCCCCGCACACACACACACACCCCCCAATTCGGCGACTAGCCCCGGCCGCGGTGGGCCAAAGGGGGCCGGGGCTGGTGGGCAGCTGCACGTGGTGGCCGCGCCGGCCAGGGGCGCTGCCATCTTTCCCCTCCATTTCCGGACGCGGCCGCGGGCTCCGGAGGGTCGGCGGGATGGCGGTGGGTGTGCGCACCCGGGGTGACTCAGCAGGGCCCGCTTATGTCCTGATGGAGCCACTGCTCCCGTCGGGCGCGTTTCCCAAAAAAGTGCGTGAGTGTCGGCGGCTAGGAACGCTCTAGGCCTCCATTGGCCTAGCGTCCTTCCAGATCTTTCCTACAGTCCGGATGGAGGAGGAGGGGAGGGGCGGGCCCTGGAATATTCATGGGCTCCGCTCCCCGAGAGCTGAGATTGTTCTGGAAGCTTCAGGAGCCCAACGCCCCGCCCAGGTGCCCGGATGCTCGGGCGCGTAGGGAGGCTGCGCAGTGGCGCCCCCTCCTCGTGTGTTCCCAGGCGACGGTTGTCCATCAGCGAGGGAGAGGGTCGGCCTGGCGGATCCAGGCCACCATCTTGGCTGTATTTGCTTTGGCCCGACATTTCAGTCTCGTGTGTGGAAAGGTTACGATTGAGTAGTTGTTTTTTTTCTTTTCTTTCTTTCTTTATTGGTTCTTTGTTTTAATAGCCCCCCGGGATCTCAGGTTACCCTCCCCTACCCGGGGAGGTAACGCATACCTAACGGGGGAGCAGTTTCAGATCCTTGCCGTTTAATGTAAAACTAGTGACCTTGGGGTTTTTTCCCCCTCCCAATCTGGTACCAGAAAAGCTGTTAGAACTGTAGTCAGTGATTTCCACCATTTAAATATGCACCTGGATTCCCTGGGATTCTTATTCGAGACACGTGAGTTGGGGCCAGTATTCTGCATGGCTAACAAGCTGCCAGGTGATGTTGAAGCTTTTGGTCCGTGGACCACTCAGTAGTTTGGCCTCCAGAAACCTGACCTTGTGTTCTGTTTAGGACCAGGTCAGCTTTCTCCCATCAGTTGGTTCCCGACTAACCTTGCAGTCTGAAATCTTTGAGGAAAAGGCCCCTAAAGTGCTCGTAAATTGATAGTACCCAGCTCAAAGCAGTTTGAAGTAACTTGTTCCATGCTTCCATTGTGATTGGGGTGAACTTGAGTCTTCAATTCGGGCAGTCATGCTCCTTTGTAATTCTTGATTTAGATGCCGGAGGAAGTGGTGCACCATGGAGAGGAGGAGGTGGAGACTTTTGCCTTTCAGGCAGAAATTGCTCAACTAATGTCTCTCATCATCAATACTTTCTACTCCAACAAGGAAATTTTCCTTCGCGAATTGATCAGTAATGCTTCTGATGTGAGTGCTTGAGGCGTCTTCGGTGGGGGTGGTATTTTGTGGGGTCTGCTATTGAAGGGAATAAACCTGGCATTATAAAAACTTCTGTCTTTGCTCCATGGATAGATGGGATATTGTACCCACCTGTATATCTTTTTACTTAATCTTCGCCCAGGACATGCTTATTGATATTAGAGAAAGCGGGGGCGAGAGGAAAAACATCTATGTGAGAGAGAACATAGAGTCACAATCTCTCGTGTATGGAGCAACACTCCAACTGAGCCACACTGGCCAGGGCTGCATTCGGTTTTTAAACCTCAAGTTAAGGGTTATCAGAATTAGGGCTATGTGGGAGTAAAAAACAGGAAAAATGTGTTGGTTTTTTTCTTAGGTGAAGAGATGGAGTTGTATAAATTGTAATTTGTGTTTGCAGGCCTTGGACAAGATACGCTATGAGAGCCTGACTGACCCTTCCAAGTTGGACAGTGGTAAAGAGCTGAAAATTGACATCATCCCCAACCCCCAGGAACGTACCCTCACTCTGGTGGACACAGGCATTGGCATGACCAAAGCTGATCTCATAAACAATCTGGGAACCATTGCCAAGTCTGGTACAAAAGCATTTATGGAGGCTCTTCAGGTATGTGGTATTTCAACTAGGCGCATGTCGTTTGTATTTTTATCCATGGCCTTTGATTTGCTATTTTTCAAAACCGACTTATTAAAAACATTTTGGCAGGCTGGTGCAGACATCTCCATGATTGGACAGTTTGGTGTTGGCTTTTATTCTGCCTACCTGGTGGCAGAGAAAGTGGTTGTGATCACAAAGCACAATGATGATGAGCAGTATGCCTGGGAGTCTTCCGCCGGGGGCTCCTTCACTGTGCGGGCTGACCATGGTAGGTTGGCTTTCCTATAAAGGTTACTGGGTTAGCATTTCTGGGGAAAGCGTTACTAGAGTATCCTATCTGTAAAGCAGTTACCTTTCACTACCCTTCTGCGTTTAGTTTCGTTTCCTCTGTACTCCATTGTGATTGCCTTTTTCTAGGTGAGCCCATTGGCCGGGGCACCAAAGTGATCCTCCACCTTAAAGAAGATCAGACAGAGTACTTGGAGGAGAGGCGGGTCAAAGAAGTGGTGAAGAAGCACTCTCAGTTCATCGGTTATCCCATCACTCTTTATGTGAGTATGGGCTGAAAACCCTCACATGCAAGGTGCATATTTTCCCCCCCCTTTTCCCTGGTGTTCTGTCCCCTAACCTATTGTCTTTGGTACTTTCAGTTGGAGAAGGAACGAGAGAAAGAAATCAGTGATGATGAAGCAGAGGAAGAGAAAGGGGAGAAGGAAGAGGAAGATAAAGATGATGAGGAGAAACCCAAGATTGAAGACGTGGGCTCAGATGAGGAGGATGATAGTGCTAAGGATAAGAAAAAGAAAACGAAGAAGATTAAGGAGAAGTACATTGATCATGAAGAACTGAACAAGACCAAGCCCATCTGGACCAGAAACCCTGATGACATCACCCAGGAGGAATATGGAGAGTTCTATAAGAGCCTTACCAATGACTGGGAAGACCACTTGGCAGTCAAGGTGAGGAAACCCTGTATGCTGGCTCAATAGGCGGAGCAGGTAGAAGGGTGTGGCTGATATTAGACAAATGAAACTTGCCCAACTTGTTGGTAGCTGTGAACTGAATGTCAAGGCCCAACATGAGTTTACTTGTGACACTACTAGGGTGGAGAAATTGCATCCTTTTCAGTGACCTCTCTTTGTATCCATGGTAACCTTACACATCTTGGGTTTGGCCCTGACTATTCTCTAGATTCATTTAGGATATTAGGGCTTAATTTTCTTAACAGCTGCCCTGTCAGTATGCTCTAGTGCCTAGGAAAGATGGTGTTGGGTCTAAAGTTTATGCTTAACTTTGAAATGTACTGTTGCTTGTCTCAAATTTCAGCACTTCTCTGTAGAGGGTCAGTTGGAATTCAGGGCATTGCTGTTCATCCCCCGTCGTGCTCCCTTTGACCTCTTTGAGAACAAGAAGAAGAAGAACAACATCAAACTCTATGTCCGCCGTGTGTTCATAATGGACAGCTGTGATGAGTTGATACCAGAGTATCTCAGTGAGTATCCTCTTGCTCTAATGTGTTAGTTGGGTAAGTCCTGTAAGGCCTTCAGCATTTTCAGAGGGACTAAATATATCTTCAAATATGTTTTTGTTGATTTCAGAGAGGAAGGAAGAGGGGGGAGAGAGAGAAAACATCAATGATGTGAATCATTGATAAACTGTCTTCCTGCACACCCCCCACTGGGGATCAAGCCCATAACCCAGGCATGTGCCCTTGACTGGAATGGAACCTGGGACCCTTCATTCAGTCCAAAGGCCCACACTACTATCCACTGGCTAGGCCTTACCTTAGATAATTAAGGATTCTCTGAAACAGCAAGTGAAGATTTAGTGAAGGGAAAATGTGATCTGCTTTTTAAAAAAAATTATTGAGCTTTCTTTACTTTGTGATTGTAGACTTTATCCGAGGTGTGGTGGACTCTGAGGATCTGCCCCTGAACATTTCCCGAGAAATGCTCCAGCAGAGTAAAATCTTGAAGGTCATTCGTAAAAATATTGTTAAGAAGTGCCTTGAGCTCTTCTCTGAGCTGGCAGAAGACAAGGAGAACTATAAGAAATTCTACGAGGCGTTCTCTAAAAACCTAAAGGTAAAGAGGCAGCAAATGCTTATATTCTTTATAATTACTATATGGTGTATTTTTCATTCACATAGAGAGTAAGGTTATCTTCAAGTAAGATTGTTTTTCTTTCCACCCTTAAAGCTTGGAATCCACGAGGACTCAACTAATCGGCGACGCCTTTCTGAGCTTTTGCGCTATCACACCTCCCAGTCTGGAGATGAAATGACTTCTCTCTCAGAATATGTCTCCCGCATGAAGGAGACCCAGAAATCCATCTATTATATCACTGGTGCGTTGGAGCCTAGGTCTAATGAGGGCCTCCTGAGTAGAGGTGTAGGGATGGGGGGGAGAGGGGGCATTTAGGGGAGGAACCTGGTATGAAGTGTTTTGATCTTTGACTCACATTAAGTAATAACCCTACAGGTGAGAGCAAAGAACAAGTTGCTAACTCTGCTTTTGTGGAGCGAGTGCGGAAGCGGGGCTTCGAGGTGGTGTACATGACAGAGCCTATCGATGAGTACTGTGTGCAGCAGCTCAAGGAGTTTGATGGGAAAAGCTTGGTCTCAGTTACCAAGGAGGGCCTGGAGCTACCTGAGGATGAAGAGGAGAAAAAGAAGATGGAAGAGAGCAAGGCCAAGTTTGAGAACCTCTGCAAACTTATGAAAGAAATCTTGGATAAGAAGGTTGAGAAGGTAAGCAATTCTGGGACTGATGTATTTTGTAACAAATGCCTTCAAGGCTGTTATTCCCTCAGAATCTTGTGTTGCTACACAATGAGTGATTTTAAGCAACCTAATTTAGGTCATCTAACCTCTTGCTCTCTTAAGCAAGCAGGTTTAAGGTTGCTGTTTCCTTAAAATTTGGCAAAGATTGAGCATTTTTTTTCTAATAAAACTTTTTACCTTAAGATTTAATATAAACTCAAGGCTTTTGTGACTGCCTGTAGGTGACAATCTCCAATAGGCTTGTGTCTTCACCCTGCTGCATTGTGACAAGCACCTACGGCTGGACAGCTAACATGGAGCGCATCATGAAAGCCCAGGCACTTAGGGATAACTCTACAATGGGCTACATGATGGCCAAAAAGCACCTGGAGATCAACCCTGACCACCCCATCGTGGAGACTCTCCGCCAGAAAGCAGAGGCAGACAAGAATGACAAAGCTGTCAAGGACCTTGTGGTGTTGCTGTTTGAAACTGCACTGCTCTCTTCTGGCTTCTCACTTGAGGATCCCCAGACCCACTCCAACCGCATCTACCGCATGATCAAGCTAGGCCTAGGTGAGTACCCCTGTTAGGGAACTGCTCTTATACGGACAGGTTTGACTTGGGTGCTACTTGGGTCAAATCTCTTGTGATGTTCTTTCCCACTTCAGGCATTGATGAAGATGAAGTGACGGCTGAAGAACCCAGTGCTGCTGTTCCTGATGAGATCCCCCCTCTTGAGGGCGATGAGGATGCCTCTCGCATGGAAGAAGTAGACTAGGAATTTCTATCTGCAGATCTTGCGTCCTCTGTGTAGTCTTCATGGCTCCCCCAGCAGCCCTGCGTGGCCGTAGCCCACCTGATTTCCTCTGACGTTTAGTGGCTTTCTCCTCCTGTCTTTCCCTAAGACAGGTTACAATGGCCTCAAGCCCTTTCCTCATATTTGACAGTTTTGGATGTGTTATGTATTGTTTTTTTATTTTGTTCTGAAATTAAAGTATGCAAAATAAAGAAAATGCCGTTTTATACAGTTTTGCTCCTTTTGAGTTCCCTTAGCTGCTCTACCCCTCCCTTGCCATCAGAAGTATGGGTTATATGATAAATAGTAAATGTCATTGAGGACCATCTTGAAGTCACATAACACTGAAGAGAACTACCATATTAATACCATCCACCAAAATACAGGACCAAGTCCATTGCAGCAGTTTAATTTAATAAAAATAAAATTATGAGCAGAAAGTTACATTTTCTAAGTACCAAAACCTGCAACCAGCTCTGAGCAGAGCCATGGGATCCAGGAGCGGAGGGTGGTGGTGCTGGTGCAGGCAGGGCTCTCCTCTCCCCAGCACAGCACCACCTTCCACTTACCCTAGGACAGCAGCACTCTGCTTATAATCATCAGTTAAATGCAGGTGTCTGGGAGGGAGCCTATAAAGGATATTCAGAGGGGACAAGCACTGGTGAGGTTGCTGGCAGAGCTAACTGGGCAAGACTAGGGGATTTCTGGAAGATCCCTTCACCTTCCGCCCCTCCAAACAACTGCCTCCCCTGGGGCTCGAGTCCTAGAGGGCTGGTGACTTAAGGCAAAGGGGAAGGTGACCACCTAGCCTCCCTGCCCCTAACACAGAGCTGGTCTGTGACACAGGAAAGCCTGCATTTTGCCCTGAGCCAGCCACCTGTGAGAAGCTACACAATAGGAGAGGAAATTGGTATGCCGAGAGGATCTTCATTTGGACAGTTGGGTCCCTCAAACCTGCACAGGGGACTCGATGGGCACAGCCTTCTTTCCCCGTTGCTTTAAGCGGCCCCGGGCATAGACTCTGAGCAGGAGGGCAGCAAAGACCACAGCCACCCCCAGCCCCCCCACCACGGTGATGGTGTGGCCATAGAGGAGGCAGGAGAGCAGAATGGCTAAGGCCTGGCGGAGGGTCATAATGATGGTGAAGACGGCGGCCCCGAACTGTCCGATGGTGTAGAAGATGAACAGCTGGCCACAGGCGGAGCACACCGAGAGCAGCAGGGCGTGGGCAGCGAACTCACTGTGCCTCCCCATGAAGCGGGTCCCCTCCAGGAGGGCCCCCTGCTCTAGCAGGGAGCCCACTGTGAAGAGGCAGGAGAAGAAGTTCACCCCAAGCATCATCTGCACCGATGACATCTTATAGGCAAACAGGGCATCCTGCCAGTTTGAGGTGAAGCTGTCAAAGGCAATGTAGCCGCCCAGTAGGATCACGCCGGAGAGTGTGGTAGCCTGTGAACTCCGGGGCTCTGGTCCGCTGGACAGCAGAAACATGCTGACCCCAACGGAGATGAGGCCTGCTGTCAGGTACTCCCAATGTTCGTAGCTGCGCCGAGACACCAACTTCCCCATGAGCATGACAGGGATCACCTTAGAGGCCTTGGCCAGCACCTGCGTGGGGAAGCTGACAAACTTGAGAGCCTCATACTGACACCAGCTGCTAAGCACATTGGACAGGCTGGCAAAGGAGTACTGGTACATGGGTGCCCCATGGCGGGGCTGTTTGAAGAAGAGGCAGTAGAGGCCGGCCACAACAAATGCCAGCACTCGGTTCATCAGCACCAGAAACTGAGAGTCTGTGAAGCGCTCACCTGCCCACGTGGCGGTGGCCCCATAGCTGCGGGTCATTACTCTTTCCTGCAGCACTCCCCAAGTCAGGTAAGACACCTGGATGGGGGAGGAGGGAGATAAAACAGATAAAATAAGGAAAAGGTTGGCAGAGAAGAATTTCATCAACCTCCTTCTTCTTCAGAAGGCTAGTTTAAAGGACAGCATACATAATTTGGTTCCTCTGTGAAGTTTCCCTTTCCCTCTCAAGCCTGGATTTAGCTTGTAGGGCAGTGGTCGGCAAACTGCGGCTCGAGAGCCACACGCGGCCCTTTGGCCCCTTGAGTGTGGCTCTTCCACAAAATACCATGGCCTGGGCAAGTCTATTTTGAAGAAGTGGCGTTAGAAGTTTAAAAAATTTGGCTCTCAAAAGAAATTTCAATTGTACTGTTGATATTTGGCCCTGTTGACTAAATGACTTTGCTGACCACTGTTGTAGTGAATCACGTGTGTGTGAAACACAACAAATGCTTTAGAACTGCCCAAACCCTGTCTGTCCCCACAGCAGGGTGTGTTAGAGCTGACTCCATCCCAAATATTTTCTATTTCCAACCAATTCAGGCAGGCAAGAATTGGACATCTATCAGTTTAACATGTCACATGAGGTGGTACTAGCAGTGTCCACTCAAAAATGCCATGAGGTCAGTGTCTTGGCACCCCTTCTCAGATGTGGTGTGGGCGAAGGCTGAATGGCTTCCCCCCAAACTTTTATCAGTGGGTTTACAGTACAGTATGTGAAACACATCACTGCAGAGGAAATTGTAATAATAGGATAGTTAGGACAGAAGTCGGGGGGGGGGGCATTTTCTCCAATCATTTCTAAGAAGATGGTGGTACAGGGTGCCCCGAGGAGGCGGACACACAACCAACTACATCCCTGTTGAGACTGGAAGGGTGAGAACTTTGACTCCAGAGACCCTGCCCACCGTGGCCCAAAGCAGGAAGAGAAGCAGAGCCTGCCGCCTGCCTGCCTACCTGGAGTCCCACCGCACAGAAGAGCAGCTTCAGGGCCTGCCACGTAGGAGTGGTCTCGGCGGGCTCTGTCCGGGGAGCCAGGGGAACCTCATCGCAGGCCTTGGGCTCATTGCCAAACACACACACTTTGACCAGAGGGAAGCAGAGCCCCCTGCCTGAAGAAGGCGCACACAGTCAAAACCCCGGTCTTCTCCAAGGCAGCCAGTCTGCCCTGCCGTTGTCTTCCTCCCCTTCCCCCCTCCCCTTCGCTCCTCTTCCCTCTCCTCCGTCCCCTTCCTCCCTCTCTTTCTAAGCCACATCCCTGCTTAGACAGCTGGCCAACACTTTGTGGAAAGAGCACACTTCCCCACCCTTTGCCCACACACCTGTCTCCAGGTAATTCTTCCGCCTGAAGTACCGCACCAGCAGGTAGCCAGGGAGCATGAAGCTGGCATAACCAACAGCATTCAACAAAAAGCGGAAGAACCATTGCTGGGTCCATGACTCCGGAGGGGCTTCGGGGGTCTCCCCACCTGCCCCCAGGGCGGGGATGGCAACCAGCACCACCACTGCCCACCACCTGCGGGGGCGGAGGACATCAGGGTTAGGGAGCCGTTAGTTCATCACCCACCGGCGATGAGGGGACCACACTGGAGAAGGGCCCGGAGTCATCTCCCCGCCCCCTCCGCTGCAGCCCAGCCGGACAAAGAGCCTCTCTCTCCTTGGGGGGCCGGCGCCGTCCAGGCAGGGCGCCCTCCCTCCCTCCCCGGGCCGGCGCCGCCCCTCCGGGCACACAGGTTCCCTCTGTTTCCCTCCAGCGGTCGCCAGCTGCTCCGGCCGGCGGCGGCGGCGCCCCCTCCATACACCCCGCCTTCCGGGTTTCCGGAGCGCCGGGGGTCCCCCCAACTCCCCCGCCTGACGCTCCCTAACTCCCCCAAAGAGCACAAGCCCCCGCCACGCCCCCGCCGGCCTAGCCGGCTCCGCAGACCGTTCGGCGAGCCCACCGCCCCGGCAGCTGGAAACCACCCGGCCCACCCGGCGGAGCAGCGGTCACGTGGCCCGGCCCCGTCACGTGGCCTTGCCGCCCCCGGCCCCCCACCTGGCAACCATGGTCCGCGCCGCGTGGGGCGGAGGGGGGCCGGGGAATGCGAAGCCCCGGGCCGCGCGCGCCCTCCGCTCCCGCCGTCGCCTCCCGGAGCTGCCAGCGAGCCAGCGGCCAGCGGAAGTGCCGCGATCTTCCCGCCTCCCTCCGTCGCGGCCGCCCCCCTGCCCCCCGCCCGGACCACGCAGCGCCCGTGCTGCCGCGGGCCACAGCGCCCCCGCGCGGCCCGGAGGGAGACGGGCTCGACGCCTGGGTATGTGCCGCCCTGCGCGGGGGAGGTGGGGAGTCGCAGGCCCGGGCCTCCCCCTGCTTCGTCATCGCCCCTAGGCCTCACCACCAGCCCCGAGGCAATGCCGTCTTAGGGGCACTTCCCCTTCTGTTACGGTTTTCCGACCGGAAGATGTCTCCGTGTTTGGAGGGGCCAGCAGTCTGTCCTTTAAGGCTCTGCATGACCTGGCCCCAGCCCGCCTCGCCCACTCACCCTTCCCGGGCAGAGCCACGCTGGCCAGCTCTCAGTTCCTCTCCTTCCCTCTCCCCCCATCGCTTTACTGTGTTGAGAGGACGCTCAGGGGCCTCCCCTGACCGCCCAAAGTATGGCCCTCTTCCTACTCCGTTGTTCTCCTTCCCATCAACTTGTGATGACATGTTACATGGAAATACACTCTTAGGATTTTAATGACTGCCTCATTCACTAGACTGTATGCTCCAAGTGGCCAGAGACTGTGTTGATTTATTCCCATAGTCTTCACCCCAGCAGAGGCCTGACCTAGCAGGTCCCTCAAACACGTGTGGAATATGAGGAAGGAAAAAACACAACACATAAAAAGCCATAGCTCCCTTGTGTCTGCCCCCCAAGGTCAGCCCTTCTCCCCATCACCTCCAAGGCAGTGGCAAGGCCCCCTTATTCCTATCTCCTTACTTCTTTCTCTTGTCCTCCACCCTCTGCATTTCCACAGAAAGGGCCAGGATCTCTGCTGGACCGAGGCCAGAGGACTGTCTGCCCTCCCCCCGCTACCCAGCAAGGTCCTCTCCTGCTCAAGTGATCACCTCCTCTCTGCCTGCCTCCACTGCCAGGTCACAGGGCAGGCCCGTGTAAAAATCCCCAGCGCACACAGACATGCATTCGCACAAAACAACTAGGAGGGGGGGGAGGGACTTTTTAAAAGTCTGTGCCGTTTTAGTGTCATGTTATTGAAACTTCCCCTTCCCCAAGGCTCAGTCCGGGGGCCTTCTGTGTCAAGTCTTCAAACAACAGTTCTCAATAGCAGTGAGATGGGAGCGCTGAGGGCTCTGCTCGCTCACATTTCAGTTTCTCTCCTCACTCGGGAGAGTCCTTGTTTCCCTGTGGGCTGACAGTTTTAGGGTGACCCGACGTGGGTGGTACGAGAGCTCCGGCCATCTTCCAGAGAGGCTTCACCCAGGACACCCGGGGCTTTGGGGTGGGAGGGGTCTTCCCAGAACCTCCGTCCACCTGGGAAGCTCTTCTTTCCCGCCGGGCTGGCCCTCACTTGTGACCCCTCCTCTCGGCGCAGGACGGTGCTGGCCCAGCGGTCCCAGGACTCCGGAAGGGCACCTGCCTGGGCCCAAACTGCAGCGACCGTGGCTCCAGCTTCCAGAAGGGGAGATGGGAAGCCTCCAGGGCCCCAGACCCTGCCCTGGCTTCAGTCGGCACACATCAGTGGCTTTCCAGAGATCTTTAGGTCATCGAAGGGCAAAAGAGCAAAGGGCTGAGAAAGGGAATGGAGAGAGCCAAGATCAGGGTCCAGCGGGGAAAAGGCAGTGGTGGGGAAAGGGAGCCAGGGAGACCTAGTAGGCCGTTTTCTCCCTGTCAACTGACTCTTGGACAGGAGGGAACAGAACTTCCTACTAATCTCCCAAATGGCAATCCCTCTGGGCTAGCAGGAGTCCCCAAGGCCTTAGGCTAGGAGTGTGGAACTCAATCAAAGAAGGGGCCAAAATCTAAAATCCAGCCTAAATCGCGGGCCGAATGGTTTACTGAACAGTCATAAACTGTCATGGTGATGGAAACGCAGCGGAGTGCAGTGATGACAGCGCGGTGCGGGCCACATTGCAAGGCCAGGCGGGACGGATTTGGCCCTCGGGCCTTGTGTTTGACACATGTGCCTTAGGCAATCCTCCCCCTCTAAGAACATTCCTGACTATCACAGATAAGAAGGACCCGGGAGGTGATCGGCCTGTGGGTCTAGTTTCTGGGGGGTTGGGGTGGGGGAAGGGTACTCACAAAATATTTTGAATATTTTTTTTACATTAAAAACGGAGACTATACAGAAAACCTAGGTTTCACCTCTCTTAAAACGTTCCCAAGACAGGGAAATACTGGACATCTTCCTCCTCTGCACCTAATGGCTGAAGCTGAATGGAGTGACTCTTGGACAGAGGCTCTCTGGCCTCCCACAGGCCCCGCCACCCACTGAGAGAGGGGCAGAAGCTTGCCCAAGATCCCACAGTTGGTGAGTGGCGGAATGGTGGATTGCCCCCCAGGATCCTAACTCCTTGGCTATTTCAGCCATTGCAGCTCCTGTCTCTGCCAAGGGTGTGGGAAGGTCTGGAGGGCAAAGCTGAGTATATGCCTCTTACATCCTCAGCCAGGTCCTGGGGCATCACATCCTCGGCCAGGTCCTGGGGCGTCTCGTCCTCCACGTTCCTCAGCAGAGAGTCGGCACCTGCTTCTCGCAGCGTGGATGAGATGCTCTTGAGACCCCGGCCTGCAGCAAGGTGCAAGGGTGTGCACCCATTGAGCATACGGGCGTCTACCCGGGCCCCGGCCTGGAGCAGGAACTGTACCAGACTCCGCTCTTGGGTCTCCACAGCCAGGTGCAGCGCCGTCTTCCCACTCGTGCCCTCCTGGAGGGAAAGAAGGATGTCTTCCAAGGCCCTCAAGAGGAAGCACGCTGGGTCCGGGCCCCGGATAAGGTGTGTGCCACCGCTTCTGACACTGGGAGTGGACCTGAGGGCTAGACCACGTGACAGGGCAGACACTGGGCCAGGCAGCGCCCTGATTGGCCACCTCACCTGCACATCAATGTCAGCTCCGTTTTCAAGAAGCAGTTCCATGAGTGGCTGGTTCTTCTGCAGAGTGGCGATGTGGAGACAGGCCAAGCCTAGGACGGAGCGAATGTGGAGGCTGCTAATCTGCATCCACCAACTCTCTCTCTCCCACTCTTCAGGGACCTCCCTACCCTTCGGCCCCAAGGGACCCACTGCCCACTCAATACCTCTGATCACAGGGCTGTTAAAACCCAAACCCAAAAAACCCCCTCAAAAGTCTGAGGGGAAAGGAACGTAAAGTTTCCATCTTTTCAGAGTCATGTTATTGAAACTTTCATGCTTCAAGGGTCAGGTTGCTGAGTGACACCCCCATACAGGCACCCGCCCCTGACATCCCCCTCCCCCATTCTCTAGCTCGATAACTCTGCCCGCCTTGAAACCCTGGCCACAGCCACCTTCTTCAGAGGTCTCTAGGATCCTCAAGTCCCAGCCCCTCCCAGGGCCACTTCCTCCCATGTGTTTCCCTGCCTTTTTGCCGTCTCCTTTCTGGCTTGGGTTCTCTGCTTAAAGAACTCGATTCAGACCCCCAAGTCTGCTCAAAGGTCCCTGCTCCAGGAGGCCTTCCCTGACCACCACTCAGTCACACAGTCATTCCAGTCCCCCTCACTCTGTGCTACTTTCCCGAGGCACTCACTGCCTTTTAACCTACTAGAGAATCCGCTTCTTATATGTCTTGTCTATCGCAATCGCTCTGTTTTGTTCAGAGATGCAGTCCCAGCTCCTAGAATAGTGTCTGGCACACAGAGGCCCTCAGTACATCTTGTTGAATTAACGATCTCTGTTAAACTGTATCTCAAGGGCAAGATTTAGCGCTCTGTTTAGCACACAACAGGTTCTAAGTAAATTCCTAAATCAAATTCATTCATTCAGCAAAGAGGTACTGAGTATCTATGTACTTAGAACTAGGGGTGCATCAATGGATAAGCTATGGTATGACAACCCCCCTGCCCCCACTCCTTCCCTGAGAGGGGGGTCCTGGTCTCTTGTCCCCTGTGGCAGCCTGTACCTTGCCAGTTTTGCAGCTGGAGGTCCAGGGAGTGAGGCGGTCCTCGGCCTGGCTCCGGCTGTCCTTCCAGCAGGCAGCGGGCACAGGTCAGGTGCTGGCGCTGGCAGGCCACGTGCAGGGCTGTGTCACCATGTCGGTCTTGTAGCGTGCGGCTGGCCCCTTTCAGCACGAGGGCCTGGACTGACCCCGGCTGGTCCAGATGCACAGCCAGGTGGAGCGCCGTCTGCGGGCACAGAGGGTCACAGGGCCACTGCAGCGTGCTCCCCCCTCTGGGGACACGCTCACGTGGGCACAGGACTGACAACGGCCGGCACGTTCCTTGAGGCGGCTTATAGAGGCGATGGCCCTGCTCTTCCATGGCCACATTACCAAGCCCTTCCCTCTGTTGCCCCCCACCAAGCTCTTGGGACCCTAATCCTGGAGGCAGGGTGAGGGAAGTGGATCCCGCAGCAGCTGGTATGTGCCTCCATCACAACTCTTGTCACCGTGCTGTGTAATTGTGTCGACATGAGTCCCTAGTCCAGGCTCAAGCACCCTGTGGGCAGAGGCTGTGTCTTACTCATGTCTGTATCCTCAGCTTCTAGCTCAGGGTCTTGCATGTGGTTTCCTGAGGAAGCAGCCTAAGGTCACTGTGGCTGCTCGGGATGGCTGCCAGGGCAGGCATGGGTATCTGGACACAGCCTGCCCTCTCCACCCACCTGGTAAAGGTTGTTCTGAATGTCCAGGACCTCCTGGGGCAGCAAAGCCAGGCAACAGAGCAGCACGGCAGGGGCCTCGTGAATCACCGCCAGGTGGACCAGCCTGGAGGGCAGGGCAGGGCAGGGGTTAGTGTCAGGACCCAGGTCAGAAAGAGTGGGCTGGGGTCCTGGGGTTAGGAGGAACACATCTCTAAGAAGCCACCCGCAGGATAGGTGCAGGAAGTAAGCATTTGGGCCAGGAAGTGAGGGTTGGTGTGGGAAACCAGATTCCCGGGGGTGGAGGCTCCAAGTTCCCATCTCTGGCCTTCCAGAAGGGCCTTGGCTCAGTGGGCGTGCGGGCAGGGTGCCGGCGGGCCAAGGAGCTTCCTGTCCCACCCCCTCCTCCCCGCTGCCCCAGGGCCCCCCGGACCAGCTGCAGCTCCAAAGCCAAACTGAAAGCTGCTGGGGTCGTGCAGAGGTGGTTTCCAGGGCTGAGCTCCCCACAATCCCCCCAGCCCAACAGGGAGTTCAGAGACGGCAGGTGGGGGGCACCTCCCCGCACCCAAACTCAATGTTGCACATGCCAAGGGAGAGAGAACAGAAGCTCTTGAATGAGCAGCAAGGAGTGCCACATCCTGTCCTGTGCCCCCAGCAGGGGAGTGAGTCTCAGACCCCCTCCGAGGGTCCCTCTTCAGACAGCCAGACTGGCCGGGTCTGGCCAGAGCCCTCACTCTGTGTGCACCTCCAAGGCGAGGTCCGTGCCGTGTACAAAGTATGTGTTTGTCAGGGGACAAAGAGCCCTAACCTAGGGGTGGGAGGACAGCTGGGAGGGGAAGTTCCAGTCCTGGGGTTTCCCCACATCAGGTGGGGAAAATGAAAGCCAGAGCTGGAGGGTCTCAGCCCGGACAGCTGCCTTGGGACGCGAGTGACTGGGGGTAACGTGGCTGCCAGGCCTGTCTGGGCCGGGGAGGGGGCCGCTCGGCAGTGGCTGCGAAGGGCTGGCTGCGGGCAGCAGCAGGAGAGAGTGACGAGGGAGGGAGGAACCGCTCTGGAAATCCCCTCGGCCAGGACCAGCTCTCTGGGTCACATTCCTGCAGCCACCTCCCTCTCTCCCTCCGTCTCCCCTCCTCCCACTTCCTCTTCCCACTTCCATCTGTCCCACACCCCAGACACTTCCGAGGGAAGGGACTCCTTTGGGGGAGTCCTGCCACCTCCCCACCGCCCATTCTAGACACACCTGTCTCCAACCAGAGGAGGCAAAGGCTGGGCCGGGAGGCTAACAGAGGAGGGCAGCAACAGAAGTCCCCACGCCCTGGGTCAAAGGTCAGCCACGGGTATTCCACTCGGAGCCCCCACTCCCTGGGTCAAAGGTCAGCCATAGGTATTCCACTTGGAGCCTCTACTTCCCGGGTCAAAGGTCAGCATAGGTATTTCACAGGAAGGCCCCCACATCTCGGCTCTGGGCCTGAGGGCTGCTGATTTGGGCACAGAATACACAAAGTACAAAAGGCCTGGGGCCACACTGGGTCTCTGTCAAAGGTCACCTAGGATTATGACCCTTGCATTTCCAAAAAGCAGATAAGAACAGACACTTCCTGCTCCTTCTACATCCTTTCTTCCCTGTTCAACATCCCTGACCTGGGACCCCAGCTCCTGCCCCTCTGTTTGTAACCCCCAAATGCCCGCCACCCCCTCTCCTAGCAGTGTTTTTTCTTCCCGAGGGGCAAACCCTCAGCCGGCCTGACCTTGTGCACTACTGCCTCCTCCTCCCGCTGCTTCCTACCAGTCCCACCAAGACCCCCCTGGGCCTGGGGAGAAATGGCAGGCAAGGGGATCAGGCAAGATAGTGAGGACTGGGGGCACTTGGGAGACAGAAGGTGCCGGTAAAGGCTGACTCCAACCCTCACTTCCCCTTTCTCAGCAGAGAGGAAGTAGGCTGCAGCAGCCAGCCAGCCGCCTGTCAGTCTGCTGGGGCAGGAGTGTCCCAACCTGGCTCCCCCCTGCTCCTCAGGGCCAGCCTTAGCTCTGTACCCTGGCCATACTCCCACCCCCGGCTTCCTGGCCTCCATGGGTCACCTGTCCCTGGCATCTCTGGTTCCTTGAGACAGAGCATTTTGAGGTCAGGGCCTGGGAATTCCAGATATTGTGCAAGCAAGGATGCCCTCTCCCCCAGCAAGAAACACACACACACACACACACACACACACACACAAAACAAAACCTGGACTGGTCAGGGGAATTTTCTCTTCCTAGCGGTGGCTTATTGGTAGGTTTCCAGAATCCTAGGTGCCTGGTAAGGGCCCTGCCAGCTCTGCCCGCCTCCAAAAGGGAGGGCAGAGAGATGATCCCCGGTCCTCTGGTCTGGGCCTGGCTGGAGCTCACAAGTGCGCTGAGAGTGAAGTTTGGAGTTGGGAAGAGAGTGGAGAATGCTCCTTCCAGGTCAAGTGCCTGGAGGGGGCATTACAGAGGGGGGTGCTCCCGGGGAGGCCCCCGAGTTAGCATGGGGAAGGAGTGCAGTCCCAGCCTCGCCCCTAGACTCACGTGTCTCCGTCCTCCGAGATGTACGTGAGCGCTTCCAGCTGCTGCGGACTCAGCGCCCCGGCTGGGGGGAGCGGCGAGCCCGGGGGCGGGTGTTCGGTCTCAGGGACCCCCAAAAAGGTCAGAGGCTCGGTGAGCGACGAGGAGCCGTAGGTGGAGTCGGCCCTCTCGCCATCGGTGTCTTCCTTCTCGGGGGGCTCTTGGTCGGTGCCCGGAGGATGGGTCCAGGGCTGGGGGCCCGCGCCGCCCGGGGCCCGGGAGGCTGGGGCCGGGCCGGTCTCGGGCAGGGAGCGCAGGGAGCGCAGGGACTCGATGCCCGAGTCACACTGGCTCTCGTCCGACTCGTCCGTCCCCTTGCGCGCCGCCTCCGACATGCCCGCGGCGCCGGCCCGCGGGGGCCCGGTCCCGGCAGGCTCCGGCTGCGGGCCCCGCCGCGCCGCCTTTCCGGGTGGCAGGGCCGTCTTGCGGGGCGGGCTCCCGGCCCGGAGTGGCCTCCTTCCGGGGCTGCTGGGGTCCGAGGAGCCGGCGAGGAGGGTGGGAGAGGCTCGGAGCTCCGTGGGGTCCGCCGCAGAGGTTCCTCGGGGAAGCCGGGATGCCCGGTCTGACGCGCTCTCTCTGGACCCGCCCCTCAGGCCCCGCCCCCGACAGGCGCTTCCGGGCACAGGCCCCGCCCTCCGGAATCCCCCTGACCCCGCCCTCTGCGCTGGCTCCGAGTCCCGGGCTACCTGGTCCTGACTCACTGGTGTGTGAATTCACCCATTCATCATCCTCCCATCCATCCATCCAGCCAGCCAGCCATCCATCCATCCAGCCATCCATCCAGCCAGCCAGCCAGCCAGCCAGCCATCCAATCACCCCTTGGTCCATTCATTCATTCATTCATTCACTCCCTCCCCCCTCTTTTCCATTCTTTTAAAAAATATATATTTTTATTAATATTTTACAGAATTGAAGAGAGAGGGATAGAGAGTTAGAAACATCGATGAGAGAGAATCATGGATCAACTGCCTTTTGCACACCCCCTACTGGGGATGTACCCGCAACCAAGGTACATGCCCTTGACCTGAATCGAACCTGGAACCTTTCAGTCTGCAGGCCGACGCTCTATCCACTGAGCCAAACCGGTTTCAGCTCTTTTCCATTCTTGAACCCATGCATCCTTTCCTTCCTTCACTTCCTCCATTTATCCACTCATTGTTCCCATTCATTTATTCATTCGTGTGTTAAAGAAATATGTATTAATTGTACAAATTAGACATCTTGTGGGAGCAGGCATGTGGTTGGTGGGATGGGAGGCACTGCTTCCTGTCTCCTACCCATTTCCATTTCTCTTGCTTTCTCATTTACCAGTGCCCGGAAGTTTGGGTAGGGAAAGGGGATATCCATTGTCTTTATTTTATTTGTTTTTTAAAATATATTTTATTGATTTTCTTTACAGAGAGGAAGGGAGAGGGATAGAGAGTTAGAAATATCGATGAGAGAGAATCATCGATCAGCTACCTCTTGCACACCCTCACTGGGGATGTACCCGAAACCAAGGCACATGCCCTTGACCGGAATCGAACCTGGGACCTTTCAGTCCGCAGGCCGACGCTCTATCTACTGAGCCAAACCGGCTAGGGCTCCATTGTCTTTAAAGGTTAGTGATTCTCCCTTTGGGTCCTGGGTTGAGGGTCTCCTATGTCAACTTCTCAGATCACAGAGAATTGGGCATGAGGATGTGCTTTTCAAAACTGGGTTTTCTCAGGCAGACTGTTGTCTAAACGAAGGAGGTTGGTCATGCTCTTTTTGTTGTCTGAAAAAAGCAGAGTGCACTCACTGCTGTGGCTCAGTGGCTGAGCATCGACCTATGAACCAGGAGATCATGGTTCAGTTCCTGGTTGGGGCACATGCCTAGGTTGCAGGCTCATGCAGGAAGGAGGCAGCTGATCAGTGATTCTCTCTCATCATGGATGTTTCTATCTCTCTCCCTCTCCCTTCCTCTCTGAAATCAATAAAAATATATTTAAAAAAATTAAAAAGCAGAGTGGTCATTCTTTCCAGGGGTGAAACACTGGTCTTTGTGGTTGCAACACTTGGTTACCCCCATCTACCAGGGAAGATTACTTCCTCATGGCGGGGCCAGGATGGGGAGGCCCCAGACACATTGGGCCACACTCAGCTCCAGCTCCAGTGCCAACACATCTTTCCTCCTCCCCTCTCTCTTCTTCCCCTGGGCTCAGGGAGGCCTTAGGCAAACCGTACCCACATGTTGAGGTGCAAACTAGTGCCTCCTGACTTACCCCTACCCCAAGTGCCACCGACCATGGGCCAACAGTGCATTTGGAAGATTATCCCAAAGGAGTGTCTTTTCTCTCTCTGGCATTGGGGGAAGAACGCTGCGCTGAGTGTAGACAGCTACTAACTAGCTTCCCTACTGCCTTCTCCCATGCAACCTCATCTTATTCATCCATTTGACAAACATGTGGAGCTTGTCCTACATGTGTGACACTGTTCTCTCTGCTGGAAGCAAAACTGAGGACCACACAGTAACAGTAATTAATATCCACCAAGCCCCCATGGCAATTACAACACAGTGATTGTGAGAAGACAGGAGTGAGAAGAGGGTGGTGAGGGGGCACACAGTGAGGAGAGGGGCAGGGAAGTTTCCATTTGAACTGGAAATGGGGAGGAAAGAGGTTGGGGAGCAGAGAAGTACCTAGTCTCTGGGAGGAGGGGATTAGTAATAAGAGGAGATGGGTGGGGGTGGGTGGGAGAGCAGATGAGAGGAGATGACCTACTCCTCTCCGCCCCCCTGGAGGACCTGAGAGGGAGAATTTGCTGAGTATGAGGCTGTGAGAAGCCATGTCAGATGTTTTCAGCTTCTTCCCCTGACATTTCCCTCTCCCATCCTCAAAAGCTGGAGCAAAAGTATAGTCATAAACTCCAGACCCAGACCACTTGGGTTAAATATCTGGAACTATTCCCATTTTAAAGTCGGGAAGCTGGGGCCCAGTGGGGAGAGGTGACTTTCCTAAGATCAAATGAAGTGCAGAGCCAGGCTCTCCTGCCCCTAATCCAAAGCTTAAAATTGTTTTCAGTGAATGTTTTTGTTTTGTTTTTTACCTTTTCTAATTTTTCCCCTCTATAATGCCTGCAGGGCTTGGGGCATATGAGTCCTTTGCAAGGACAGGAGAACTCAGGAATGTTCAGTGACCACATCTCTCATCAAATACAGAGGTTGATTTAAGGAAAAACCTACTCCTTTTCAGCCCCATATCTGGCTCTGAACCATAACAGGTGTGTGGCAGTCCCTTTTCTGGCCACACGAGGTCAGCATCGAGGCGCTCACTGCTTCCAGCATCCAGCCTACTCTCCGGCTGGAAGCCCTTCTGGGGAAACTTCAGGAATGGCGAGAAGGAGCATGCAGTATCATCTGGACTAAAGAATTCTGACTCGGGCCACAGTGTGGTCAGGGCCCTGACTTTGTTTCCTCTGCTCCAGTCTTCTTGTAGAATCTTCTCTTTATCTGTTGATGTTTTCTAGTTCTCTTAGTTGTTCTCCCACTCTCAGCCTGCACCCAGGCTCATCTTCTGGATGCAGCCCCAGTTGCCATGGTGACCAGCTGGTCAGCTGGCTCCTTCTGAGCCCCCTCCCTTCACCCCTCTTTTCCCCAGGCTGTCAAGGAAATGTAATGTGTGTGAATGGGGGGGAAGGGTTGGGTGTGTGTGTGTGTGTTTTTAATCTCTTAGGAGCTCTGGTGTTGGCCAAAAGGAGTTGGGCTATCTCTCTTGAGAAAGGGAAGGCCCTGGAGGTGGGGGACAGGGGGAAGGGTATAACGACTACATGGGGATTGTGAGGGTTTTATCTGGGTTAGGGAAGGTCAGGGTTAGGACCTCTGCTCTGTCTACTGCGAGGACTGAACTAGGTGGGAGGGGATAAAACCAGACCCAGAAAGGTCAACGTTAGTGGTGAGGGAGGACTTCCTGAAAAGCATGGGTGCAAGACACTGGAATGAGTCACCAAGTGAGATGTCTCCTCTGCCTTGGAGTGGAAGAGAACCCCTGCCTCTCCAGGGGCACACCCTGCCCTGTGTGGGCAAGGAGATGGACTCGCTGGCGGGGAGGGTCCTGCAGGCCGGGTAGATCTGAAGCAATTGGCAGACAGAGTCACCCTCACCTCGCCGGGGAAGGGAACAGTAGGAAGATGGAGGCAGGACCAGGAGGAGGGGTGAGTGTGTGGAGAGTGAGTGGCAGGATGACCCCGGCAGATCGGTGTGCTTGTCCTCTACCCCCAAAGACCGGGTATCCGGGCTTTGCCTCACACTAACGTCCTCCTCCCAGACAGCCCCATGGACTTTGAGTGGGGAAGATCCAGAGTCTAGCTGTGTGACTATCACCTGGAGTAAGTCACTCACCTCCCCTCTGCCTCAGTTCCCAAAGGTAAGTGGGGAAACAGCTACTCTATGTCAAAGACTCCGATACAGCACACGCCACACAGTAGGATTCCACAGTGACTGCACACAGATCGATCACGTTCTGTCATAATGATTGATTTCCAGGTCCCCGCTTCCCGTTAGGCTGAGCTCCTGGAGGGGAGGACACTGCGTGTTTTGCTTCTGGACGGGGCGCACAGTAGGCACCTAATCCCTGTTTATTGAATGGGTGCTCTCAGAAATGAAGGGGTGTCCGTCTCCTCTCCTCCTGTCCGCGGCGTGGCAGGGAGAAGTGTGGGTGGATGGCACAGTGGGGTACGCCACCTGCAGCCACTCAGCCTGGCCTGCGGTCTGTGATTTTTGCCTCCTACACCCAGAGAAGGTCAGAGCCTTAGAGACTGTCTGGTCAGATTCCTCCCTGCACAGACGAGGGAACTAAGGCTCAGAGAAGGGAAGGCACTTGCCCAAGGTCATACCGCTTGTTAGTGGAAAAGCCAGGATGAAGAATTAGAACTCGGGCCCTGGCCGGTGGCTAAGTGGTTAGAGCCTCAGCCCATGGACCAAAGGGCTGCGGGTTCAATTCCTGGTCAAGGGCAGGTACTTGGGTTGCAGGTTCAATCCCCACCATGATTGGGATACATGCGTGCGGGAGGCAACCAGTCGACGTGTGTCTCTCTCTCATAGATGTTTCAATGGAAAGGATATCCTTGGGTGATGATTTAAAAAGAATCAGAACTCTGGCGTCCTGGTCTCCAGCAGAGGACAATGTACACACTTGTTTGCTTCACTGGGGCTGTACTTCTCGGGGAGGAAGATGGCCTGTGCAGGCTGGTTCCAGTGTCCTCTCTGCCCTCTGTTAGTTCTTTCTCAGTACAGCCCCGTCCTTTCCCTCCGCCCTGTTCCACCGAGGCTCAGGGGGGTCTGCTCCTGCCTCATCCTTCACACCAGCTGGGAGTGAGAATCTGCCTTGGGTTCCAAGACGCCCTTTCATAGATCTTCCCAGGATGGTTGGAGAGTGTGTGTGAGTGTGTGTGTGTGCATGAGTGTGTGTGTGTGTGTGAGTGTGTGTGTGTATGGAGTGTGTGTGTATGTATATGTGTGTATGTGTGAGTGTGTGTGTGTATGTGAGTGTGTGTATGTGCATGTGTGAGTGTATGTGTGTGTATGTGTGTGTGCATGTGAGTAAGTGTATATGTGTGTATGTGTGAGTGTGTGTATGTGTGTGTGAGTGTATGTGTGTGTATGTGTGTATGTGCGTGTGTATGTGTGTGTGTGTGTGTGTGTCCGCGCCTAAGCATGGTTAGCAGGGCTAGGAGTGGGGAAGGGGTGCGGGGAGCCCTGTTGCTTCTCCTCTTTGGGGGGTGGCCATTCGGCAGGCTTGGGGAAGGCGGAGTTTGGGGGGCCGGGGGCGGGGCTCCTGCGCCGGGAGGAAGAGGGGGGGCGCGCTGGCTTCGGCTCGGCTCAGACAAAAGGCGGCGGCGGGAGCGGGCGGGAGGCGGAGCGGCGCCGCGCGGGCCTCAAGGTGACACCCGCCCCCGGCCCCGGCCCCCCCAGCCCGGCCCCCCGGCCCGCCTGCCCACCCCCGACCCCGGCCCCTTCCCCGCGGTGCCCTTCACAGGCCCCCTCCCCCCGCGCGGGGGGTGGGGAGCAGCGAGGGCCCGCCCCCTCCCGCCCCCTCCCCCGGGCCCGCGCAGGATGCCCCGGGCCCCCGGCAGCCCCCCGGGAGGCCCTGAGCTCCACGCGCCCCCTCTGCGCCATGTCCCCCCCGGGCTCGGCCGCGGGAGAGAGCGCCGGCGGCGGCGGCGGCGGCGGCGGCCCCGGGGGCCCGGAGGAGCCGGCGGCGGCGGCGGCGGCGGCGGACGAGGGCCCCGCCCGAGAGGAGGTGAGAGCCGGGGCGCCCCTTCCCCGGGCGCGGCCGCAGCCGGCCCCCATCCCCCGCGCGGCCCCCGCCGGTTCCGCCGCAGCGCGGCCGGCGCCCCGCACCCCGGCCGCGGCCGCCGCAGTCCCGGAGCGGTCCGGTCCCGCCCGGCGGCGGAGCTGTCCGTGGTGGCTGGTGGCGGGGAAGGGGCCGCGCCGGGGGCGGGGCTGGGGGTCCCGGGCCGGGGGCGGGGCCGGGGGCGGGGCCTCGCGGACCCCGGGCGGATCCGAGTGGGGACGGTGGCGGGGATCCGGTATCACGGAGGGGATGCTATCTGGAAGGCCAGGAAGGGCGATGTGTGGGGGCTACAGAGGCAGGAGAATAGTAGGGGGAAAGAGTGGTATCCTCTGAGCCAAGAAGGTCAAATGTGCAGAGAGGCGACACCCACCTTCCCCCATACCTTCCCCCAGCCCGTCACTGGGATGTGATGTGTGTGATGTGTGTGTGTGTGTGGGGGGGGGGAGGGTGGTGTGCACCTCTCTCTGCCACTGTTCCTGCATCCCCCGCCCAGGGGACCCTGAGACCAGGGATCCTGCACAGCGCTGGGACCAAGCATATCCCTACTTGGAGGCCTTCCTCTTCAGTCCTCTGAACCCGGGGACAAAGAGACTAAGGGAAGTGCCAGGAGCACCCCATCTCCCGTGCACACACATGCACACACGGGGCCAGGGCAGCAGCACAGGCAGAGGGGCCTGCCGGGAGGGTCCCTGTCAGGAGTGCTCCCGCTGGGACACGTGCACACCCTGGAGGGGGCACAGATGCACACACCCCAAGGACAAGGCTCCTCGAAAGATTCACGGACCCTAACCCGGTCTGTTTAAGCTGTGTGCTGTTTCCTAGCCCACTGCACGTCCAGATCTTTCCTTTGATTTCACACCAAGGTCAGGGCCCACCGCCCCCAGATAGTAACAGCTGTCGCCTTCTTTCCCATCCTTCCTCCCTCCCTCGGGTCAGGCTCTGGGAATCAGGCGGGTGTGTGCAAGGTTCTCAAAGCGAGACAGCGGGGAGGAGGACTGGGGAAGCCCGGCACCACCAGAAACCCAACTCAATACCTATCTACTAAGTGGCTGTTGGGTGCCAGCACCGTGGTAGGCAGCCAGGATGCAGAGTCGGGGCCCTGTGGCAGAGCCAGACATGTAAACACGTCAGTGGGCTGACTGTGGGACAGAACTCACCAAGTGCTTTGACAGTCAAACAGGCCCCCGGAGAGGACCCAAAACTACTCTCTCTTGACAAATGACTGAGCTGCAAATGTCTTCCTTCCTACCTCCAGCCCTGGGTTTACATCCCCTCCCCTCTGCCCTCCATGCCTCTGCCCTTCTAGATATCTCCTCCAAGACTGCCTTTTGTGCAGGGACACCAGCCCCCCCCCCCCCCCCATCTTAGAACAGGGGGAGGCTGTTAGGGTGTAAGAGGGAGACGCACAGAGGGCCTGGGTGCAGAGCATGGGGGAGGATACAGGGCCTGGGGCCTCCCCCAAAGGAGGTGGGAGGCTCATTGTCTGTGAGGGACGTGGAGGTGGATGGGCCAGAGAGGAGGGGCTGCCCAGATCGTAGGACCAAACGTCTGGAAGTGAGGGCCCCGCCGCTGAGTGGGAAGGTGGTGTCAGTGAGGCATCTGGGAGGGGGCTGGGCTGGGGAGCCGCCTTCGCTGACGCCTGTCTGTCCTCCCCTGTCTTCCCCGTCCACTTTCTCCTGCTTCACGGCCGCCTCTGCATCTGTCCTTGGACTCTGTTTCTCTGGGTGCCATCCTATCCATCTGTGTTTGCCACCTGGGCCTCCTCCCTCCATCTCTGGCGCTGATCTCTTCCTGCTTCTTGGGGCGTCTGTCTCTTTGCACTTCCCTGTATTGGCATTCTGCTCCCTTTTCCTGTCCCCACGGCTCACTTCTGTGTTTACCTCTGGTCCTTGGCTCCCCTCTCGGTCTTCCATGTTCTCTCCGTATCCCTGTCGCTCTCTGCCTGTCATCTCTGATGCTGGCCTCTGCCCCGCCATCCCTGCATCCATCTCTGTTCTGGGTCCTGCCACACTGTCCCGCTTCCTTCTCGTCCTGGCCCCTCTTCCTGTCCCTCCGAGCAGCAGCGTCCCATCCAGCCCTCTTTCACCAAGTCCCTCTGCCGTGAGTCCCACTGGAAGTGCCTGCTGCTCTCCCTGCTCATGTACGGCTGCCTGGGGGCCGTGGCTTGGTGCCACGTCACCACGGTGACCCGCCTCACCTTCAGCAGCGCCTATCAGGGCAACAGCCTCATGTACCATGACAGCCCCTGCTCCAACGGCTATGTCTACATCCCCCTGGCCTTCCTGCTCATGCTGTACGCTGTCTACCTGGTGGAGTGCTGGCACTGCCAGGCCCGCCACGAGCTGCAGCACCGTGTTGACGTAACCAGCGTCCGGGAGCGTGTGGGCCGCATGCAGCAGGCCACGCCCTGCATCTGGTGGAAGGCCATCAGCTACCACTATGTCCGCCGCACCCGCCAGGTCACTCGATACCGCAACGGAGACGCCTACACCACCACCCAGGTGAGGGGCTGGAGGGGAGCACTGGTCCGTCCCGACAGGAGGAGGGGGCACATCTGCTCCAGCTGTGCCTGACTATCCCCAGGGGGAGAAGCAGAGGCAGCAGTGAGGTTGGGTGGGCACTGCAGCAGAGGCAGGAACAAACACCACAATAATAACTGCAAACACCAGCGGACAGGCTGCTCTGAGTACTTTACAAACACCTCATAATGACCCAGTGAGGTAGTTAACGATTACCCCCATTTTACAGATGAGGAAACCGAGGCTTGGATAGGCTATGCAATTTGCCTAAAGTCAAAGAGCTATTATGCAAGGGAGCTGAGGTCTGAACCCAGGCAGTCTGGCTCCAGGGTCTATACTGTTTATTGCTCAATGGTGGAGACCGCTTCATACGCAGTGTCACGGCATGCCCTCACCTGCTCAGTGAGGTGCTTGCTGCCAAGTCCTCTTGCACAGGTAAGGAGACCTCAGCTCAGGGACTTGACTAAGGTCTGCAGCTTCTAAGTGGTGGTGCTAGACTCAAGCCCAGGGCCGTAGGTCCCAAGTCCAAGGCTCCCAGAGGTGGGGGTCAGCTGGCAAAGATGGAGGTAGGCATGGGAGGTCACTTGGATAGTGGTAGAGATGGGAATAACCCATCAGCATTTCCTGGGCCCTGCAGGGGTAGACATGTAAGAGCCCCAGAGGGCCTGCTGTGGGGGCTCAGTGGTTGAGCATTGACCTATGAACCAGGAGGCCAGGAGGTCACCGTTCCATTCCCATCAGGGCACATGACGGGTTGTGGGCTCGATCCCCAGTGTGGGGCGTGCAGGAGGCAGCCGATCAATGATTCTCTCTCATCATTGATGTTTCTATCTGTCTCTGCCTCTCCCTTCCTCTCTGAAATCAACAAAAACATTTTTAAAAGAGACTTGGAGGAAGAGGAGAATGAGATTTTCCCAGATGAGGGTGAGCTCAGTCTCAGGACTGGGATGGGTAAGCAGAAGCCTGGGGCCTTAAGAATCAGGAGGGGGGGGGGGGCACGTGATTGCTAAGGTGTGAACAGAGAGGCCAGAGACAAAGGCCTCTGGGGCCCATCTGGAAGCACCCCTGTAAAAGGGAGGACAGGGGGGCTGTGATGAGGAGGGGACAGCGTGGGACGATGCAAACAGGCAAAAGGGCCGGGCAAGCTGGAGGCCAGGGCGTGACCGCCAAAGGAAGCAGAGTCAAATTAAAATTAGAACGCACACTGGCAGAGATGAGGTTGATGCCTGCCCTCGTCTCTAACTCACAATTACACGGAGGGCCTCCGTTTCTCTGTAAAACGCATGCGAAGGTCCTACCCGGCTCCAACCGGGATCAAAACCTGGACAGGCTTAGGGTCTGACCAGGCCACCAGAGCAGTGATGGGGGGGCTGAGGGGGGGGGGGAGGCAGAGCAGAAAAGTGACTCCCGCCTCCTTCCCCGCCTGCGGCGCCCCCAGGTCTATCACGAGCGAGTCAACACGCACGTGGCGGAGGCCGAGTTCGACTACGCGCGCTGCGGCGTCCGCGACGTGTCCAAGGCGCTGGTGGGGCTGGAGGGCGCGCCCGCCACGCGCCTGCGCTTCACCAAGTGCTTCAGCTTCGCCAGCGTGGAGGCCGAGAACGCCTACCTGTGCCAGCGCGCGCGCTTCTTCGCCGAGAACGAGGGCCTGGACGACTACATGGAGGCGCGCGAGGGCATGCACCTCAAGAACGTGGACTTCCGCGAGTTCATGGTGGCCTTCCCGGACCCCGCGCGGCCGCCCTGGTACGCCTGCTCCTCGGCCTTCTGGGCCGCGGCGCTGCTGACGCTGTCGTGGCCGCTGCGCGTGCTGGCGGAGTACCGCACGGCCTACGCGCACTACCACGTGGAGAAGCTCTTCGGCCTGGAGGGCCCGGGCTCGGCCGGCAGCGCGGGCGGCGGCGGCCTGAGCCCCAGCGACGAGCTGCTGCCGCCGCTCACGCACCGCCTGCCGCGGGTCAACACGGTGGACAGCACGGAGCTCGAGTGGCACATCCGCTCCAACCAGCAGCTCGTGCCCAGCTACTCGGAGGCGGTGCTCATGGACCTGGCGGGGCTGGCGGCGCGCGGCGGCGCCGGGGCCGGGGGCGGCGGCTACGCGCCCACCTGCCGCTACGGCGGGGTGGGCGGCCCGGGCGCGGCGGGCGTGGCGCCCTACCGGCGCAGCTGCGAGCACTGCCAGCGCGCCGTCAGCAGCTCGTCCATCTTCTCGCGCAGCGCGCTGAGCATCTGCGCCAGCCCGCGGGCCGGCCCGGGCCCCGGCCCCGGCGCAGGGCCGGGCTGCGGGGGCAGCCGCTTCTCGCTCGGCCGCCTCTACGGCTCGCGGCGCAGCTGCCTGTGGCGCAGCCGCAGCGGGAGCGTCAACGAGGCGAGCTGCCCCACCGAGCAGACGCGGCTGTCCAGCCAGGCCAGCATGGGGGACGACGAGGACGACGACGACGAGGAGGAGGCCGGGCCGCCGCCGCCCTACCACGACGCCCTCTACTTCCCGGTCCTCATCGTGCACCGGCAGGAGGGGTGCCTGGGCCACAGCCACCGGCCGCTGCACCGCCACGGCTCCTGCGTGGAGACCTCACTGTGACCGCCGGCTCTCCAGAAGCCCGCCGGCCTCCCCGCGGCCCCTGTCTGTAGCCGGGGGTCTCGGTGATGACAGGCTGTGCTGAGCACGGAGGGCGGTGCAGGGAGGCCAGGGTGAGCGGGACAGACCCATGGGGCTGACACCCCCGCCTTTCCTGTACAGAACGGGGAAAGATGGGTGGGAGGGGCCGGCTGTTCCTGGAGGTTGCCACTGGGGCGGAGCCGGCTCTTTCCAGCCCCGCCCCCGAGTTCCGAAGGGGACCCCTTCCTCCCCAGAGGCAATCCATCCAGATTCCCGCCCAGCCCTTCAACCATCTGACTGTTAGGTGGCCGCTGTGCTGTGGGGCCTGCACCGGGCCTCATCTCAAGTGAGAGGCATCGGCTGTGCAGCCAGGGAGGCCCAGGGGCTGCGAGGAAGGGCAAATTTGGGCTCTCCTTCCTTCGCTGCCTGGCTCCCCAGGGCCACTCTCTGCTGAGAGGCCGTGGTTTGGTGAACAGCCCGGCTGGCTTCCAACCAGCTAATGGATTCCGTGGGTCTGAGGCCCGGCCAGGTGTCAGCCCCCATCTCAAAACCAATACTCCATCTCAAAGCCAATGCTCCATCTCAAAGCCAGTACTCCATCTCAAAGCCAATACTCCATCTCAAAGCCAGTAAATACTCCATCTCAAAACCGTGGACATGTTGCTACCCTCCTCTTGGCATGTGCCCCAGAGACGGGGGTTCCCTTTCTGATGCTCTCACCACGGTTGTTTATTTCACTGGGTCCTGGAGTTTGGGTCCAGATATCATTCTCGTTCCTCCCCTCTTGCTCCCTGGCGCTGAGAACTGTTGCCAGGGGCCAGGGGCAGGACAGTGCCCCTTGGTCCTTTCTGAGGCCTCTGGGCAGCAGCCTCCTCCCCTGGCTTCTGGGAGGACACTCCCTGCAGAGAGGGTGAGATCCCGCCCAAGCAGCGTTCTGTAAAGCCCAATGACATTGCCAGGGAAAAGGAAGACAAGGTGAACGACTGAGCTGAGCTGAGCGGGGAGACAGGGAGATGGAGCTGAGTGATGGGGGCGCTCTGGAAGCAGATGGGAGTGAAAGGACCTCCAAGGAAGGGTGTGTCTTTGGGGGTGCCCACACATTGCCTCTGCAGGGCTGAGGACATTGTCCCAAGTCCCAAGTGGAGAAACACTCAATCCCCATGGCAGGTCAGAGCCAGGGATTCTCTAAATCTTGCCCACCCCCCTCCACCCTCCCCTCCTATGTGAGCTCAAGAAGCCCTGCTGTGTCCCAGGTTCTTCAGAGGCGCGTCCTGTCATCACCGCCATAGGGCCCTGGCCCCAATCTGGTTCCCCTAGAGTTCTGATGTCGTCTCCACTCCCCACATCCCCACCCCATGTGCTTCAGTGTGCATGTCTGTGTACAACCTCCTACTGCCTCCCCCCCCCCCCCCCCCCCGCCCCCCAGCTCTCTAGGCTAAAGTTTTCACAGCAGACTTAGAGCCTAGGGATGGAGCTCATATTTCAAGCCAGAGAGGATAAGCCTTGGGCCGCCTGACATTGCTCACCCCTGACGCTCGGAGCTTCTGCTTCCCCTTCTGCAGCCTCCAAGGCATGGCCTCCACCTATGCAACATCTCTGGCTCCCCCGCCCTCCCTTTCTGGGGGGAACGTGGGAGGCACAGATTGTGGGGCCACCCCAGTTTGTGGCCCACTGCGGCTGAGCTTTATGTTCCTGTGGCGATGACTGAATGGGGAGGGAGAGGAGGCCGGAGGGGAGGCCTGGCAGGAGGGGACGGCTGCCGTGATAATTCCCTACCTGCCGGCCAGCACTGAACCTGCCCGGACCCTGAGTCTGTGCTCCTCGGGGGCCCGGCGGTGGGAGCACCCCTTTTTCCTCTGAGTGGACATCTGTGAGGTGCAGATGGTGAGCTGTGGCCTCAGGCCCCAGTTCTTGGCCAGCTGGCACGTCTTGCCCTTGTGTGGCGGCAGCCTGGCCACCTCCTGGCTCCGAGGTGGGAGGAACCCAGCTCCTCCTCCCTCAGGCTCCTGAGACTGAGTCAAAGCTGGGAGGTGGGAACGAGGGGGGGGGGGCTATTACTTTTGCCTGTATTGACCATTTCTGCCCAGGTCTCACACAGACGGCCTCACGCACAGACTTAGAAACCGATTCTTTTTGGTCTCTTTCCGTGGTAGCTTTATTGATTGCCAGGGAAAAGGAAAACCAGAAAATTAATTAATCTCTAAAATTAAACCTTACACTGAATGTTCTTGTTTCTCTAATTAGAACCTCTGCTAGCAGCTGTGGCTATATACACACACACACACACACACACACACTCACCCTCACCCCTACGCGTTTGCACTCGGGAACTGTCAGAGGGTGTCAGGCACAGGCAGACTCTAGGTTGCCCGGGCAGGCACACATGTGCAGTCACTCCCAAGCCCCCTTTGGTGCTCTGCTCAGCGCCTGCTTGCTGGAAGGAGTGCCCAGAGAGCAGGCACCCCCAGGCTGTGGTTGCAGCCCAGGGCCCTCCCTTTGAAAACAGATCCGAAGGTTCTGGAGTCCCTCAGCCCGAGGAGGATGGGAGATGGGGCTCAGCCTGAAGCCATCGGTCAGGTCCCCTCGTGGGCCCCTGGGTGGACGTGGTTTCTGTGGGTGTGGCTCCAGGGTGGGCAGCTGCAGGGTGATGGGGACTCCTGGAGGTCATCTGGAAGGCTCCGTGTGTCCTGGGCACAAGGGCTTGTGAGGTGGGCTGAGCCTGGCTGGGAAGACAGGCCTCTGTCAATTGGGTGCATCACACTGTGGCCTTTCTGTCATGGATTTCCAAGCGCAAAGACTGTACAAATCAAACTGGTGGACAATAAAGTTTCGGATGACTCACTGACTCCCCTTCCCAGCGTGGCACTTCCCCCGCCATCTCCCTCCCCCATGAGAAGCTCTCTGGGGAGGCCCAGTTGAGTCCCTCCTGTCACCTCTGTTTCCTCATTTCCAGGTTGTGGGGAAGGTTAGGGGGTGTCATGGCCTGTGGAGTGGGTTACTTAAGCAGAGTCTAATAATTGGGAGGTGGGATCTGCAGGGGTGAGGATGGAAGAGCCAGGCCAAAGTTCTGTTGTAGCAGGATTTAGGACAGGGAGAAAGGGGGGTGGGGAGTTGGAGAAGGTTAAAAGGTCAAAGATATGTTGAGTGAAGAGGAAGATGTGGGGATGAGGGTCAGGTTCACGGGTGGCCCCATGGGGAGTCTTGGCAGGCACAGTCCCTCAGAGTTCTCTCTGCCTCTCCTTATACCTGCAAGAAGTAATTTATTTCAGGGGTTCTAGTAATATCTCCCTGGGTTGTGGTCTGGGTCCTATTTAATAACCTTGGTCTGTTCCCCTCCTCACATCATTGTGTACTCAACCCTTTAAAAATTTTTTTTAATTGATTTCAGAGAGGAAGGGAGAGGGAGAGAGAGATTGAAACGTCAATGATGAGAAGCATTCATCAGCTGCCTCCCACACACTCCACACTGGGAATCGAACACACACAACCTTGGCATGTGGCCTGACCAGGAATCGATGCTTAACCACTGAGCAATACTGGCTGGGCACTGTTCAGATTCTTGATGAAAATTTATTATTCTATATAGAATGGGGAGCTTACATCCTGGAAATTATAATCCTAATAGGAAACATTATATATACATGCACTCAACCTTAGATTACACCCAGGATCTTCGTGATCTCCCCCACTCCCTGTGGACCAGTGTGCCACTCTGCAGCAGGCATCATGGGGCATGAACTGTAGGGTGGGGGTGGGGCAGTGACCCAGGTGTGGTTACTACCCCAGCCCTGTCCCCTAGCCTATCCTGCAGGGTTCTCAGGGCCCTTGGCAGTGAGTGGTGCCGTTGAGTGGCTGACATTCAAGGTCCGCTGGCGGGCTTCTTCACGGTTGGCACAGAGGGCCTGGCCAATGAGGTACTCGCTCTCCTGGGCGACATCGGACAGGCGCAGGTCAAACTCCAGGAGGGTCTTGTTGTCTGACATGCCTTCCAGGAGCTGCTTCCCGCCATCCTGGGAAAGAAGCACAGAGTAAGGGTCATATTTTTACATCACTGCCCAGGATCACACACACTCATATGCATATTTATAGAGAGATGTGACTGAACAGAAGTTTCACAGAACAGAACCTGGCGTATTTGTGCAGCACGCTGACGTTTTCTGCTCCGTTCTGCCGTCTGTGAGCTGCAGCAGCCACCCTGAGGCCACTGAGAGGCCACCAGAGAGGCCACGGCATGCGGCTGGGATGGCAGAGCAGGGGCTGGCACCCAGCCAAGGGATTTCCAACCCCAGGACCCCCAACCTTGAGGCTTCTGAAATGGGACATAATGCATGTTCCTCTTGTTTAAGCCAATTGCTGCCTACGGTCTCTGTTACTTGCAGCCAAGAGCACTCCCCTAGAGACAGTGAGTGTGAGCAAGACTGTTCCTTGAGGGGGATGGTAGAAGATGCAGGGCCCTAAGAGGAGTACACAGAGGACCCTCTTCACTACTCCTCCCTGCCCCTGGCCCTTCACTGACAGAGCTACCCCTTCCCCCATCGGGGGTGGGTGGGCTGGGCCCAATGTGAAAGAATTTCATGTTGGGAGGCAGAATGCTGCTGTTCTATGGTTGTGACCCAATAGTGTGTTTGCTGCAAAGTCAATGTAACACAGAAGCATTTATAACAACAACAAAAACGAGGTAGACGATAAAGGAAAACATCAGCAGATATACCAATCAGTAACAGTATAATACATTTCAATTATATTATATTCTTGTGTATGTTCACCAGCTGTTCAGATATATTGCGTTTCTCACTCTGAGACTTGATTAAGGAAATCAGAGAGACATTTGTCTATTGGAAAGAACCCCAGCTTTGGATCAGTCCTGGGTTTAATCACAGCTTTGCCACCTCCTACTGATTGGTTGCTCTCAGGCAACTCACTAATGTCTCTGAGACTCAATTTTCCATCTGTAAAGTGAGGTTGAGAATGCACATTTTACCGGGTAACCGTGAGGACGAAAGGAAGACAATGGATGTTGGACACCAAGCATAGTCCATAATCCTGAGTAACAGATAGCAATTACTAAAGACCTAGCCGGGGTCTGCAATGGTTAATCTACATATAACCAATTTCATCCTCCTAGTACGCTTTGTGGTAGATACTGTTATTATTCCCATTTTACAGATGAGAAAATGGAGGCTAAAAGGAAGGGCTGGAATTTGAACTAGGTAAGGCTGTGATCTTCACAATCACTTCATGTGAGTACCCCAGGACAGCTGGATTCTATCCCTCACCCCCAAGGCCCAGGGCCTCTCCTTGGCCCTGCCTCCCCCGGGGGCTGTGGCTCACCAGTCCTATGTGGTTGCAGGACAGGTTGATTTTGGTGAGGGTGGTGTTGACGGAGAGCACCTGGGAGAGGAGGGTAGCCGTGGGCTCAGACAGCTCGTTGCCACCGAGGTGCAGCGTGGTGAGGCACTTATTGGTCTGCAAGGCGTGGGCCAGGGCCTGGCCGCCCTCATCCTCGATGCAGTTGAGGCGCAGGTTGAGGGAGAGGAGGCTGGTGTTGTGTGCCAGGGCGTGAGCCAGCGACTGGGCCCCGGGCGCCCGCACTTGGTTGTTGGCCAGGTTGAGGACGCGCAGGTGGCTGTGGCTCAGCAGCTTGGCGGCCGCACGGGCACCACGGTCCCCGATGCAGTTGTGTGACAGGTCCAGCTTCTCAAGAGCCGGGTGGTCCAGGAGGCTGCGAATGAGGATGCGTGCCTTGGTGTCATCCACTTTGCTTCGGGTCAGCCTGAAGATCTGTGGACAGGTAAAAGGTCCATAGCACCTGGTAGCCAGGGATAATCTGCCTACCTGCCTACCTTCTGCAGGTAGAAGAGGGAGCCATGGGGAGGCCTGATGTTCTGCTCACCTTGGATTGGCTACCTGGCGGGCCTACCTAACACGGCAGAGTGGTGCTCAATTGCTGGCAGGTAGTAGGGGGAAAAGGCTACCATTTCTTGAGAAATTGCTATGTGCCGCGCATGCTGCTAGAACATGCCATAACCATTCTCACCCCCACCTCAGCATCCCAGTGAGGCAGAATGAGTTCTCTCCACTTTACAGGCAGAAAATGGAGGCATAGGGTGGACATATCCATTTGCCCAGTTACACGGTGATTGAGCTGTGGAGGCAGGTTTTGAATCCAGGCCTGTTTGACCCAGCAGCCCCTTGCGGGACCCTACTCAGCTGGCTAAGCTCCACCATAGCAAGGAGAGGAACTCAGGGTAAGAACCAGGAGAAAGTGAGGGGTGGGGGGGCGGTGAGAACCAGAAAATGGACGAGATGAAGTAAAAAGATAAAAGAAAGGGTGTAGGATTAGCATTATGAATATGGAAGAAGAGAGCCTCCATCTCTTTCCTTCTCACTGACTTGTTCCTCCCTCTTATTTGAGACCTCAGAATGGCTGGCCTGTTCACTCCCTCCCTATCCATTAGTCCTCTTCTTTCTTTCTACCCCTCTGAGCCAGCTTAGAGTCTTTTGTTTCTCACCTTTTCATTGATCTACCTTGCAAAGCTCCAAGCGTGGGTCCAGCCCACTCTCTTATTTTCTGTATGTCTGTGCCCAGGCAACTGACATGATGGGAAATGTCCCGTGACAGAACTGGCTGGTTTCGCTGGACCCACCAATAGCCCTCAATGCTGTGTGCTCACTCAACTCTGTTTCTCTGGCCAACATATCCTCTCATAACCTACAACGCTTTCAACCTTCTCCAGCCTCCTCAAACTTCAGGGCTCACCCTAAAGCCTCCTCCCGGCAGGTAGATGTCCTCCTGCCTCTCAGCCATTGAATGGGAAGCCCTCATCTTCCTATACCCAACACAACATGCCACCACACCTGCTCTTCCCTCAGGCCAGAGCCAACTGCCCAGCTCTGTCCTGGATCCCACCCTCCTGCCTTCTCAGGAACCTTCCGTGGTCAATGAACCAGTACCCTCTGTCCTGGACTCAACCCATTTCTTGCAATTGGATGGAACTTTCCATTGGTTTTAAACACTCGCAAGCTTCTTCTTAAAGAAAACCCACCCCCCGCATCTATTTCTACTCCACTTCCTCCCCTTTCACAGCCAAGTTCTTGAAGGAGTTAATCACAGACATCCCGTTTCCTCACTTCCCACTCTCTCCGTAAACCACTCCAGCACTCCGATCTGGCCTCTGCTCCTGGCACTCCACCGACAGAGCTACTCCCTCCCCCAAGTAACCTCCACATTTGCTAAGTCCAATCCTCAGCTCCACTCCACCCCATTGCTGGTCACCCTCTCTTCTTTCTTTGTTTAAAAAAAATATTTTTTTTATTGATTTCAGAGAGGAAGGGAGAGGGAGAGATAGAAACATCAATGATAAGAGAGAATCATTGATTGGCTGCCTCCTGCACCCTCCTACTTGGGATTGAGCCTGCAACCAGGGCATGTGCCCTTGACAGGAATCAAACCCGGGACCCCTCAGTCCGCAGGCCGACACTCTATCCACTGAGCCAAAACTCTCTTGGCTTGGTGACACAATGCGGTGTCCCCTTTTCTTCCTTCGCTGATTTCCTGGCAGGCTCTCCCTCTTCCAACTAGAATATTTGGGACCTATACATACTAAAATATCATTCAATATATCTCTGGAATTCAAATGTAACTGGATGCCCCGCCCCCCCCCCCTTTTTTTTTTGTAGAGTTTTATTTTTTCTAAATCTGGCAAATATCCTAGTTGCAGTTTTACATTCACATGATTGCTGATGAGTGTCTTTCACCGCACTAGGCAGTTAACTCTAGAGGGCACAGATGGTATGATTTTGCTCCGAGCGGAATCTTCAGCACCGAGGACAGGGCCCGGAGCGCAGATGTTTGTCAAAGGAATAAATAGCTGGTGAACTGGGAGGGCAGTGCCTGGCTCATCTCTGCATCCCCAGCACCCAGCTGGGTGCAGGGGTGCATAAAAGGACACTCGGTTTGTGACTAAGAAAAGGATCCGAGGGCCGAAACCGGTTTGGCTCAGTGGATAGAGCGTCAGCTTGCAGACTGAAAGGTCCCAGGTTCGATTCTGGTCAAGGGCATGTACCTTGGTTGTGGGCACATCCCCAGTAAGGGGTGTGCAAGAGACAGTTGATCGATGATTCTCTCTCATCGATGTTTCTAACTCTCTATCTCTCTCCCTTCCTTTCTGTAAAAAATAAATAAATAAATAAATAAATAAAATATATTAAAAAAAAAAAAAAAGGATCAGAGGAAACGATGATAGCTGAGGCCCAGACGGTGAGAGGGGGGTCAGAGAGATGCTGAGGAAATGGGGGAAGGCTAGGGGGGAGGGCAGATGGCACCTTAAGGGTGTGGCAGGCCTTAATGGTCGCCGCCAGGGAGTGGCAGTCGCGGTAAGTGAAGAGAAAGAAGTTCCACTCGAAGTTCATGCCGCAGTCCTTGATGCCGAACACCAGGTCCAGCTCCTCCAGCTGGCTCAGGCCGGCCACCAGCTCCCCGAGCTGGTAGTGGTCCATGGAGGCCTCCTCCATCTCCCCCTCGCTGCCCGACTCCGACTGGTCCCCGTCGTGCGGCGTTGGCGGCATCTGCACGGGCGGCAGGAACTGGTCCACGCGGAGCCGGCGCACGTAGTTCCTGCAGAGCGGCAGCAGGTCCAGGATCACGGCGGGGTCCGTGGTGTCCGGGATGAAGTGCTTGATCAGGTTCTCCAGGTGCCGCTCGAAGAACACGCGCTTCCAGCTGCCGCCGTGGCAGTCCAGGTGGCACACGGGCCAGCGCTGCTCGCAGCAGCGCTGCCAGTAGTTCTCGTCGTCGATCAGGTTGGCGGTCACGGCCAGTGGCAGGTCCGGGGGCAGCTGGCGCAGGACCTTCTGCTGGTGCTCCGGGAGCAGCTGCTTCAGGATCGGGTTGTCTTTGGGGGACCGAGGAAGGGAAGCAGGAGTCATCCCGTGTTGGGGTCACCATCCGTGGGGGCCCTGGGCTGGGCCTGCCTGGGGGCACTGTGGCAAGGGAACCCTCCCTGCCCTCAGGGAGGAGGGGGAGGTGGAGGGGGGGGAGGAAAGGCAGATTTTACTCTCAGGGAGACTTCCATCTGAGGGGAAGACACAGCCCCTGGCTTTGGGGGCCTGCCTTCCCTGAAAGTTGACATCATAGCATCTGGCCTCAGGGAGCTAGCTGCCAGTCTGAGGAAGAATCTCAGGTCCAGCCCTCAGTCATCACTTAGTCTGATGGAGGAGACAATCCCTGACTTCAGAGGCTCCCAATGTGATTTGATTCATTCATTAAATATTTTTTTTTTTAATTTTTAAAGGATTAAAAATGGCGGCTGATTTGTAAAATTGGAACTAGAGCAGTGAACTCACTTCGCGGACCCTGATATTTCAAAGCAGAAAGCGCACCACCTCCCTCTGTCTTCTGCACCCAGCAAAACAAAGCAGGGAGGTGTGGGGAGGCACGGGACAGGAGTTGGCTGAAGACAAGCGCCCTTGCCTTGGCTTTCCCAAACAAGTCTCAGCCCTGGTGTTTACTGGCGTCTTTATGCTTAGTCTTCAGATGTCCTTGCTTAAAGGACACTGCAGACTCATGTGTCTTCTCAAGGGTCTCACCGGACTCTCATAGTATCTAACAGTTCAGTTTAGTTCGAGCTGTTGTTACAATAAAAGCCTAAGGAGGCAGGCAAATGGGGATGTTTGGTTTCTCAAGCCAAGCAGTGCCTTAGCCCTCTCTTTCAAAATAAAATAAAATAGCCGAAGCCGGTTTGGCTCAGGGGTAGAGCATTGGTCTGTGGATTGAAAGGTCCCAGGTTCGATGCTGGTCAAGGGCATGTATATTGGTTGTGGGCACATCCCCAGTGAGGGGTTTGCAAGAGGCAGCTGGTTGATGTTTCTCTCTCATCGACGTTTCTATCTCTCTATCTCTCTCCCTTCCTCCTCTCCATGAAATATCAATAAAATATATTTTAAAAAATAAAATAAAATAAAATAAAATTTTGAGCATCTACTATGTGCCACACAATTCTAACTGCTGAGGATTCAAGAATGAGTGAAACAGAAGAAGCCGCTTCTTTTTGTGAAGGGAGGCAAACAATAAACAAGTCAAAGGAATATATTGTGGGCCAGGAAGTGTTAGACACTGTAGAAAAAAAGATGGCCCTGCCAGAACTGGTTTGGCTCAGTGGATGGAGCATCGGCCTGCAGACTGAAAGGTCTCAGGTTCGATTCCGGTCAAGGACATGAACCTTGGTTGCAGGCACATCCCCAGTGGGGGGTGTGCAAGGGGCAGCTGATCGATGTCTCTCTCTCATCGATGTTTCTAACTCTCTATCCCTCTCTCTTCCTTTCTGTAAAAAAACAATAAAAATATATTTTTTAAAAAAGAATTCCTTTATTTAAAAAAAGAAAAAAGAAAAGAAAAAGAAAAAGAAAAAGAAAAAGATGGCCCTGTCCTCAGCGAGCTTCCCATCCAACTTGTCTTTGAAAAGGATGAGCACCTACAGTGCACAGAGGGCAGAAAAAAACCAAGAACCTGTACACACCACGGAAGACTCGGAGAGCATGGACTAGGGTCAGTCAGCTAGGGAGGGCTTTGTGGAGGAGGAGGTCCCTGAGGGGTGGGCTGGTGGGGAGAGGGCATAGGCATGAAGGGCCTGTGGTGGGTAGGAGTCTAGTGGGGCCTGGGAGCGGGGATAGCAGGAGGCACTGTCCTGGCTGCAGGGGTCAAAGGGAAGTGTCGAATGGGGATGAGGATTCCGTGTGGGGGCGAGGGGCTTCCCAGGACCCAGCCTCCGAGGCCTTTCCTCGAGGCTGTCCCCATCCACCCTGCTCCTGGCTGGCTCCTCCTGCTCCTGGCAGGAACAGACTCACTCCGGAAGTTCTTGACAATGTGCTGGATGCAGAGATCTGTGAGCAGGGGGACGATGGCCAGTGACCACTCGGCATCCTCAGCGATGATCCTGCGCATCAAATGCACATTGGCTCCATAATTCGGACCCCTGAACTTCGAGTTTAGAAAGCTCCTCATGAACCTCGAGCCTCCGCTCATGGGCTGGGCTGCAGCGTGAGTCAAGGTTGAAGTAAGGCCGTCCTGCATGCTGATGACTGGCAACCCAGAGGCAGGTGACCTCGTGGGGATGGCCTTGTGACAGGAAGTTTCTCAGACTGGCAGGTCTTTGATGCTGGTGGGAACCTGGAGCCAGAGGAGGGGGTAGAGGTGTTACTTTGGAGGGTCTTGGTGGACATTTATTGAGAGAGAGAACACAGAGTGGTTCTTTTTTATTTTATTTTTTTAATTATATTTTATTGACTTTTTCAGAGAGGAAGGGAGAGGAATAGAAAGCTAGAAACATCAATGAGAGAGAAACATCGACCAGCTGCCTCCTGCACACCCCGCACTGGGGATGTGCCCGCAACCAATGTACATACCCTTGACCGGAATCTAACCCGGGACCTTTCAGTCCGCAGGCCGACGCTCTATCCACTGAGCCAAACCGCTTCCGGCCACAGAGTGGTTCTTAAGGGTCAGTCTTCGGAGGAGTGCAAACCCACTGACTAGTTGTGTGGCTTTGGGCAAGTTACTAATCCTCTCTGAGTTTCAGATGCCTCCTCTGTGAAATGAGGATAACAGTTACCAATAAGACGATTGGGAGGAGGGAATGTACCCAAAGAGGCATAGTGTATGTCGTCACATGGAACTGTGGCAAGGAACAGCCCATATTTTACACAAGGATAACTATATGGCCGTCACAAGCAGTTGCTGTATTCTGGACCCTCTTCTTGGTGTGCATATTAACTCACATAATCCTTGCAAGAGCCCTTTTGAGATAAGCACTGGTATTATCCCCATTTTTCTGACATGAAACTAAAACACAGAGAGGTTAACTGACTCGCCCAATGTCACACAGCTTAAAAATAGCAAGATGTGCCCTGGCTGATTGAGAGCATCATCCTATGCACCAAAAGGTCATTGGCCAGATGGATATTTCTCTCTCGCATTGATGTTTCTTTTTTCTCCTTTTCCCTTCTTCTCTCTCTAAAACCAGTGAAAACATATTTAAAAACAAACAAGAAAGGACCTAAACTTGGTCTGTCAAGTTCACATTCTTTTAAAAAAATTATTTTTTTTTCAAGTTCACATTCTTGCCCCTACATGGTACTGCCTCTCTGAGGGTGAGGGAGGGGGGCACGTATGAATTGCCAAAAGACGAGGTATAATAAAGAAGCATTTAGTTCAAAACAGCTCCCTTAAGTATTTACAGCACATGTGTCAAACACAAGGCCCGCGGGCCAAATCCGTCCCGCCAGGCCTTGCAATGTGGCCCGCACCGCGCTGTCATCACTGCACTCCGCTGTGTTTCCATCACAATGACAGTTTATGACTGTTCAGTAAACCATTCGGCCCGTGATTTAGGCTGGATTTTAGATTTTGGCTCCTTCTCTGATTGAGTTCGACATCCCTAATTTACAGAACAGCAACTTCCTGGCCTGGAGGATGGGTTGAGACTAGCACTGGCCAATAAATGTAATGCAAGCTACATATACTACTTTACATTTTTTTAGTTGCCACATTAAAAAGGCAGAGAGAAACAGGTGAAGTTAATTTTATATTTAACCCAAGATGTCCAAAATATTATCGTTTAAATATGTCATCTATATAAAAATTATTGAGATATTTTATATTTATCTTTTCATATCGGAGTTTCGGTTTCCTTCTAAATTGGAAGTAGCTGGTGGCTACTGTTGCAGACAGTGCTGCTGAGAGAGGAAGGAGAGGGGCTGCCCCACTGGACCCCACTCTCTGTCCAGGGTGCCAGCACATTCTTTTCCTCCTCCCTTCAATCCCCACTCCAGTCTCCCTTCTAGTTCTCCAGCCTCCCAGCCTTCCAGATGGCAGCAGGAAGTGGTGGGAGGTGAAAAGGCAGCTAAATCTGGGGCTGAAGACAGAAGGCAGAGGATGTATCTGGGGCTGGGGAACCCTCCCTCCATTTGCGCACTCCTGCCCCCCTGCCCTGAGACTGTGGACCAAAAAGGGGCTGCCCAGCACACAGCATCTCCTCCAGGAGGCTCCCCTCAGCTCTGCTCCCTGACCTGGGGCCCTGAGTGGGGACGGTGGGAAGGAACACTCTGAACCAGCAAAGGTTTCCTTGGCAGTTGGAGGAGACCAGATGGCGCTCCCCAGCCAGCCAGGCATCTCGAGGAGAAAGAGTCTGGCTTTGTGTGTATGTGTGAGTGAGACAGAGAAAAAAAGGAGAAAGAAGGGGGGCTGTCTATGTATTTGTGACATCCTTATGCAAATCAAATGCAAAGTCACAGGCTGGGTCCAGAATTGTGGCGTAAGCAGCTGGTGCTTTCTGAGTAATGGCCCCTCAGAGGGTGTGACCAGGAGCGGAGCTGCCTGGAGGCATCACATGACTTTGCATTTCTGGCTTTGCTCGTGACTTGCTGTGTGACCTTTGGCCAGGCTACTTCACCTATCTGAGTTTCATTCTCCTTACCTGTAAAACAGTGTCTTCCTACGCAGGCATTGTGGGGATTGTCCTAAAGTAGCTGAATAGCGTTGATAATATTGGAAAAGCGCACTGGAGGGCGTGTGTGGAGGACAGAGGTGCAGGGAGGACAGGGTCCTAGGCTGCGGAGGGGAGGGTACCTTTGAGTGAGGCCCTTCCCCAACTCCAGGTGGCAGTGGCTGTGTCAGGGCTGGATGAAAGGATCAGTGGCCTGAGAGGAGGACAGACAGCAGACCGGCCCGTTCCTGCTAGCTCCAAAGTCCTGGCCTGAAGCACTCCCGCATCCCCCTCACTCCCAGTGCATCCCAAGACACCCTGGCAGCACCCCACGGGAGCAGGACCCGGCCTGGCAGGGGAAGCCCCAGGGACCGGCGGGCGTTGCCCTGGAGCCGGCTCGCCAGGCGTGACTCACAGTCCCGTCAGGCCTCGCCATCCTGGGAGGCCACGTGTTGGGCAACCCCACCTGGGCCCGGGGCGGGCGCCCTGAGGAACTGGTGGGCCCAGCCGCACTGACTATGCCTGTCTGTCTCGGGACCCGGCCTGTCTGTCCTGAGGTCCGGTCCTAACCTCTCTCACTGCTGTGTGGAGCCGGCAGCCTCCTCTGGGCAGGACCCTGCAGGAGGAGCCCCAGGGAGGGTCCCAGAGCGCGGAGCCACTGCCAGGCTGGGCAGAGCATCCTGCCTGACTGGTGTGAAACAGCGCCCCCACCGTCCTGTGATGCTCACCGACACCTCCATGTACCACCGCGCCTGATGCCACTTGAAAGACAAATGTGGAAACCACTGACCTCCTAGCAAGGTCAGGGTTGATTGTTTGCACTTAGTAACTTCTTGATCTTTCAAAGAAAGATATTACAAAAGTATTTTTGGCAAGAAATGACTTCCCAACACAGAGGATTCTTCTAAGGAAAATTTTAGTTCCAGGTGATTTTTAAAAAATCTACTATTAAAAATGAATAAAATAGTCCTGGACGGTTTGGCTCAGTGGATAGAGTGCTGGCCTGCAGACTCAAGGGTCCTGGGTTCGATTCTGGTCAAGAGCTCTCTTGCCCGGGTTGTGGCCTTGGTCCCCAGTAGGGGGCGTGCAGGAGGCAGCTGATCAATGATTCCCTCTCATCATTGATGTTTCTCTCTTGCTCTTCATTTCCCTTCCTCTCTGAAATCAATAAAAATATATTTTAAAAAACACGAATAAAATATAAAACAAAGTCTATTTAAAAGAATATGAACAAACGCCTTGCCTCCCTGTTATTAATGATTAAATAAGGAGTGGCCCCTCCCTAGCAGGTCGTGACCTTGACCCCTGCCCTCTCAACCACCACAAGGCTGCCCCCCTCTTGGCCCCCCTCCCACCTCTCTCTTCATTCTTTTTTTTTTTAAAATATATTTTATTGATTCTTCACAGAGAGGAAGGGAGAGATATAGAGAGCTAGAAACGTCGATAAGAGAGAAACATCAACCAGCTGCCTCCTGCACACCCCGGACAGGGGATGTGCCTGCAACCAATGTAAATGCCCTTGACCAAAATCGAACCCAGGACCCTTCAGTCCGCAGACCGACGCTCCACCGCTGAGCCAAACCGGTTTCGGCTCTCTCTTCATTCTTCCCCAAAGTCTCCAGCACAGGCTCCCGTACTCTGCCCACTCCTGTATGAGGTTCCTCAGGGTTCTGCCTACTCGCCCTGCCTCACTCCTGTTGATGGCGTGCAAGCCCACTGGCCTGCCTTCCAACTCCCTCAAACTCAACTGTCCCCCAAGAGAAGTCAGTGCCTCCTCCAAACCAATCCTCCTCCTGGCTCCCTATCTCGCCATCCAGATGCCTGAACCAGAAGCCGGGAAGTCACCACTCCTCTCCTGCCCCTGGCATCTGGTGACTGTTGAAGCCCCTCTGTGCTGCCTCCCAGCCCAGCACCCACAGTCTCCCTCTTGCTGCTGCCTCGGCCTGGACCTCGCTGCCTGCCTGGATTGGTGGTTTCCGCTGCCCAGCACCTGGATCTGCCATCTAGGTGGTTCCCTCACATCTGGCCTCCCCACTGCACGCTGGTGCAGCTCAGCTTCCTCAACTCAGTAGAAAAGGCACTCTGCGACTAAATGCTCTCTGCATCTGGCCTCATCAGCTCACTCATGCTGCCCAGCCTTTGCTCATGCTGTTCCCTCTGCTTGAAACGCTTGTCCCCTCTCCCCACCACTTTCAGCTCAGGAAGCAGGGGTGCTTTGGGCCTGAACATAAGCACCTCTGAAAACGTCAGCCTTTCTTGTCCCTCCTCCAGCACCTGTGTCTCTTCAGTGCTCTGACTGACCACTCTCTCCCCACAGCCTCACTGGACTGTGAGCTCCTCAGGGCGCAGGGACTGTTTGCTAGTCGTTTTGATCTCTGGCCCCTAGCCAGTGTGAGGTCTGCGTTAGGTGAGGTAGCTGTTGTTTGGGGCTGCCCTACCCCTTCTTATAATAGATTCTGGCCCATAGGAGTATCCTGTATCGGTCAGAGGGATTGGCTGCAAGCCCATCAGAGTGCTCCTTGGGTTTGTCCCAGTGGAAGTAGACAGAAAGACCCAGGGATCCCTTCCTGTAGGCGCTATTTCCCTTCCCAAGGAAAAGTCCTGTCTGCAGCAGGGGGATGAGGCCAGGTGGAGACCAGCAGGAGTGAGCGGTGACGGAGCACCTGGCTACCTTCGGTCCCTGTTCCTAGTCCCGGAGGCCCCAGAACTGCCGGTTCCTTAACGGCTCCTTCAATTCTGGGACCTAACTCAGTGTCTTCTAACAAGTCCTTTTTTTGCTGAAGATGGGAGTTGGGTTTCTGTTCCTTTCTGGTCAAAGGGTCCTGGTTCTGACCATTTTGATAGGTTCACCATTTGGTGAGTTAAATTATGGGGAAAATCCTAAATCAGTAGGTGAAATATTTCAATGGGATGGCCGAAAGGACCAGAAGCCCCAGATTATTGTATTATACACATGACCTGACATCTCACGCCTGTGGCCTCTTCCCCTAAAAATCCTGAGCCTCCAGTCTTACCTCCCATCTCTCCAGCCTTAGGACAGTATCAGCAACTAGCATCTGCTGGGCGTAACAGTTCCCAGCTCCTTCCAGAGCTCTTTTCTCGCCCGAGTCTTACAAGCACTCCACAGTGGAGGCAGGGCAGGCTGAGTGGCCCCATTCTGCTGATGAATAAACTGAGGACCAGACCTGGGGCAACCAGGAGGGCTGGGGCCAGGGCACATCCTCAGTAGGGGGTGTGCGGGAGGCAGCTGATGGATGATTCTCTCTCATTGATGTTTCTAACTCTCTATCCCTCTCTCTGTAAAAAAATCAATAAAATATATTTAAAAAAATTTTAATATTACATACCTGTGTATATATTCATATATTAACCTTGACCTGCCTTTTAAAAACGTACCTCATCATTTTACATCCAACAGTAAATTATGAAATATATACTGATACCAATGCTGCAAATGTTAAAAAAAAAAAAAAAAAAAAAAAAAAAAAGGATAGGAGTCACCTGATATTTTATTCAGACGGTTTAAGTGTACGGAAATGATTTATCCTCTTATCGGTCATCCACGCCTCAGTGTGAAGGAGTTTCAGATCCAAAAACAAAGTTAGGAAGTGGGGAAGGGAGATGAACCACCGAGAGGGGAGAAGGTGGGGAGGACTCACAGGACCAGGGGCAGGAGGCTTGAGACAGCTCCACCTACTTCACAGGGTGGCCGAACTCTGGCCTGGGCATCGCCAGTGTTCAGCTGAGAGTGGTAGGAGGTGGCACTGTCTTCCCTGGAAGCTCGCAGGGATGGGTAGACATGCATTAACCAGGAACTCAGGGCATCCAGACAGACCCCAAGGGCCCACAGAGGATAGCCCCAGCCCAGACGCGCGGCTCAGTGATTGAGCATCAACCTATGAACCAGGAAGTCGTGATTCAATTCCCGGTCAGGGCACATGCCCGGGTTTCAGGGTCCATCCCAGTAGGAGGTGTGCAGGTGGCAGCCTACCAATGATTCTCTCTCATCATTGATGTTTCTCTCTCTCTCTTCTCTGTTCCTCTCTCTACATAAACTTTAAAAAGAGGGTAGCCCCAGAAGTGACAGAGCAGTCACCTTACTCTGGAGCCTTCTATCCCCAGGAACCCACAGGCAGTCAGAGAATCCCAGTTTAAAGGCTGGAAGCGTGTTCAAGACTCTGGTCCTTCTCTGGGGCAGGAATTCTCTCTGACATTCCAGAGAAGGTTGACCACTGGCACTGAGTGCCTCTTGTGCCACCATCGAGTGTCCTCATGTAAGGGCAACCCCTGCCCTTGGGTGAAGAGAGTAGGGGCGTGCCCAGTGACCTTTCACCTCCTGGAGCCTGTCTCATGGGCCTGTTGGGCTTCCCATGCTATGCCTCTAGCAGCAATCCAACCCAGCCAGGACCACAATCCCTGGAGAAAGACTAATCCTCCTCTCCCCCCCCCCCCCCCAGGTTCCCCCCCTGGGACCACATACAGGCCATAACACCAAGAGTTAGGTGTTAAGAGCTGCCTTCTATGGGTAATGTAAGTGATGAGATGCCCCCGTTTGGCCAGGGTTGTCCTCATTTTTTATGGCTGTTTGGTGGACAAGCATTCTGGGAACCGTGTCCTTGCCTCTACAGACAAGGACTTGCAGGCTCTCAATAGTATGTGCACAGCAGGAGGCAGTGTAGCGACTGGCTAAGGACTCAGGAGTGACACCGACTGAAGTCAAACATCCTTTCTGTCCAGCATCTGAGAGACCTTGGGCAAGTCACTTTATCCCACTCAGCCTCCATTTCTTTCTCTCTACATGGGGATGGTAATGCTTACTTCCCCACAGGATTATCCAGAGGATAGTGAGATGTGGGGCCCTTCCTGACTGGCCCGGGCTGGTCGTTCACAGCGTAGGGGCTGAAGGGTGCGAGGCAACGGTCCAGCTCTGTGCCTGTGCCTGAGGGGGATGCAGGGCTGAGGGAAACTGGGCCGTCAGGTCAGCACTCGAAGGGGGACCCCCATCCTCCACGCTGGTGACAAGACGAGAGCTCACGAGCCAGGGAAAGTGGGAGGCCCACAGGACAAGTGCTGTGGATGACCAGTCTGGGGCATTGAGGAAGCCAGCCTGTGAATTCTATGAGAATCCTGCCGCACTGTGCTCTGCCCACTGCTCACGGCGCCCCGGGCATTCTTCACAGACCTCTGATCCACAGCCTGAATCTCTAGCACATTCCCTTTCTCAGAGGAGGTCTCTCCATCCTTCTGAAGTCCTAGGTAACCAAGGGAAACCAAGGGTAACCAAGGGAAACCAGCCCTGCTGTGGGAGGGAGGGGGGTACGGAAGCTCCTGGACCTGCGGGAGGGATTGCAGCTCTGGGGAGCTGGGGTGGGGGTCGGTCTCTCTGAGAAGACTGGGGTCCTATTACTGCTCTCCTCCCTGCCCTACCCGATGCCCCACTTTCCCCTTCCTCCTCCTCAGGATGCCCCTCTCCCCTTACTTGCAAACCCTAAGCCTCCGTGCCATGTGGCAGACAGTGACCTTGGTGGGGGAGGTGGCACGGGTCCTATCTCAAATGGGTCGGGGTAGGAGGTCTCCTGTAGTGACAGACCGGCCCTCCCCGGCCACGCGAAATGTGGGAGCCCAGGCTGGGGCCGCCTGCCTGGGGGCTTTGGGCCCCGGTGGGCTGAGGGCGCCCCGCGGGCGGGCATGGGGGCAGGGAGAGTTCAGCCCGATATGGGAGACCTGGGTTGGAGTGTCCTCTCTCCCGGACGTCGCCTTACCGACTCCTGGTCCCCAGCACTCGCCGTTCAGCAGGCTCCCACGCGGTCTGCGCCGGTCGTTAGGGACGCCACCGGTCTCCAGGGGGCGGGTCCAGGGCCGGCGTGCACACGTGCGTGTCCGCCCGCATGCGCAGTCTCCAGCGGGTGCCTCGCTGGTGCGCAGGGCTGTCTTTGCAGGTTGTCCTTATGCGCCTAGGCTCGGGGTTGGCGCCAGGAGGGTTCTGGCTGATGCGCGGCGTGCGGCCACTGTGCGGGCAGAGGAAACTGGCCCCGTGGCATGCTTTGTGCTTCTGGGGGACATGTTTAGGAACGGGTGGGCTTTTGTGGGGGGAAGGTGAGGAGGGGGAGCCCCGGCAGGGCTCCTGGACTGCGGTGCGTGCTGTTCCTTCCGGGCACCTTTTGTGTAGAAATGGGGTGGGGGCGGCGGGAGTTAGGACCAGGAGAAGCATCAGCTGACAGTCTCTTCTGGAAGCTGAGGAGGGTGAAGGGCACCCGCAGAGCTGTGGGTGCAGCACCCTGCAGAGCGGCCCTTCTACCTCCTCTAAGATGGGAACAGGCTGATGCTGGAAGGTTCCAGCCGCCGCAGCACGCCTCACTCAGTTCTAAGCCTGTACCCCCTGCCCGCTCCCTAGGATGTGGTGCCCTTGGGGCATGGATGACTAACTCCAGGGGGTGGGCTAAAAAAAAAAAAAAAAAAAAAAAAAAAAAAAAGAAAGAAAGAAAGAAAAAGAAATTGTCCTTCAGGAGAGGAGAGGCAACCAGGGTGGTGGGAAGTTTCACAGGGAGGTGGAGCTCTGTTTTAATTTCATGTTCTTTTTTTTTAAGAAAAAAAATTAATTTCAGAGAGGGAGAGAGGAATAGAAACATCAATGATGAGAATCATTGATCAAGTGCTTCCTGATCTTCTCCCCCCTGCCCCCGCTCCCCACTACTGGGGATCAAGCCCACAACCTAGGTATGTGCCCAGGAATTGAACAATTGTGACCTCCTGGTTCATGGGTCTACGCTCAATCATTGAGCCACATCGGCCAGGTTAGTTGTCTTTTTGTTGTTAGTTCTCACCCAAAGATATTTTTTCATTGATTTTTAGAGAAAGTGGGAGGAGGCTGGGGAGGGGAGACACAGGGAGAGAAACATCGATGTGAGAGACACATAGATTGGTTGCCTTCCCTGACCAGGGCTGGGGATCAAGCCTGCAACTGAAGTTTGTGCCCTTAACCAGAATCAAACCTGGGACCCTTCAGTCCACTGGCCACGCTCTATCCACTGAACCAAACCGGCTAGGGCTGATTATGTCTTTTTGATGTGTGGCTGGGAACCTGCACACGCTGATCTAAGGTATGCATGGATTTTCGACTGCAAGGGTGGCTGGCACTCCTACTCCCATGTTGTTTGTTCAAGGGTCAACTGTACTAGTTGGTCTCCCTGGATAAGTTTAACTTAGAAACTTGGTTAATTCATCAATAAAGTGGGTACCATGCCTTACCAGGCATCCATGTGTAAACAGCTGGGCCTTCCTGAGAACCATCTTAACTACTGCAGTTGCCAAGATTTTGAGGAAAAGCTTTGCAACTCAAGTGGCTGGGCTCGGCACCAGGATTCAGGTTCCTTTCAAGCCCACGTCAGTTATTAAGTCACCGGTGCCTCAAAAGGAGAGGCCATGCAAGAAGAGATGCCAGAGGCCCTTCTCTGCTCTAATAATTTTAAAAGCCCCAGAGCTTGGTAGTCAGGGAGCCCTTGAACTGAAGATGGGTCCCCTGAGGTCCAGTCTGTGACTTGGTCCTGGATAGTCATTCTGGTGGGAAAGAGGGCTGCCCTCGGATCCTTTGGCTTCCTCCTGCTCCGAGCTGCCATTTTCAGCTTCAGCTCAGGTATGAGGTAGATGCTGTATAGCTTACTTACAGGGTCACTCTGATTCCTCTTTTGACCCCATCACCTGCCACTCTTCCAGCTTGCTGCCCGTGCCGCCCCCCCCCCCCCCCCCCCCTGCAGGGACTCTGCATGGGCTGAAGGAACAGCAGGGACAGCTCTTCCCTCAGACACCTCAGTGAGGAAATACCAGCCACCATCCTGATCCCAGCCACTCCTTCAGACCTCACCGCCACTGACACCCTCTTCTCTCTTTATTGCCCGTTATTTCCCACCAGAAGCTCTGCAAGGACAGGAAGTTTTGTCTGGTTCTCACATTCTCAGAAACTGACCAGTATCTGTTACTCATTTTATCAACACATCACCAGGCCTTCAATGTTATTGTTAAAGAACTAAATGACACGAGAGGACTACTTTCACAACGCAGCTCTGGATCCTGGTGCCCGGGACAGGCTGGCACAACGGACTCAGCAGGTGGCGATGAGGATGGCTCCGATATGGAGGCTGGGTGGCCTTTCAGCCGTGTGAGGAGTCAGACTGGCGATGGGCACCCATATCAAGTTGCTGGGAATGGAAAATCTATTAATTTTTAAGCAAAAGAACCTTCTGGAACTTCCTTTCCTCCAAGAAATACTTTTTTAAAAATATTTTTATTGATTTTAGAGAAGGGAGAGGGAGAGATAGAAACATCAATGGGAGAGAATCATTGATCCGCTGCCTCCTGCATGTCCCCACCTGAGGACAGAGCCTGTAACCTGGGCATATGCCCTGACCAGGAATCGAACTGTGCCCCTCCTAGTTCATAGGCTGAAGTTCAACCGCTGAGCCACGCTGGGAGGGCTGGGAAATACTTTTTAAGGAGCAATCACAGCGAGGATAGCCATGTTTTCAAATTCACCTAGTTTGGTGAGTCTCTGGGCCCACTCTGCCTTCGCCAGCCCACGTTTCCTGTGCCCAGCAGGACCCAGCCCATGTGGCCTCTTCAGCTCAGCTGCTGGGCCTTCAGTCCCCAGCCCTCCCCTCAGCTCCAGGGAGGTTCTGCAGGCTCCTTCGGGAAGTTTCATCCGATTCTTGCCACGTTTAGCTTTCTCTTTAGTCTGCGTGAGTCCCTGGGTCAGAGCTGGTTGAGGGCATAGGCTCGGGCTGTGCTGAGAGCAGCTTCCAGGTCAGCAGTGCTTCCGGTGCCCTGGGCCACCACTCGGGAGCCCCAGGCCTTGCCTCCCATGTGGCTGCACACAGCCAGCGCCCAGGCCTCTGCTGTGAAAGCTGGCGTGGCACTCTGGGGACAGAAACAGAAGGGCAGCAATGCCGAGGGGCGCTCCCTGCCACCATCCCCTCAAAGTTCTCTTGAGAGTGAGTCCCAGTGATCAGCACCGCTCCCCAGCCAGTCTCATCGGGGAATGAGGTGAAGAGAGGTGAGGGTTGGGTTGGGAATGTGTGTGGAGGGGGAGTGAGGTGGTACCCTCTCTAGGGGGGATGTGTGGTCATTAGGGACAAGAAGATGGCCATATCTATGTCTTGGGGTGTCCTCATAGGTCACCTCTACCCAGCCTTGGCTCCCTTGTCTGAGAGGAAGAGGGGAATCAGAGGGCTGGTCTAGGAGATGGGCGGGGTGGGCTGCTCTCCCACTTGGCTCACCTGGGCCACCTGGCAGGCACACAGCACGTGCCCCAGGGGCTGGGGGCTGAGGAGCAGCACGGACGAGCTGGGCACCTGCTCACACAGCTGCCGGACCACCTTCACCAACACCTGGGCAAGGGAGGGCAGGTGGTGACCCGTAGCCCCAGACTCCCAGCTACCTCCCTGTCAGGACACCCCCAGCCCCAATACTCACTGAGAGGGACTCAGTGGAAATGGTGTCCACGATCAGGGACCCCTCTGGGGGGTGTCGCTGCAGCAGCTCTTGGGCTTTCTGGGCAGCCTGGGGGGCGGGGGCGGGGGCGACAGCACAGGTCAGACTGGGACAACCGGCCCGCTTCTGAACTGAACCCCGTCCAGAGTCCCTTCCCCTCACCCACCCCGTCCTCCCGCAGCAAAGGCTGTAGCTTTGAACAGAGGGGCCAGGGGTTCTGCCTGGAATGGCCTCTTTTCGGGTCCCACCTGTGTCCTTCCTCTCCTCCCTCACCCCCTCCCTTTCACTGGAGCTCCAGGCCCCGACAAATAGGTCGCTGAAGGTGACAGGACTAAGGCTGGAGTACAGATGGAGAGGGGGCAGGGGGGAGAATGCAAGAGGAGTAATCAGGGCTGAATGGAGCAGTCAGCTTCCGGAGGGAGAGCCTGAACCAGGCTTGGGAGCTGGGAGACACAGCTTGGCAGAGAAGTGGGGGTCTGGTAATGGTGCCCAGCTGGCAGGAGAGGGAGCTGACACCATCCCCATGCCAGTTCACACTAGTGTGTCCCTGACCCCTGTTGGGTGTGCCTGCTATCTGCCCCGATGGGTGCAGCCAAACCCCCTCCTACCTGCCTTATTTCCAGCTTCCGGATCGCAGTGTTAGCACGCCGCTGCAGCCCCTTCAGTGTGGCCTGCAGCTCCCGCCGCTGCCACTGGGGCATCACAGCGGTGTCCACAGCCTACGGTCAGAGCAGCACATCATCCTCGCCCTCCCTGAGCCACAGTCTCTAAGGCTGGGAGCAGCAGGACCAGGAAGAGACCACACCCACCCCACTCCACCCTGCAGACAATCACCCAGGCATTCCCCGGAATGCTGGGGAGAGACTGGAAGGGTCCAGAGAGGCATGGGGAAGGGCATAGGATAAGGACATGGGTAGGCATGTGGGCAGCTCCATGCTGGGCATGACCCTCACATCAGTGAGTCGTCCCATGTCCTTGGACAGCTGCTGGGCCTCCACCACATCCCGGCTACCCCGACTCAGCCGCTCTGTGGCTGCTTCCACCTCCTGGGCCAGGCTCTGGCCCACTTCTCGGGCCTGCGGGGAGGGAACAGGATGGTCAGGGCTGTTGGCTTACTTTCAAGGCTCTCAACCTATTGTTGCTTTATGCCAAATTTGAAATATTTAACCATCAGGACCAATCAAGGCACCACATGATCATGCCAGCAGCCAGCAGTAACATGTAGGGGCACTGGTTCTGCTGCTGGGCATCCCCCCGCCTGAGCGTATCAGCTGCATGTCCCCTGGGCCCTGCTGGTGTGCCCGACCTGCTGGGCCTGCTCCCCAGTGATGGCCAGCAGGCGGGTGGTGCCCTTGGTGAGTTGGCGCTCCCCAACGATGACCAGGTCTCCGACGGCCCCTGTGCGCAGCAAGTGCCTGTGGGCAGAGGGAGGGAGAGGTCAGGGGGATTATGGAAGAGAAGAGCAGTCTGAGCTCCAAACCAGGAGTGGGCAGCTCCGAAGACCAAGGAAGGGCGAGGACCCAGCTCCAGGCCAGGCCAGGGCAGGCCGGCAGGGTGACTCACGTCCCACAGCACAGCTCCACGGAAGTCCTCAGTGCGGCCTGAGAAGCTGGGTCCAGCGTCTGGGCCACAGGCACCCCCACTGACACCACTCGCACGGGGTCTGGGTACACCTGTGGGTGGGAGGGGACAGGTCTGCTAACTGGCCTGTGGAGGGGAGAGGGGAGGTGATCTCCACCAAGGGAGCTCCCCCAACTCACCTCATCCAGGCAGCGCAGGCCAGGGACATGGGCAGTGAGCGCCAGGGCTACCTCCTCCATGTACACGGCCTCGTCCCGCCGCACAGCCTCCTGCACTGTGCTCTCCACTGCCCGGAGCTGCTCTGGGGTCAGCGGGGCCTGTGGGGTGGAGGGAAATGGATAGCCGACAGGCAGTCAGCCCCATGCCTGCAACCTATACATGAAGCAGCAGTCACTATTCACTGAACACCCCTACGTTCTAGCACAGTGGCTAGCACCTAGTAGGTGCTCAATAAACACTGTGCAGAAACAATTCTTGTCCTTAGAAAGCTACCTGGGGGTTGGGCCTATTGGAAGCTGCAGCCTTTCATTAGGCATTAAAAGTTGATGGAGCCCCGGACAGATGGCTCAGTTCGTTGGAGCAGCATCCCATACACCACAGAGTCAGCGGGTTCGATTCCCGGTCAGGGCACATATACCCAAGTTTCGGGTTCCATCCCAGGTTGGGGCACATAGGGAAGGCAAATGATTCATGTTTCTCACATCGATGTTTCTCTCTCTCTCTCTCTCTCTCTCTCTCTCTCTCTTCCCCTTTCTCTCTCTAAAATCAATAAAAATATCATCAAGTGAGGATTAAAACAGAAAGTAGAGGCTCTGTACTCAGGGAGCTTATGACAAGAGGCAATGAGTTGAAGAGAAGGTAGGATGGAGGAGATGCAGGAACAAGGAGTAGTCAGTGGGACAGGTTTAGTCAGTGAGTGTTTCCTGGAGGAAGTACTGAGCCAGATATACAAGGAGAGGAGGGAACAGGGTGGCAGAGGAGGGAGAGAGCAGCGCCTCTGTGCAAGCATGGCTTGGGTGACAGCAGGAACAAGGAAGATGGGTGGCTGGGTGAAGGGAGGACTCCACATCCCTTGCTGTGCTGGAGGAGCCTGATGGTTCCTATAGTGACTGAATGACTGGGAGCACCCTGGGCTGACACCCACTCAGGTTCCTATAGTGACTGACTGACAGGCCCTCGGATTGGCCAGACTCCCCACCCCACCAGCCTTTCCCAAGTTGAACCTGTCACCGCACGTGAAGCCTGTCTTTCTGTGCCCTGCTCACCTGGGTGGCCACGTCAAAGCGCAGCCGCTCGGGACTGAGATGGGAGCCTCGCTGTTCTGTGCCAGGGCCCAGGGCCTGCCGCAGTGCCCAGTTTAGCAGGTGGATGGCCGTGTGCTTCTCCATGCAGCCTAGACGCCAGGACTGAAACGCTTTTGTCACCCGGCGTCCGGGGTGAGTGGGAGTGGAGAGTAAAGGAGCTGCAGGATATCACGAGCAGCAGGGTGAGTCCTTACCTTATCCACGTGCAGCTGCACTGCATCCCCCACCTTCAGGCACTCAGGGGCCACAGCCTCATGCAGGACGAAGCCTCCGCAGACCTGGGCCCGGGCAACTGGGAATAGCACATCCTGGGGAAGGTCAAAGGCCAAGGAGCTAGAGTGACTGCCTGGAGCCTCTCCCCCTCCTCTTCCTCACTCCCCTCCCCCCCCCCCCCCCCCAGCTCCCTTTCTGGCTCAGGTCTGCCTCCTGCAGAAGTTATCCTGTGTGCGTGTTGGGGGGGGGGGGGGGGAGCTCACCTGCTGCCCCACCCGCACCAGGTAACCTCGGTCTGAAGCCTGACCCCCCTGTTCAGCGTAGAAGTTGGTTCTGTCTAAGAGGATGCCGCAGCGCTGGCCTTCCCCCACGGAGGCTACGGCTGTTCCGTCCTCTGTATACAGCTGGAGCACCTGGGCCTCGCAGGTGCCAAACTCTGCCAGGGCAGAAAGTGGTTATCAGTGCGAGGCAGGGGTCTGAGACATACAGGTGGGTCTGTGCCTTACCAGAAGCCAACAGGCACGTAGCTGGAGGAGGGGGTGGGGGGGTGGGAATGGGAGATAGGGTCCAAGTCCTGCTCAGGGACACAGCGACCCCTGGTGGTCTCCGGGGAATGCACAGGGCAACCATCTGCCTGTCCCTCCCAATCAGGGTCAGGCAAGCTATGGCCACTGCTCAGCCCAGGCTCTCACCATAACCCCCACTGGGTCGAAGGCAGTAGTGGTACTTGGGGCTGTCATCGGTTGGGGGCAGCCCTCGGCGCTGCAGCTCCCCCAGCGCATGGATGTTGAGCCGCAGTCCCTGCTCCTCAGCTGGCTCAGCCTGCTGGGCCCGGTGCTGGAGGACAGGCATGGGCATGTGTATGTAGAGAAGGGCTGCATGGAGAGTGCAATGGGACTTGGGCCTCCGAAGAGCCTGTCTCTGCCATCCGCTCTGTGCACCCTGCAGCCCCCTCTGGAATAAGCGCGCAGGGCTTGGCTGGTGCTGGAGACCAAGCTGGGTTGGCTGGTGAACCACCCATCCTGTGGGGTCTGAGGATCAGGCCTTCCTCACCGAATTCTGCCCCTGTAGGCGCCTCCCAGGACACTGTGCTGGCCTTCGCCCGCCCGCTCCTGTTTAGCCCACTGCACTGGTGTGCCTTTCCGGGCCTGGGAGGGACCCAGGTGAAGGACAGGGCCTAGCTCAGCCTCCTCTTCCTTCAATAGCTGCAGCCTCCCCAGGGACTCAGGGCTGGGGAGTGGCTGACTGTCCCAACAGAACCTGGTGGGGGTGCCCCAGCTGTACCTGGGCCTCCTCCTGGGCTAGCCGCGCCAGCCCAGCCGAGTCCAGCTGCACCCCTTTCTCCTCCAGCATCAGCTCTACCAGGTCCAGTGGGAGCCCCAGGTCGCCGGACATTGACAAGGACCAGGCCACGTCGGCTTTTCGGAAGGAAGACAAGGGGCTTTGAGCGGGGAGGGGCAGGACAGAGGGGTGGGGAGTGAGGGAGAAGGGCCAGGGCTTTCCCAACCACACCAGGTGCCAAGCACAAGTACCCCCTCCTCACACTGGGCTGGCCCAGGACACGGGTCACCTTCAGGCTTCGGCTCCAAGGCCAGAGCTGGGGGTACCCAGGCTGTTCCCTTGGCAACCAGCATTTCAGTGGGGAAGGGGAGCAGAGACTGAGGCAGGAGCAGCGGGGCAGAGAGTAGGCGGAGAAATGGGGAGAAGTCTGGGTGTTGGAGGGAGTACAGGGGGAGGGACAAGGAGGAGGAGGGGAGGTGCGAGGCACAGGCCTGGCCCAGAGCTCCCTTCCCGGCCTGCCCGGCTCACCTGCGTGAGGACCTTCCTGTCTCTCCCCCTGTACTCACCGGGGAACACGTCCGAAGGTCCCAGGCGCCTCAGGGTCCGCTCGATGACCCGCCGACCCCGCTGCAGGGAGGCCAGGAAGGCGGCCTCGTCCTCCGACACCAGGCTGGCTATCTGAACGGCGGGCACGACAGAGATGGAGGGAGAGCCTCTCTCCACCTCCCTGGCCAGCCCGTCCCTCCGGCCCCGAGGCCAGTACCTGGGTGGAGCTCTTCTGCAGCTCTGGGTACGTGTCTCCCTGGAGGAGGTAAGAACGGGCTGAGGAGTGAGAGGAAAGGCTACCAGCCGCCTCCCCCTCCGGTCCTGGCCTCCCTGGGGACACTGTTCTGGAGGCTCCGACAGGCTGAGGGACAGGGGCAGGGACCCTAATGGGGAGTCAGTTTCCCTGTGGGGTGGGGACACAGGCCAGGGAGTCCCACGGTTCAAGGGGCGAGGCTTCCTGAAGGCTCCCTGCTTCTGTAAGCCGCGGCAGCTTTCTCAGCTACTGACAGGACGCTGGGCGGCAGGCTCCCCGAGTGCCCGGGAGGCCCAGGGGAGCGCGGAAGCTCTGTCCTCACCAGCGTCTCCACCACCACCGGGACCAGGCTGCCCAGGAAGCCAGGGGGTGCCCGCAGGACCTCTGTAGAGAACCGCACGGCTCGACGGAGGATCCGACGAAGAACCAGCCTACAGGGTCCAAAGCCCAGGTGTGAACCCCCAGCAGCCCCTGGTCAGCAGTTTGGAGACTGGGGAGGGCAAGGCTCTGCGTGTGCTCCCACCCCAAAGCCCTTTCCCTTCTCCGGCTCCTCCTGCCATCTCCACCCGACCCACTCTGTGCCCTCCCTCCCCCGCCAGCCCCAGTTGCACCGGCCCCTCTCTGTGGTCCTTCCAGACTCACGGGGCGCCCGACATCCCAGGGGAGACGCCGTCGGCGATGCAGACACTGAGTGTGCGGATGTGATCGGCCACCACGCGGTACGCCATGTCTGTGCGGCCCTGGTCTGCGGCCCCTACCCGGCCCAGGTAAGGGGGCGCCCCGCAGCCCTGGAAAGCAGGAGAGGGGCGTGGCTGCTGCCGTGCCGGACCTGCCCGGGGGGGGGGGATGCTCTTCACCCCTAAAGCCGACCACATCTGGAATAGCCAGGACGAAGGCTTCAAAGATGAACGGCACTCAGACTCTGCCCCCAAGGGGCCCACATTCGCCCTAACAATAGTCACAGGTGTGATCGTTTACTGAATTCCTACTATCAGAACTGTGTGTTTGGTTGACATGATGTCTAATCCCCCAAACACCCTGTTCTGGGAGTTATTTCTGTCCTCGACGTCAGAGGAACAGAGGCCCAGAGTAGGGGTGTCGAACTCAATCAGAGAAGGGGCCAAAATCTGAAATCCAGCCTAAATCGCGGGCCGAATGGTTTACTGAACAGTCATAAACTGTCATTGTGATGGAAACGCAGCGGAGTGCAGTGATGACAGCGCGGTGCGGGCCACATTGCAAGGCCTGGCGGGACGGATTTGGCCCGCGGGCCTTGTGTTTGACACATGTGGCCCAGAGGATCTAAGCGCCACACAGCTGACCAGGAGCCGCCCTGAGCTGTGAGCCGGCCTGTCTGACCACAGTGCTCTCCAGGCCTCTCCAGACCCAGGGGGCACGGAGGGACGGTGGGGGCTGTGTGTACATGTGCTCCAGAGCAGAGTGCTGGATTCCTGCAGCTCCACACCTGTCTCTTCCCCAAGCTGCCCCCTCAATACAGTCCTGCCGTTCGCCTCACTGCTTGTCAAACACTTGGGAGCCAGCCTTTTCTCCCCACTCCACCCCCTCACATCCACTAAGTCAATGGGGCCTTTGCTGCTCCCTCATAGATCTAGCAAATCAACCTACTTTCCTCCACTTTCACTATGACCAGCCTAAGCCATGCCCTACTGTCCCTTCCCTGGACTATGAAATCGCCTCCCAGTTGGTTTCTTAGCTTCTACTCCTGCCTCCCTCCAGCTCATCCTCCACATAGAAACAGGAGTGGTCTTTAAAAGTGTCAGAGCATGCTCCTCCCCCGAGGGCCCTGCTCACTACACTCAGAATAAATCCCTACTTGGGACTTCCAGTCCCATAAGATTGGACTCTAGCTTTCCTCTTCGGGGTCGCCTGTTTGTAAAATGGCCACCATCCTTCCTTTTTCTGTGAGCATGCCACTTTGCAATGTGACTTTATAGGCGAGGGAATTGCTTTCCATCGAGACAGAGCATCTGTTTCTCCACCTCTGGATTCTGGGCCAGCTCGTGACTTGCTTTGGTCGAGAATACGGTGGGAATGACGCTGTTCGAGCCCAGGCCCCAAAGCCCGTGTGCTTCTGCTCTCCTTGGACCCTGGCTGAACTCTGATGAATGAGTCTGAGCTAGCCGGCTGGAGGGTGACGCACACATGGCTGCTCACCCCCACTGTCAGCCAACGCCTAGAGGCACAGCTGCCCCCAGCCTCCTGCCTGCCACCTTTTCTCTTCCTGTCACGTGTCCTCCTGCTTCAGCACCCCACTGCCTGTTGTGTTGCATGAGGGCCAGATCCCAAAGGCACCGGCGAGCAGGCCAGAGGCTTCCGGAAGGGGAGAGGCAGCTCACCTGGTGTATAGCGGTGAGCAGCGGGGAGAAGAGGTCAGTGTCGTAGGTGGAGCGCCTGCCTTGCAGCACAGCCACCAGCCTTTCCAGGCCCATTCCCGTGTCCACATGCTGCTGGGGCAGGGGCTGCAGACTCCCGTCTGCTTCTCTGGCCAGGGAAGGTGAACAGGGTGAGACTCCGCACAGGATGACAGACAGGTGTGGGGCTCAAGATGCACAGAGGAATGAGGAGGGGTCTGAGGGGCCTGAGAGAGGGAGGAACCAGATGCAGTATAATCCTCCCCCCGCCTCAAACACGGACGATGGCCTTGGGTCCTGTCCCTTCTCATAAAGGGTGATCTCTACCCTCACCACCACCCCCTGACCCTTGGGCCCTTGCCCGGACCTCAACATTCTCTTTCTGGGACAGAGTTATTTGGCCTTAGGAAGAGGCATGTCAAGGCTGGAGGAAAATCTTAGAGACCATCAGATTCCACTCTATCATGTGATGAGGGAGCAGAGGCCAGAGGGCAGCAGTGACTAGCTTCAACTGTTATGGGCAAAGACGAGGATTAAATCAGTTATTATCTGAACAGTGTTTAGAAAATTGCCTGGCACCCAGGCAGTGCCATTGAAGCGTGTGCTTTTATAAGAAGTAGATTCAAGTCTCCTGATTGCTGCGTCTCCACTTCCAGCCGGGGACTTTCCTCCTGCCTCAGCGCCCGTTACCTGTTGTGCTGCATGAAGACCAGATTCCAGAGTTCCACCAGCTCGGGGGCACCCGTCCCTCCGGCCAGGTCGTAGTGGATCTCGGTGCAGGGCCCACAAGGGCCGGTGTCCCCCATCTCCCAGAAGTTCTCTTGTGGGCCAAAGGAGAGCACGCGGCTGGCAGGCACCCTGGAAAGAAAGCCAGGTGGGTGTAGGGAGACAGCAAAGCCCAAAGCCGGACCCTCTTTGCCAGGAGCACCTCTCCATCAAGCTCAGCAAGAGGAGGACCAGGACCGACCCCAGGGTCTCCTGGGATAGGCTGAGACTCTAAAGGCCTGTGCTGACAGGGTCCGTTTTCCAGGCCTCTAGGAGTGGACAGGGGGAGGGAGGACTTACCCTAAGCTGAGCCAGATGTCCCTGCTCTCCAGGTCTGGGTCCAGCCCTGCCTTGGGATCACCGCCAAAGTAGGAGACCCAGAGCCTGTCCTCAGGGATCCCATAGACCTGAGTCAGCAGTTCCCAGGCCATGCTGCACGCCTCCTCCTGCAGGGGAAACCCACATGGGGCGAAGAGGAAGACGGGTGAGAAGAGAGCCCCACCAACGCATCAATCCAGCCACCTGGGTTCAGCCCTCAGCTTGAGACAAAACCATTTCCACTGTCGACCTTGTTTCTATCGATAAAACAAGCCATGAGCAAACTCTGAGTTCTTTCCTGCCCAGAAAGCTTCTAAATCCTCCTTTCTTCCAAGTCTCACCTTCCCCCTGAAATCCTCTAGCCACTCTCGCCTGGGGTGATTTAGAACTCATGCAGTTTAGTGTCACTGTCTTGTTTATTCATATAACAATTACTGATCAGCCATCCGGCAGGGGGCACAATCAAAAGCTTACAATCCAATGAGAGAAATGAGACACATTCCTCTTATACTCGTTCACGTTGCACTTTGCCTCTGTGAGTGGAGGCCCTGCCCAAGCAGACTCTAGGAGTGGAGAGAGGACTAACTCTAACCCCCTTCTTGGTTGAACGCTGACCCTTTCCTAACTCCAGGACTTCCTGGAGACTCACCTTAAAATATTCACCCCCAAAGGCCCAATTGCCAAGCATCTCAAAGAAGGTGTGATGGGAAAGGTCCCGGCCCACGTCTTCCAGGTCGTTGTGGCTGCCTCCGGCCCTCACACATTTCTGGCTGTTGGCCACACGTCGGAAACCTGCCATCTCACTTCGCGGGTCCACGGTGCCCAGGAAGATTGGCTTGAACTGGAACATGTGAAGAAGAGGGAGAGGGATATCCAAGTCCCTCATGGGGAGAGAAATATGGGGAGTAAGGACAGAGATGGCTGACTGTGCTACCGAGAGTGCAGTGTGATCTTGGCTTGCGGGGAGGAGGGGAGCGCGGGAGGGGGGCAACCTGGGAGCTTAGGGGTACCCATCTCGTGTGTGTGTGTGTGTGTGTGTGTGTGTGTGTGTGTGTGTGGCAGGCAAGGAGTAAATAACCATAAACAGAGACCCTCTGCTAGTAAAATAGGCAAGAAAAAAGGAGGAGTAATGTGCTGGTGGCTGGAAACAGGACAATGAATGGCTGCATCCTCCATCTCAGCTTCTTCAACCACAGCTGATAACTTCAGGGTGCAAAACTGAGACCACAGGGCACTGGGCAGGCCCAACACGGCAGCATGGCCTCTAAAGTTAACCAACTCCCCCTCTGCACCCACCTCCCACCCATTTCACAGACGCAGACCAACAAGTCCAGGAGGGTAAGTAGTACTCAAAGTCAAGGGCTTGGAGAACACAGTCTAGCGCAGAGCATGGGCTCCACACCACACCCATGCAATGAATGTTATCTTTATTGAAAGAATAAATAAGGCCAGACTTCCTCCACCATCTGCCCTTACCATTCTTGGGCCTAAAATTCAATCCCAAACTACAAGTTCCCAGGTCGAGTGTTCCCCGAACCCTAACTCAGCCCAACCATTGCCCTCTCTCCCCAAAAGCTCCGAGCTCCGCCTCTTGCTTCTTTGGCCCAATCCCGAAGCTCCTTTCTCTCGCGGAAAAAAACACCACCCCCCACAAACCCCGCCCCAACCTGGTTCATGCCGGCATTGACGAACAGCAGGCTGGGGTCGCCTCGGGGCCGCACGGAAGCGGACGGCACGAGCCGGTGGCCATGGCGGTCCCGAAAGAAGCTCAGGAAGGCGTCACGGACGGCCGACGCCCGGGCCGGAGCGCGCTCGGAGGACAGCGGCCGGCGGCCGGGGCCCCGCCACGAGGGCGACCTTCGAAAGGCCCGCCGCAGTCCTCCGACTGCAGCTGCCACCGACGCCGCCATCTTAACTCGGGGCAGAGACTTCACGGGGTCAAAGGGCACCGCGGGGGGTAGAAGGTGACGTGGGAAGGGAGCTGGGCGTTCCCCACAGCGGCTCCTGGCGGTGGGAGGCCTCGAGGCAGCCTCTGCCGCCCTTGTGGAAATGGTTTTGTGAAGGGTTTGCTTGTAGGCCCTTATACATAATTCATTCGGCATTAAAAAAAATACGCATCGAGAGCCAGTGATGTGCCGGGCACTTTTTAGGCGCTTAAGGAACATTAGTACCAAAATTAATGAAAATCCCTGCCCTCCAGAAATCTTTATTGTAGCAGTAATTGCTAATTTTATTAATTTTGCAAGGTTACATGCAAATGGAGTTTCAGTGGACAGGCATGGATTGACGTGTGTGTGTGTGTGTGTGTGTGTGTGTGTGTGTGTGTGTGTGTGTGTGTTTCCAGGCTGCGAGAAGAAGGCAAGAGTGCAAAGAGAATTAATGCCAGTATTCATTCTAGAGGCATTCAACAAATTTATTGAATACTTATTATGAGTCAGGCCTTGTTCTAAGCACTTGCTAGTTCCATGCCCTTGGCTTTGGAAATGGCCGTTCTTAGGGACTGAAGCAGATCCTTTAGAACAAGAGTCTCGCTGAGAGACAGAAGCCAAACAGCATCTGCTTCATTATTAATTGATTAATGGCATTTGGTCTTTTCATTTATTTTCCTGGGGATTAGAGAGAATCCAGTTGGTTGGGGCAGGATTAAGTTGCTGGCCAATAGCTGCAGAGATGTCTGTCTCCCTAAGCACCCCAATGCCCCCAGGGTTTTGTGTGTTTTGTTTTAGGGTAAGAGATACCTGTTTCACCTCCCCTTTCTCCAAGGTGACAACTGTGACCACAGGCCTTTGTGGATGCAGCCCAAGGTCCTCATGGGGCGTCTCATGATTCCCTCTGCTCTCTCTGCCCTTGGTTTGAGAAAGTAAACAGGTTGAGAAGATATTTGCCACCGTGAAAACCCAATACGGATGAACTGAGGTCAGTGTGATCTCTTGCAAGGTCTCAGTCACCCAGACGGGTTCTTTGGCCACTACCATTTGTTGTGAGTTATGTTATTTAGGGACTTTTGAAACACAGCTCCCTTGGGAAATGTGTAGTCTTTTTTTGACTCAAGTTTCTCTAATGATAGTGAATTTTTAACTTTGTCTTCTGATCTGCCCCATGATCCTCTGTGTCTTCCCTTGCCCACGTAGATGAAAGGTGTTGTTTTGAAAGTGCGTTTTGCCTGTTTTGGTTTTTCCAGTGTTTTTGAAACAGGAACCTAAAGCCAGATGGGGATTTCCATGACATTGATGATTTTGAGACAAGACTGTGAAATTCTTCCCCAAACTAAGATGGGAGTGTTTTGCTAGGGAAATCTAGCTGGGGCCTCTACCTAACACTGATGTCAACTTTTTCCCACCTTCAAATTTTGCCCAGGGAGGTTTTGCATTATAGTTGGAACTTCATGTTTTGTTGTTCTTTTTAAAATATATGTTATTAATTTTTTTGCAGAGAAGGGAGAGAGAGAGTTAGAAACATTGATGAGAGAGAAACATCGATCAGCTGCCTCCCGCACATCCCCTACTGGGGATGTGCCCGCAACCAAGGTACATGCCCTTGAAGGGAACCGAACCCGGGACCCTTTGGTCCGCAGGCCAACGCTCTATCCATCGAGCCAAACCGGCCAGGGAGAACTTCATGTTTTTTAGACTAATGTGGATTTAGTGTGGAGCCATGGCTTTTTTTTTTTTTCTCCCCAAACAGCTTATTTAAATATAATTCATAAACCATACAATTCACCAATTTAAAGTACATAGTTCAGTGGCTTTTAGTACTTTACAGCGTTGTCAACCATTACCTCAAATAATTTTAGAACATTTTCATTATTCCCCAAAGAAACCCTGTACTTTCTAGCCATTAAACTAACCATTTAAACTGCTCTCTGTCTTTATGGACTTGCCCTTTTTGAGCACTTCATATAAGTGCAGCCATACCACACGTGGTCCTTTGTGGCTGGCTTCTTTCACATAGCATCATGTTTTCAGGATTCATCCATGTGGTAGTATCATAAATTTTTAGAAATGTGTTTTTGAGCTGTTTTGTGTTTGAAGGAGGGCTTTTTTCTCATCTTACTATTTCATCCTTGTCATTAAAAAATGACCATTTTATTTCCTTTGTGTTCTTTGGTAAGTTGTTTTCTTCTCCCAGCGAAGCAGAGCGGTTCTTCCAGGGCTGGAATGTGTCTGTTCTGACTTGCCAGTCATCTGATGAGGAAGTTAAACTCAGGGTCTGCAGTTTCCCAAGAGAGATGGCTGTGGAGAGAGCTTCCCAGACTGGGAAGTTACTGCCTGGGAACTTCTCTCAGGAGCGCTTGCCCACTGACTTAGTGTTAGTAAGATTTCCATTTTGTGGTTTAAAATGCAAGTGAGGTCTGTTCCTGGGAGACAGCCACCAGTTGGGTTTGGATGCTACCGTCCCTGGTCTGGGATTACCCTCATCTTGTCGTTTGACTTAATTATTCTGCAGTTACAAGGTGCCTATCTGAACCTTCTTTTTCTGCTTTATCCCTTACTCTGGGAATGGAAACTGTCCCTCCAGATTTCCCCATCGGCTTTCAGAGCAGGAACCTGAGGTCAGTGATGCACTGTGTCCTGGGCGGATGGTCAGAGGAGACACAGTGGAATTTTCACCCTTTCTGGGCATAGAGAACTCAGCTTTGGGAACTTCCTCTTCTAAATCATAAAGCCTGTCTTCTAGCCTCTAGGTGAAAAGTTCAACCTGTTCGAGGTGAATATTTATTGATGGCTTTGCCTTATCTGGGTTGTAAAAGCCTCTCTTGTCAAATGTTACTAAGGATGGGGATCTCCTGGGATCTTCTCAAAAATGCAGACTGAGACTCAGTAGGTCTGGAGGTAGGTGCAAACTCTGTATTTCCAGCAGGCTCTAGGTGATGCTGCTGCTGCCCCCTAGCCTGCTGGACCACACCCTGACACAGACTTGGATCTGCGTCCAAGCCTAGGGCATGGGTGCCTGAGGGCCCGCCCTTTTCTGCCCGAGCAGGTGGGAGGAGCCGAGATCTGGTGCACGCGCCTGCTCTCTCCCATCCGCCCCCTCCCCTCCCCCTCGGTCCCGTAGTGCCTGCCTGTTGCTAAGAGACGCAGAGGGGCCTGATGCTCGCGGGAACCTGGCTACGACTCGGGTACGTGGATGGCGTGATTCAGGAGTGGAAACCTGGGATCTGAAATTCAAGGATTACTGGACCCTCGAGGGTCACAAAGCTTGGGTTTGTCCTTATGCATTAATAAGTGGTTACGTCATGGTTAAATAAGTACCTGCACAATATCCTCAATTTTGCCTCCTGGCCTGTAAAACCTAAAATATGTACTCTATTGGTCTATTGGGAAAAGTTTGCCGACCCCTGTATTATAGGTTAAAGAAAAAAATGTGTGTTTTTTTTTTCACAATAAAACACAGATGTAGAAAAGTCTACCAAACTGACTGTATGGCTTCATCATTAGAAGGCAAACGTCTTAGTATCTGCCATCCAGGTCTGGAAAAGGACTGCCGTCACCTCAGGAGCCCTCCGTGACTCTACCCTCAGCCCAACCACCTTCCTCCTGGCACAGGAGACCACTGCCCTGACTTCCACAGTAATCACAACTTTAGGGGCTTTGTAGCTTTACCTCTCAAATATCCATCCTTAGATGTCAAAGCCTTGTCTTTTATTTTAAAAATCAATACAACATCTTAGAGAGAGAGAGAGAGAGAGAGAGAGGGAGGGAGGGAGGGAGGGAGGGAGGGAGGGAGAGAGAGAGAGAGAGAGAGAGAGAGAGAGAGAGAGAGAGAGAGAGAGAGAATGAAGACAAAAAGTTTATTGCCAGCAGACTGCACCACAAGGACATATTTCAGGCTGAAGGGAAATGCTGCCAGATAGAGAGTTGAGTCTTTAGGCAAATGGAGAACATAGGAAATGATAACTGGATGAGCTCAGTCGGGTGTAGCTGAGTGGTTGAGCGTGACCCAGGAACCAAGGGGTCACCAGTTCGATTCCTGGTCAGGGCACATGCCCAGGCTGAGGGCTGGATCCCCAGTGGGGGGCGTGCAGGAAGCAGCCAATCAATGATTCTCTCTCATCATTGATGTTTCTATCTCTCTCTCCCTCTCCCTTCCTCTCTGAAATCAATAAAAATATATTTTTAAAAAAATGATAACTGGATGAATATAAAAGGCTATAATTTTTCCTCCATTTAAAACTCATGGAACTGTTTAAAGCAAAAGAATTTTGCAGCTGCATGGGTCTATTTATTGCCCCTGGGCTTTATGTTACGTAATGTATCGTAAAGAATGGGGATGGAAGTGGAACTTTATAGTTTCAAAGTTCTTACATTTTACATGAAGTGGTATAATGTCTGCTCTAGCTATTCCCTGGAAAGTTCATGGTAATGCCTAGGACAGCAGTTCTCACAGTGTGGTGCAAGGACGTTGGTGGTGCCCAAAACCCACTCAGGAGGTCTGATATATGCTTCAGGAAATAATTCTATTTCCCAGGGGAGGACTTCATATCTATATGAGGTTGGCTTTTCTTCGTATATGCCAACCAAAACAACAGATCGAATGCAGAAGTAGATATGAAATCCCTCTGCCTTTTAAGCCAGACATTAAAGAGGTTTGCAGAAATGTAAAACCATGCCTTTTTTCTCACTATTTTTTTTGAAAATATATTTTCCATAGAACATGCTTATGTTAGCATATAATGAAGTCATTATTTAATTAATTAAAAAGAAATATTTTTTTAATTTTTAATTTTATTATATGTGTCTCTCACATTAAAGCTTTTTTTGGGAGGGAGTCTTTAGTATTTTGTGGGCGTATAAAGGGGTTCTGAAATCAAAACACTTGAAAATTGCTGCAGTAGAGCAAACACTGAAAAATAATGCAATGAGCAGCACTATTCACAATACCCAAAAGGTGGAAACAACTAAATGTCCATTAATGGAAGAATAGAGAAACAAAATGTGGCTTATGCATACAATGGAATTTTATTCAGCCTTATAAATGAATGGGGTACTGACACATGCTACCGCATGGATGAATCTTGAAAACAAGTGAAATGAAAGAAGCCAAACAAAAAGACCACATGCTATATGGTTTTATTTATATCCAATGTCCAGGAGAGGTATATCAATAATAACAATGCAGATTAGTGGTTGCTAGGCATTGAAGGAGGTGAGAATAGCCATGCTTAAGGGGTATGGAATTTTATTTTGGGAAGACGAAAATGTTTTATAACTAGATAGAGGTGGCGATTACACAACATTGTGGAATGTACTAAATGCTACTGAATTGTGTTTATTTTAAAATGGCTAGTTTTATGTTATGTAAATTTCATCTCAATAAAAAATGTGACAAAGTATAGTTATAAAGCCAATGGAGAAGTTAAAATAGAATTATAAGAACTATTTAGGCCCGGCCTCCATGGCTCAGTGGTTGAGCATAAACCTATGAACCAGGAGGTCACTGTGATTCCTGGTCAGGATGTATGCCCGGGTTGGTGTGCAAGACGCAACCACTTGGTGATTCTCTCTCATCATTGATGTTTCTATCTCTCTCTCCCTCTCCCTTACTCTCTGAAATAATATATATATATATATATATATATATATATATATACACACACACACACACACATATATATATATATACACACATATATATATTTATATTTATATATATATATATGAATTTTTAAAAAAGTATTTATTTAACTCAAAACAAGATAGGAAAGGAGGAAGAGAGGAACAAAAAGCAATGGGACAGCCGGGACCGGTTTGGCTCAGTGGATAGAGCGTCGGCCTGCAGACTGAAAGGTCCCTGGTTTGATTCCGGTCAAGGGCATGTACCTTGGTTGCGGGCACATCCCCAGTGGGGAGTGTGCAGGAGGCAGCTGATCGATGATTCTCTCTCATCGATGTTTGTAACTCTCTGTCCCTCTCAATTCCTCTCTGTGTAAAATCAATAATAATAAAAAAAAGCAATGGGACAAACAAACAAATGGTAGACCTAAATCTAATCATACCAAGAATTACATCATCCCATAACCTAGTAATTCTTTTTCTAGATAGTTAAGCAAAATAAATGAAAACAGTGTACATGGATATTCATAACAACTTTTCTTATAATACCCAAGAACTTGAAACAGTCCAGCAGTTCATTGAGAGGAGAATGGATAAACAAATTGTGATATTTTCATATGATGAAATAGGACTTAGTAATGTAGAAGTACAAACTACTCATGCATACAGCATGGATGAATTTCAAAAACATGTTGAGTGAAACAAGCCTTATATTGAAGAGCACTTGATAGTTGCATTTTTAGAAAGTTTTAGAAAAGGGAAAAACCAACTTGTTTTTTAGATCTGATTTTTAAACAAGTGGAAGTTAGAATCATGGATGAACTCCTGGGAACTTTCTGGATAGTAGAAATGTTCTTTCTTCATAGAAGTTGGGTTCACACTATTGTGTTTATTTGTCAAAACTCATGTCAGAACATTTCATGTATGTAATTGTTACAATTTTATATTATTGAGATAAAATTTACAATCAGCCATTTTTGTATGTACATTTCAGTGGCATGAAGTACGTACACTTATGTTGTGCAACCATCACTACCACATATCTCCAAAACTCTTTTTATCTTACAAAATTGAAACTCTATACCAATTAAAAAATAACTCCTCATTCTCCACATTCCCTTCAGCCCCTGGCACCAACATTCTCCTTTCTGTCTCTATGTTTTTTGATTTAAGTATCACATGGAAATCACATGGTAGTATTTGTGTCTGGCTTATTTCTTCAAGCATAATATCCATGTTGTAGCATATATCAGAATTTCCTTCTTTAGGGCTGAATAATATTCCATTGCATGTATATATCCCATTTTGCTAATTCACTCATCTGTTGGTCGACACTTGGGTTTTAGCTACTGTGAATAATGCTGCTATGAACATGGGTGCGTAAGTAAATATCTCTTCATGACCCTGATTTCAGTGGAATTGCTGGATCATGTGGTAATTCTATTAATTTTTTTTTTCATTCATTCATGTATTTATTGAGTGCCAACTCTGTACCAGGCCTGTACCAGGCTCCGTGCTATTACATCAGTGATACACAAGTAAAACAAACAGACCAACATCTCAGTGACCCAGGCGGGGAGGCAGACAGTAAACATAATCCATAAATTATATAATGCCTTAGATTTATAGGGGTGTCGAACTCAATCAGAGAAGGGGCCAGAATCTAAAATCCAGCCTAAATCGCGGGCCGAAAGGTTTACTGAACAGTCATAAACTGTCATTGTGATGGAAACGCAGCGGAGTACAGTGATGACAGCGCGGTGCGGGCCACATTGCAAGGCCTGGCGGGACGGATTTGGCCCGCGGGCCTTGTGTTTGACACATGTGCCTTAGAAGATAAAATGTTTGCGGGAAAACAGAGCACCAAAGGGAATCAATGTCTCCTAGGTTTTAGGTGGTGTTTTTTTAAGCCGGGAAGACTTTATTTGTGGGAACTATTATGCAGAAGTTCAGTATGTAAGACAGACAGGGAGCTGCTGGGAGACAGAATCAGAGAGTTAAGCCCCAGGGCCTTTGCACTGCTTTGGAGTCCTAGGTCTCCAGGGCACCTCGTTTGACACCTCCCCTGCCCCTATAATGGGCTAGAGGCTCAGAGAAGGGGAACTGACTTTCCAGGGCCACAGGAGTTAGTGACATGTCCTAGTGCAAAGGTATTTCCTGTCTGCCTTGCCTTCTCCCTCAACCCTCTTACTCTGGGAAGGAGGGATGGTGCCCCAGGGGGCTGGGGAGACAGTGTATTCTCTCAACATCTCAGCGGCGGTCCCTAGCCGAGCAGTCTTTTCCACACTGGCAGAGAGAAAATAGTAAAACATCATTACCCTGGCTAACCAACGGATTGTAGGCGTTTGTCAAAACTCATGTCAAAACATTTCACGGTGTGTAATTAAAAAAGCTTAAACCAATATTCAGTCTAGTTAATGCTATGCATGCGGAACTATTTAGAGATAAAATGTTCTGCTATTTGTAGCTTACTGTGAAATACATCAGGAATAGGCTGAGTTTAGAGGTGTTCATTTTAGACAGCGAGGAAAACTTGCTGGGCACTTTTTCACAAAACACCATCACTTATTCACTGACTTTTAGAAAGTAGTATTTATTATTATTATTATTTAAAAAATATATATTTTATTGATTTTTCACAGAGAGGAATGGAGAGAGACAGCTAGAAACATCGATGAGAGAGACACTGATTCAGCTGCCTCTGGCACATCTTCCACTGGGGATGTGCCGGCAACCAAGGTACATGCCCTTGACAGAATCGAACCTGGGACCTTTCAGTCCACAGGCCGACGCTCTATCCACTGAGCCAAACAGGTCTCGGCTATTATTATTATTTTTGACTTCAGAGGTGCATGTGTATCATAAAAAAAGTGGAAGAGTGAGCCACTTCACTGGAGTGTGGTGTGAATGACAGGGGTGTGCCATGCCGGAAAGCACTTTCCAGTCGGGGGCCTGAGATGCTGTGGTGCTGGGAGGGGCGCGGCGGTGGGGGGAAGTAAGATGTACAAGGAGCAGGCCCATGAGCCCCGCCCTGTAACCCAGCAGTGCTGTTTCCTGGTGGAGGTTGTGAGCACTTTCCAAGGGGCTGCACCGCAAAGAATCTATTCTCTCATCAGAGTTGACTGAGGCTGAGGGTCCTGGGTATTTTTTTCTTTCTTGAGAGAATCTGGAATAAATGAATTCTGTATGGAATGCTATGGGAAGATCTCCAATAGTGAAAAGAAGAATGTGCAGAACAGTGTGAGGGCGTGTGCACAAAGAGATGGAGACGGAACACGTACTCGCATTTGCTTGTATAGCTTCGGAAGGGCTCCCCGGCAGTAACAGTGGATTCTATTGGGATTGGGGGTGGTGGGGTGGTGGTGGGGCCTGGCCTGAAGGGGGATGCAGTTGGAGGGAGGCTTTTCCTGGACACCTTTTTATCATTTTTGTTTTTGCATCCCCTCTAAATAAAGTTCCTGTTCTTACTGGAATAAATGACATATAAAAAGAGGGAGTATACAATAACATGAAACAATGCTCTTCAGTTCCTTGGAAGAAATAAAAACGGGGAATTCTAAGGCGGTGACGCTCCCTGACTAATGATACGCAGGGAGAGAGAGAGACTGTGTCTTAGTGACTGTCAGGCTCGTGGCTCTGATAAAGGGCAGGCGTGTGGCTCTGCCGCCAGTGGTCATTCTCTTGATACTGGCTTTATTTCTCTTTGCTTTGTTTCTAATTTCATTTGCTTATTCTGTAGGTACGTTTATCATCACATCTTTCTCCTTTCTCACAGGACTCGGGGATGAAGAAGAGCATTGTTTTCCGGAACGGATTCTGCAAAGCGGGCATCATGTGACAGGAATCCAATTAGCTCCCTCACCAGAGTGTCTGCCTTCCCCGCGGCTTCCTTCTTCCTTGCTGTTTGAGCTTTTAGGGCTGGAGAGAGTCTCTCTGGCTTTGATCTGGAGGCTCATGGTGGGAAGCCCTCCTGCAAGCAGTATCTAATCAATTAGAACACAGACGTCCATTATCCCCTCTTAAAACGGGCCTCTGTCTGTCTGTAGGGATATCTGGAGAATGGAAAAGTAAACACAGAATTAGGCATCCCAACATTAATGCAATTTCCATGTGTTATCAGCTTACTCTTGCCTTTGGGATGCTATTAAAAATGCATGCAGGATGTGAGTGAGATAAAACATATCGAAATTCAAGTTGATGCCAACTTACAATGGCTCTGTTTCTCCGGCCCTCTGGCTTCCATCTGGAGCACAGCCCAGAGGGGGGAGCGAGCAGTGGGAAGTGCTGCCAGAAAGTTCACCAAGCTCAAGCCAAAGGAGGGGCTTTCCCACCCTCGGGCCGTGGAATCAGTAACTTGTTTCATGTGAATAATAACAGTCCTCCCTTTTTGGGCACTTAAAAGTAAGAGTGTGAAATCTCGAAGGAAATTTCACCGTGCACCAGCTAACATGCGTTATATGTAGTAATTTATTTAATTCTTACAACAACATAGCGAGTCAAGTTACTATTATAATTCTCGTTTTACAGATGAAGAAACAAAGAGGTTCAGTAACTTGCATAAGGTCACACAGTCAGTGGGTGGTAGAGCAGTATTTTGATCCAGAGCCTATCTTATTAACCATCTCTCCTTTCATCCCATTTGTGTGTGTGTGTGTGTGTGTGTGTGTGTGTGTGTGTGTGACACATAAATCTAAAAAGCTTGGATATTTGACTTTCTGTTGATAGATCCCCCTTCCTTCAACTGACAGATGTAAACCCCACCTGCAGCCAGACATTCCTGAGCACTGAGCCACCAATCAGCACCTGCCAAATACCCTGAGCCCCCATTCCTAAGTCCTTAGGTCCCTAATCATAGGCCTTACATGAAACCACCAATCAGCGTGTGCTGAGTGTCCCCGTCCCCTCTCTTTCCTCCCCTTAGAAGGTGCATGAACCCCGGCCCTCGCTCTTTTTCTCTGGAAGCAGCCGGCAGTGGTACTCTTCAATAAAGCCTGTGTCCTGGCATCCCAGTCTCCGGCCCCCTCTCTGTTTCATCTTTCATCTGTCTAAGCAGAAGAAAGCATAATCATAACAGTCAGAGACTGACTGGCAGCCTCATGGTGATGGAGGAGGTGGAGGACCTGTAAGCTCAGGCAGTCTGGGTCCTTGCTATGAGCCAGCCCTGCAGCAAAACAGCTTCGCTCCAGGGTAAAGATTTATAAAGATGGCGGTGGCAGACGCTATGAGCTAGCCCCAATGTTCAGTTCCCCCATCTCTCTCTTAGTTATTGAGCTGCCAATGTTTCCATGGACCATGACTGCTGAGTCTCTTGCTGCTGATGTGACTAAGTTTAGGCCTCTGGACTAGGAGCAGACGTGAGATGTGCCAGGTTGGACAAGCTCTGTTCTTCTGCCTTTTCCTCTCCCGGCCTTGATGTGGTCTTGGGAGTCAGGGGGTGAGAAGGGAAATAGCCAAGGATAACAGCAAAGGAAGAAAAAAGCTCAGGCCCTGACCCTGTGGAGTCACCATGAGCCTCCTGGACTATTCGTTTCTGCACTGTTACCTGAGAGAGAAACAAACTTCCTTGTTTAAACCATTTTACTTTATTTTTGCTTGTTTTTATTTTTAAAAATAATTCTTTATTATTGAAAGTATATATATCCCCTTATATCCCCCACTGGCCCCCTCCAGCCTGCTCTGCCCCACCCCCAGGCCATCAGCACCCTATTGTCTGTGTCCATGGGTTATGCATACAAGGTCTTTGGTGCATTACCTCCTACCCACCCACCTTTCCCCACCTTTCCTTCGAGATTTCACACTCTTACTTTTTAAAAAATGTTTAATTTATTGATTTTTTACAGAGAGGAAGGGAGAGAGAGATAGAGAGCTAGAAATGTCGGTGAGAGAGAAACATCGACCATCTGCCTCTTGCACACCCCTTACCGGGGATTTGCCCGCAACCAATGTACATGCCCCTGACCGGAATCGAACCTGGGACCTTTCAGTCCGCAGACCGACGCTCTACCACTGAGCCAAACCGGCTTGGGCCACACTCTTTATTTTATTTTATTTTAAAAAACATATTTTATTGACTTTTTTACAGAGAGGAAGAAGAGGGATAGAGAGTTAGAAACATCAATGGGAGAGAAACATCCATCAGCTGCCTCCTGCACACCCCTCAATGGGGATATGCCTGCAACCAAGGTACATGCCCTTGACCAGAATCGAACCTGGGAGCTTTTAGTCTGCAGGCCGATGCTCTATCCACTGAGCCAAAACTGGTTTCGGCTTATTTTATTTATTTTATAAAAAACATTTTTATTGATTTCAGAGAAGAAGGGAGAGGGAGAGAGATAGAAACATCAATGATGAGAGAAAATCATTGATCGGCTGCTTCTTGAATGCCGCACACTGAGGATCCAGCTGGCAACCTGGGCATGTGCCGCTGCTGGGAATCCAACTGTGACCTCCCAGTTCATAGGTTGATGCTCAACCACTGAGCCACGCTGGGCTGTTTAAGCCACTTTAAATTTCCCTTAGAGCAGCCAAACTCACAAACTCACAAGATGAACGGACACAGGATACCAAGGAAAGGGTATATTATGTTGACACAGATCAAGGAAATATCCAGAGCATTTTAGAAAGGGTTCAAAGGCAAGCTTTGAGGCCTACTAGGGTCGATTTTAATTATTTGGAACTTTCTAAATGGTGGTCAAACAAGGGTGGTGTTATAAGGAGAAGAGGTACATTCAATTCCATTCCACAGGTATTTATGGAATGGCTGCTATGTGCTGGGCAAGACAATAGAATCCATGAGCCACACAGGGACATGTGGGTATGAAAAGATCAACGCTCGTGGGCACAATATTCAAGCCCAGCTCGGGCATCAGGGAAGGCTCTGTGGAGAGACATCCCAGCAGCGTCTGAGGTTGAGTAGAAGCCTTGCTGGCTGGTGTTCTAGCTCTTGGTGGTGCCGAGTTTTCCTTAAAGAGAGGAGGACGTGTGTCGTGCAGAAGCAGGAGCTGAAAAGCCCTCAGAGGCTTCTGTGTCTTGAGAAATGTGTCCTCTGAAACTAACATCTCAAGTTCCCCCTTTCCCCTTTCCTTCTTGTCACAAGCTCCTCCCACCCATGGGACAGGGTGACCAGTGTGCCCCCTTGAGTTGTGGGTGAGCAGATATTATCTAGGAATATCATCCAAGAATCAAAGGGTCTTCAGCTAACAGGGTCTTTAAAAAAAAAAAAAAAAAATATATATATATATATATATATATATATATATATAGAGAGAGAGAGAGAGAGAGAGAGAGAGAGAGAGAGAGAGAGTTCAGTTTTTCATTTAAAAAATATATATTTTTTATTTATTTCAAGAGAAAGGGAGGGAGATAGAAACATTAATGGTGAGAGAGAATCATTGATGGGCTGCCTCCTGCACACCCCACACTGGGGATTGTGCCTTCAACCTGGGCAAGTACCCTGGCTGGGAATCGAACCATGACCTCCTGGTTCATAAGTCGACACTCAACCACTGAGCTTCGATGGCTAGGCTTCTTTTTTTTTTTTTTTTTCAATTACAGTTTACATTTGGTATTAGTTTCAGGTGTACAGGATAGTGGTGAGACAATTATACACCAGTACTCACATAGTGTTCCTCCTGATATTTTCAGTATTGGTTATTACAATATTATTGACTATATTTCCTGTGTTATACTTAGCTAATAGTATCATTTCTTCCATCTTCTGTGGCAGTAAAAGCTGAAGCAGTAGCTAGGAGCTTGGGGAATTAAATAAAGCAGTGCTCACAGTAGCAGAGTTGGCTCCCACTCCCCCTCATCTCCAATGACAGGCTGAATGATAACGGGCAAGTCATTTAACTCTGGTTGTCAGCTCTGTGGAGTATGGCCTGAGCAGGGGGTTGTGGGAATGACAAATGGAAGGTATTAGATGGCTCTTGGTGGACTGAGGGAGTCGGTAATTAATTGCTTTGGAAAAGTCTTGCAGAAATATTGATGCCTGGAAGACGCTTGACATTGCCTTTTCCCCTGACAGTATTAAGTCGGGAAGAGTTCAGACTATGGCGCTTGGGGTAGCTGATGAGTTGCAGAACACAGAGGAGAAGCAAGAAGAAATCAAGTAGGGCCAATCATGAGAACCCTTCCCCTGAACTGTGTTTTAATATATATATATATATATATATATATATATATATATATATATATATATATATATATTTTTTTTTTTTTATTGATTTTTTTACAGAGAGGAAGGGAGAGGGAGAGAGAATTAGAAACATCGACGAGAGAGAAACATCAGTCAGCTGCCTCCTGCACACCCCCACTGGGGATGTGCCACAACCAAAGTATATGCCCTTGACCGGAATCGAACCTGGGACCCTTAGTTTGCAGGCCGACGCTCTATCCACTGGACCAAACCAGTTATGGCCTGAACTGTGTTTTGAGGCTGGCTTCCTTGGGGACTCACCCCAACATTTTTGCTTATCTTTTTAGTCCCTAGAGTTAAGATCTTGGTCTGATTTTAGCTGAGTCCTAAGTTAAAGTCAAATTCCAGTAGTATATGGTCATGGACTTGTAAAAACTTACCTATAATTTTATTTTAAGAAAAATTATTTTCTCCTTCCCACATACATATACATGTATATACATATGCATATATACATATTTATATATATATTTTTATTTGACTTTTAACAAAGATTAATCACATTTGTTTTTCATGCAAAACTTTGTGTTCAGATAAAAAAAAGTTACTAAAAATGGAATTAATAAAATACCCAAATGAAAGCCCTTGAATGTTGTTGAAAAGAAATTTCAGTGACAAACAATAAGGTTTCTATTTAGCCTGAATGAATTAACATTGTCCGCTTTGATTTAATAGATAAATATATTGATCAGTAACTATTTGGCACACTATCCTAGTTATTTGAGTTTTAATTTAATATTTTATTGCCAAAAAAGAGTATAAAATTGCTTCCTGATGTTCTTAGGTGAGAGAATGAAATCCACAACCTAGTCTGGCAAGCCCTGTGTGCTGAGCCCTGCCTCTGCCCGTTTTATTCTCCGTCTCCTTGCCCAGTTTAATTTTCATCACAGCACTGCTTCTGTCTCATTTGCACATTTACTCCTCTGCCACTTTAAAACTTGTCATTTGTCCTAGCTGGTTTGGCTCAGCGGATAGAGCGTCGACCTATGAACTTAAAGGGTCACGGGTTCAATTCTGATCAAGGTTGTGGGCTCACTCCCCAGTAGGGGGCCTGCAGGAGGCAGCTGATCAATGATTCTCTCTCATCATTGATGTCTCTCTCTCTCTCTCCCTCTCCCTTCCTCTCTGAAATCAATAAAAAATATATATTTTTAAAAAAACTTGTCTTTGAAAAGTGCACTTAGGTAACTGCTGCAAGGGTTTTTCGGTGGTCAGGGACTTAAAATGTTTATTGTAAAAGAGACATAACCCACTATTTACCATTTTATCCATTTTAAATGTACAGTTCAATGGCATTAAGTACCGTTACACTGTTGTACAGCCATCACCACCATCCATCTCCAGAACGCTTCCCTCACCCCGAAATGAAACTCTACCCATCAAACTCCCAGTTCCTCTCTCCCCCGCCCCTGGCAATCCTCATCCTACTTTCTGTCCCTGAGACTTGGACTATGCCAGGGACTTTTGATATGAAGTGGGCTGGCTCTAGCCCTGAGGCAACATGTGCCTTCCATTTCTTTTTATTTGTTTTAAATTCATTAATGTCCAGCTGTGTGCTGACAGTCCCCAGCCAGCAACGGTGCCTTGAAGACCTTCTTATGGATTTTCCTCTCATTTCCTGTCATCGCCATGAGAAACCACTTTGCAGCTCAAGTGTCAGCGTCAGACCGCTATCTCCAGCGTGAGGGAAAGGAGCTGCCGAGCTCACGGCGAGGCCCTCCGGCCCACCCGGGGAATAAGTGGTTCCTTCCCCTTCAGTGGCTTCGGTTTCGTGCTCGATGGTGGTTGGACGCCATCCCAGTATAAGTGGAAACATGTTGGAAGGGCGCTGCTTCCAATGAGGATGCTTTCCAATGTTCCCTCTTCATCTGCTCCAAAAGACTTGCTTCCTAAACACGAAGGTTTCGTATCCAGGAGTGTTTAAAAGAAAAATGTGCTAAGTGTGTGGGTCTGCCCCCTTTCCTGCCCTGACCCCTCCCCTAAACCTGAATCTGTGTAGCTGAGCCAGGGACATCTGGAACTCTGAAAGGTCCATTTCATCTGGGGGAAAGGCACATCCGGAGACTGTGTTTCTGGAAAAGGGAAAAGCAGAATAGAAATTTGAAAAGTTTGCAGCATTTTGGAAGATGTCCATGCCTTATTCCAGAGCATGAGAACCATGGGGACGGGACTGGAGGAAGGGGCAGTCCTGCAGCTGAGGTCTTACTCTCTCCAAAGCCCTGCAGAGTGAACAAATGAGCAAAGGGTCAGATACCGGTTTAGCTCAGTGGGTAGAGCGTCAATCTGCGGACTGAAGGGTCCCAGGTTCAATTCCGGTCAAGGGCATGTACCTTGGTTGCAGGCACATCCCCAGTAGGGGGTGTGCAGGAGGCAGCTGGTAGATGTTTCTCTCCCATCGATGTTTCTAACTCTCTATCTCTCTCCCTTCATCTCTGTAAAAAATCAATAAAATATATTTTAAATAATTAAAAAAAGAAAAAAAGAAATGATGACCACGTATTTACCATAAGAGTTGGAGAAGACTGGAGAGGGGGCTGTTTTCCCCTCCACTTTACAATAATGAGGACTAACAGCCTCCAGGGCTGGGTGTTCTGGAGGAACTGCTGAGGATGGCTGAAATTCATCGGATTACATTCTTGTTCTCAGTTTATCACACCCTCCCTGTGTTAGAGCTACACATCCACACTGTGCCACGTGACTCGGAATTATCTCCCACTGGTGTGGATGGAGTATATGTTCTCATTTTACTGATTCTGGGTTTTCCCACATGCCTGTTTTGGCCAACAGAATGTGGGTATAAGTGATGGTATGCCAGTTCACTCGCCCCTCTTGTGCGTATCCCACACTGGACGAGAAGAAGGCATTGGGGAGCTGCTGACCCCAGGAGAATGAAACAGGTCTCAGGGAACAAACTTGAATCTAAGCTGCCAAACCCTCAAGCCAGGCTGACCTGCAGCAGATTGACTAGAGCTGACCTACAGACCCAGGAGTAATCAAAATATATGTTGATTGTAGGCCACTGAGTTTTAGGGAAATTTGTTACAGAGCATTATTATGGCAATTGATGACTAATACAAAGACCAAAATGCAGAAGCAGAGAGTGAAAGGGTAAGTGAAGTAGGTGGATGATGTGGGAATGAGGAAGGAAGTGATGGTGGGGTCTGAGCACAGAGAAAGTGGGGAAGGGCTTGAAGAAGAAGACGAGGGGGAGATGAGTGGAGAGGAATACTGCAGTTGCATTCAGATGTCGGAGAATCAACACACACACACACACACACACACACACACACACCCTTCCTCTGTGCCTCTGGTGAACTCTGAGCCTTTCTGGTGTCTTTGTTCAGTGTTGCCAATGGCTAAGACAGGGGTGGGGAACCTTTTTCCTGCCAAGGGCCATTTGGATATTTAAAACATCATTCATGGGCCATATAAATTATCAACTTGAAAATCAGCCTGCTATGTTTGGTCAAACATTTAATTAGCTCACTCCTAATGCCATGGCCAGGCCTGACCAAACGATTTCATGGTCCCTGTACAGCCCACGGGCTGCGAAGGAGGTAGAAACTTGATTTCTGGGGGTGGAAGGGTCTAGACTTCCAGTTTTGGGGCTTATCTAAGCGAATGTCATTGAAGCAACGATGAAAAGATTGAGCATGTGAGATCTAAGGACAGAACTCTGTGAATGGGTATTGGCACCACTAGCCACTCACTGGATGCTCCCTAACTTAAACAAGTTCTTAGCACAGGGAACCAGCCCTCCACAGCGCGGACACGTGCTGTGAGCTGGACTCTGTGAGGCCTTGTGACCCTGGGGCAGTTACTTAGTCTCCAGACTGAGATTTGGAGATAATGGAAACAACAGTACCTACCCCATAGTCTGGCCACGAGGAACTGAGAGGAAGGGTCTGGCACCGAGGAAAGCCCTCTATACATGAATGTCAGTAACTGCTGCCATTTTGTAATAAGACCTGATATCTGAGGTTCAGGGAGACATTGATATGTCTTTTTTTTTTTTTTTTTTTCCTGAGCCTAGATACCTAGTAAAGGCAGGAGGAGCCCCACCAAGTGGGGTGGATCACCTGACCGAGTCCTGGACTCTCATCGGTGATGCCCCGAGCAGAACACAGTCCTCCATCTTCGGTTACCTCTGCCTCAGCCCACATCAGTCAGGCTGAAGGTGCTTGTTTTCTCTTCCTTCTTTCCCTCAGGAAGTCGGTGTGTTCGGATGCTGTGTGTGGGGGAAGGTGGGGTGGCCCTGAGGGAGCAGAGCTCAGAGGACAGCCCACTGTCCTGCTTGGGCGGTGGCACTGCAACGTTCTGGTAGGCTCTGCCACCACAATCTAGGGGACTTCTCGGTCACACTTACGGTTTGTAAAAAGGATCAGGCGACCTTTAGCATGGCTTCAGCTGGAGTACTTTTAGGCTGACTGGTCTGTGAACCCTAAACTGCACTTATTTCTGAATCTGCTGTATGCATTTTATTTATTTTTCCTTTTAAAAATATTTTTTATTGATTTCAGAGAGGAAGAGAGAGAGAGAGAGAGAGAGAGAGAGAAATGTCAATGATAAAGGAGAATCATTGATCAACTACCTCCTGTCTGCTCTGTTATATTGTAAATCAGCAGATGCCTTAATCAATAAGGCAAATTTATTTGAAGTCCTGTTCGATAGTGCTAGCAGGCCCAGAGGAAAATCTTGCTTCTCATATTCTGGGGGCCCAATATGGCGGAAGTCTCCCTTATCTTATTTATATGTTTTTCAGCTCTTTGTTTTCCAAATTTGGAATGAAACTTCCGGACCTTCTGAGAAAAAGTCCTTTGTGCTGGGATAGGCGTGAGACCATATCTCAAGGCCTGGCCTGGTGCCAGCACTGACAACTCTGTCTGGGGCATAGTTTATGGCCTCTCTGGAATGGGAGTAGTCTTATTTTTCCCTATTATTTAAGCAAGCAAACATTTACAGAAACCACAATAGGAAAGTTACATTTTAAACAGCAGTTTTTACCCAAAATGGATATTATTATGCTTCGGCTCCACACTGGGGATTGAGCCTGCAACCCGGGCATATGCCCTGACCAGGAATTGAACCACGATCTCCTGGTTTATAGGTTGATGCTCAACCACTGAGTCATGCTGGCTGGGCCTGTATACATTTTATACATTTGCTCCAGTTCTATCTTGTACACTTCTTCCCAGGGGAGAATTTCCAGACTAATGGGCTCCCTGCCCAGCCTTTTCCCATTTTACTTTAGAGGTTTTTTTTGTTTTTGTTTTTTTGTTTTGTTTTTGTTTTGTTTGGTTTGAGAAAAAGAGGGAGAGGGAAAGGGAGAGAGAAGAAGAGAGAATAGTTACCTCCTGCATGCACCCCAACCAGGAATTGAACTGGCTACCTTCCCATGCACAGGGCAGTGCTCAACCCACTGAACCACACTGGCCAGGGCTGTTTTTCTTAGAGTTTGTGTGGAGGAGCCCATCGGCCTCAGGAGGCAGTCTTTCCTATTTGCTTACTAAACCCAGCCTTTCTGGAGGCTCTTTGTCCTGGTCCTGGTTCAAACACCCGAGTGATGTGCAAGGGGATTTAGAAAACTTCTCTCAGTGTGTGGTGAGCAAGGCCGGGTGGATGACCCAACCCCTTCCCCAAAGGCCTCTAGTCCAGCTCTTCCTCAGCCTACAGAAAAGAACATTGCTTCTATTGTTTTCTCTCCTTGCCCATTCCCCTAGAGAACAGGCCAAATACATTTCTCTTGCATCAGATTTGAGTTTGCTGTTCATTATGATATAAATCAGGCACAGAAGGAAATGCTCTTCGCAAAAGCACACACTGGCTTCTTGCCATCTGCATTTCATTCTAAGTGCTTTATGTGTATTTACTTACTGATCTGCTCAGTCACCCCGTGAGGTGGGTGCTAATGCCATCCTCGTTGGCAGGGGAAGAAACTGAGTCTCACAGAGCCTAACTTGCCCAGGGACGCACAGTTGGTAAGTGGAAGTGGCAAGATCTCCCCTCAAGGAGTCTGGCTGTGAAGCCTGCGCCGGTGCCCACTATGCCATCATGCTCATCTTCACAGTCCTGGCTGGTTTGAAGGTCACACATTTACTTACTTTTTTTTTTTTTTTTTTCCTGGAAAAGTAAGAAATATGCAGCAATGTTCAGAGACTTGGCAGACATTTAATAGGCCCTAGGGGGAATCTGGCCTTCCACTGGAACGTTCTGTGTAGAATATGGATTACTTAATGCCTCTTTGTCCTCAGCGTTGAGACCCAGGTACAGATTCCAGGAAACAGGAAAAGTGTATTCTATTGTATAATATTTCCATCATTATGCCAGCATCTCAAGTTGGCTAGAACCAAGTTAACCATATCCAGTCACCCCTATTCCTCTTCAGGTCACATGGGAACTAATGTACAATGAGGTCCATTTTTCCGAGATCTGATGTCCTCGGGCTACAAGACTTGGAGTGTCTTTGCCTCCTCTGTTTGGTTGGCTTCTCATGTCCAGGGAGTCCCTTCAGGCCTGGTCTTCCTTCCCAGACGGCAGCTTTCCCATCTCATCAGACTAACCCACCTAGGGCACTGGGGCTCCAGCAGGAAAGACATGGTCTTCTCAAGCTTGGTAGTTGCAACATGTCATAAACGTGTTGGTGAAAAAGGCACCATGTGTTTGACCGGTGCGGTCAGACCAGACCTTGGTTCAGTAGCCTCAGTGCTGGCTAGGAAAGAATTCAGAGCCAAGAATCAAACTGTGAGAGAAAGTTTACTTATTCAAAACATATTTTTTACACAAGATCTTAGCCAAAAGGACGAGAAGCGATATTCAAAACATATTTTTATTGATTTCAGAGAGGAAGGGAGATGGGGAGAGAGAGAGGAGAGGAACATCAATGATGAGAGAGAATCCTTGATTAGCCCGAAACTCGGGCATGTGCCCTTGATTGGAATCAAATCCAGGATCGTTCAGTCCACAGGCCGACACTCTATCCACTGAGCCAAACCAGTGAGAAAGTTCATTTAGAAAGTCACAGAGGTAGAAGTAATCCATAGAAGAAATGAGCTTGGAAAACAAGTTGTAGAGGCAAAAGAAAGGGCCCTTGCTGCTTAGGAAAGAGGAGGGTAACGGTAATGCGAGGAGCTGGGAGGAGCTGAGAGGGAGGGAAGGCGCTGGCACAGCGGTGAGAGGCCGGGCTCTGAATCTAGAGACTCAGCTGAAACGTCACTAACCAGATTAGCACTTCACCCCTCTGAGTCTCTTTTCCCATTTGTAAATGAGGATGATTCTTATATCACTTTACGATTGTAGGATTAAAAGAGGTAAGGAGCCGAAACCGGTTTGGCTCAATGGATAGAGCGTCAGCTTGGGGACTAAAGGGTCCCGGGTTCGATTCCGGTCAAGGGCATGTGCCTTGGTTGCGGGCATATCCCCGGTTGGGGGTGTGCAAGAGGCGGCTGATCGATGACTCTCTCTCATCGATGTTTCTAACTATCTCTCTCCCTTCCTCTCTGTACAAAATCAATAAAATATATTAAAAATAAAATAAAATAAAAGAGGTAAGGAATGTGAAGAGACTGGCATGGAATAGGTACTCAATGGGAAGAGACTGAGTTTACTCCCCTTAGAAGTCCTGCCCCTAGCCCGGTGCCTTGCACACATAGGAGGTGCTTGGGAACTTGCCTGTCCTGCACTGAGGACCTTTGAGGATTTGGGAGCCGACGGTGTTAGCAAGTTCTGAGGCAGCGAATGCTCCCTCTCCGCATCTTTGCAAGACCCCCTCTGCCTACCGCTGAAGGTTTTCAAAGGCGATCCTGAGTCACCAATCCACTCAGCACCCATTTTCCCAGCGCCCTCTTTGTATGAATCTCAGTGAGGCCTCCATGGAACCTCCTGCCGCCGTTCCCTTCCCATGTCTTGGCTTACACTGCCCTCTGGTGTGCGCTTAGGAGACAAGCAGGTTAAAGGCAGGTTTCTGGTGACTTTTTCTTGACATTGAGGAAGAGGCTCCCCTATAGAGGCTGTCTGTCTGCGGTGCTGTTGAGGGGAGAGGTAGTGTTTAAGACCCCCTCCCCAATTTAGCTCGCAACTCCTATGGTTTACCAAACACAAGGCTTTGGTCTTCACCACTCAGCCCTCAAATAAGACTGTCCTCCCAGTCTCTCAAGTTTCTCTATGGCTGGCAATTAGTGTTTGGCCAAGACCCAAAAGGAACAGGGTGGTTCGATGTCATTCCCCATCTGCTGTCTGTTTTTCTCGACTCCCTGGGCACCTTATTCTTAGAGCCGTCCCAGCTGCTTTCAAGGGTCTGGGGTAGCAGAAGGCATCCGAGTTGACCGACCCTCCCTGTCCCAAGCCTGCCACAGCCTGCCCGTCCACCTGCTTCCACCACCTTGCCTCCTGTGGGGTTTCCTTCTCAGAGGCAAGCTCTGGGTCAGTGGAGGTGACGTGGGGTCCCACAGGCAGAGGGGGGTCAATGGGCACTTAAGTCCAACACACCTTCAGCTGAAGCCTGCCAGAACCATGTGCCTTTAATCAGTAGGCTGAATCATGCCATTGCCTATATGCAACCATTGTTGATCTACAAAATCAGCAATTTTATGTGGTTTGTCGTAATACGTAGGCACATCAACCCTGTGTGTGCTAATGTAACTGGACATCAATGGGTCCAGGCTGCCTGTTGCTGTGTGAGCCAATTCAGCAGAGACAGGGGTAAATCATATGTGAGCGTTTATTCCAATGATGCGGGCAGTATGGGAGAGCAGCAGGTCATCCAGGAAAATCTGCTCTTCCCCTCCCCATAAGCCAGCTACTTATACTGGCTGGAAGGGCAAAGATTACGTGGGAAAGTAGGAATTACAGGCCTGGGGAAGTAGGCAAGCTGTGATGCTTTCAGGCAATAGGGCTGGGGGTTGCAAAGGGCAGGCGCCTCCAGGACTGCATTGTGTCAGCCCCAGGGCTGTAAGTATTTCCATACTGGTAGTCAGTTCTCGGAAAAGAGGATGGACTGCATTCCGATGTTAGCTCCCAGGTTCCGAGCAGACAGCTCTCGGCCAGGTTAGACTGTGCTTTCTCTAACCGGAACAGAGCCACCATGGTTCACAGAGCATGAGTAATATTTCTTATGGTTATAGCTGGTCCCATGGTTCCCTTTCTGCCCCTTACACCAGTAGTGGTCCTGGAGTCCAAAGTTCCCCATCATGATCTCAGACTGTTGAGCTGCAAGCAGGGCCCTCAGGCCCTAGAGAAGGTCTGGCTGACCTCAGGGGCCCCAGACCCTCTGCTCCTGTGCAGGTTCCACAGTGACCTCCAGGTCAGGCTTGGTTCGGGGCCCACAACAGCGAGGAGCCGTCAGCGCTGAGCCACGTGGAAGGGAATCTTGGAGAAGACCTTCTAGTCAGTGATGCTCACCTTCCCCGAGACCCATAGGGTTTCAGGAGGGGAGGAGGCTTTGGGCTTCTGGACACACCCACACCTTCCTTCTTCATCTCCGACGCCCAACCCAGCGGCCCAGCACGAGGTCCGAGGCCTGCAGGTCACCAGGACCCTCATGTGGCTCCAGTGCCCCGCCAAACCTCCGGCTGCTGCCCCAGCAGGCCTGGTGCAGGAGGCGTCTAAAATTCGCCTAAGGGCTGAAGGCCAAGTGGCCTGGGAGGTTTTAAAGCTGCAGAGTCACTGGGAGGTTTATGAGCCACCACTCATAGGACTCAGGGATTTGCCCACCTGCCCTGAAATCCCCAGACTAACAGGTAGTTTGGAACCTGGTGATGCAGGTTAGGGACCTGGTCTCTTTCCTCCCAGGAGGATGCAAACAGGAGAGGGAGTATATCAGTTCAGGCCATTTTAGCATCTGCCCACCCACCCAACCGACCATCCATCCATTTACTCATTCATTAAACAAATGGTTATTGAGGGCTTATATGTGCCAGGCACTGTGCTGAGTACTTGGTGTAAAACAGTGAACTGTTGGCTGACTGGCCAACCACACATGGCAGCCTGGCCCTATGGGTCTCCATTGGTGTGGGCTGACCGAACCTTACTCATGCACGAATTTGTGCACTGGGCCTCAAATGTTAAATAAAAAAGCATGAGAGGAAATTGTATTTGTAGTTTAGTTCCAGTTATGTTAATATTTATATGCACAGACAAAGGACAGGTGGGCAAGAGCCCCTGCATGCTAGTAGTAGTGGTGTGGCAGACTGTATTTCCTAAGATGGCCATAACAATGTGACCTCTTCATACAGTGTGACCCTGATTCTCCCATGGAGACGTGTGGTCAAGTTTTCTTCTCCCTGCATCCGTGACAATGCAGCTTCTGCCTGGTCCTCCTGGGATGCTCCTGTTTGGAATGCCAAACGCTGTGAGGCAGCACATGCGAAAGCCATGTGTAGGTGATTTCCACAGCCCCAGCTGAGGTCCCAGCTGATGGCGAATGCAAGTCACCAGACTGAATGAGGAAACTCAAGCCACCTCCTGACTGCAGCCACATGAGAAGCCCAAGCATGAACAGCTTAGCTTAGCTTACCAACTCCCAGAGTCAGGAGATAAAATTGATAGCATGGGGGTGATGTTTTATACAGCAACAGATACCCAGAAAAAGTGGCTCTTCTAGATTGTGGGACTATGGTCTTAACATTACTCATTTTTCCTTTTTTCCTTCGTTACTTCCTTTCTCCCTTCCTTTTCTCTCTCTCTCTCTCTCTCTCTCTCTCTCTCTCTCTCTCTCTCTCTCCCACTTTCTCTCCCCTCTTTCTTTCTCTCTTTCTTCCTTCCTTCCTTCCTTTCCTTCCTTCCTTCCTTCCTTCCTTTCCTTCCTTCCTTCCTTCCTTCCTTCCTTCCTTCCTTCCTTCCTTCCTTCCTTCCTTCCTTCCTTCCTTCCTTCTTGTTATCCTCATTGGAGGATACTTTCCCTTTGATATTTTAGAGAGAGTGGAAGGGGCCAAGGAGGAGAGAGACACATCCATTGGTTGCTTCCTCTACCAACCTGGGAAACAACCTGAAGCTGAGATATATGCCCTTGACCAGGAATCAAACCCAAGACCCTCCAGTACGTGGGCCGACGCTATAACCCCTGAGCCACAACAGCCAGGGCTTAACACCATTTGTCTATATTTCCCAAGATTACCACAATGACCACTGATTTTACAATTTGTAAAAAGTTGTTATTAAAAATGAAAACACAGTGCCAGTTTTTTTCACTGCACCTAGGGAGAAATAAGGTCTGAATTTGAGGAACTTAAACTAGACTTGGAGAAAGCTTTCCATGCTGGGAAGGATTAGCAATATAAATTCAAGCTGGTATAATAGAAAGAGCGGTAGATTTGGAGCGAGGAAACTTGGGAAGGAAGCTGTTTTCTGGGTGACCTTGAGCAAGCCCTTGCTCACAATTCTGCTTTCTATTTTGAAAACGCAGCTGGCTGCCCGAGGATGATAACATTCACCAGGCCGCTGGCCCAGAAAAGGCGCTTTGGCAGTGGTGGGTGATCCTGCCTAATCAATGCCTATTGTAAGCGGGCGTCCGCACGCCTTGTGAAGGGCTCATCCTTCATTGCCACCAGAGGCCACAGTGCCAATGAAATGGCCCGGAGAAGAGCCACAATTTTTTTTTTTTTTAAGTCCAAAATCCTGAGCAACTTTCCCAGTGGTCCTGGGACCTCGCTTTGGCTGGAGCCTTTGGTTCTTGCCGTTTCAGAAGACCAGCACATGACTGGGACTATTGAGCCCTGGGAGGGAGAGGGAGGAGGCCGAGAAGCCCCGCAGCCACGCGCTGCTGGGGCGGGTGTCCAGGCAACCCCGGAACGCGCCTCCGTGGCGGTGCAGGCGGCAGCCTTGTCCCCTCCAGCCTCTGGCCTCTCGGTTCCTCGCTCGCCAAGGCTTCCAGCAGTTCGGCTGCCAGCTGGTGAGTTGATCTCACGGACTCTTCCCTGCGTAGAGCTGGGGGGTAGGGGCTGGGGTTGGGGTGGGGATGGGGGACATCCAAACTGAGAATCCCCAGGGAAGCTCTGATTAAGAGGCCAGCCCTGTCCTTTTGACATTCAATGGCTCTTGGAGTTTGTTTTGATGGCTACCTTTCTTACAAAGGGATCTTTGTCTGCTGGTTGTTTGTTCCTTCGTTCGTTCGTTCATTCATTCATTCATTTTGATTATTTCAGAGAGGAAGGGAGAGGGAGAGAGAGACAAACATCCATGATGAGAGGGAATCATAGACCAGCTGCCTCCTGCCCGCCCCCTACTGGGGATCAGCCCGCAATGCAGCGGGGAATCCACCCCTAACCTCCTGGTTCATAGGTCCACGCTCAACCACCGAGCCACACCCAGCCTGGCTCCGGGGGGTGCTTTACATATTTAAAATCAACAGGTGCATAATGAGTCCCTATAGGGAAACGGCCCACAGGGCTGCCATCTCCCCTCCAGCTCCAGAGCGACCTGCAGGGGAGAGCTGGAGAAGGTTCAAGAGAACGGAGACTCCGGTGTGACCCCGGGGTGTAGAGGGGACACAGTTGAGTTAAAAAAATGGGGAAGGCTGTGTGTGGATTTGATTGTCATCTCCAAGTACATGAAAGCCAGGAGACACCGTTTCCAGTTTTACAGGGGGCTAGTGTGGGGGCGTACAGCCCCCACCTCCTTGTGCGGTAGCTGATGTCTATTAACCCAACGTCTGGAAGGCAGAGAACAGCATTAGAGCAGAGTCTCCTAAATGACCTCTCTGGACCTCACAGCCCCTGGAGGACATTACAAAGAGTGCAGGAAGCCAGGCTTTGGCTCCCTGGGGTTTATGGCGAAGCTGGGATTTGACAGGAGTCCTCTGGTCTCCAAAGCCATGCTCTCTCTTGGCTCAAATATTAGTAGATTTGTGGCAATGTTTTTTGTTTTTGTTTTTTGTTTGTTTGTTTTTTGGATGGGAAAGAATAGGTAGAAGTTATGACCAGTCTAAGGAAAGTTTTACATTAAATAATGGATGGTAGTTCCACAATTGGTTTCTTGAGGCTGAGGAGGATGGTTGGGGACACGTTTGCCTTGAGAGAACAGTATCATGGAACAGGACAGCCAATTTCTCAGACACCTCGGAGCGAGTACACGTCCAGGCTGACATTTACCTGTTAGCGGTGAGTGGCCTGTGCGCTGCCAAAAGGGATTGTAAGGTCTTAGCTTGGTCCCTGGCCTTCTGTATACAGGTCTGGGAGCCCTCTTTTGTTTCTAAAATGAATTTGTATTGATTTCAGAGAGGAAGGGAGAGGGAGAGAGAGAGAGAGACAGAAACATCAATGATGAGAATCATTGATTGGCTGACTCTGCATGCTCCCCACTGGGGATTGAGTCTACAACCCAGGCATGTGCCCTTGACTGAAATCAAACCCAGGACCTTTGGTCCCCAGGCCCACGCTCTATCCACTGAGCAAAATCGGCCAGGGCTAGGTCTGTGATCTCTTCTTGCTCTTTTACAAGTGCAGGGAGAGGGGGGAGCCAGGACTCACCACAACCACTCACACCTGGGGCCAGTGGGGCAGGAGGAAGTGGAATCGTTAATTGCAATGTACCTAGGGCAGCGAGGAGAAAAGGGTTCTGCAATTTTAACTTTAAGCTCCAGACTTCTCTATCGTTTCCAGGTGGATCTGGGTTAAGGAGGGAGATATTGTTTTAAGGTGGGATGGAGGGGGGCTCCATGCTCCTGAGTTAGGGGCACTAGCCCCTGAGATCTCCAAACCACAGATCTATGGCTTCCCTTTCTGCTCTGTAAGTATGTCCACTTAGGATGCCACACCAGAGCTCATGAGGTTCAGGAATGAATGGCTCCCCAAACCAATTGAAGATGAATACACAACTGAGGGTGTATATGCATTTTTCCAGCAGAGAGGGCCCATTGCTTTCACTGCTTCTCAGGGGAGTCTGTGATAAAAAGAAAGAAAGAAAAAAAGAAAGAAAGAAAGAAAGAAAGAAAGAAAGAAAGAAAGAAAGAAAAAAGAAAGAAAGAAAGAAAGAAGAAAGAAAGAAAGAAAGAAAGAAAGAAAGAAAGAAAGAAAGAAAGAAAGGAAGGTTAAAAACCACTGTCCCTGCCCTAACTGGCTCGATTCTGGTCAAGGGCATGTACGTTGGTTGCAGGCATATCCCCAGTAGGAGGTGTGCAGGAGGCAGCTGGTCAATGTCTCTAACTCTATCCCTCTCCCTTCCTCTCTGTAAAAAAGCAATAAAATATATTTAAAAACACACACACAAAAAAACCCCCACCACTGTCCTAGATTTTTGGGTTATTTTTTGAGCAGATAAGCAGGGGTGGGACCCTGAATGTTTAGTTAAAGAGTATCCACATTTAGCTAACTTGGTTTGATGAATTATTTCTCCCTTCCAGACAGTGCTATTGTGCAAATCAGCTGAGATGACAAGTGTGTGAAAGAGCCTCGGTTATGTAAGGTGTTATTCCTGCCTTAAGAAATGGAAATAGTTATTCTGAATTCTCCAGATGGCACCAAAGAAACAGAACTTCTTCCAAACCCCCTTTCCCCCCCTGAATTCCTTTCTAGTCACCAGAACCATCACTTGTTCCTTTGGCTGCACTCTTTCTTCATCTCATAGTATTTTAGAGACTTGTCAGCGTTTTCTGTCTTAAGGTTTGCTGGGTATTTATCGCAGCCGAATAGCAATTGTCATGATAAATGGTGATCCATTCAAGAAGGATGCACCCAAGTTTATCTGTTCCTCACCCAGCCTTGGGAACTGGATAGGAAGCGGGGCAGGCCCTGGGAGCTGGGCATGGAGGGTAACTGGCCTGCTTGAAGTTACTGGATGTGCCTCTACACACGGCAGCATCAGTACTGGAGTGGGAAGGCTCAGACTCTTCCACTCTCCAGAGCAGAGGTGGAGAGGCAGCCTAAAGCCACGTTTAAGCGTTCCAGCTCATGTTTGAGGCCGAGTTACTTCTAGAAAGATCCTGTAGTCAGTTGGATCTGGAAAACGTGCTGTTTGCCACTTTAGCAAAGAGACTGCCCTTTTGTTCTTGTCTGTCAGATGTCTTCTCAGTTATAGCAGCCCCAGGCCACATTTACTTATTTATTTATTTATGATGAAAAACACGTAACAATTTTCCATCTTTTTTTTTCAATTATAGTTCACATTCAATATTATTCTGTATTAGTTTCAGGTGCACCACATAGTGGTTAGACAATAATATACTTTACAGAGTGGTCCCCTGGAATTTCAAGTACCCCCCTGACCTATACATAGCTATTACAATATAATCCCTCCCACCGCCCCAACCTCTTCCTGGCCACTTCTACTCCCAGCACATGCCCTCACCCCCCTAGTGTCTGTGTCCATTGATAATGCTTATATGCATGTATACAAGTCCTTTGGTTGATCTCACCCCGCTACTTCCCCACCTTCCCTCTGAGGTTTGACAGTTCGATGCTTCTGTGTCTCTGGATCTGGATCTATTTTTGCTCATCAGTTTATGTTGTTTACTATAATCCACAAATGAGTGAGATCATGTGGTATTTATCTTTTTCTGACTGGCTTATTTCACTTAGCACAGTGCTCTCCAGTTCCACCCATGCCACAGGCCACTTGTGTTGTCAAAACAAAACTTCTTCAGTAAACAAGGAAATATGCTAAACTGGTAGATGTGATTTCACTGCTCACTGCTCAGTGTTATGTAATACATTCAAATTTTCTCCCTAAAACAAAACAAAACAAAACAAAACAGAACTTGTGAAGGGACCTCTCTGCTACCATCTGTTGGAACCAATTCTTGCTTTGGTGAACTTTCAAGTCCTCTAGTGGCAAATGTACAATTAAATGTCTACATGCTATGAAATGGCAACAGCTGTTAAAGCCTATGGGAAAAATCATCATAAGTCAGTGCTATAATAAACTGAGGACTTACACGTGAGAATCAACCAAGAGGACATCTCTGCCCTTGATCTTACTTCCTCTCTACATGTGTCGGTTCTTTCTGCATCCTTATATGTAAACTCTGTACTTTTTACGTGGATATGTTTCTAGAAGTAGAATCATTGGGTCAAAAGTGCACTTCTCATAGGCTTCTGAGGACATGATGGCCAAAGGCTCCTTAGTAAGATGGAGACGTTTCCACCAGCAATGTACAAGAATGCCATTTCTCTGAGCGGAAACAGCCTAGGGTATTTGCAAACTGAAGGTAAATAATAGTATCTCATTTAAATTCAGATTTTTGATTATTAGGAAAGATGAACTTTTCCCCAAATTTATGTATGTGTGCGTATTTTATTTAATGAAACTAGGGGCCCAGTGTATGAATTTGTGCACTTTGAAAGGAACTGTGGGCCACGAGGCTGCAGTGGGCTCAGGGGCGAGTCTTGGCCCATCCTCCATGCCCCCACCTGGCTCCTCCCACCACGGCCCCAGTCCCTTATCTGCCAGCAGCCCAGCCCTGTCACTGCTGATGGCATCATCCTGCTCGCACGCCCTGCCTGCTCGGAGCAATTGGGGCCAGTGCCAGCAGCAGGTGCGAGCAGGGCTAGCACAGTCAGTAGGTGGGAGTGGTAGCTGCTGCCCTGATTGCCCCTCAGGAGCATCAGGAAGTGGAGAAGCCCTCAGGGGAAAACGGGGCCAGCAGCCACCACTCGTACCTGCTGGTGATGCCAAGCCATCACTGGCGCCGGCAGTGGGTTTGAGCAATGGCTCTGTTGCCAGCTGTGGGTGCGAGAGGTGACTGCTGGCCTCAATCACTCCTCAGGAGCAGGGGGAGGTGGAGAAGCCTGGAGGGGCGATCAGAGCCAGCAGCCATAGCTCAAAACCACTGATGGCATTGGGCGATTGTGAATGGTAGCTCACAGCGCATGTGAGTGGTAGCTCCAGCACTGGCTGTGCATGTGAGCACTGGGTGGGACCGTGGTGCATGGGAGCAAAGAATTTTCAGTTGCTGTCATCAGAGGCTTGCCCTTGGTCTGGCGTCCCCACTAACCTGTTCCACCGTCCTGCCGTGGCCAGCACCTTCCATATTTTACTCGTGCCCCCTGGTGGTCAGTGCACGTCATAACAACTGGTTATTTTGCCATTTGGTCTATTTGCATATTAGGGTATATGTACCCAGCCATACCTTTTGCCCATTTTTAAAAATCTTAAGCTATTTATTTTAATATTATACATTCATAAAAACTCATAGATTGTTTCTGGTCTGGTGGCTCAGTTGATTGGAGCTTTGTCCCATAAACCAAAAGGTTTCTGGCTTGATCCCTGGTCAGGGTGTGTGTGGTTGATGTTTCTCTCACATCAATGTTTCTCTCTTTCTCTCCCTTCTTCCCTCCCTCTCTAAAATAGGGGTGTCGAACTCAATCAGAGAAGGGGCCAAAATTTAAAATCCAGCCTAAATCGCGGGCCGAATGGTTTACTGAACAGTCATAAACTGTCATTGTGATGGAAACGCAGCGGAGTGCAGTGATGACAACGCGGTGCGGGCCACATTGCAAGGCCTGGCGGGACGGATTTGGCCCGCGGGCCTTGTGTTTGACACTTGTGCTCTAAAATATCGATAAAAACATATCCTTGGGTGAGGATTAAAAAAAAAACACACAAAACCTCATAATTTGTCATCATTATTAACTCTTGATTTTAGAGAGGAAGGGAGAGGGAGAGTTTCAAGCTTATGGATGCTTTTGGCTGTCTTTTTATTATTGATCTCTAATTGTATTGCCTTGTGGTCAGAGAATGTGGAATATTTTATATTTCTTGACACTACTTTTGAGGCTCCGTATATGGGTGGTTATTCCTTTAGCTTCTGGGGACTTTGCTCTCCTTTTCACGGCTCTGCTCCTTTCTCAACCCTCTTCTGGGCTCTATTCCACCCCAACTACTCACACCTTCACTGTCCTTGTGGCTGCTCTGGGCCCCACAGCATGTTCCAGAACAGTATGTTCTTCCCACACTTGGCTGGCCCTGAGAATCAAACACCTGAGGTGCTTCCCTTTTTTTTTCTTTTTTTTTTTTTCCCAAATACATTTTTATTAATTTCAGAGAGAAAGGGAGAGGGTGAGAGAGATAGAAACATCAATGATGAGAGAGAATCATTGAGTGACTGCCTCCTGCATGCCCCCTACTGGGGATTGAGCCCACAACCAGGGCATGTGCCCACCACTGGAATCGAACCTGGGACCCTTCAGTCCATTGGCCAACGCTCTACCCATTGAGCCAGACTGGCTAGGAACTGAGATGCTTCTTAAACACCCTGATTCCCAGGTCTTTCCTGGCAGGTCTGGGGCAAAGCCCTGGAATCTGCATATTCTCGAACAAGGGTACCAAGGTGGTTTTCATGACCAGCAAATGCAGGGAGTACTGTGCAGCCGGGAATCAAGACGTAGGACAGGGAGGAATGCAGTGCTGGGCAGGAGCATCTGTTTCATGTCTGGTTGTGTTCTGAGCTACTACGATGGCTAATCACAGCCTGGTGGGAAAGTTGTGCATACAAATAAAGATGACACTACTGTGTGAGGGGGAGCCCAGGGGAGTGTCTGAGGACAGTTCTTTGGGTTCTGATCCCCAGCAATACTCATTAGTCTTTCCATGACATATCCTTTGGAGAATGGTAATGAGATGCTCAGTAAACGTACAGTGACATAGAGCTCAAGTCAGATCTTACCTCTTTTACTTAGTTCAGAGTGGACCATGTGGAGGCGCAAGTAATATAGCATAATGGTTAGGATTTCAGACTGTGCTGTCATAAGAACTGTCATCAAATCTGGGCCAAGATGTTTACTTTCTATGTGGTTTTAGGCACGTTGCTTAACGTTCTGAGCCTCAGTTTTCTCATCTGTTAAATGGAAGGATAATAATACCTAAGTCTGTGAATTAAATGAGGAAAATGTGTGTAAGATGTTAACATAATATTCGGTACACAATATGTGCTCAATATGTTAATTAAAAAAAGAAGGAACTTTTACCCTTTGCATGGATGGACCTGGAGAGTATTATGCTAAGTGCAATAAGCAAGTCAGAGAAAGACAAATACCATGTGATCTCACTGATATGTGGAATCTAATGAACAAAATAAACAAACAAAATGGAACCAGAAGCATGGATACATGGAACAGACTAGCCGGTGCCCAAGGAGAGGGTGACTGGATAAAGAATGTGAGGAGATTAGTTAAAGAACATATATACATACCCCATGGACACGGACAATAGTTTGGTGAAGGCCAAGGGATCGAAAGGCTGGAGCTAGGGGGGTGGGAGGGGATGGAGGTGGGCAAAATGCAAGGAAAAGGGGGACACCTGCAATTATGTCAACATTTAACATTTTTTTATCTTCTCTCTCTCTATATATATATTTAAAATATATACATATATTTTTTATTGATTTTTTACAGAGAGGAAGGGAGAGAGCTAGAGAGCTAGAAACATAGATGAGATCAGCTGCCTAGATCAGCTGCCTCCTGTGCACCCCCTCCTGGGGATGTGCCTGCAACCAAGGTACATGCCCTTGACTGGAATCGAACCTGGAGCCCTTCAGTCTGCAGGTCAACGCTCTATCCACTGAGCCAAACAGTCAGGGCTACATTTAATATTTTTAATTGAAAATTATAATCTAGGGAACAAGACGAAGTGGAAAGTACTAGTATTGTCATTAATGTAATCAAATGGTGATATCTATGTGTTGCAGGTACTAAACACAAGGATTTTCTGGAATCTAAGGGATGCTTTGCCAACACAACACAACATCCTCTGCCCAAAAAGTCAGCCCCTCGTCTTCTGTTGTCACAGGTCCAAGTGTCAGTGAGCCTCCGGGCCCCTGCAGTGTGTCTGCTCGCCCAGAGTAAGTAAGGGTCCAGGGAAGAGCCATTGACAGCGGGGCAAACTCTGACCAGGGAGCCGACAGTTTGATGGGTAGCTTGACATCTTTGGAAAGAACATGGATTCTGGAGCCAGCTCTACCAGTTAGCATCTGTGTGAATTTGGGCAAGTGATTAGATGATTGATCCCCTGGCATATAATCAGTGCTGTGCAAGTGCTTGCTGTTATGAAGTTCAAAAGCAGGTGGAATGAAACTATGTTTTTTAGGAATACATACATACACACACAGGTGGTAAATCTTAAAGAAAAGCAAAGAAATGATTACTATGAGGGTCCTCTCTGGGAAAGGAGCACACAGAGGGCTTCTGGGGAGCAGGAGGGGACAGCTGGCCTTGCTTTGTTTATTCTTTGTCCTGGATGTTGGCTCTAAATTATTTATAATAGTAAGTATATTTTTATTTTATGTTTTGTGTATTTTTCTTTATGTGTATATCTTTTACAGTAAAAATTTTGAAAACCTTATTTTAACAAATTTTGTTATAATGAAAGTAATTTCGATTCATTGTAAAAAATTTGAAAATATAAAACCAGCATTAAAAAAAAATCACAATAGCCAGGCCAGCATGCTCAGTGGTTGAGCATTGACCTAGGAACCAGGAGGCCACGGTTTGATTCCTGGTCAGGACATATGCCAGGGTAGCAGGTTCGATCCCCAGTGTGTGGTGTGCAGGAGGCCACTGATCAATGATTCTCATCATTAATGTTTCTCTCCTTCTCTCTCCCTCTCCCTCCCTTTCTAATATCAATAATCCTATGTAATAAAAGCCTAATGTGCTAAGTGTCTGGTCATCCGTTTAACCAATCAAAGCGTAATATGCTAATGATATGCTAAGGCTACTTAACTGTGCACTATGATATGCACTGACCACCAGGGGGCAGACGCTCCAACTGGTAGGTAAGTTAACTGCTGGGGTCGGGCTGATTGGGACTGAGCGAAGTGGACTGGACATGCCTTGGAGCCCTCCCACAGTCTCTTGCCAGCTGGCCAACCTCCCATGTCCCTCCCTGGCCCTGATAGTGCACCAGTTGGTCCCTCAAGCATGATCTGCACCCTCTTGCAATCTGGGACCCCTTTGGGGATGTTGGATTGCTGGTTTCACCCGTTCCCTACAGGCTAGGCCAAGGGACCCCACCAGGGGTGTTTTAGCCTTAACTTCTCTGAAAGTCCATTTTCTTTTTAGGTGGAAATGGTTCTATTGGCCCACCCTGCATCACAAGATTGTTAGTAGGGAGTAAACACAAGCATATAAAGTTGCTTTGACACTATTCAAATATAGGGTGATATAATCTTATGAAAAAAGAGCCTATGATTTGATAACAGATACCTGAAAACATTGGCCAAGGCCATCTGTCCCATGCAAAGCTGCTTACAGCAGCTGCTTTTTCTGCTGACACCCACAGTACCTTGTTGTAGGTCCTTTCAGCTGCCAAGAAGTTCAGCACCAAATGTACTGCTCCGTTATTATAGAACCATTTCAATCTAGGTTTGCTTTTGATTATTTCCTCTTCTTTTTATAGTTATTCCTTTTTAATTTCCATTTAATGGTTTTATTGAACATGCATCATTTTTGTCTGCTAATTCCCAGCCTCAGGCAACCACTAATCTCCTTTTTATCTCTCTAGATTTGCCTATTCTGAACATTTCATATAAATGGAATAACCAATACGTGGGTTTTGGTGTCTATCTTTTAAAATTTAACACAATGTTTTCAAGGTTTATCAATGTAGTAACATGTATCAGTACATCGTCACTTTATAAAAAAAATGTGGTAAAATATTCATAGTCGAACATTTACATTTTTATCCATTTTTAATTTATTTTAAAATATACTTTTATTGATTTCAGAGAGAGATGAGAATCATGGATTGGCTGCCTCCTGTACGCCCCCTAGTGGGATCAAACCTGCAACCCCAGGCATGTGTCCCACACAGGAATTGAACTGTGACTTCCTGGTTCATAGGTTGATGCTCAACCACTAAGCCAAACCTAGCTGGACTATCTGTTTTAAGTGTACAGTTCAGTGTCATTAATTACACTTACAATGTTGTGCAATTATTATTTTAAAAGTATTTTCACCACCCAAACAGAAAGTCTCTATCTAATAAGCAATAGTTACCAATTCTCCCCTCTCTTCAGCCCCTGATACTAAATCTACCTTTTGTCTCTATGAATTTACCTATTCTAGATATTTCATGTAAGTGGGATAATACAGTATTTGTTCTTTTGTGTTTTGGTTTATTTCACTTAACATAATGTTTTTAATGTTCATCTACGTGTAGTATATATCAGGACTTCTTTCCATTATATGTCTGAATAATATTCCATTGTATGTATACACAACATTTTGGTTATCCATTCATCTTTTTTGGGAATTTGAGTGTTTTCTACTTTTGGGTTGTTATGAATAATGCTGCAGTTAATATTTGTATACATATATCTGTTTGAGTCTCTGTTTCAGTTCTTTTTCTTCTTAAATCCTCACATGAGAGTATGTTGAGAGAGAGAATGATCGATAAATGTGAGAGAGAAACATTGATCAGTTGCCTCCCCTGTGCACCCGGGTTGGGGATTGATCCTGTAATGTGGTATGTGTCCCAATGGGGAATCTAACCTGCAACCTTTTGGTGTATGGGATGATATGCTCCAACCAACTGAGCTTCTGTTTTCAATTCTTTTGGGTAAACCCTAAACGCTTAGGAGTGGGATTACTGGGTTTTATGGTAACTCTATATTACATTTTTTGAGAACCCACCAAACTGTTTTTAAGCATGCAACTTTTGAATATGTTTTAGACTCTCAAATTGTGAATAAATAAATTATATGCCCATGGGTGAGTAAGGAAGGGTATGCCTAATTATCATAAGTGAGGGTAATTCTAGTGTAAGATATGTAAGATCAGGTTCTAAATACCAGCCCTAAGAAGACGCTAACCCTTCTGCTTCCTTGCCAGCCCTGCTGCAGATTTGGACTCGAAGTCCTCCAGCTCACATTCTGACCACTCCTCTGAGACCTCATTGCCTGAAATCCAAAAGGATAAATATATCAAGGAGTGTAGCCTGCTAAAGCCGCAGACAAGTGAGTGAGCCCCAGATCCTCCGCCACGTGCCTCCAAGCTCAGGGTCTGTCCAGAGTCCGCCACACTGTCTGGCACCATGCACTGAAGACCCACTAGGCGCCAGGCATTTGACACGCTTCCTCTCTAACTCTCACAACAACTAGGCTGGGGAAAACATCATTACACGTTCTTCAAAAATAAAATTCCTTTATATAAAAACTATAAAAGAACGGTATCAAAGTGCTTAAAGAATAAAATAGATAGCCCTGCTGGGTGGCTCAGTTGGTTGGAGCATTGTTGCATATACCAAAGGTTGCGAGTTTGATTCCCTATCAGGGCACCTTGGTTGTGGCCTCGATCTCTAGTCAGGGCATGTATGGGAGACAAGCAATCAATGTTTCTCTCTCACATCAATGTTTCTCTCTCTCTCTCAAATCAATAAAACAAATTCTTGGGTAAGGATAAAAAATAAAGAAATATATGGAATATATAAAGAAACCACTTCCCCAGTGTTCTCTAACAGTATCCCCATTCTGCCCCATTGCTGTGAAGAGTTTAATGTATGCACTATTCTTCCAAAAATGTGGAGTGCATGTGTTTGCATATATAGATATATGGGCGGTAGTATTCGACCATAGAAAATAGTACACAAATGATTTTCACTCAAAGTAAATAGATCCTCAAGCTCTTTCTGTGTCAATACGTATAATAATTTTATACAGAAGAAGACTGAGGCTTGGAGAGGTTCAGAGACCCAGACAAGTCCACATAGTGAGGGAGTAGAGTGATGGGATCGGAACCCAAATTCGCCTGCTTCCAAAGCCCTTGTTCTTTCTTGGCGACCACAGAGCCAAAGTGCTTCTCAGGTAGCCATAGAGCTTTTAGGAGACCTTTTGTCGTGTAAAATCCCTTTAGCAATTTCATAGGAAAAGCATAGAGTGAGGAGACAAAGGCACTGAGAGGTCCAGTAACTTGCCTGAGGTCTCACAGCAGCCTTTCGCATTTGCCATAATCACATGCACACATATTCCAGGGTCACTGTCGTGCATGCATATGCCACTGTGGCTGCCAACACCATATTCCACCCATGGTTGCTGCGGTTGGCCCAGCCCTTCCTGGGTTGGTGGGCATTCTCTTCCTCCTACCCGCTCATCAGAGTGAAGGGTGGACCTTAGGTGCTTGTAAAACTGTCTCTGAGCTTCCCTACCCATACGTTACTTCCGGCCGTAACAATCGGCTTCATTTTTGGAGCAGAAGTTAAAAAAGAAAATAAATAAATAAAAAAGAAGTTAAAAAGGAAAAAAAAAACAAAAAAACAAATAGCTACCTCCAGCCCTGCATCTAATTATAACCGCCCAGAAACCTGCTTCTTAGCTTTCTCCCCACTTTCCTTCCTTTTCTGTCTAGTCCCACAGCGGCTAACCCGCCCTGATGGAGGGCCAAGAGATTATGCTTGTGGATAAGGGTGTGCAGCCAGAGGGTGCCTGGGGAGTTTCCACGACCTTTTGTCACCCCGTTGCATTCTGGGCCTGGCAGCGGTGCTAACGGAAGGCTTTCTGATGTGTTGCAGAAGATGGGCAACGCCCTGAGTGGACATTTTACCCGAGGTTTAGCAGCAACATCCACACCTACCACGTCGGAAAGCAGTGCTTCTTTAAGGGGGTCTTCCTCGGCAACAGGAGGTCTCTAGCGGAGAGGACGGTGGACAAGTGCCTCGGGAGAAAGAAATATGGTAATGTTGTCCCCTTGGACCTTACCTGTGCAATGCCTGACAACACCCTGGAGTCGTAATTCTGCAGGCCCAGCATTTCGTGGCTGGGGCAGCCCGGCGAGGCCACATGCCAGCCTAGTGCAGCCAGGATGATGGGCAAGTGCAGGGGATTGTTGGCAGGCTGCACTTTTCAGCAAAGAACTCACAACAGATGCTGATCCATATTTTTTTCCCCCTCTGAATCTCATGAAATGCTAATGTGACATTTCAGCCATCAGATAAGTTCTCTTAGATACTTATTAATAGAAACCTTCATGGAAGTTTGAAGAAAAGCATGTATGTTTCAGTTAGATGCTGTCTGTCACATGCATTTACACGGTACTTTATATTCTTCCCAAGAAAAGCATCCCATCCACCTTAGCCTGAAGTGTATATTATTTCATAGCTTATTTAAAGGTCATTGTCAAGAGCATATCTATCTATCTACCTATTTAACTTGGTGAGTTCTGTGTCCCATAATTTATTAAAGACCCTAAATGTTGCTGAGTACCAGCAGACCTTTTATGGCACACTCTTCTATAGAAATACCAGTGTGGGAGGCAGCCATAGCTTCAGGGATGAATAGAATCGCCGTAGCAGGACTACAAAGAGAAAGAAATAGAAAGTTCTCATTTTTGTGTTTTAAAATAGGCTTTTAAACTCATATCAGTAACTAATAGATTTGAAACCCAAGGATTTTGTTTAGGTAGAGAATACATGAAAAGCCAGACTAGAGGAGGTAGGAAAGAAGTTACTGATGGGGGGACATTGAGAAGCCCAACTCTTGAGATCCAAATCTAGTGGGTGACTGGGCATGAAAATAGCGGGGGCTTCTGCCTCGGAGTGTGGCTGGGGATGACCTCGAGCCTCAGAGGGAGGTGGCATCTGCCCTGACTCTGAGCTGGATAGTAGTGAAAGCTGTGGGTAGCAATGAGTGGACAGAAAGCCAGCCTCAGGGCTCACCCATCCAGGAGGAGTGGAAGAATAGCTGTCTTTCTGTGCCCTGTGAAGGCTGTGGAGGTTGGGACAGAGTGAAGGAATGAGGGAACGAGAGAAAGAGAAAGAACAAGCCAGGAGAGCTCACCCTGGGATGCCAGGAGGCCACAGTGTAATAATGCACCATGAACCGTCAAGCCAGGGATCTTATGAGAATAAACTTATGCTTCACCTAATGCATTGTGGAGAGGATGGCTTCCTGAGGCTCTGACTGAATGCCATATTTTAGCAGACAACAGAAATAAATGCCAACTCTCAGAGAGGAGCAGAGCTAAAGCGAGCAGCAGACACCAGTGTGGTGTGCAGACAGTAGCCCAGGACCCAAAACCTCCACTAAAGCCCTGTGCTGTGCTTCCCACTCCCAACTGAGATGCAGCCATAGGGGAGAACAAGAAGGACTTATTTAGCCGAAACTGATTTGGCTCAGTGGTAGAGCGTCGGTCTGCGGACTGAAAGGTCCCAGGTTCGATTCCGGTCAGGGGCATGTATATTGGTTGCGGCACATCCCCGGTAGGGGGTGTGCAAGAGGCAGCTGGTCGATGTTTCTCTCTCATGACGTTTCTAGCTCTCTATCTCTCTCCCTTCCTCTCTGCAAAATATCAATAAAATATATTAAAAAAAAAAAAAAGAGAGAAGGACTTATTTAACTGGTTTAAATCGGAAACAACTGAGAAATACCGAGAAGGGACCAAGTTTAGGTGTATATTACTTAGGATTGCGCTTGGCTGCAAGTAAGAGAAAAGCCTAATTTTAGAAGCTTAAATCATAAGATATTTATTATGTATCTAACAAGAAGCTTTGAAATCTAGGTGGCTGGTATGGTCTAGTTGCCCAGTAATGTCATTAAAGACATAGGCTCATTCTGTCTTTAGGCACTGTCATTCTTAATAGTGTGGGTGTCTTATAAAAAATACTTATCATTTACGGTCACAGGATAACTGTTGCCGTTCCAAGCATCATGTCTATATTTATGACCAGGGAAAGAGGAAAGTCTCTTGTTGCCTTCCCCTTTTAGAAGGAAGGAAAAGTTTTACCATGTGGTCCTTAGGAGACTTTCTTCCACTCATGTCTCACTGTCCAGAACTGGACCAGTGACGGTATATAGCCAGAGTGAATGGGAGGCCCTGGCCTGCATGGCTCAGTGGTAGAGTGTCGGATGGCACAGAAGAGTCATGAGTTCAATTACCGGCCAAGGGCATGTATCTGGGTTGTAGGTTCATTTGCCCTGGTGATGGTGGTGGCGGTGGTGGGGGAGGCAACCAATCAATGTGTCTCTCTCACATCAGTCTTTCTTTCTCTTCCCCTAAAAATCAATGGAAAAAAACCCTCCAGTGATGATTAACAACAGCAATAAAGAAGCAAGCTGTGGAAGTTTAAACATAGCGTGATATCATATATTAAAGTTTTTTTTTTTTTTTTTTTTTTAAGTGAATGGAGCCTGACCGGTATGGCTCAGTGGTTGAGCATCAATCTATGAACCAGGAGGTCATGGTTTGATTCCTGGTCAGGGCACATGCCCGGGTGGTGGGCTCCATCCCCAGTGGGGCATACAGGAGGCAGATGACAATGATTCTCTCTCATTATTATTATTATTTTTTATTTTATTTATTCTTAAAAAAATATATTTTATTGATTTTTAACAGAGAGGAAGAGAGAGATTGAGAGCTATTGTAGAAACGTCGATGAGAGAGAAACATCGGCCAGCTGTCTCTTGCACACCCCCTACCGGGGATGTGCCCCAACCAATGTATTGGGTCGGCAACTAAGTAATTGCGGATTTTAAAAAGAAAATCAAAGACAATTTTTTCATGGAACTAAATAACTTTATTCTGTAATGTATTGCCCATTTTGATCAATGACCTTTTGCCATCTTTCAGGCAGCATCATAATCCCACGTTTAAAAAACTCCTGGTTTTTATTAGCAAAAAACTGAATCAGGTACGATTTGACATCATCATCATTATTGAAATTTTTACCATTCAAGGAGTTTTGTAAAGATCAAAACAAAAAGTAATCAGATGGTTCAAGGTCAGGACTATATGGTGGATGTGGCAAAACATCCCAACCAAGCTCCATTAATTTTTGCCGAGTGACCAAAGATGTGTGTGGCCTTGCATTGTCATGATGGAATACAACACCTTTTCGATTTGTCAATTCGGGCCGCTTTTCTTCAACTGCATTGTTTAATTTCGTTAGTTGTTCAATGTAGACATCAGAATTGATCGTTCAGTTGGGTGGTAAGAGTTCAAAGTAGACAATTCCTTTGTAATCCCACCAAACTGATAACAAAACCTTCTTTTGATGAATATCAGCTTTTGATGTTGTTTGAGTTGGTTCACCTGGCCTGCTCCACGATCTTTTCCGCTTGATATTGTTGTAAACAACCCATTTTTCATCACCAGTTATCAGTCGTTTTAAAAATGGATCATTTTCATTACGTTTCTTTAGCAAATCGCAGCTGCTAATGCGTTGCGTTAACTGTGATTCTTTCAGTTCATGAGGAACCCATGTATCGAGTTTTTTAACATAGCCAAGTTGTTTTAAGTGATTTTCAATGCATGTATGTGATACATGAAGCTTCGCTGTAATCTCACGTGTTGTACTGTGACAGTCCGAATTGATTATTGCTTTGATTAGGGCGTCATCAACTTCAACTGGACGACCAGAGCGTTTTTCATCTTTGAGTGAAAAATCACCAGAACGAAATTTGGCAAACCAATTTTGACACTGCCGTTCTTTTAAGGCTTCGTCACCATAAACAGCACATAACTTTTTATGAGCTTGCGATGCGTTTTTCCCTTTGCGGAAATAAAAAAGCAAAATATGACGAAAATGTTCCTTTTGATTTTCCATTTTTCAATGAACGCCAAACGAAAACTACAAAACAGATCAAAAACCTTTTTTTACTGATTAACAGCTGAATAGCCAACTATCAAATAACAAAATGTGTTTTACATTTGTACTACGTCTGCAAACCTAAAAATTCAACTGAAGCCATATATGTGTGAAACCCGCAATTACTTAGCTGCCGACCCAATACATGCCCTTGACCGGAATCAAACCTGGGACCTTTCAATCTGCAGACCGACGCTCTTCCACTGAGCCAAACCAGCTTCGGCATTCTCTCTCATTATTGATGTTTCTCTCCCTTACCCTCTCTCTCTTTCTCTCTAAATTCAATAAAAACATATTTTTTAAAAAAGTGAAGGAGGTAATCAGTATGATCCAAGTCCTAACCCCAACCCATCTCTTCCCTCCTAACTCAACATTATCCTAAATTTTGTGATTATTCCTTTTATTTTTTTCCTTTGATGTTTAAAAACAAATAAATACTAAGGTATATTTTTGACTATTAATATATAGAATAAAATTTCAAAACATGTATAAGAAATGGCACATTGTCTTTATATTTGAAGCCTCCAATAGGCCCCTCCCTAAACATAACATCTTTCCTCCCCCTACTCCACTGGTAACCCCGATTACCTTCATGAAAAAGGAAAACTTTTTAGTAAGAACATTTACAAACATGTGCCAAAGTAGAGAGAAGAGTATAGTGTAACCAGATGTACCCATCACTTAGCTTCAACAATGATCCACATGTGCCTAAACCATGTTTCGTTTTACCCCTCTCCCCAGGAATTATTTTAAAACAAGTTCTAGACATCATATAGTTTCATCTGTAAATATATCCTTATGTACCTCTAATAATAAGGGTTATTATTTTTTTAAAATATATTTTATTGATTTTACACAGAGAGGAATTGAGAGGGACAGAGAGTTAGAAACATTGATGAGAGAGAAACACCGACCAGCTGCCTCTTGCACACCCCCCACTGGGGATGTGCCTGCAACCAAGGTACATGTCCTTGACCGGAATCGAACCTGGGACCTTTCAGTCTGCAGGCCGGTCTGAGCCAAACCGGTCCCGGCAATAAGTATTATTTTTATTAACATGACCACAATACCCTTCTCATAGCTTAAAAAAACAGCAACAATTCACTAATATTATCTAATATTCAGTGTTCAAATATTCAATTGCTTCACAAATGCAATGATTTAAAAAATATTTATAGTTTGTCTCAATTAGGATCTAAATAAGGTTCATACTTTGCAATTAGTTTAAAAGTCTCTTTTAATATATACGTTTCACCCTAGCTGGCTTGGCTCAGTGGGTAGTGCATCGGCCTGCACACCAAAGGGTCCTGGGTTCAATTCCGGTCAAGGACACATACCTTGGTTGCAGACTCCTCCCCGGTCTGGCAACCAATCAATGTGTTTCTCCCACATTGGTATTTCTCTCTGTCTTTCACTATCCCTAAAAATCAATGGGAAAATACCCTTGGGTGAGGATTAAATAATATATAGGTCCCCCTCCTTTTTTCCCTTGCAATTTATCTAGTGAGTAAACTTGGTTATTTATCGCTAGTCGAGAGTTTGCCTTAGCCAGGATTTAAATGATTACATTCCTTGATATATTTAGCAGGTTTCTCTGTCCTGAGTATTTCTTGTAAACTGATATCTGATTTGTCTTAGTTTGATTACTTCTTCTTAGGTGATTGTGCAAGGACTTCTTTTTTTGTTGTTAATCCTCACTCGAGGATATTTTCCCATTGATTTTTAGAGAGAGTGGAAAGGATGGAGAGAGACACAGAGAGAGGAACATCGATGTGAGAAAGACACATCAATTAGTGCCTCCTGCATGTGCCCCAATCCCAGCCAGTAGGGGGTGTGCAGGGATCGAGCCTGCAACTTGGACTAGAATCAAACCCAGACCATTCAGTCCGAGGGCTGATGCTCTGTCCACAAAGCCAAACCGACCAGGGCCTTTAAAAAAAAAAAAAATGTGTGTGTGTGTGTGTGTGTGTGTGTGTGTGTGTGTGTATATATATATATATATATATATATATATATATATATATATATCTTTTTTAATTAATTTCAGTTTGCTCCTTGATATGGATCTTTAATTGTAATGTGTATAATATGTTCATTTTTCTACCTCCTGCACATCTTCATGGCTAGAAGATTGGCTGGCTTACCTGAAAGCATAAACAAGTACAATGTGTTATGGGTCCATCAGCTGTTGATACACAGTGGCCAGCACTTCGGGCTGATACCTGTTTTCATGGAATACTTAGAAATTATGTCAAGATCCCATAATATACATAACTAGAGGCCTGATGCACAAAATTCCTGCAAGAGTAGGCTTTCCTTCTCCTGGTTGCCAGCACAGACTTCCCTCAGGCCCTGGCTTTGTCCATCTGATTACTAATTAGCATATTACCCTTCTATTATTATAGATAATAATAGTTTAAACAAGTGTATGATCTCAGAGGTGTTGTTTGGAAGATTTTCCCTAAAAGTAACATCTTATACTTGAATACAAGCCATTGATCCTTTTCCTGCTTGCTGACATTTTCTTGTGAAATGTAGTAGATTCTAAGTAGTCCTCAGACCACCTGTATCATAATCAACTGAGAGCTTGTTTTAAAAAATGCTGGCCCTAGCTGGTTTTGCTCAGTGGGTAGAGCATGGTCTCAATCCACAGTAGAGGGCATACAGGAAGCAGACAATCAATGATTCTGTCTCATCATTGATGTTTCCATCTCTCTCTCCCTCTCCCTTCCTTTATGAAATCAATAAAAATATACAGTATTTAAAAAAAAATGCTGATTCTGGCCCTGCCACTGTGGCTCAGTGGTTGAGCATTGATCTATGAACCAGGAGGTCAGGGTTCGATTCCCAGTCAGGGAACATGCCTGGGTTGCAAGCTTGATCTCCAGTGGGGGGCATGCAGGAGGCTGCTAATCAATGGTTCTCTCTCATCATTGATGTTTATATCTCTCTCTCTCTCCCTCTATATATTTTTTAAAAATGCTGGTTCTAGGAACAATTCCAGATCTTCTGAAACAGAATTTCTTAGGTTGGGATCTAGGAGGCGGCATTTTTAACAAGTTCCCTAGGGAATGCTAGGTATGCTAAAATGTTAGGATTACTATCTTATAGTATTGTATATAGCATTTACCACCTGATATAATGTTATTTAACTTCCTAAAGTTAAATACATGACTTATTCCCCCATCTAGGTAAGTTTCCCTAGGCAAAAGTTTATACCTTTGGTAGGTGGCAATTGTATTTTCCAAATTAAAAAACAGACTTGGAATGGGGGGTGCTATTAGCCTAGTCCTGATTTCCAATAATAATAATAATAATAATAATAATAACAACAACAACAACAACAACAAATGCTACTTGCACGCTTACTATGGGTCCAGATTATTCTCATTTAGTATTCATGATGACTCTGCAAAGTAGACATTTGAAAAAAAAATTATAAACAAGGCGTAGGGAAGTTACATAAGTAGCTGGAGGGCATAGAACTAGAAACTGCAGAACTGAAGTTGCACTCAGGCAGGACTGACTCCAAAGTCCCAACCCTTCTCACCACCCCTTTGTTGCTTTCTCTTGACCTGTCAGTGCCCTGGTTTGGGAGGGTCACTCCACTCTCCCTGCTTGGAACCCTCTGCCCTCATACCCATCAGGCACTCCACACAAGCTAATGCTACCGCATTACCCTTAAGAGCTAATAAGAAGTTTAGATGAAGAGTCGTAGCAATTGAAAAGGCTTTTGAAAGAGAATGGTAAAACAATTCCGTTCCCCAGTACTTCCACCTGTTGGAAGGTGGCTTCTCTGATTTCAGTAGAGGAATCTGGGAAAGTTGGAAACAGCTTTTCCTTTGGCGTACCTCACAGGTACAGTTGAATTGAGTGATATCAAAACCAGCATTTAAGAGGAAGGCAATGAGTCCTGTACACTGGGCGTGTGGGCTAAGAATGAGGACGTGCCTCCAGCCCTGCTTCTAATTGTAACCGCCCAGAAACCTTATTTCCTTTAATCTGTTCTTCTCTCCCTCCCCCTAAATTCAAACTGGCTTCATCCAGGGCCTTGACACACCCACCCCCTTCTCCCTTGCTTGCTCATTAAGCCCTCAGGACAGTGAGGCTTTGGTCAGCATCCAATAGTCTTAGGAACAAGGTCCTAGATCTACTGACTACAGAGCCAGAGTTTTCAGTCAAACTAAAGATAATGCCTTATCCCTCATCGGTTTGGCTCAGTGGATAGAGCACATGTGTCAAACACAAGGCCCGCGGGCCAAATCTGTCCCGCCAGGCCTTGCAATGTGGCCCGCACCGCGCTGTCATCACTGCACTCCGCTGCGTTTCCATCACAATGACAGTTTATGACTGTTCAGTAAACCATTCGGCCCGCGATTTAGGCTGGATTTTAGATTTTGGCCCCTTCTCTGATTGAGTTCGACACCCCTAGGATAGAGCATCCATTCCAGTCAAGGCCATGTACCTTGGTTGCAGGCTCTGGCATTAGGAAACCAATCCATGTGCCTCTTTCACCCCGATGTCTCCCTCTCTCCCACTTCCTTCCACTCTCCCTAAAAATCAATGGAGCCGAGCTGAAACCGGTTTGGCTCAGTGCATAGAACGTTGGTCTGTGGACTGAAAGGTCCCAGGTTCGATTCTGATCAAGGTCATGTACATTGGTTGCGGGCATATCCCCGATAGGGGGTGTGCAGGAGGCAGCTGGTCGATGTTTCTCTCTCATCAACATTTCTAGCTCTCGATCCTTCTTCCTTCCTGTCTGTGGAAATCAATAAAACATATTTTTAAAAAATTAATAAAAATAAATGGAAAAATATCCTCAGGTGAAGATTAACAAAACAAACAAATAAACCAATTAACAAAAAAGAGAGCTGCTTAAAAAAAAATAAAATAATGTTAGGCCTCAGTTGCTAGCTCAGCACCCAGAAAAGCAGAACAGATCCCACTGAACAAATCCTTGCAAGTTCAGAAAGAACACCTCCATGGCTAACATCAGGGCCAGATGCAACGATCAATGATTACCCCTTGCCTCAACCCATCAGTGGAGACCATGACCCTAACGCCTTCAGCCACCATGATTGATGATTTTTCCCCTATATGATCCATCACCTGGAAGCCATCGGGGAGCCAGGTCTTTGAGCATTAGCTCACTTGTGACTCTTGGGCATGGTGCCATCTCTTCAATAAGCCCTTATTTTCTTGGCTGCAAACTCCTGTTCGTGTCTTATTGGGCTTTGACGCGCACAGACAAATGGACCACTTCAGTCTGGGACCTGTAATATGATCCCAAGGCCGGGTTCGCCTTGCGGCCCAGGCTTGTTCTTTTTCACATCTGGTGTCAGAGAGGTGGTTTAAGTGACTATCTCGTACCTGCTGTCTCCTTTCGAGCTCAAGTGATTACTCATCTGGTAATCACTTCCTGGGTGTTGGAAGGGCCTGAGTTGGGTGTCATAGTTCTAGCTTCATGAACTGCAAACTGCGGCTCTTGAGCCACTTGCGGCTCTTTGACCCCTTGAGTGTAGCTCTTCCACAAAGTACCATGGCCTGGGCGAGTCTATTTTGAAGAAGTGGCATTAGAAGAAGTTTAAGTTTAAAAAATTTGGCTCTCGCCGAAACCGGTTTGGCTCAGTGGATAGAGCGTCAGCCTGCGGACTGGAAGGTCCCAGGTTCGATTTCTGTCAAGGGCATGTACATTGGTTGTGGGCACATCCCCGGTAGCGGGTGTGCAGGAGGCAGCTGGTCGATGTTTCTCTCTCATCGGCATTTCCAGCTCTCTATCCCTCTCCCTTCCTCTCTGTAAAAAATCAATAAAATATATTTTAAAAATAAAAATAAAAATAACTTAAAAAAATTGGCTCTCAAAAGAAATTTCAATCGTTGTCCTGTTTATATTTACCTCTGTTGACTAATGAGTTTGCCGGCCACTGTTCTAGCTGAGTAAGTAGTGTGGCTCCTCTTCACAGGGAAGGCCACCTCCTGGTGCAGCATGGCCCAGGCCTTGAAGCAGAAGGAGGAGTGGCCTCTCATTACCTACCTTCCTCCTGAGAGGCACAGCCCCAGACAGTTGTTTCTCAAACTTTGTAGGATTCAGGGATTCACGAGGCACTCATGCGCAGGGATGAAAAGATTTAAGTCAGAGTTTTAAAGAAATCTATGTATTTTTATTGATTTCAAAGAGGAAGGGAGAGGGAGAGACAGAAATGTCAAGAGGAGAGAATCATTGATTAGCTGCCTCTTATATGCCCCACACGGGGGATCAAGCCCGCAACCAGGGCATATACCCTGACTGGGAATTAAAACGTGATCTCTTGGCTCCTAGGTTGATGCAGGGCTAAGTTAGAGTTTTTGCTCATTGTTGCAGCGATATCTCTGATTCATCATTCACTTGAATCCAAACCTCAGCTATTCTTCTTTCCCATATTTTTGTGAGGTAATCGTAACACCTTTTAGAAAATGTCCCCAACATAGGCTCACACTTTTGTCATCTTCTCAAGGGAAGACAATTATAAATAGAACTTTAGGATACCTGTATGTACCTCATAATAAAGAACTACATTATCTTATTTCCATTATCCCATAAATCATTAAAGCAAATCTGCAGATAATTTTTAGGCATTTTAATGATTTTTTTAAAAACGTCGTTCACAGATATTGATCCCAGGAATGGAATCCCAACATTAACTCCAGGAGATAATCCATATATGTACCCAGAACAGAGTAAGGACTTCTACAAAGTAGGAGCAACTCTTCCACCAGTGAATTTTTCATTGTAAGTATATGTCAATACAGGGTTATTTAGTTAAATTGAAAGGAGTTGTATCTTTCTTTACTACATATAATTCTATTTCAAAAAGGGTAGATCTCAACAAAACATGGTTGGTGAAAAATCTTTAAAATGTCCATATGTAGTTCGCTAGTGTATGCACACATGTGAGTATAAATTAAAATTATACATAGGATCCTTGCTAGAAAAAGTGGTTGTTAATTTTATTCCTATTATTATTACCACAGCTTTTAAGACTTTTCTATTTTCATACTGAATCAGGTTTTTGAGTAGTGACTACGAGTTGGGTTCACTTACACTTGGAACTAAACTTAGAGCAAAGTGACTAAGTAAAGAGGGAGGGTCATTAAAAGAAAAATAGTTGGTGTATTACATTAAAAATACCAATTAAAAATTAACTGATTTAATGATTTTCACTAAAAATGATAGAATAGGAATTATGGCCCTTACAGTCTTGAAGCCCATAGATGACAATTAAAATGAGAAAATAAGATATTTTATTGAACACAATGATGTATTGACCTCTTTGCTGTAGAAGCAAATCCATTTTATGACCACCTTTTCTGTTTTTCAGAGTGCCTTATGAAAAGAAATATGATACATTTATTCCACTTGAGCCTCTTCCACAAATTCCCAAGTGAGTTCTCCCACCCTGTTTTTATTGTATTTTATTATCCTACTAGAGGCCTGGTGCACGAAATTTGTGCACTTGAAGGGGGGATCCCTCAGCCCAGTTTGTGCCCTCTCAAAGTCTGGGAGCCCTCGGGGGATGTCCTTATGCCCTTGGGGAGTGGGCCTAAGCCAGCAGTCAGACATCCTTAGCGCTGGCACAGAGGCAGGAGAGGCTCCTGCCACTACCACTGCATTTGCCAGCTGTGAGCCCAGCTTCTGGCTGAATGGTGCTCCCCCTATGGGAGCACACTGACCACCAGGGGCAGCTCCTACATTGAGTACCTGCCCCCTAGTGGTCAGTATACATCATAGTGAGTGGTTAAGTAGTCTCAGCATCCTTAGCATATCATTAGCATGTTATGCTTTGATTGGTTGAATGGATGACCAGATACTTAGCATATTAGGCTTTTATTATATAGGATCTTTATGAAAATATCAGTTATTATTTTCTCCTATGGAGGAACTCATGGACACCCAACACACAGGGACCTTTTGAATCCCAGTAGGTAGGCAGGGCAGTTTGTATAGAGAGTTGCTGGTGAGACACTTGGAGGCAAGTCTCTGTGGGTTCTGACAGCTGGGCTACTCACAAGATATGATTGACAAACTACCAGATGCCAGGTGGTGTGCTAGGTGTGTGCACTATGTGTGTGTGGAGGGTTATGTGGAGAAAAAGACAAGGTTCCTGATTTCTGAAACGTAAGAGATTGTTGGCAATGAAAGATGCTTAATTGAGTGCAGCCAGGGAGGATGGTTAGGGTGTGAAAAGGCAGAGAGGAAACCATTGGAGTATTCCTATATTTGAATAAAGTATCATTTATCAGATCTCATATTTTTGCTTAGTTCCATTCTGAACTTTATTTACTGAAGCAAGGTTCCAACCTAGAAAGAGTGTCAGTATATTACTTAAAAAAAAACAAAAACAAAATGTATATATATATATATATATATACACACACACACACACACACACAATATAATTGCTTTTTTACAGAGAGGAAGAGAGAGGGATAGAGAGTCAGAAATATCGATGAGAGAGAATCATCGATCAGCTGCCCCCTGCATACCCCCTACTGGGGATGTGCCCACAACCAAGGTACATGCCCTTGACCAGAACTGAACCCGGAACCCTTCAGTCCACAGGCCAATGCTCTATCTACTGAGCCAAACCAGTTTTGGAAGTATATTACTTTTTGTCCTGCTAGTTTTACTTGGGCTTCTATTATTTGGGTTTGTTTGTAAATGATAGTTTTTTTTGTTTTTAAAAAATATATATATTTTATTGATTTTTAACAGAGAGAAAGGGAGAGAGATAGAGAGCTAGAAACGTCGATGAGAGAGAAACATCGACCAGCTGCCTCTTGCACACCTTCTACCGGGGATGTGCCCGCAACCAAGGTACAGGCCCTTGACCGGAATCGAACCTGGAACCTTTCAGTCCGCAGACCGACACTCTACCACTGAGCCAAACCGGCTTCAGCTGTAAATGATAGTTTTAAATGATAACCTGATGCCCATCTATTTGTCTACATCAAGCATGTCAAACTCAAAGGCTAACACGAGCCAAATAAACAAGATTTAAGTTTATATGGGCCTCAAAAAAACAAAAGCTTCAATTTTCATAGAAACATAGGTTTATTTTGATAGAGACATGCTGAATACAAAGGGCTGAAATAAATGGGTAATCGTTAGCATAAAATAATAGAACATTTTAATAAAAATTAACAGTTTTTCTTGAACATTAATTTATCAGACACTGAATAACTGCACAAATTAATAAGCATAACACAAATAAACCTATTTTCCTTGTTCTCTGAAAGCAAAATATTTTCTGTTGCACACATCGAACAGGTCAGTCCAAGACTAATGACGTGACAATCAGCTGTTAAAATATTCGCTGTTAGTATTAGTGGAGAGAAATTGTGCATCTGTGCGTAAGGCATGTAAGGGAAATGAATGGAACATGATTATAGTAATTGGTCATTAGCGAATGTTATAGCTCCTTATTAATAATTATGTGTAACAGGATAATATAAAAATTAAGCTATGAAATTTTTATTAAAACTTTTCTTACATACCGTTATATTGGCTGGGTCACAGAAATATTCGTTGTGGGCCACATGCGGTCTATGGGCCGCGAGTTCGGCATACTTGGTCTGCATTTATCCTCTTCCTCCTTGCAGGGTCTTCCCTACCCTCCACAGGGTTATCAGGGCTTTCCCCCACCCATGGTGCATTTCTCCTTAAAAGAATGGAAGTTCTAGCTACCAAAACATAGAAATCTCCCTGCTTCGACTCATCCCAGGAGTCTCACTGCCTGATCGCTGCACACACAGCCCAGCCCAGCATATGTCATTTCAAATCTCAACAGACCGGGAGGAGGACCCTGGGTGTTTGCGTTAGCTAAGGCCCCAGCAGAAAGCAGAGGCACACTCAGCTGGGGTTCTGAAGGCAGCTCCACGAAGGACGTGTTCACAGATGTGTGAACAAGTTGCGAGAAAAGACATGGGAGGGTGACACACCCAGGGGCTGCCAACAGGGGGAAGCTTTTACTGCTCTGAAGTCTAAGCAGCAAGAGGAGGAATCGTGGTTTGCAGAGCAGTGGGAGTAGAAGGGCTGCTCAGAAGGAGCTGTGGCAGTGGAGAATGTGGCCGCTGCCAGAACTGGGGTTCCTCAGGATACAGGGCAGGAATTAGGTAAGAAATATCCCACCCTGTCTGCTCACCTTCTCATCTTCTGTTGGTGTCTCTCCTTAGCCACGCCCAGCTCAGAGAGAAGTCAAGCTAATGACAGCTGCAGGGGTCAGTTTCCCGGACAGAGAAGGGCAGAAAAAAGATCTGGGTTTGGGGCAGGGGCAAATGGTGAACAATTAGCACAGTGTTTTATTTGACACTGATCTCCTAAATTGGAGGCCTTCTTACTGAGCATGCTGATCAATTTTGCATCAGACAAATGCAAACTAAGGGTGTTGTTTTCTCCCTACAGCTTGCCTTTCCGGGTAAAGGAGAAGGCCAACAAGCTGAAGAATGAGATAAGAGAAGTTGAGGAGCTGGAGAGCTGGCAGTCAACGATCCCTTTGATAAACAGTGTATTCTCTGCTGGTGGGTTAAAGAACCTTCAAAAAACAGCATAAAAACTGGAGGCCAGTCCAGAAGAGCAGGCTTTTGAGCGGCTTCTCCATGGAGAGGAGAAAAGGCAGAGCCGATCTCAGAGTGAATGGTGTCTTTTGGCCCAGAGATGATCCCTTGAGCAGACAGGGCCCCACTTCATGGGTTGAGTGTGTTGGTTGGGAACTCTTAGTCTTTTTGTTTGTTGCTAATCCTCACCCAAGGATACTTTTTCCATTGATATTTAGAGTGGAAGGCACGGGAGAGAGAAAGACGGATGTGAGAGAGACACACTGATTGGTTGCCTCCCATATGAACCATGACTAGGGCCGGGAATCGAACCTGCAATGAGGTATGTGCCCTTGACCGGAATCAAACCTGGACCCTTTAGTCCACAGGTCAAACTGGCTCTATCCACTGAGCCAAACTGGCTACAGCAGAGAACTCTTAGTCTCTTAATGGAACACAATCTTTAACTCCATGCCTCTGTCCACAGGTTCTTTGGACCTTTCAAGACAATCCTGAGAGAAACAGGCCACCGGGCACTCTGGGGAGCCTCTTCCAGTTGATTGCATCTGTCTGTGTGACTGCTCTCAATCAAATGTCTTTGATGAGGAATCACTGTGCCTTGCTTTTCTTAACTTTATATTTTGAAAACTTTTAAACTTACAGAAAGATTGGGAGAACCTACAAATACCTGCAAATCTTTCACCTAGATTCTATGAGTGTTAACATCTGTCCAAATTTGTATGCATGCTCTCTCTCATATTATTGCTATTATTATTTTGCTGAATTATTCTGGAGTGAGTGGCAGACATCATAACCCTTTACCTCTCCATACCTGTAAACTTTAGTATATATCTCCTATGGTCAAGGATATTCTCCAACAACCACAATGCAAATATTGAAGTCAGAGATTTTTAACTTTGATACAATATCCCCACTAGACAGTCCATACTCAATTTTATTCTGTTAAATTTAATTTTCTAAGGATGCCCTCAAATTGATGGCATGCGAGCTTTCATCAATTTTGGTAAAATTGTTTTTATTTCATTAATTCCTTTTGAGATTTTCTCTATTATCCACTCAATACATGCCAGAAAAAACGTGAAGCCTGGCTCTCCCTCAGGCAATTAATGCCAGGAGCTCCATTCCCCACTTCCATATTGTCTGACTACACGGCCAAGCAGGATGACAGCTCAGTGGCACCAGCCAGGAGTCTTAGGCTCTCTCATCAATCAGGCAAGAAGCAAACATTTGGAGGAGGTGGATCCAAAAGCCACTTCTGTACAGCTAGGCTGTGAGTCTCAGCAGTCAAACCAATGCCTCAGCACTTTCATAGCCCATCTTCTTCTCCACTGAGACCCCACTAGTTGGCTAATGAAGGTACAGGTCTGGTCTCCCCAAAACCTTAGAGTGGAAAGAGAGAATTTGGCCCATGCAGGGACTCAAGAGTGCCCAAGACATGAGACACAATTTCTTTTCCTGTCAAACATTGTCTTCCTGTTATTGGTGGAAGCTGGGTATCCCTTCTCCCCACTGAGTGCTGGGGGTTGGGTTCTTATGACATCTCGAGAAAGAATATTGTACGGGAGGATGAGTGATCTTTATTTGCATGGAATTACATCTCTAGGTTTGCAAAGTCCCATTTCCCTTAAAGCATCCTGGGAGACGGGCAGCTGGGGATTCAGCGGAGCTAAAAGCGAAGCCAGTGTCCAGAGTTTCCATTCCATGGTGGAACGGGGTCTGGTGTAGCATTAGGCTGGTGGTAGTCATTAGTCCATTCTGTGGGGTCCACATGGCTGTGGGTGAATGCAGGCGAGTGAGAGTCCTGCTGGCCAGGTGACCGAGCAAGCAAGAGAGCAAGAGCAACAAGAGAGGGAATTTCTTAGTTTAGGTGCTTATGTATCTCAAATCTTCCCGCACTTGCAGTGGCCATGTCTGCTCTGGCTGCTGATCTGTTGCCAGGTGTGACGGACAGGCAGGTGCCTTCCCTAGGTCACCCTGACTTTACTGGGCCTGCGTTTCTATTGCAGCTGTCTGGCAAAGCTGCACAAATGGCATTCCTGTAAAATGTGGCCTTGCCTGTGCTCCTTTCCAGTTATTTAATAACCAGGTTCATCCCAACAGTGTCATTCAGACCCAGCCAAAGTGATGAGGCAGGCTTAGAACACAGTACGTTCATGCTGACTTCATATATGGCTTCTCCCCTAGCTGGTTTGGATCAGTGGATAGAGCATTGGCCTGGGGACTGAAAGGTCCCAGGTTCAATTCTGGTTAAGGACACATGCCCGGGGTTGTGGTCTTGATCCCCAGTGGGGGACTTGCAGGAGGCAGCCGATCCATAATTCTCTCTCATTGTGGATGTTTCTCTCTTTCTCTTTCTTCCTCTCTGAAATCAATAAAATTATATTACAAACAAACAAACAAACAAACACGTGGCTACCGTCAGCAACTGCACCTGACCCCCCTCAAATTAACACCAGCATATCTCAGTGCTGATTCTCTTATCTCCAAACACAAGGTCCACCCTGCTACCTGACAAAACCCAGGAAAGAAAATAAAGCGAAATAATCTTAAAAAAAAAACAACAGAAAAAAAGAGATTGCCAACAGATTTTCTCAAAGACATCGACTTCTGAGAAAACTAATATTTGTGTCCTTCTGTTACTTAAAGTTTAAAGATGTCAATGCAACCTCCTGTGTGGGTGGATAATGGAGAACACAACATAGACGAACAGGAAGGTTCTGCAGGAAACTCCAGATGGGATTATCTGTGAGGAACAGGAAACTTCCTGGAGGGAAGGAGTTCCACACTGGAAAGGGATTAAGAAAAACAACAAAAATATAGTTTCAGAAGATTTGTAGTCATCTTTACATTTCAAAGAGGTCTATATAATTCCTAGGTGCTACTCTAAGCCTGAGTGGATATGATTTAAACATATTATCAAATGCATCCATTTCTGAAGTTTCAGGGCCACATTCCATCCCCTGGAAATCAGGGCAATTTTTACTGGATTTGTGAATTTCTGTGGGCAATTCTCAGTGGCTAGGCCTTACTCCATGGCACTCCTAACCGCTGGCAGGCGAAGAGCTCCATCACTCACTCTCATGCACATATATGTCCTCACTCGTGGGTATTTTGAGGAGACCAAGTGTGAGGATAAACAAGTCATCCTTTCCGTCAAAGAACAGTTTAGACAGACAGCCATCATTTTGGATTGCATGACTTGCAGCTCCCCTGGGGGCCACCATCTTGAAATGGCAAAGGCCAACCCCTCCCTTTGAATTAGCCAACCAAGAGTGAAGGACAGGTCATGTGCATCAGGATTAAAAAGCTGAGCAGACTCTGCTCAGTGTGTGCGTGCTACCAGACTACATGCTGGGCATCCTCCTGCAGGAGTAAAGATATTTGCCTTGCTGCCTGGCTCCCGGGTACGTTTTGTGTTCTACCAGGATTCGCCTTATTTCTTACAATTTGGGGGCTTGTCCAGGATACCATTTGTCATCACCGGGAGACTGGACCCCTCTTCTGAGGAAGTGCGCCCCGCTGACAAATTGTGGTGGCCTTGATGAGGAGGGACAGCCATTACCCCTGGGCCGACTACGAGCTCAGGATCGAGAGTCAGCCAGCAATGCATGAAGGGCCCAAGCAAGAACCATGGCAGTCAGGTAACCTCATGAGCTAAGTTGGGAAATTGGACTGAGTACTACTTTGGTGATTAGGTATCCTTGGAGGTCAGGTGTTTGTGACTGGGATGTGTGTGGGAGTGGGGAGTTCTGATCTGTGGCTCCATTCTCCTGCGAGGGAAGTGGCCAGAGAGGGACAAAGCTGATCTCGGGGAGTAGGAGAAAGCTCCAACATGGGAGGGTGAGTACATAGTCACAAAGGGCCTGTTGAGGATAGGAAACAGAAATTCTAGGCCTACGGAATACGTGCCCCCGAAATAGTCCATTGAGAGAGTGCTGAGATTCTGGGGAGGGGCGGTTCCGGAACCAGGGACAGAAGACACTGTCTGCTTTAGTGGTTCTTAAAGCAGGGGATTCTATAGTGTAAACTCTTCGTGTGTTGTGTGTGCCTGTAGAAGAATTTTTCTGTTGATGTTTTATGTCTCTTTATTGTTTGTTTAATTTGTTTAAAGATGGGGCAAGTCCCACTTTGGGGAAGCCCAGTTATGTGTGGTGAGGCTGAACACATGACAGAGATTGAAGGATGTCCCAGCAGCTGCCAAGAATCCTTAATCTTGGGGACTCTTCCTGCTCGCCCTCTCAGGGTGTTAGCCACCAGACACTCTTAGCTAGTGAGATTTCTGTCTGTGTGTCTGTAATGTAATGTTGGCTTTCTATCTTTTAGGACTTTAGTTTGCTCTTTTCTGATTTATGAATATGGGGAAGTAGGGTAAGCTATGCCGGCTGGGTGGACAACAAGGTTAATGCTTCCATGATAATGGGCAGGTTTTTTTTTTTTATTTTTTTATAATTTTTTTTTTATTTTTTTATTTATTTATTTTTTTTAATTTATTTATTTATTTATTTTTACATATTTTAATGATTTTTTTTTGCCCCCCTCCCTCCCTCCCCCATATCCCCTCCCTCCCCATAGTTTTATGTCCATTGGTTGTACTTATATGCATGTATACAAGTCCTTCGGTTGATCTATTATCTCCCCCAGATCCTCCTCCCCTCCCCGCTGTAATTTGACAATCTGCTTGTTGCTTTACTGTCTCTATATCTATCTTTTGGTTCATCTGGGCAGGTTTTTTTTTTTAAAAATGTATTTTATTGATTTTTTACAGAGAGTAAGAGACAGGGATAGAGAGTTAGAACATCGATGAGAGAGAAACTGCCTCCTGCACACTCCCTACTGGGTATGTCCTAGCAACCAAGGTACATGCCCTTGACCAGAATTAAACATGAGATCCTTGGGTCTTCAGGCTGATTCTATATACACTGAGCCAAACTGGCTAGGGCTCTACTCCCTTTCTATGCCCCCGATTCTATTCACCAGTTTATTCTGTTAGTCATATTTTTTAATTCACTTAATTTTTAGATTCATTTGTTGATAGATATGTATTTGCTGTTCATAATTTTTATCTTTACTTTTTCTTCTTCTTCCTCTTCTTAAAGAATACCCTTTATCACTTTATATAATACTGGTTTGGGTTTGGCGGTGATGAACTCTTTTAACTTTTTCTTATCTGTGAAGCTCTTATTTGACCTTTAATTTTAAATGATAGCTTTGCTGGGTAGAGTAATCTTGGTTGTAGGTTCTTGCTATTCATCACTTTAAATATTTCTTGCCACTCCTTTCTGGCCTGCATAGTTTCTGTTGAGGAGTCAGCTGACAGTTGTATGAGTATTCCCTTGTAGGTAATTAACTTTTTCTCTTGCTGCTTTTAATATTCTCTCTTTGTCTTTTGCTCTTGGCATTTTAATTATGATGTGTCTTGGTGTGGTCCTCTTTGGATTTCTTTTGTTTGGGGTTCTTTGTGCTTCCTGGACTTGTAAGTCTATTCTTTCACCAGGTGGGGGAATTTTTTCTGTTATTATTTCTTCAAATAGGCTTTCAATATCTTGCTCTCTCTCTTCTTCTGGCACTGCCATAATTTGGATGTTGGTACACTTGAAGTTGTCCCAGAGGCTCCTTACACTGTCTTCATGTTTTTTGATTCTTTTTTATTTTTGTTTATCTGGTTAGGTGTTGTTCGCTTCTTTCTATTTCAAATCTTTGACTTGATTCTTGGGATCCTCTACTCTGCTATTGGATATCTGTACATTATTCTTTATTTCTAGTTGGTTCTTTTTCATATCCTTGAGGGTCTCACTAGATGTCTTGGAGGTTTCTAGAAGATTCTTGAGTAACCTTATAGCCATGGTTTTAAACTCTATATTCAGTAGTTTGCTTTAATTTGTTATCTGTTTCTTTGTCTCTGCATTTTGGCTGCTTCCCTGGCTTTGTGTGCTAGGTGTCCTAGAGGCCTGGTGTCTCAGCCTCCCTAATTACCTGAGGTGGAAACTCTTGGTGCACCCCTCTGTGGGTTGTATGCACAGTCTTGTTGTAGTTAAGCCTTGATTGCTGTTGGAATCATTGGGAGGAATTGACTTCCAGGCCAATTGGCTATGAGAATGAGTTGTGTCTACAATGGGAGAACTTCTGAGCTGGAGATACCCTTATGGGGCAAGACTTGCTTCAGTGGGACTTTGGTGCTCACTGAGTCTTCCCCCTGAGTGTATCTCTTATGGATATGAAGAGTTGTAATCTGGATAGTTTCTCTCTGACCACTGGGTATACTGATCTCTTGGATCTCCAAGGAGTTGCAAAGCCAGCCACTGCCTGAGGCCATCCAGCAGGAGCTACAGAGAGATCTGCAGATTCCTCCTCTTTGTTTAGGGTTTGGAGGTGCCCAGATGAGGCCCAGCTGTGAACCAATTTCAGCTGCTGTCCAGCCTTGGGCCTTCTTTTGGAGGCTCTGGAGCTCTCTGATCCAGCTGCAGTTTGTTAGGTTTTAAGATTGCAAAAGGCCAGACCATTCATATGCAAAACCCTCTGCACACAGCTTGGGTGGGTTTGTAAATTGGGTGGGGCAGGGGTCTCAGGAATCTGCCCTGAAGAAGTCCTCGGGCCTCTGTGTCCCATGGACTGTGCAGGAACAATGATCGGTGCAAGCACCTCTGAGAGAAAGCTGTCCTCACGTTTTCCAGCCTGATGCCAGATAGTCTAGTTTCTCCCCATATGAGTCTGGGCCCCTAGAGTTTTGCCCAGAACTGGAGTTCAGAGCAGTTGGGCGCTTGTATCTCCCTCCAGATTGAAAAAGACAACAGTGTACCCAGTTGCCAGCCCTTTTCTGCACACGCCTTTGTACCTCTGCACTTCACTTCTGCACCTCCGCACCTCCTCCCAGTCTCAGTGTGCTTTTCTCTTTCCTCCTAGTTGTATAAATTCCACTCAGCCAGCCTTCCTGTGGTTCTGGATGATATCCATTTTGTCTTTTAGTTGTAGTTTTGTAGTGGTGGTGTGAAGCAGCAAGTTCAGGTGTTAACCTATGCCGCCATCTTGGTGTCTCTCCCAAAGAACATTTCTTTACTTAACAGTCTGGCTACTAACAGAAGCTGAACTCATCACCCAAGCCTTAGCATGTTATCTATAAGGAAAAGTGTGGCAGTTTTGAATCCAGGCAGCTAGAGGTCTGGGAACAGGCTGCAGGGCTTGCACCCCCCCGCCCTCCCACACACACACTTTTATTCAGCCTCATATGCATATACATAATTTTCCAAAGTATTTGATAACTTAAAGGCTTTGTAGCATTGCTGGGTTAAATGATAAATATCTAAATATTTTGAAATAACAGGATACTGAAACACTAATTAATCTGAGCTTGCCTGTTAGGAAAAATATAGAGGATGGATTTGAATCTATTAGTGAATAAGTTTTGTATTTTATTTGAAACTAGAGGCCCAATGTACAAAATTTGTGCACAGGTAAGGGCCTTAGGCCTGGCTGGCAATTAGGGCTGGTCTGTGGGGTGACCAACTGGGTGATCAGGGGGCACCCATCTTGGCCAGCCTGGTGCTGCCTGCTCGCCAGCCTCACCCCCGCTGCCACTTCTGGTTGTGTCCCTGTGCAGGGCAATTGGTGGGGCGATATGGGGGACCCCTTCTGGCACCCACCTTGGCTGGCCTGGAGCCTGTTGTCTGGGGGAAGCTTCTGCATTGGGCATTTGCCCCCTGGTGGTCAGTGTGCATTACAGCAACCAGTCATTCTGCCAGTCGTTTCGCTGTTCAGTCGATTTGCATATTGGGTTTTTATTATATAGGACTAGAGGCGTGATGCACAAGATTTGCCCTCGCAGCCCCAGCTTCATCCAGAAGGTCATCCGATGGTTGCCTGGAAGGGTCTCTAGACAGTCATTCTGTTTTTCGGTCTAATTAGCATATTAGCACTTTATTATATAGGATATCTCAAAATGTGAATGTATTGATAACCTGAGGAATATTAATTATGTACATGCCACCTTAAAATTAAGGTTTCTAAGGGTTAAGAATTTTAAAATTATGGTTTTGGTATAATAGAGAAAGCCTGAGGCATGGAAATACATTTTGAAGGAGAAAGACAATGGTTTCTAAAGCTGGTTATTTAATGTCTGTAAAAAAAAATGTTGAGCTGAAACCAGTTTGGCTCAGTAGATAGAGCATCGGTCTACGGACTGAGGGGTCCCAGGTTCAATTCGAGTCAAGGGCATGTACCTTGCTTTCGGGCACATCCCCAGTGGGGGGTGTGCAGGAGGCAGCTGGTTGATCTTTCTCTCTCATCGATGTTTCTGGCTCTCTATCCCTCTCCCTCCCTCTCTGTTAAAAATCAATAAAATATATATTTTTTAAAATGTTGAAAAGAAACTGAATAAATAATACAGTCCAGTAAGCCAGGATAAGTAGAATAGGAAAATTGAAATAGTTAAACGGCACTTTGGAGCCATCTAGTAAATCCTATCTTCCCTAAAACAAGGTCACTTAAGGTCATTTACTAATGACTTGCATTTTGCCTTCCTAAATAGAGTATATAACCTATATCAATGTACTCAGGGAGACTGATAGCAGAGATACAATTAGTGTCAAGGACAAATGAAGTTAGAAAATAAACCTTATTTTGGTTATTCCTTTTCTGAAGCAAAAGTTCTTTAAATTATTATATGTTATATTAATCAGATATTTTAAAAAAAGTAATCTTAATTGTGGGAACAAAGTTTTACTAGCTTATGTTTGTGTTCAATACCCTCTTGTCACTTTGAATGCTATCTAAACTTTTGGTAGAATGGGTTTGACAAACTTCCTAGGGTTTAAATTTTAATCAAAGTTTTTTTTTTTGTTTGTTTTTGTTTTCTGTGTGTGTATGTGTGTTTTTGTTTTGTTTTGTTTTGTTTTTTCCTCCTAGAGTTGGCTATAGTTGGTTCCAGTAGGCTCCAGTTTCCAGTACGCTCAACACCTTCCACAATGAAATATGAGGACAAATTTTGTTAAGACCTATGTACCGGGTATCTCTTCTACTTGAATCTCTCTCAGGTTAGAAGGCCTCCTGACCCAAGGATCTCTTCTTGAGTTTCTGATTAATTGTCATTGACCAGAAGACTATGTTTGTTCTAGTCAAGACTTGGAAGGAAAGCAAGTTGGAATCCTCATGGGAAGGACCCTACCTGTCTTGCTTACCACAGAGACTGCTGTTTGGACTGTAGAGCTATGTTGGACCCATCACACATGGGTTAAGGGCAGACACAACTCAACTTGAACAGCCATACCAGGACATATCCTCTTGAAGTTGATTCTAAAAACTGTGAACTGTCTTAATAATCATCATGTACTGAGTTCTCTTTGCTTTAGGGATCTGGCAAATTGCAAGTGCTTACAATGTGGGCTGGAGAAAGGTGTACAATCTGAATCCCAGTTAAATTAATGGCTATAGATAACTTGAATGACTTGGACATTTGAGCTCTTAGGTTTAAAGATTGGCTAGGACTAGACTTAGGAATAGGTGTTGCTGGACAAGATCCCCTAGGCCACTGCCACCACCATGCAAATAGAAGTAGGATATAAGGGAAGGAATGTCTGGGTGGAATGGATTAAATATTCTGTACGTGCCCTAAATAAAAGTGACTGTTATGCTTGTGTGACAAGAAGGCTAGAGGCCCAAGTGGTCCCATTTCTGTTCGGATGGACCTCAGACAGTATGGGATGGAATATGTGCTTGCCTTGTACCAGAAGGAAACTGCCTGGGGAAATGCTTCCTGTAAGACTCTTACCCTGTTGTTCCCATTTAACAGAGGTGAAGAGCAAGGACCCTCAAAATGATTCAGCCCTCATTCTTCAACATAAACTATATCTCCTGCCTCTTAGGGGGAGGAGGGGAAAACAGTATTCACAGTTTATAAGAAATTTATCCAGATGTGTAAATGACCAAGTATCCTCAGAAGCCAATCATGCTACACCGTCGATACCCTATGCTGATGTCTGGTGGTGTTATGGGAGACCCTTACTTGTGGTTTTGTCCAGAAAATGGAATGGAACTTGCACTCTGATACAATTGGCTATCCCTTTTGCTTTGGTATATCGTAAACCTTTTTCAATGGACAGACAGACTAGGAAGAGGAGAAAGAGTCCAGGAGGCTCCTTTGATCACCATATATACACATATTTCTTTGGGTTTCCAGGAGGAGTGCCAAAGGAATTTAAGACTAGAAATCAGATTGCCACAGGATTTGAATCTGACCTGTTCTGATGGCCCACTGTAAACAAGAATGTGGTTTGATTAATTATATCTATTACTCAGAGGCCCAGTGCACAAATTGGTGCACCAGTGGGATCCCTTGGCCTGGCTTGTGGGATTGAGCTGAAACCAGTTCTCCAACATCCCCTGAAGGGTCCAAAATTGTGAGAGGGTGCAGGCCATGCTGAGGGACCCTTCTGGTGCACAATTGGGGCTAGGGAGGGATGTGGAGGTTGGCCAGCCATGGAGGGATTGCGGTAGAGCTCCAGGGCATGTTCCGCCTATCTTACTCAATCCTGATCAGCCAGACTCCAGCAACAAGCTAACTAACTAGTCAGAATGTCTGCCCCCTGGTGGTCAGTGCATGTTATAGTGAGTAGTTGAGTGGCCTTAGCATATCATTAGCATATTATGCTTTTATTGGTTGAACAGATGACCAGACACTTAGCATATTAGGGTTTTATTATCTACTAGGGGCCCGGTACACAAAATTTGTGCATGGGGAAGGGAGGGTCCCCTTAGCCCAGCCTGCACCCTCTCCAAACTGGGACCCCTCGGGGATGTCCAACTGCTGGTTTAGGTATGTGCCCTGAACAGGAATCAAATTCATGACCTTTTGGTACATGGGATGACACTCCAACCAACTCAGTCACACAGGCCAGGGCCCAGCCCTTCCTTCTATCTCAGCACAAAGAGGTTGAACTTCATGAACATGAAGATTCCCTTCATCTTACTTTAGGTTTTTTTGTAAATAATAGTGTGTGTGCACAGGTGTGTGTGTGTGTGTGTGTGTGTGTGTGTGTGTGTGTGTGTTCATTTTTACTTTATTTAACTGATGTTTGAAGGTTTGATAAAAACAACCCTTATAGAACATTAACAAGTAAATTCACTAGAATACTGACTTACATTGCACATAAAGTATTCTACTTTCAGATCTTGAAAACAATGAAAAAAAAAAGGCCTCTGTGGATTAGAGGGGAAAATTGTTATACAGCTAGTGGCACCAAAGTCCAAATAAGCTAAAAGAAGACAATTCCAAGACTGATTCTAATATCTCTGCCAATTAAACTTTTAAAGTTCCACAACTGACTTAGGGATAGTCTGTACGATTCCATTGTCAATAGTTCTAGTTTCAGGTTTTCAGTTTAGTTAGACTGTTTTCTTCTGCTCGTAGGCGTTTGGCCAGGTAGCTCAGAGCATTGTCCTGATACACCAAGGTTGGGGGTCCAATACCCAGTTAGGTCACATACAAGAAACAACCAATGAATGCATAAATAAGTGGAACAACAAATCTCTCTTTCTCTAAAAAAAGAATTTAAAAAAGAAGGTAGGTAAACGCCTTGTTGAGAGGATTTGGGTCGGTGAAGTATTTTAGCATTGGATACTTTAAGATCACGACAGTGGCCTAGAGAGGCTTTCGTTTCCTGGCTGGACAATCAGGAGTGAGTGATACCTGGGCAATGTGCCAGACATGGGTGGTGCACCTTTAAGGGGGACACTGGCCAAGATCCCAGTGGGCTTCAGGAAAGGATGTGGGAGCCTCTTTGAGATGCCTGGTGTCCTTTCCATGTTGGGAAACTCCAGGAGGGGTGACAGCCTGACCTCACCCTGGCGGAGCAGGAGTCACTGACTTGAGGAGCCAACACCTGGACTTGGTACAAAATGCATACATGACAAGTAAACATTTCCTGTGCATGGAGCGACTCAGCCTCATATGAAATAAGAAACCCTATACCCGATGACTTGTTTTCTGAGGAAATGTATACACGTCCACCAAATATAGAGAGGATGAGGGGTAGCTTCCAGTGGTGGTGGTGTGAGCATGGGTATGATCATCCGGCTAGAAATGTGTTCCTCTGGTGGCCTGCAGTGTGGGCTCTAGTAAAAATTGGGGTTCTCTTAGAGAGGGAGGACAATGGATGCCTGAGGCATAATTATACTACAAATTATTTGTTTATCTGAAGTTTAAATTTATTTTTTACTTTATTTTTTTTGTTGATTTTTTTTACAGAGAGGAAGGGAGAGAGACAGAGAGTTAGAAACATCAATGAGAGAGAAACATTGATCAGCCACCTCTTGCACATCCCCTACTGGGGATGTGCCCCAACTGAGGTACATGCCCTTGACCAGAATCGAAACTGGGACCCTTGAGTCCACAGGCCGATGCTCTATCCACTGAGCCAAATCAGTTCAGGCCTGAAGTTTAAATTTAACTGGGAGGTCTATATTTTTATTTGCTAAATCTGGCAACTTACAGCCGAGGTGGCACAAAGGAGAGGATTTGATGGCTAACTAGGAGATAAAAGTGGCTAGACTCTGGTTTTGGATATGGGTGGGGGAAGTTATGGGAGAAATGGCTAAGGTGGATGGGTAGTGCTGTTGCCAGGGCAACACATGGAGTCTAGCCCGTGTGGTATCTTTATACATCTAGAGAAGGATGCCCTCTTCCTGGGCAGTCGCATGGATGCACCACTTGGTGAGCAGTGTGCACGACTTCAACTCCATGTGTCCCCTGTGCAGGGAACCACTTACACAACCTGCAGCCTGGTGCTGTTCCCTGAAATAAGAAATGCTGTGGGGAAATACAGGCTTTCTGGGGGAAGCTCCATTTTGGGAAGTTGAAACTGGGGAAACTGTGACACACACAGATGAGCTGTCCAGGATGTAGTTGGGCATCTCAGTGTGGGGTCTGTTACATGGATGTGAAAAAAGTCTCTTGTGAGAAATGAAGTCCCAAGCCTGTACCACGTGAATGCAGGGTCTAGATGTAAATTACCTGGCTGGAATACCAATCCCAAACTGAGAAATGAGCTCAAAAAGACTCTTGAACTTCTGGGGGAAAAGCATATTCTGAGAAAAAGCAAAAGCAAATTTTCTTTGGGAACCCTCCCTATTTCCCCCACCCCCCTCTGGCTCAGGGCTCAGTGGGGTCCTTAGAAATAATACACATGAGCCCTAGCTAGTTTGGCTCAATGGATAGAATGTTGGCCTGCGGATTGAAGGTTCCCAGGTTTTATTCCATTAGGGGCACATGCCTGGGTTGCGGGCTTGATCCCCAGGAAGGGACATGCAGGAGGCAGCCAATCAATGATTTTCTCTCATCATTGATAAAATCAATAAAAATATATTTAAAAGAAAGAAAGAAAGAAAGAAAGAAAGAAAGAAAGAAAGAAAGAGAAAGAATATCCATGAAGATGAGTTTCTGAGAAAAAAATTACAAACTATAGATTGGAGAGGAACCAAGATGGCGGTCTAGGTAAGCACCTAAGCTGCCGCCTCACACAGCAATTTAAAAAACAACAACGAAAACCAGAACGGACTTCATCCAAAAACACAGGAAAGCTGGTGGAGTGGGAAATCTACAACTAGAAAGAAGGAGAGAGGCTCACGGATTGGACTGGGAGCCGCAAAGGGCTGAGGTAGGGAGACGCTCGTGCCCTCAGAGAGGAAGTGCTGCCGAATGCCTGGCAGACAGGAGAGGAGGAATTCCCAATTGCACTGAACCGTTTCCGACTGTACTGAACCCCAACCCCGGCCGAAACCCCATGGACCCAGGCTTGTACAGGTGGAGTCTAGACTGTAGAGAAAGGCACCTAGAGACTCAGAGACTGGGAGACGGGGAGGGGAGGGGAGCCGGGAGCTGCAGCTGGCAGGGTCTATAGTGGTGTGTGCACGCATGAGTATGTGCAGAAGTCCAACTGCAGAGGTCCAACTGCAGAGATTGCCGCGGCCTCTCCATAGCAGGAGTCAGAAGCTCCAGACTACAGAGACCCAACCCAATCCCAGGCGAGCCCCTGAGGCACCCACACTCTTGCACGGGGAATCTGGGACAGTAAGGCAGAAACTCAGGGGAGCCGCGGAAGGCAGAGGTCAGGCGGAAACTCAGGCAAGTGCTCAAGGGCAGGGCTGACAAGAAGCCCTATCAGCTCAGCACTGAGACTCTGCCCTATCCAAGCTGAGCACAGAGGCTTCTGCAATTTTGCAAGTCTGATCCTATAAGACTGTCTCCAATACAGAAGGTATCCCAGAGTAGACACAGCTGATTCCCACATCCAATTGGCCTGAAGGTCAATTCCTCCCAGGGATACCAACAACAATAAAGACTTAGCTACAACAAGGCTGCACACGCAGTCCACAAAGGGGAGCACTGAGGGTCTACCTCAGGTAACTGAGGAGGCTGACTCACTAGACCATATAGGACACCAAACACACAAAGCTATCCTACCAACTCTGGGAAGCAGCGAAAATGCCGAGACAAGGAAATAGATCTCAAATGAAAGAGATGGAGGATATAGAGTTCAAAACTACAGTTTTAAGATTATGCAAGAATATTTTTAAAAAGGCCAATAAATTTTATGAGACCCAACTAAAAATTAAACATAAACTGACTAAACTGGAAAATATTATGCAGAGATCCAACAGCAGAATGGAGGAACACAAGAATCAGGTCAAAGAGCCAAAAGACACTCCTTTGGAGAAGCAAGAAGAAAAGAGAATCCAGAAAGTTGAAGATAGTGTAAGGAGCCTCTGGGACAACTTCAAGCGTACCAACATCAGAATTATGGGGGTGCCAGAAGAAGAAAGAGTGCAAAATACTGAAAATATACTTGAAGAAATAATATCAGAAAACTTCCCCCACCTGGTGAAAGAAATAGACTTACAAGTTCAGGAAGCGTACAGAACCGCAAACAAGAGGAATCCAAAGAGGAACACTCCAAGACACATTATAATTAAAATACCAAGGGCAAAAGACAAAAAGAAGATCTTACAAGCAGCAAGAGAAAAGCAGTTGGTTACCTATAAGGGAGCACCCATACGACTATCAGCTGATTTCTCAACAGAAACTATGCAGGCCAGAAGGGAGTGGCAAGAAATATTCAAAATGATGAATAGCGAGAACCTACAACCAAGATTACTGTATCCAGCAAAGTTATCATTCAGAATTGAAGGGCAGATAAAGAGCTTCACAGATAAGAAAAAGTTAGAGGAGTTCATCACCACCAAACCAATATTATATGAAATGCTGAAAGGTATTATTTAAGAAGAGGAAGAAAATCAAGTGAATTAAAAATCTGAGGAACAGAATAAACTGATGAATATAATAGAATCAGGGGCAAAGAAAGGGAGTGGATTGATAATCATCAGGGGGAAAGAGGTGTGGGGGTGCAGAAAGAGACTGGATTAAAATTGTATAACCTATGGATGAGGACAATGGCAGGTTGGGGGGAGGGAAGGGCAGAGGGAGCTTTGAGGGGGAAAAAGGAGAAACAATTGTAATAATCTGAGCAATAAAGATTTATTTTAAAAAACTACAAACTATAACTGGACCCACCATAAGGAAATCTCAGTAGGTGAACTGCAAGCCAATGAACATGACTAACCACGGGTAGTAATATGATACGAGTTACCAGCACATATGGTGCATGAAATTCCATTTCACAGTAATTTGACACTCAGACATTAATTTCTCCCAATACTAGCTGAGGAATTTCTAAGTGGGAGGGAGGGGCTGTGGGGTGGCAATCTGGGAGATGGGGTGGGGGCTAGAAGACGTGTTTTGAAATTCTATTTGCAAGGCAGCACAATGTTGCTACTAAATTCCATCTGTTTATTGGGGGGGGGGGGGGCGGGCGCGGCGGGCATGGAGGTTAAAATTCTAGGGATGGCTAACCCCAGTCCCTAGCCATGCCTTATTATTGTCACAGGCTTTTGACTCTAATTTTTGCCTTGTCTTGGACAGTTTCTTGACGGCAAAAATCTGGATGAAAGGGAGACTAAATTTTGTTGTTTGCTCAGCTAAGCGTAGTTAGCTCAGTCAGAACCAGCTCCCCAGAAAGGAATGAGGGGTGGGAACGTGGCAGGTAATGCAACCTACAAAACCCTCCCGCTTACATCTCTTCTTACCCCTTGTCAAAGGATGGACCTCCAACCTCCCTTCTCTGGGCCAGAGTTTCCCAAATTGTGTTTCCTGCTTATCAACAGATATAAGAAAAATGGTTTCCAGGGTCAAATGACCCTGGAAATGTCCCATTATAAAGGGATTGTACTCATTTCCTAGGGCTGCCATAACAAAGCACCACAAACTGGGTAGCTTAGAACAAGATACACTTATTGTCTCAGCCTTGGAGGTTGGAAGTCTGAAATCGAGGTGTTGGCAAGGTTGGTTCCTTCTTAGAATGTGTTCCGTGCCTCATTCTTAGCTTCTGGTGTTGCTGGCAATCCTCGGCATTCCTTTGGCTTGTAGATTTGTCTCCAACCTATGCCTCCTTCTTCACACACTGTTCTCCCCATGTGTCCACGTCTCTTCTCATTTTCTTTAATGAAAAAAAATTTTTTTAAAAAAATCTCCACCTGAGGATATTTTCCATTGATTTTTAAAGAGAGTGGAAGAGAGAGGGAAAGACAGAGAGAAATATCGATGTGAGAGAAACACATTGATTGGTTGCCTCCTGCACATGCCCTGACCTGGGCGCCAAAGAAAGCTGCAACCAAAGTACCTGCCCTTGACTGGAATCAAACCCCAGACCCTTTGGTCTGCAGGCCAACCACTGATTCAACCTGGCTAGGGCAAGACTTGTTTATTTTTAATGGAGTATCCCAGTGTTCTGAGAAACATATGTGAAAGTGGGAGTTCAATGGATGCCTCTAGGGGACACAGTTCACATTGTAGACATGGTAGATCCAATTTTCTTGTGATAAGAGTGTCCTGTTCTCAAAACAATATTTTTAAAAAATATATTTTATTGATTTTTTGCAGAGAGGAAGAGAGAGGGATAGAGAGTTAGAAACATCCATGAGAGAGAATCATCAATCAGCTGCCTCTTGCACACCCCTTACTGGGGATGTGCCCGCAACCAAGGTACATGCCTTTGACCGGAATCAACCGGGGACCTTCCAGTCTTCAGGCCAACGCTCCATCCACTGAGCCAAACCGGTTTCGGCTAAAACAATATTTGGTGACACTAGCAGGAAGGAAATAAAACCCCCAGCCTGGGCTGAACCCCCGAACCGGCAGTGCTGAGCCCCAGTTATGGGCCAGACCCTGGGGACCCAGGCTCTGGCAGGGGGAGACGGGGCTGTGAGGCGGAATCCCAGGGGAGCAGCAAAAAGCAGGGCCCCCGGAGTCGCGTGCACATTGCGTGCAGAGGACTGAATGTTTACTCTGATGCTGGATTACCCTAGCCGGAAGAAACAAAGCCTCTGGCGGCGCTGAGCCTCAGTCCGGACTGCTCTGAACCCCAGTTCTAGGCCAATCCTTGGGGACCCAAGCTCAAGCAGAGGGAGACAGGGCTGTGAGGTGCAGTCCTGGGAGAGCCGAGAAAGGCCAAGCCCCCGGAGTCTCGCACATTGCTTGCAAGGGAAGGAATGTTGACTCTGATGCGGGATTGCCCTGGAGGGAAGGAAACAGGAGCCCCGGCCGTGTTGGGCCCCAGCTTCAACTGCTCTGAACCCCAGTCCTAGGCCAGACTCTGGGGACCCAGGCTCAGGCAGGGGGAGACGGGGCTGTGAGGCGGAATCCCAGGGGAGTGGCGAAAAGTGGAGCCCCCAGAGTCACGTGCACTGCACGCAGAGGACAGTCTGTTGACTCTGATCCTAGACTCCCCTAGCGGGGAGGAGAAAAAAAAGCTCCAGACTGGAGGAACGCAATGAGGAGCGGGAGCCCCTGCCAGACACCGGCCAGCCGGGCACCAGCAAGGAGCCGGGCGACGGGGCCCCCGGGGAGGGGGGTGCCCCTGAGCCCTCGACAGCTGAGCGCGGGCAACGGAGCCAAGGCCGGGGGCTGCTTCCTGGGTGGTGCCGACCCCGGCAACAGGCTGAAGCAGCACAGGAGCCCGCAAAGAACAAAGGGGTGCCACAGGCCAATCTGCTGAGCTCCCAGGACAAGGAGGAAGAAACCAAAGAAGTTCTCAATGTGAAGAAATCAAGTGAGAGCAAAAGATAGTAAAATCACTTAAGAAAGAATACAAAGAAGATCTTGAAAAAATCAAAGACTAAGTCAGAACTCAACTCACCAGCCAACATTGCAATATAAATGCGTTAAAAAAAAAAAAAAAGACAGAATGTTGGAACAGCGGCGGCCAGGCCTAGAGTGGCCAGGCACAAGGCAGTGGCAGCCGGGCCCGGAGCAGCAATGGCCAGGCCCCAGAGCAGCAGCAGCCAGAACCAGAGCATCAACAGCCAGCACTGGAGCAGCCAGACCTGGGGCAGTGGCAACCAGGCCTGAGGCGGAGGCAGCCAAGCCCAGGATGGCCAGTCCAGGAACAGCAGACCCGGAGAAGCCGGGCCCAGAGCAGCCAGGTTGGGAGCAGCCAGGCCCAGAACAGCAGTAGCCAATCCTGGAGCATCCAGGCCAGGAGTGGCCAGATTTGGAGCGGCCGGGCCCGGGGCAGCCGGGCCCAGAGCATCCGGGTCTGGTGCGGCCAGGCCTGGAGCAGCAGCTGCCAGGCTGGGAGCGGCCAGGCCCAGAGCAGCGGCTGCCAGGCTAGGAGTGGCCAGGCCCGGAGCAGCCGGGTCTGGTGCGGCCAGGCCCGGAGCAACGGCTGCCAGGCTGGGAGCGGCCAGGCCCGGAGCAGCTGGGTCAGGTGTGACCAGACCCGGAGCAGCTGGTTGTGGAATGAACCAGAGCAACAGAGGCCAGGCCCGGAGCAGCCAGGCCCGGAACCGCTCGCTCCTCGCCTGCCCCTGCCCCACGGCTGCCTCTCAGACATGGCTGGAAACTTTGTGGGAACTTGAGGGTCTGCTGAATCAAGTGATGAAGGCTTAGATCTGGATATGTTGAGTTAGTATAGTGCTGGGGTGTTGATCTGTGAGTGCCTTGGGTGGGGCCTGGAAGAGGCTGGTTGACCTATTTGGAAATGTCTTTTGTGTGAAATGTATCATTGGGCATGTGGAGGTATTATTGATATGAGAAAATGCTAAGTAACAGATTTACTATCTGAAAAGGGATTTACTATCGGGGAAAGGGAGGGAGGAAGAGACTGAACATAAACTGTGCACCTATGGATGAGGACAATGGGGGATGGGGAGGGGGCGGAGGGTGGGGTGGGAACCTGGTGGAGGGAGAAAGAAATGAGGAACCTTTGTAATAATATGAACAATAAAGATTGATTTAAAAAAAATATATATATATTTAATAAATAAATAAATAAATAAAAGCAATATTTGGTGACAATTTTCCAGTAGGTGTCAATAACTTGCCTTGAAGAAGGGGCACCTTTGCTAGTTGATACAAAGGTGACATATGGTAGAGGTGGTCCTGAGTGGGATGGAGAAGCCATCATCTTGGGTGTTAGATCTGAAATGACTCTTGAGAGAGGACTGGGTTTGTTGGGAATCTTGCTTACGAATAATAGAAACCCAACTCCAATGGGCTGAAGCTGAAAGGGGAACTAATCATTGAACTCAGGACAGGCATGCATCTAGGGACTCCCAACACAGCCAGGACCTACCTGCCTTTGTCTCTGTACTCTCATTTCTGCTCCTCTCAATGCATCTGGCTCCTGCTGTCTTCCCTTCTTAGTCGACATAGTGGCAGACAACTCCTGGGTGTCACATAGTAGAGATTCATAGGCCAGCAGAGCAACTGGCCTCTTCCAGATTCCAGTGTCAAAATTCCTGGGAGTAGACTTAATTGGCTCAGTTTTGATCAGATCAATCACATGGCCAGTCTGTGTGTGTGGGAGAGACACATAGCAACCGAGTGGATGTTGGGGATGGAGTGGACAAGAGGTAAAGGTCACACATCCTACAAGGGGTTTCTGGCACAACCACTGATCACCGAAGGTTGCCATTATAAAAAACAAACAACTTTCTTTTTTAAAATGTGTTTTTATTGGTTGTAGAGAAAGAAAGGAAGAGGGAGGGGGGAGAGAGGGAGGGAGAGAGAGAAAAAAAGAGGGGGAGAGAGAGAGAGAGAGAGAGGGAGAATATTATTGATTGGCTGACTCCTGCACGCTCCCTACTGAGAATTCAGTCCAAAACTGGGCATGTATCCTGACTGGGAATTGAACCGTGACTTCTAGGTTCAGGGGTAGACTTTAACCACTGAGCCACACCAGCTGGGCTACAGTTGTCACTTTTTTTTTTTTTTTTTTTTTTTTTTTTTTTTAGCAGTTATTAGAGGCCTGGTACATGAAATTCTGCATGGGGGCAGGGGAGGAGGGTGGTTGTCCCTCAGCCCAGCCTGCACCCTCTCCAATATGGGACTGCTTGCTCCCAACTGCTTGCCTGCTTGCCTGCTTGCCTTCCTGATTGCCCGTAACAGCTTCTGCCTGCCAGCCTGATCACCCCCTAACCACTCCCATGCCAACCTGATTGATGTCTAACTGCTCCCCTGCCAGCCCATTTGTCCCCAACTTCCCTCCTCTGCCGGCCTGGTCACCTCTAACTGCCCTCCCCTGCAGGGTTGATCACCTTCAACTGCCCTTCCTTGCAGGCCTGGTCCCTCCCAATTGCCTTCCCTTGCAGGCCTGGTGCCTCCCAGCTGCCCTCCCCTACTTGTCTGATCACCCATAACTGCCCTCCCTTGCAGACCTGATCCCTCCCAACTGCCCTCCCCTGCTGGCCATCTTGTGGTGGCCATCTTGTGTCTTTGACCACATGAGGGCAGCCATATTGTGTGTTGGATAAAATACCAGACGTCCCACTTTTGGTGGGACAGTCCCGATTTTTAACAACTTGTCCCTCATCCTGTGGTGTTTTAAAAAAGTCCCGATAATCTTTCCAAAAATCGGGACTTTTTAAAACGTTGTGGGACAAGGAACAAATTGTTAAAAATCGGGATTATCCCACCAAAAGTGGGACGTCTGGTCATCTTAGTGTTGGAGTGATGGTCAATTTGCATATTACTCTTTTATTAGATAGGATAGAGGCCTGGTGCACGGGTGGGGGCCAGCTGGTTTGCTCTGAAGGGTGTCCCGGATCAGGGTGGGGTAGCCTGAGTGAGGGGCCTATGGTGGTTTGCAGACTGGCCATGCCCCCTGGCGACCCAAGTGGAAGTCCTGGTATCTGGGATTTATGTATCTTCTACAATTGAAACTTTGTAGCCTGGAGGGGAGGCCTGGGCCAGCCAGGGTGTGCGGAAAACTTTGCTTCCTCCATTGCCAGGGGCAATCCTAGCCTCCCGCTCTTTCCAGCTCCGTGGCTGTTACCATTTCTGTTTGGATTTGTTTACCTTCTATACTTGAAACTTTGTAGCCTTGAGTGGAGGCTTAGGCTGTCAAGGGCAGGCGGAAAGCTTGGCTTCCTCCATTGCCTGGGAAATCCAAGCCTCCTTCCTGCTCTCTGTGGCTGTAGCCGTCTTTGTTGGGTTTATTTGCATACTCGCTCTGATTGGCTGGTGGGTGTGGCTGGTGAGCCTGGCTTGAGGGTATAGCGGAGTGATGATTAATTTGCATATTACTTTTTAGTAGGTAGGATTAGGTAGGATTATGTATTATATACTTTGCTTGGTTTATAAGATTTAATCCTTAGGACAACCCTATTATCTCTACATTTTAGGATATTTAGGTTTACATGAGCGACTGCCTTTTCCTGAGTATTCTTTGCATAAATTTCTATTAATCAAATGCTTAAGAAAGTGCTACATTGATAATTAACAAAGCTCCTTTTAAGCCGATTGGGCTGAAACTCCACGAGCGTGATGTTCCCACTCTCTGCCACTAGGTGACGTCACGGCCAGTCCACCTCGACGTTCTGTGCTGAGAGCCACGGCTGACATTTCGCGACCTCCCTGTTTTCCTCTAATCAGTGTTCGATGTGCGCGCGGCCGGAGCGGTCTTAAGGCTTTCTGTCGTCCTCCGGGGCTACCGCTTTAACAGGATTCTGACCTTCCTTTCAGCCACCCGAGTTCTCGCGATACTTGCTACTTACTGCCCCGCCCACCGCCTCGCGCATGCGCAGATCTCTATATAGCAGAAGGTCGCGCCTGGAGAAAGTGGAGTCGTGGAGTCTCGTGGCCGCAGCGCCGTTGCTAATTCTCGGAAGCTCTTCTCGGCCACTTGCCGAGACCCCCGGCCGCCAAGATGCCTCGAATTATGATTAAAGGGGGCGTGTGGAGGAATACCGAGGTAAGTCCCCCTTTCCCGCCGCCCGCTGCCCTTCGCCCCCTCTGGCAGCTTGTGCGCACGCGCGTGGAGGTCGCGGAGGCGCGGATGCCTCGCAGGGTCTGCGTGGGGGCGGCCCCGGGCGGACCCTCCGAGCCTTTCCCGCCCCCGATCCCGAGTTATCGGAGCGCCTGCGGGACAGGGACTGTGGGTTAACCCCCCGGTTACCTGCCTGGCACTTTGTTAGGCCCTCCCAGTGAACATTCGTGGAGTAGAGGATGCACCGCCCCCACCCCCCACCCCCTCTCCACGGGACTCAGTTTGGAGGGGGAGATGGGACATCAGCGAGAGTTGGTCTTCTGGGGGCACCCCTGCCCCTCAGCCCGGGCACCGTGCCTTTCTTTGATCCTCAAAAATGAAGAAGTGCTATGGCCACAACTTTGTTTCTGTTTTGACTTCCGTGCAGAGGGGAAGCGGCTTGAGTGCCGGGTTTCCTCTTGTTACCTTTACCGAGGTATATAGCTTTTGTCAGTCCTCCCGGCAGATCCCAAGGCGTGCCTCACCCTGTCCTTCCTCAGCCTGGAAAGAAGGCAGATGGGATAAACTGATTACAGTGGTTTCATTGCTTGTAGAAATGCAGTGGATAATGCCCGTGGTGAGCCCGTAGCGGAGAGGGAGAGTAAAACAGAAGCGAGATGTCAGTGCAGAAACTAAATTTGCCCGTTTCTGGAGCACATCCTATCTTTTCAGGACCTGTGTGTTTATATATCTTGTGCTTTCTTTAAATATCCTCCTCCAGCTTGGCCTCTTTCCCACCATCCTTCAAGATCCAGTTCAGAAACTCTCCTTGGAATTTTTGCCCATTTTCCTGTAAAAAAAAATTAGTTCTTCCCCCAGAGTTCCCATCGATCCACTTTCATCCATTTGTTACAGCTTGCTTTGACCACTTTTTTGCAGGGATCACATCCTTCTCAGTTTTTTAACCTCTCAGAATCTCAGTTTTCTCATTTTTCTAATGAGGATGATAAGTAGTATTCTTTCAGTAAGTGCTTGGTGCTGTTTCTTTCCCCGAGCAGGCAGCATTGCAAGAGGACCAGATCTTGGTCTCCCTAGAACCTAGGACAGTAACCAGCATGAAGTAGGTTGCTTAGTAAAATGTGGAATGAATCTTAGTAGGGTAGAAAACTAAACAGGGGTGGGCAAAGTAGGTTTACAGCTGTGAGTACACAGAACAGTTTATTCTTGTATTATTATTAATTATTCTACTATTTATTTGTGTTACAACTGTAAACCTATTTTGCTCATGCCTGTATATATTAAGTTGAAGGTGCGTTTAAGTATTAGCTGTACTGCAACAAAGTTACAAGTAAAGTCAGCCACTAGACAATCTTGTCTCCCAGCTTGCAGGAGGGAACCAGGCTGTTTAAATTGGAGAAGAGATGATTCTGGGCGAGAGACAGACGTACAGAATCAGGTAGCAGCAGGATTCCTCTGCTATGGCGGAAGCTCTGAAGTCTTTTAAAGTCTGATGGTGGGAATGTGTGGTGGGATGGAGCAGCTCATGTATGAGGTGTATAGCTCAAGTGGGAAAAAACCTAAAAGCAAAATGCCCAAGTGCATTAATCTGCAGCCTTTATTATCTTTGGTATTTATGGTTTATCTTGCTGGGTTCCCTTGAGATTGGTGAATTCCATATCAGAATGGGTACCCTGGTGAAATAATATCTAGAGGCTGGAGGGAGAGCTAACTGGTGAGGTGGGAGAGAAGTAATTCTCAAGTTAGACCTGGATGTGTATTCTAGGGTCAGATTGGGGGTATGGGACTGGAGAGAAAATGCTGTTCATAAACTGGAGGCAGGAAGCCTGGATTGGATAACAGAGTTACTAGAGTCTTGACTTAGGCTGGACATGTCCTGTTGGATTAAGTGTTCAGGAAACGTCTTTTGACTGAATAAATGTGAATGAGCTGTACTCTTTTGAGGATGACAGCCACATATTGGAGAATGTTTTTGTTAGTCTCTATCAAAGTAAGGTTTCTCAGTTTGGGCTGTATCCATCCCAATTATGGGGTGGAGTGGGGTTCTGTGTAAAGGAGGGTAGAGTGTCCTTCTAAGAGGTGTCTTCTTAATTTCTTGCATTTGGCTGACTCTGGCTTTCTGTTTATTATTATAGTAAATGAGGACTTTGTACCTTATTAAAAAAATCTAGGACAATGATTTTTCAATTTTCATCTCATGGTACATATAAACTACGAAAATTCTGAAGCACACCAAAAATTATATTATTTTTTTGCCAATTTGATAGACACAAGTACACAAAAAGGATAATTTTGATTCATTCAACCCAGAGAGCTATTGTTATGTTGGCTCTTGACATTTTTTTACTTAACAATCCAAGGGAAAAAGAGGTCAGGGCCCGTGACTAAATAGTCAGATATTGCATGTTTTAAAAATTCTTGTGGCATACCAGTTGAAAATCACTGATCTAGGAGGTATGTGTGTGTCTTTCTTTTTCTTTCCAGAAACCCTGTTAGACTTCATTTAAATTTTGTCTTTTCTCACTTGGAATTTTTTGATTGAATATACTGTTTTTCTTTTAGGATGAAATTCTTAAAGCAGCGGTAATGAAATATGGGAAAAACCAGTGGTCTAGGATTGCCTCACTGCTGCATAGAAAATCAGCAAAGCAATGCAAAGCCAGATGGTATGTATCAGTCAATGAATGGAAAACAGAAAACAACTTTAATTATTTGAGGAAAATGTCAGTTCTTTGAACCTTACCAAAGAAAGAAGGTGTAGTGATATAACAGAAAGATGAAGTGGGAGATGGTAATTTATTTTTTAAATTATATTTTTATTGATTTCAGGAAGGGAGAGGGAGAGAGAGAAACATCAATGATGAGAGAGAATGATGCCAGGTGCCTATTAGGGATGGAGCCCGAAACCCAGACATGTGCCCTTGACAGGAATTGAACCTGGGACCCACAGTCTGCAATCTGACACTCTATCCACCGAGTCAAACCAGCGAGGGCGACATGGGAATTTAGATTTAAGACTTAACTGTCACTTGTTTTCTATGAGCTTAGGAAAGACATTTTTCTATCCTCTCTATTCTGCCCCTGTTTTATCCCATTGGGGATAATAATACTTGACTTTAACTGGTGGAGATAAGAGGCTAAAGTGAGTTAATATGTTTGAGAGTGCTTTGTGAAGCATAAAATAAATTTGTTTTTAGGTAAAGATGGACTTCAGCTTATAAGTGGATTGTGCTTCAAAAGTTTAAAAGTTGGATAGAACTTTTTTCTCCAAAGAAATGAATGATAAATAATGGTTAATTCTAGCCTGGCTCACATAGTTGAGTTTACTCATAATACAGTTGATATTTTGTATAGCAAAACCCATCATACACCTGTGGTATCTCCTTTTAAGTCACAAAGTAGTGGACACATTAAACTTTTTACATGTGTCCTTGGCACGGATGATCTGGCCCCAGCCTTGACCTATGTGGTACTAGGATCATATTTTGGATTGTACAACAGGGACCTAATTTCCTAGGCACTTGAGCAGGGGAAAGGCTCATAATGTAGGATTGGACCTCAAAGAGGAAGATGGTCCTCAACCTGAACAAGTGGTTCTGATTTCTGCTTCTCTTAGTGGAGCTAAGTCCCTGCCTGATGTTTGGTAAGGGTTATATCTATCTTATTTGCTAGCCTCTCACCTAACTAAATAAACTGGATGGAAAAAGTGGGTTGGGTGGGGCATGAGGAAAGACAGATAATGACAATAATTCACTTAAATTTAAAAACACCGAACTAAAGCCGTGACTATTCTGTTGTAAAAACACAGCTTTATAATTGAAGGATGAGAGTTCCCTTCTGTTTTTAGACATTAGAAGTCAGTATATCTAATATATAAATAGTATATTCATGCTAAGTGACTGATTAATGTATAAAATTGTATATTTTTAATAGGTATGAGTGGCTCGATCCAAGCATTAAAAAAACAGAATGGTCTAGAGAAGAGGAGGAAAAACTCTTACACTTGGCCAAGTTGATGCCCACTCAGTGGAGAACCATCGCTCCAATCATTGGAAGAACAGCTGCTCAGTGCTTGGAACATTATGAATTTCTTCTGTAAGTGGATCTCCAAAGGCAGTATTAAAATGTGTGTATATCTTCTGAATGAGTATGCATAAAATTTTAACATTTTCTGTCTTTAAACATTTAGTTACAGATTTGAGTAAAGATAAAAGAACAAAGCTATTGGATTACATATTCCAAATCTCATGTGGTTGATCAAAATGGTTATTCTGTTACATCCTTTTTAAGGGAATAATTTAAAAATATACAAACCATACATATTCATTGTAGAAAACCTAGGGAAAAAATAGTAAAACAAATAAAAATCACTCGTAATCACTGCTGAGTGTTAACCATTGCAACATTTTATTTCATCCCCAATAGTGTGTGTGTGTGTTTTGTATGGCTGTAGTGCATTTGTGATTAAGGGACTGCTTGGATTCTATTTTATAGTGAATGGAAACACTGAAATTAGAGGGAATTTTAATACCATTTCTTTCAGGTGAAGCAATAGCAGAAATGCTTTATTTTGTTAATGCCTATTCATTGGGGTAATTTTTTTTTTTTAATTGAATGTATTGGGTGACATTGGTTAACAAAATTACATAGGTTTCAGAGGTATAATTCTACAACACATCATCTGTACATTGATTTGTATGCTCACCATCCTAAGTCAAGTCTCCTTCTATCACCATTTACCCTTCCTTTATCCTCTGCTCCTCCCTCCAACCCCTTTCTCCCTGGTAATCACCATACTTTTCTCTGGCTATGAGTTTTTTTGTTTTGTTTGTTTCTGCTTAATCTCTTCATAGTTTTCACTTAGCCCCTCTATCCTCTCCTTTCTGACAGCTGCCAGTCTGTCCTCTGTGAGTCTGTTTTTATTTTGTTAGTTTAATTTGTTCATTAGATTCTACATGTAAGTGAAGGCATATGGTACTTGTCTTTCTCTGACTGGCTTATTTCACTTGGCATAATACTCTCCAGGTCCATCTATGCTGTCCCTTTGGGTTTTTGAAGGAAGAGTTCCGATGCTAGGAAATTCGGTATTTCTAAGACTAAATGGTCTGGTAGGATGACTAACCCATCTGGATTCTCTTCTAGGGATAAAGCGGCCCAAAGAGACAATGAAGAGGAAACAACAGATGATCCACGGAAACTTAAACCTGGAGAAATAGATCCAAATCCAGAAACAAAACCAGCACGGCCTGATCCAATTGATATGGACGAGGGTAAGTGTATGCTTGTGAGGAATTTATTTCTTTGATAACTTACACTCTTCTCAGTCTTCTTTTTAACTCTTTTAATTTCTTCCTAAACACCTCTGACTTTTTTAGAATTCCAGTTCAATCTGATGTTGTTATTCTGTCTCATTTTAAATGTGTCTAGTCTTCTATTATAAAGTAATTGCTATATTTGGACAGTGTCCCTTTTTATCTTCTAATTTTTCAATTCATTTAATAAGTTAACCAATGTAATACTTCTGGACAGATTGCCTGAAGGCTAGAGGTAAGCCCTTGAGATCCTGTATTTTTTTTTTTTTTTTTTTTTTAATATATTTTATTGATTTTTTACAGAGAGAAAGAGAGAGAGATAGAGAGCTAGAAACGTCGATGAGAGAGAAACATCGACCAGCTGCCTCTTGCACACCCGCTACCGGGGATGTGCCCGCAACCAATGTACATGTTCTTGACCGGAATCGAACCTGGGACCTTTCAGTCCAAGGCCGACACTCTACCACTGAGCCAAACCGGCTTCGGCGAGATCCTGTATTATTCCCATTCTGTGGAGAGAGCCAAGAATTCAGGATATGGGCTCCAGTCCTATTAACTACTTTTTTGATTTTAGGCAGGTAATTTAATCTGCGGATAAGCACTACCACGAGACTCTAATGGAGATTTAGGCTGACTCCTTGAGACATTGAATGCAGAATCAGAGGAATTGGATTTTTGACCTATTTCTGCCATTTATTAGCTGTTTGACATTAGGCAAGTCATATAATATCTTTGAGCTTTGATTCTATTTCCTGCCAGATGGAGAGAGATATCTATCTTATAGGATTGTTGTGAAGCATTCAGGGAATATTGAGTTTCTAAAATTTGTTTGAGGGTAGTGGTTCCCAAAGGCTGACAATGGCTGGCCTCGCTGCATTATTGTTACATGGGGAACTTTTAAAAATATAGGTACTACTAGAACCTCCCCTGGTGATAACCGAGTCAGTAATTTCAGGGTGGAGGGGTGACCCTGGAATCTGAGATTTTTCAAAGGTCCCTTTTGATTTCATTGGACAGCCTTGCATAGCAACTGGCCTAAGACATTGGTAAGAGGAGAGAAATAACTTCTGTGGGGAAAAAAGGTGTATCTAGTGAAGATGATCAGTTCCTTTGTAATTAAATAGTAGTTCTGCAATATTTCACAATTTTTGTTTTGCCAGGTAGATGATAAGGATATGATAATTATAGCCACTTTTTAATGAAAACTTACTAGATACTTTTTCTAATTTCATTTTACTTAGCTCTTCTCAAAATACCTGTTATGCAGGAATTGTTGTATTTATTTATAGGAGATGTTTTTTCTCATCTTAAGCACTAGAGCATGTCTCTCACATGCCTTGCTTCTATTGGAGAAGAACTTGGTTTTTCTTCTGTTTGTTTTTGTAGATGAACTTGAGATGCTTTCTGAAGCTAGAGCCCGCCTGGCTAATACTCAGGGAAAGAAGGCCAAGAGGAAAGCAAGAGAGAAACAGTTGGAAGAAGCAAGGTATGGTTGTTTCCATTCATAGTTGAACAATTAGTCTGTGCAGCCTTAGTCTGATATAACTGCATGATTTATCCAACCCTGTTGATGAGTAATAATTAGAATTGTTCAATTCTAGTTTTGGTAATATTCTTTATTGCTTTGGAAACATCTTACTTTTCCCCCTAATCATTTCAGAATATAGGAAAAAAAGACATTAGAATTTTATTTTTGGTAAGATATGGCAGAAGTAATGCCCAGGTAGCCTATTCAGCATGTTGGATTTTTCTGTTAGCATAGGAGTGCTTCTTTGTTGTAGCCATCTTGGAGTCAGATGGGTAGAGGACACACAGGCTATATGACTTTTGCATGGTTGCCTGTTAATTACTTTCCTTGGTTTGTTTTGGGCAGGCACTGACAAAATAGGAAGCTTGACTGAACTTAGAGGGAGTTAATGATCCTTAAACCATATTTAGACTTTCACAGAAATTTTTATTTAAAAAGTGAGTTTAGTGTTATCCTCTATTCAGGTTTTCTCCACGTTCCCCTTCCTTTTTCCTTTTGATTAGAGCCATGATTGACATCATTCCTAATAGCCCAGAAGTGGATAAAGGGAAGACCTGAACTGTATAATGCTTATTAGCTTTGGAGTTTAGGCATTGTAATAACTTCCCTAGCCTACACAGCTGCCTTTTATGGTCCCCAAACCAGGACGTGCTTCCTTACCTACTGGCTAGCATTGTGCCGATGGTTTCCCCAATAATGGCTTTGTAGTGCCAGATCCTGGGATGGAGGATTATTTCATGCTTGAGGATGCTTGTTGGCATATTTGGCCAGTCACTAGCCCAGAATAGTTACTTATGATGGGAGAATGACTGGGCTGAGACTGAGCAAAAACTAAGGGGAGGTACTAAAATTTCTGTCCAGTCTCAGCCACTTTTCTGTACATTTGTTGGGGTTAAATAATTTGAGTAAGGTTGAAAAAAATCACTTTTCCATTTTTGTCCATGGTTGGTTGGGAAACAAATTTTTTTGAGCCTTCTAGTCATGGGGATTGGGCCCAGGATGTGGCAAGTGCATATATAAAAAATCTCCAAGTATGGCTGACATTGCTTGCTTTAATTAAAAATTTTCAGCTTTAGCTCAGCCGGCATGGCTCGATGGTTGAGCTTTGACCTATGAACTAGGAGGTCACCGTTTGATTCCTGGTCAGGGCACATGCTGGGTTGTGGGGTTGATCCCCATTGTGAAACGTGCAGGAGGTAGCCGATTTATGATTTTCTCTCATCATTGATGATTGTATCTCTCTTTCCCTCTCCCTTCTCTGAAATCAATAAAAATATAAAAATTTTCAGCTTTAAATTGGCCCTACACCTTCTTGTAGATTTTTTAGACGGTCTACACATCTTTATAATTTATTTTGCATGTACTAGTATAGCAGAGATTTTTAACGTTTTTCATCTCATGGCACACATAAACTATTAAAATTTTGTGACATACCAAAAAATAAATTTTTTTGTCAACCTGACCAAAAAAAAAATAGGTATAATTTTGATTCATTCACGCCAGATGGCCGTTACTGTGTTGGCTGATGTCATTTTTTTTATTTATTTTTTTTATGGGGAGAGGGGCTTTCTAAATATACTTTTATTGATTTTTTATAGAGAGGGAGAGAGATAGAGAGCTAGAAACGCCGATGAGAGAGAAACATCGACCAGCTGCCTCTTGCACACCCCCTACTGGGGATATGCCCGCAACATATGTACCTGCCCCTGACTGGAATCGAACCTGGGACCTTTCAGTCCGCAGACCAACGCTCTACCACTGAGCCAAACCAGTTTCGGCTGATGTCATTTTTAAATTTGACAATCTAAGGGAAAAGAGGTCAGTGCCCCTGGCTAAGTAGTCAGGTAATGCATATTCTAAAAATTCTTGCCGCACACTGGCTGAGAATCGCTGGACTAGACCAGGTCTGTATGCAAAATGCAGTGCAGGGCTAGTTAAGTGCTAAGTTACTCATCTGTTTTATAACTTAAAGCTTTTTTTACTTTATTTTAAAAAAATATTTTTTATTGATTTTTTTACAGAGAGGAAGGGAGAGAGAGAGTTAGAAACATCGATGAGAGAGAGTCATTGATCAGCTGCCTCTTGCCCGCCCCCTACTGGGGATGTGCCCGCAACCAAGTACATGCCCTTGACTGGAATAGAACCTGGGACCTTTCAGTCCACAGGCTGACTCTCTATCCACTGAGCCAAACCGGTTTCGACATAACTTAAAGCTTTTTATTGATTACAAAAATAACACATTTTTCCTTCAGTATTATTTTTTGTTTTGGGGGCATGGTTGATATAATATTGTAGAGCTTGGCTATATTCACTTGACATTATATTGCAGAGGTTTTCTAATGTCCTTTGAAGTCTTTATTCCTTTATTTAAGGCAGGGGAAGGGGACTGCCTGGTCTGCGGGCCATATAAGACCCGCAAAATCATTTGGTCTGCCCCTACTAGGGCTGAGTTAATTGAATGTTTGACCGAATATAGCAGGCTAATGTTAAAATAATTTTGTATGGACCATGAATGATGTTATAAATGTCCAAATGGCTCTTGACAGAAGAAAAAAGGTTACCCACCCCTGATTTACAGAATGAAGTTATTTTAATTTTTGAAATGTGTCCTTTGAAACCTTTTTTTTTTTTTTTTTTTAAATATAGGATGTTATTGGGGTGCCATTAGTCTACATGAACATATAGGTTACATATGTGAATGACTAAAACCTTTTTTAATATACATGTATATATATACCCAAAACAACATTTATATAAGATTATATAGTTTTGTTTTTTTTTAATTAATTCTTAGAGAGGAAGGGAGAGGGATTGGGAGAAACATCTGATCGGCTGTCTCTTGCAATCCCCCTACTAGGGATTTAGCCGGCAACCTTTCCCATGCACTGTCGACACCCCACCAACTGCTGAGGGCCTATATAGTTTTGATGAGAAGTCAGCTGTTAATTTTATTAAGGTTTCACTTGTAAGTGCTGAGTAATTTCTCTCTCTTGCTGCTTTGAAGATTTTCTCTTTGTCTTTGGCTTTTAGCATGTTTTAAGTATGTTTGTGGATTTCTTTGTTATGTTTATCTTAGAGTCTTGAACTTTATGAATGTGTAGATTAATGGTTTACAGTAAAATTGGGAAATTTTTTTTCATTACTTCTTGAAGTATTTTTCTCCCTTTTGTCTTCTCTTCTTTTGTTACTACTTTTGTGTATATGTTGGTGCACTTAATGGTGCTCCACATTTCTGTGAAGCTCTGTTCATATTTCTTCATTTTTTTTTTCTTTGTTCTTCAGATTGCATAATTTTTAAGTTTGCTAATTCTTTTTTGTTTAATTTATTTTTATTGATTTCAGAGAGAAAGGGAGGAGGAGAGAGAGAAACATCAATGATGAGAGAGAATCATTCATCGGCTGCCTCCTGCATGCCCCCTACTGGGAATCGAGCCCGCAACCCGGGCATGTGCCCCTGACTGGAATGGAACCTGGGACCTTTCAGTCTAAAGGCTGACACTCTATCCACTGAGCCAAATTGCCCCCGCGAGTTTGCTAATTCTTTTGTCAGTTTGAATCTACTGTTGAACCCTTCTGGTGAAGTTTTCATTCCAGCTTAGGGATTTAGCTAGTTTCTTATTGTTGGATGTTTACATTATGCTGGTTATCTGCCATTACAAATAGTGCTTGAAGGACAGTTTTATAGCTAAGTCCTTGTTCATGCTCTTATTTATTTCCTTAGGCTAAGGTTGGGTTAAAAAAAATGTGAAAAACATTAGTGTTTTAGTATATATATCTGGGGAAAGCTATACCAATTTACTTTCTTTACTGCCAGTGTGGGAGAGTCTCTGCTTTTTAGCACCATTGCTATTAAAACAAGACAAAAAGCTGAATGCTAGTAATTAGAAATACAGAAATGGTATTTGTTAATTTAATTTGTGACTTTAAAAGTATCAGTTAAGTAGACCTTTTGTCATTACAGCAATTTGTATTTTTTTTCCTTAGTGAACTGTTTGTTTCCTATTTATTTTAGTTGGGTTGCATAAGTTATATCTAACCATTCCTAATAATTACAAATATTTTCTCTATTATTTGCTTTTTAATTTTGCTTTATGGTTTTTTAAAAATAGTACTACAGAGATATTAAATTTTAAAGCCTTCGTTCTTTTCCTTTGTCTTTTATTTATATTTGGTGAGTACATTCCCATCCAGGGATAAGATACATATTTATTTACACATAGTTTCTTCTGGTTTTTATTTTTGCTTTTGTATGTGTATACTTTAAATTGAAACTGAACTTTACTTTGGTGAATGGTATGCGGTGAGGATTTTCTTTCTTTCTCAAATAACCAATTAGTTTTCTTAAAACTTTTGGATAATCTATCCCTTACCTATGACATATGATTTTTAAGGTGGTCTTGTGTTCTTTTTCTTCAGACGTCTTGCTGCCCTCCAAAAGAGAAGAGAACTTCGAGCAGCTGGCATAGAAATCCAGAAGAAGAGAAAAAAGAAGAGAGGAGTTGATTATAATGCTGAAATCCCATTTGAAAAAAAGCCTGCTCTTGGTTTCTATGATACTTCAGAGGAAAACTACCAGGCTCTTGATGCAGATTTCAGGAAGTTAAGACAACAGGATCTTGATGGCGAGCTAAGATCGTAAGTGCCTTTCTGATTTTAAAAATGGGAAGATACAGTAGGAATTTTTAAAAAAAATATATTTTATTGATTTTTTACAGAGAGGAAGGGAGAGAGATAGAGAGCTAGAAATGTCGATGAGAGAGAAACATCAACCAGCTGCCTCCTGCACACCCCCTTCCGGGGATGTGCCTGCAACCAATGTACATGCCCCTGACCGGAATCAAACCTGGGACCTCTCAGTCCGCAGACTGATGTTCTACCACTGAGCCAAACCGGCTTCGGCCTACAGTAGGAATTTTATGGAGGGCCAGGTATTATCCTTGTCAGTGTCAGATTTTTATTAGCACAATGTAGCTGACATATGCTTTTATTTATTTAACGGGCTCACCTTTCTGAGAAAAATCAGTCCTGTGTTTGGCATAGAATGCTCTTTGGAGTTCTTAAAATGTCAGTCAGCATTGCTCTTAGTGAACTGTCTACTCACCAAGTCAAAATTTTAATTCAAGATTTATGTATATTTATAAATAGCTTAGTTGTTTTAATAATAGCCTGAAGGAATCTGTCAATATTTGGTTTATTTATTTTGCCTTGCATTCTACAAATTTGTACTTAGTGGGGATAAGTAGGTATATTTACAAAATGGTGGAGGGTGCAGAGGATTTTGCCTATTTCAAGGGATTTTTAGAGTTTCTTTAATTCTTATATCTGAAAATTGTGGGGAGGATTATTTATGATTGTCAAAGATTTTTAGTTTTTCATTTCCTGATTGACATATTATTTCTATTGCATGAATTATTACTAAACAACTGACATTAGCCACTGTAAAACAGGGTATTCTTGGATGTACTCCATTATATTTATTTCTTAAATTAAGTAATTTCAACAAATAAAGAGCTTAAAGATGAAAACATCTGGAAGGAGTAGACTACATGGGGGAAGAGGATAGCACGCAGAAGGGGAGGAGGCATTCCTGGGCTTTAAAAGTCCGTCTTAGCCTGTCTTTCAGTTTCCTAATAACTTTTTGGTGTAATTTGTCCTGACTTAAATATTTGTTTTAAAAGTTTTGTGAGTTTAAAAAGTCATAAACAATTGAATAAAGTTTAAAGGGAAATTATAAAATTCACAATATTTTAATTTTATTCCCTTTATATAATTGTTTTTCTTTCTGTATACTTTATTTTTCTATGTAAACATTTTTATGTAAGTATAATATGATATAGTTTATGTTATTTTGATATTATATGTAACGTTTAGCTTATAGTCTTTATAGTATACTAGAGGCCTATGCACGTAATTCGTGCAAGGGACTTGGTCCTCACAGTCACGCCTGCTGCCTTGGCCCCACAAGCCACAGCAGTTGCCTCTGCCTCCTCCTCTGCCTCTGCCTCAGCCCTCACAGCCACGGCTTAGTCTGGAAGGTCATCCGGTCTAATTCACATATTACGCTTTTATTATTATAGATAGTTTTAATAGTTAATAGTTAAATTACTTAATATATTCTGTTTTCTGAATAATTCTATCATTATTCTAAGTCATTTTTCTTGAATTAGTGGATAGATGATGGTGTATGAGCCAACTTAATATATATAGTTTTTGTTTGTTAATTAGTAATTTTCTTAGAAATGGGATTATTTTGTTCAAAATGTATGAGTATTTATATGGCTTTCAATGTTATTGCCTTTATGTAATTTAAAAATCTCTTCTCTATCTTGATCCTTGACAGTGAAAAAGAAGGAAGAGATAGAAAAAAAGATAAGCAGCATTTGAAAAGGAAAAAAGAATCTGATTTACCATCAGCTATTCTTCAAACAAGTGGTGTTTCTGAATTTACTAAAAAGAGAAGCAAATTAGTACTTCCTGCCCCTCAGGTAATCTGATAAAAGCATATTTTTCATTGTGTGAACTCATACACTGATCATTTATTCAGCAAATATTTGAGGCCTTATGTACCAAGTTTTTGTTAGGTGCTAGATGTTCTTAAGAAATTCATGGCTTAGCCCTGGCCGGGTGGCTCAGTTGATTGGAGCCTCATTTTGTACACCAAAATGTTGTCAGTTCGATTCCCGGTTAGGGCACATAACTATCGATAGGTTGCTGGTTCGATCCTCGTTTGAGGGAGTGTACGGGAGGCAACTCTCATATTGATATTTCACTCTCTCTCTTCCTCTCTTGTGGATGAGTGGATTCTCTGTGATATTTTAATTGTTTTTCAGTCACCCCCTCCTCCCCCCATATGATAGTATTGTACAAACACAAGTTTTTGGTATATTAATATGTTGCTTATTTTAAAAGATTTTTAGTGTGGAAATACACTCAAGACTTTGTAGCTTGATACTATGGAATTTCTCCCCTTACCCCTGACACTCACATTATATAGGAAAGACTTTAGAAAAGCTGTGTTATGGAAATTTTCAAATCCACAAGTGTAAAGAGAGTGGTACAGTGTACCCTGTGTACTCATCACACAGCTTCAGCAGTTTATCTTTCTGGAATATGGAAATTTTAAGTTGAGTTGTTTTCTGGTTAGAATACTGTTTGTTGTGATAACTTTCTTTTTAGATTTCAGATGCAGAACTCCAGGAAGTTGTGAAAGTAGGCCAAGCAAGTGAGATTGCACGTCAAACAGCTGAGGAATCTGGCATAACAAACTCGGCTTCCAGTACTCTCTTGTCTGAGTACAATGTCACCAACAACAGCATTGCTCTTAGAACACCACGAACGCCAGCTTCTCAGGACAGAATTCTGCAGGTACGGTGTCATGTAGTAGAAAGAGCCTTTCACTTTTAGTTATTGTAAGGATTATGAAGCAGAACACTGAGTTTGAAACTGAATCCTGAATGCATGGATCCTAGGGATTTCTGTAGTGGGGAAGCTAACTCAGCAGATTGAGTGGTTAGGCAGTTTTCTTCCTACATTTATTAAGTCTTAGCTATTGGGGTTTTTGTGAAGCTGGCCCTTCTATCTTCATTAGTCTTTAGTACCTGTCAGCAAAGCACAGCATTTTAAAAGTGCATGTTACTTAGCAATCCTAGAAAGAAGTCAGATGTGTGTGATAAGTAATTTTTAAAACCTCTGCATTTCTGTACTTAGCTTGCCATAGGCTGCCATCCTTCTTCCTCTCCTTAAACACCTTAGGTACACAGCTCTGTGTGTTCTTAGGGTGTCTGCATGTCAGAGAATAGCCAAACTAACCAAACACCATTGCATCTTGACCCTTACATCTCATTTCCTTTTCTCTAATAGAAATGTCATTTTAAGGTCTTGATTCAGGAGTCAAGTAGTCCTGTATGGCTTAGTAAGAAAACAGTTGTGTCCTTCATCACTTGTTTGTTCTCTAGAGGCACCAATTACAATTCTCTGATTTACTAACTTATTGCTAAGATACTTGTTTACTACTTTGGCCTAGTAGTCATTTTCTCTCTCTTTCATATGAGATGTTTCCTTAAATATCTTTTGATCTTTGGCTCTCCTATATCTAGGGGGTAAGAGTGGGGCAATTAAAACTAAGTTCCTTAGGTTTGGTGGGGCTCCTTGACTCTAGGCTTCCTTATAGGCTGAACCTGCTGGGGAGTTTCCCTGGGGAACTCTTGATGTCAGTATTTCTAGATCTTTTTACCAGAGAAGTAAGTAGCTTCCATTCTCCTGCCTGGAGGGCATCAAGCTGGCCAGCCTTTTGGGAACCTAGATGGGGAAAAAATGCTATGTACTTGGAATAGCAGAAAGAGCACACACAATTGGTAATGTGAAATGTAAGGTTCTTTTTATTGGTAGTGAATAACGAAGTAAGCCTTGTTACAGTTCTCTTCATTTTGTCCCAGAACCTGGTGGTTTAAAAGTTGTATTGTACTCATGGTTTCTGTGGGTCAGGGATTCAGATAGGGCATAGAAGGAACAGCTTGTGTCAGCTCCATGTGTCTAGGGCACATGTGTCAAACACAAGGCCCGCGGGCCAAATCCGTCCCGCCAGGCCTTGCAATGTGGCCCGCACCGTGTTGTCATCACTGCACTCCGCTGCGTTTCCATCACAATGACAGTTTATGACTGTTCAGTAAACCATTCGGCCCGCGATTTAGGCTGGATTTTAGATTTTGGCCCCTTCTCTGATTGAGTTCGACACCCCTAGTCTAGGGCCTCAGCTAGGATGACTCAACAGTTGAGGGTGACTTGATAGATGGGGAGCCTGGAATCATCTTTCCATATTTGGTGTTTGCTGCTGTCTGTGCTGGGAACATAGAGTAAATTTATACGTGGCCTCGCCTTTCTCACAGCTTGGTGGCATCAGAAGTTGAACTTCTCCCATGGTCTCTCAGTGCTCCAGTGTGAGTTGTAGTGAGTGTGTGTGAAGCTACATTTTGTTTTCTCCTTGCCTGTTAGTTATCAGTGAGTCCACCTAGATTCAAGAGGAGGGATATAGACTTTATCTTATGATGAATGGAGTGTCAAGAAAAGCATGTGAGATGAGAGATAATGATTGTACTACTATCTTGGAAAATAACAATCTTACAGATCCTAAATTGGGTATTAAGAGACTTGTAGGTACAGTGATAATAATGAATATAGGATTATAGTGAAGGGACTGAGTCAAGTAAAACTTCAGAAATGAACCTGCCCACATGAGTTTTCTTATGAAGTGATAGGCCAGCTGATAGTGTCAACTTTCTAATGGGAGAATCAGATTTAGAGAGGCTAATGGAAACTAGATATACTACAATTAGTGATAAAACTGGATTAAAGTTTAGTTGTTCAGATATTTAGCCCAAACTCACATTGGAAAATTTGAATTCTTAGTTCTTTATGATTATAAAGAGGTTTGGCACAGGTAATAGGAGAAGCTTTTAGATAAATGGTTATGCCATATCCGAGGCCACAAAAGCATTTCTTAACATATAAGAATTTAATCTTAAACTTCTGAGGTGCTATGTTATGTTGACACAGGAATGGAAGTACTGAATCTGCCATGGCCTAGTAGTCATTTTATCTCTTGGTTTTCATTAATAAAATGTCTAAGAATTTTACTTGTTTTAAGATTTGTATAGTAATACCAGAAGACATTCTGTCTTCTGACTAAACTGTTGAAATACTTTATTTTTTCATTAATCAGGAAGCCCAGAACCTCATGGCCCTGACCAATGTGGACACCCCATTAAAAGGTGGACTTAACACACCTTTGCACGAGAGTGACTTCTCAGGCGTGACTCCTCAGCGGCAGGTTGTACAGACTCCAAACACAGTTCTTTCAACCCCATTCAGGTATCTATTTATATATATCTATATATATCTATATATCTATATATCTATACATCTATATATATATCTATATATGTCTATATATATATTTATAAAAAAGGCTAAGCGACTGTCCTACTGGTAGCTAAGACACTCTCTGACCACCAGGGGGCAGACACACGCAGGAGCTGCTGAGCTGTGGTGACTTGGCAGTGGTGGTTCTCAGGTGACGCACCCTGGAACCAGAGAGGAGAGAGCCCGATTCCAGGGTGTGTTACCTAAGAACTGGCTTCCCACAATCTGGTATCCCTTGGGGGATGTCGGAGAGCCAGTTTCGGCCTGATCCCTGCAGGTCAGGCTGAGGGACCCCACCTGCCGGAGGGACCCTGCTCACTTCACAGACGCCCTTCAACCTGTGGCGCCGCCCCAGGTGTGGCTGGCCGGGGATGGACTGCGGGAGGTTCCCTACAGGGCATATTCTGCCCCTCTCGCCCAGGCACCCCATCTTCTAATTAATTTCTTTTCAATGTGCATGAATCCATGCACTGGGGCACTAGTTATAAATAAGCAGATGTTTTCTGTTTTAGATAAACTTGAATCTGAGAACTTGGACAACATGTTTTCTTTAGTAATGTTAACAGAATATGGAAATAGTGATCAGCTTGTCATCTTGACTTTTTCTCAGTTCCCGAAATGGTTAAATACTATATGGAGCTTCCTTTCTGCAGTTTCTGATGCTAACACCTTGTTTCCAGATACGTTTTATCTGATTTAAAAGAGCAAATAAATCTATTATTGATCATTTGGTGAATTTGATAAAAATCATTTTTTTAAATGTCTGTACCTCTATTGCTTTTCACGAAACATTTCATTATGGAAACTTATAATATGCAGAGAAGTTGAAATAATGGTAAAGCAAACATCCCTACACTTACCATCTAGATTTCTATAGTTGTTAACATTTTACTGTATTTATTTTCTCACATATTCATCCATCACCTATCAATTCATCTTATTTTAATGCATTTCAGGATAACTTTACTGTATCAGTTTATTTCACCACTAAACATTTCCTTGTGTATATCATTAATGAGTTTAGAGTCCAGTATTTGTTTGCAGTTCTTTTGTTTTAAGCTACTGTGTTTTAAAGAAGAATTTAAAAAATATAAACGTTATAGAAACAAGTTGTATTAAAATGGAATTTGAGCTTTTAAAGGTTGGAAATATTTGGGGTTTACTTTTAATCTAAACATTAGGATATATTAAGGTGACCAGACGTCCCGCTTTTTCAAAACGCTGCAGGACGCGGGACAAATTGTTAAAAATCGGGACTGTCCTGCCAAAAGCGGGACGTCTGGTCACCTTAGGATATATCCTCCCATTGGTTGTTTAGATGGAAAGCATCTGACTATTACAGCCCTACATGATGGCACAATGAAGAAACATTGGTAGCCAGATCCTCATTTAATAACTCTTGCAAGGCTTGTAAGAGAGCCTGATTCCTCTTTTTTCCTGTGTGTCTTGTCTCTCAAACACTTTGTAAGCTCCTTGTGGGTAGGGACCATGTCTGATATGATAGCACCTCACCTCACCTCACCTCACCTCACCTCACCTCACCTCACCTCACCTCTGGGAGCAGCTCTCTGGCAGCATTCACTTGTCTGGAACACACCCAAGATCCAGGAAGTAAGCAAACAAAACAAAAAAGCTTGGACAATTAAAATTTAAGTTGCAAAGTCTATTAGGATTTTATTCCTAAGAGATTCTCTTAGCTCTCACTCGGATTTATATATGATTTCAAAAGAAAAAGAAATGTAAAGAGAGGAACTACTTACAGTATGCACACTGATGATGATGAGGTGGCTAATAGACACAGGCATAGGAATGATACAAAGGCCTTGAATTAAAACAGAGTCTGGGGTCTTTGACTGTGGTGACTCTTCTCTGTCCCCTGTATGTTCTTAGCTACTGTACCATATCAAGAAAAAGTTGAGATAATATTTGGAGGACCTATCTTAGGAAGGCAAGTAATGTCAAATATAATGACTTTATTTCAAGTCATTAAAATAATACTGTGGGTAAATAATAATAAGCTAGTTGAGCCAATCCTTTATTTTAATCTAAAGATCTAACCTAAAACCAGATAGAGTGACAGGATTTTTGGAATCTTTATTGTTTTCCTTGTAAAGTAACTTGTGAAAAGCATTTGAAAACACAGGACAAATCAAAGTGGTACTTTTATTAATTAGAATTTTTGTCTTTCTAGGACTCCCTCTCATGGGTCAGAAGGGCTGACCCCCCGGAGTGGGACAACTCCCAAGCCAGTTGTTAACTCCACCCCCGGCAGAACTCCTCTTCGAGACAAGTTAAACATCAATCCTGAGGACGGAATGGCAGACTACAATGATCCCTCTTATGTGAAGCAGATGGTACATGTCATTTCTGTTTAATAGCCTTAAAAAATTTTTTTTTGGTATCTATGGCTGCCAAATTAAAATTCCCTCCCTCCCCAGTCAGTGCATATTACTCATATCGTAAGAATCTACACACCTATGGATGTCAGCAGAGGAAAATGATTTGCAGTACTTAATCTCATGTCTGTTTTTTCTTACTCTTAACATGTTTGTGAGTTTTGATTATGTCTGTAATAATACTTGTATCTTTTATGATTTTAATTTTTATCATTTACTTGAATACTTGAATGGTACATTTATTTTTATATATTTTTTTATTATTAAAAAATATTTTAAAATTGATTTTAGAGAGGAAAGGAGAGGGAGAGAGAGATAGAAACATCAATGATGAGAGAGAATCATTGATCAGCTGCCTCCTGCATGCCCCATACTGGGGATCATGCCCACAACCTAGGCATATGCCCTGAACAGGAATCAAACTGTGACCTCCTGGTTCATAGTTCAATGCTCAACAACTGAGCCACGCCAGCTGGGCGATACATTTATGTATTTTTTAAAATTTTTATTTCTGTTAAATAAATTGTTAGTTTTGAACACTTCGAATCACATTTTGACCCTTGATTCCTGTTAGCTCTCTACTTCAAGGACAAATCTAGATCTCAAAATTTGATGTTTATTGCTGATCTTAGTAAAGGTTTCTTTCATATGTTTTGCTTAGTGATGTAGAAAGGTAATGATAAAAATGAAGGTTGACCCTAGCTGGCATGGCTTAGTGGATCGAGTGTTAGCCTGTGGACCAAAGAGTCCTGGGTTCGATTCTGGTCAAGGTCATGTACCTTTGTTGCAGGCTCCTCCCAGACCTGGGCCCTTGTCAGGGCATATATAGGAGGCAACCAATTGGTGTGTTTCCCTCATATCGATGTTTCTCTCTTTCTCTCTCTTTTCTACTCTCCCTAAAAATCAATGGGAAAATATCTTTGGGTGAGGATTAAAAAAATAAATAAACAAATAAATAAATAAATAATAAAGGTTGCAGTTTTGCTCAGCCATGATAATGCTTTTATTACATCACTGTTAGGCTTTATTATGATGCCATAGAAAATCATTGTGAGATATTTATTTTTATAATAAGTTATAATGATGTTGGCCTGTTTTCATTTTACAAATTCTAACTTCATATATAGATTTGGTTAGAGTTTTTTTAAGTGGTGAAAATTGATATCAACTAATGCCAACTCTGATTGGCGACGTAAGAATTAAATGAAGAATATAGGTAATGTGTGCAAAGCACAGATCTGGGGATCTAAAGTTGAGTAAAGATGTCCTTTGTCTTAAAGAAGTTTATACTCTGGAGAGATTGGCAGTACTAAAGCAAGTTAAAAAATAATTGTAATATAAGAACAAAGTAAGCTCTTTGAGTAAAACCGACCTGCTTAGGGTGGCCATGGAAAGGATTAATAGTTGTTGGGTGAGAACTAGTAAAGCCTTCATTGACAAGATGTGCTCAGAAGGAAGGTGGTGGCTGTTCCAGATGGAGGCCACAACGTGAGTAAGTGTGGAGAGTGTTTTTAGCAACTCATCTGGTGTTTACACATAGCAAACGTGTAATGGAGCAGTGGGGAGTGAGATTGGAAAGTGAACTGAGGATATACTGGGGAAAACTTTGGGCCCATTGGGCTGTTTTTTGGCTTGCATATGATCTAGTCTTTCTATTAAAAATATATGCACACACAAATCAGGCATCTTTTCAGATTAGATTTTTACTAGTCTGAGGATAAATTGACTTTTGAACTTGTTCTTTTGATTGTTACTAAATTTGTGTCAGCAATGTTTTCCTTAACTGGAAACCCTGAAGGACTTTTTTTTTTTTTTTTTTTTTTTTTTCTTTTTGCCCCTGCAGAGGTACTTCCCAAACCTTCTATTAGAATATGCCAGAGTAACTCCCACTGATTCCAAATTGATTTGTCTTAATGTACGGAAGAAACGGAGATAGAAATTTAAAAACTTGTCTCAAATCTGAAGTTAGAATCATTATTTAGAATTAAAATTAAGCTACTTATATTTTAGGAATTCATAATATATTGGTTGGTTAATGTATATGAATTGAGAAAGATTGACTTTTTTCTACAGGAAAGAGAGTCTCGTGAACACCTCCGTTTAGGGTTGATGGGTCTTCCTGCACCTAAGAATGACTTTGAAATTGTTCTACCAGAAAATGCTGAGAAGGAGCTGGAAGACCGTGAAATAGATGATACATACATTGAAGATGCTGCTGACGTGGATGCACGAAAGCAGGTGGGTAACTGTGCTGGAAAGGAAGAAAGCGTGAGTTTGCTGAATGTGTCAGTGGGCTGAAAGAATGAAGAATGGCCATTAAATATCTCAAGATCTCTACCTATGAATTTTTTCAATATTTAAAAAACCCTAACGTAAACTACTTAGATCAGAAATAATATATACTCACATCCTGTATAATAAAAGGCTAATGTGCAAATCAAACAGATGGTGAAATGACCCGTTGTTGTGATGCATACCGACCACCAGGCGGCAGACGCTCAATGCAGGAGCTGCCCCTTGGTGGTCAGTGCACTCTCACAGGGGAAATGCCGCTCAGCCAAAAGCCTGGCTCACGGCTGGTGAAGCACAACAGCGGTTGTGGGAGCCTCTCCTGCCCCTGTGGAAGCGCTAAGATGTATGACTGCTGGCTTCGGCCCTTCCCCACCGCGAGCAGGCATAAGAGTCAGGCGGACATCTCCTGAGGTTTCCTGGACTGCAAGAGGGCACAGTCCAGGCTGAGGGTCCCCCCCCCCCCCCCACACACACACCTGAGTGCACGAATTTTGTGCACCAGGCTTCTAGTAATTAATAATATACTCAGAATATTCTATCTTGAAAGGCATTCTTAAAGTGTGTGTGTGTGTGTGTGTGTGTGTGTGTGTGTGTGTGAATAAAATCAATTTAAGTATCCTTTGTCAAATTCATTATGCTTTCTTAAAATACACATAAGTAGTCTTTTAGACATTGCTTTTTACTCTAGCCAAGAGTTACTGATCAGTCTTAAAAACAAGTACATTTTGGATTGGTTGAGTAAATGGTTTTAGATCAGTGTAAACTAATAAAAAACGTGGATTTGGAAATTTAGAGAGTGTGCCAGAATAATAATAGCAACGCTTTGTATTAACATATCTTACAGTTACTTTCTCATTCACACATAATAACTTGGTGATTTAAATAAAATAGGTATCTATATTAGCTTCATTTTAGAAGTGAGCAAACAGGCGCAGGTGAATTAAGTTAATCTTAGCAAGTCTCATGGCTGGTGACTCTTGAACTAAAACTGAGATTGAGTGACCCTTTAAGAAATTCTTACAGCCTAGTTCAGGATGGTTTTGAAGTTGAATAATTTCATGGGATTAGAGTGAAAATGGCATCATTGGAAATTGTATTTTAGAGGAAACCACATAAATACGCTTTTTGGTGGGAATATAGGGTAATACTTTTTGTGTTTAGTTCTTATAGTGACTTGGAGATACATTTAGCCAGAAATAGTGAGAAATTCTAATGTGCTATCTCCACATTCTTCATAATTTGAGAATCAGGAAACAAGAAATTCTTTTGCTGGATTTTTAAATTAAACAAAGGTAGTTTTGGGTGCATGAAAAGGGTTGTGTTGCAGGAGGAATAGTCAACTAAAATTTCAGATTCTGATTTACAGAAGAAAAGGATAATTATCTGATGGATATAGCATCTAAATTTGGAGCATACTCTGGTAGATGTTGGAAGTTCTTAATTGCTGTTTTACTGAGAGAACAGATGAGATTAATTTCTATTGCCTTATATGGCCTTCCTGCAAACTTACAGATGTCTAGAGTTCCAGCTCTTGGACATACATGTTCTTATAGACTGAAGTGTTTTCAACTGTATTAAAATTTGTTAAATACTTTGTAATGCCAATAATGGATATAAAATAACTTTTTAGGCCATACGAGATGCAGAACGTGTAAAGGAAATGAAGCGAATGCATAAAGCTGTCCAGAAAGATCTTCCAAGACCTTCAGAAGTAAGTGTTAGAATTTTTGGTTGGGGAAGTTTTAAGTTTTTTTGTTTTTTTTTTCCATGTGATTGATTTCTTTTTATAATTCATAAAGTTTTACAAAACAAAATTTTATCTACTGCCTAGAATTTGGTACACAATTTCTCAGAACTAGGCCCTGAACAAATGAGTATTTAAAAGGAAGGAAAAAAGGATTTCTTTTGAAAAATGTATAACTGCTGTTTAATTTATGCTAGAACAAGTAATAATGTTAGTATATTGCAGTGAATCTGTTGGTAATTTTACTTGTTTTACAATTTTAGGTAAATGAAACTATTCTAAGGCCCTTAAATGTAGAACCACCATTAACAGATTTACAGAAAAGTGAAGAACTAATCAAAAAAGAAATGATCACAATGCTTCATTATGACCTTCTACATCACCCTTATGAACCATCTGGAAATAAAAAAGGAAAACCTGTAGGATTTGCTACCAATAATTCAGAGCATGTTGCCTATCTGGAACATAACCCTTATGAAAAGTTCGCTAAAGAAGAGCTGAAAAAGGTATGATTGAGTGGAATATTTCTGTCTTGAGATTTAAATAGTTTGATGCCATGTATCATGGGCAAATATTAACTTTTTTCCCCATACTGATATTCATGGATATTCTCCTCCATCAACCCTACCCCCCAATGTTCAGCAATAAGTCTTTATTATATCAACACTGGCTCTGGTAATGATATTTTTGTTTCATGGTGTGTACCTGATTGACAGTTGCTACAGCTCTGCTATGTCTCTGAATAGAATTGAATGCCTTTAATACTTGAACCTCATTTATTTAGACTAATATAAAATAGAAGGATATATTAAAAATATTTAGAGATTAAGCTTTTATTTATTCAAATAAAGGAAATATATTTTACTGAATTTATTTCCTTTACATGATTTCTCTGTCCTTTTGGATATAAGGAAAAAAAAATATTTTCTAGTAGGAAGTCTTTCCTGCCTCTTCTTCCATATTATTCTTTCTGCTCTGACAGAGCAAATGGCTGTGATTGTGAATAAAAATCTGTACAATGGTGTAAGAAAATACAGTTGGCTTCATGGAAGCAGAGTGGTCATTAGCTTAAAAGTCTTTATCTCTGAGAGGCAATGATTAGAATGGCCTAAATGTACAATTGGGAGAAAACAAGATTCTTTTTTTCTGTCTTTTCTCCTGCACTTTTCCTCTCTCTTTCTTTGTCTTACTTTGTATTTTTCTTATAGCATAAGTGATACATGTTTATTAGAGGATTTTTAGAAAATAGAGAAAGGGAGGAGGCTTTAGATTATTTCAAAATTTGCCCCTGATTTCTGAATATCCTTTATTTATTTTTAAATGCGTGAAGTTGGAACTTGACATCTGCTGAGTGACTATGCTGCAGTAATCACATTTAATTATTGAACTGGAGCTGAGAATTAGACTGTGAACTTGGTATTTCTAGAGTTTTTTCTCTTTTTAGACTGGAAACATGAGGGAAGGTGGTATTAAAGAAATAGGCTTTTCTATACCTTAGATGGTTTTCTCAGTGGATAGAGCATTGGCCCGTGGAATGAAGGATCCTGGGTTTGATTCCAGTCAAGGGCACATGCCCAGGTTGTGGTCTCAATCCCCAGATGGGGGCATGCAGAAGTCAATTGATCAATGATTCTCTCTCATCATTGATGTTTCTATCTCTCCATCTCCCTTCCTGTCTGAAATCAATAAGAATAAATAAATAAAAAAAGAAAGAAACAAGCCAAAACCGGTTTGGCTCAGTGGATAGAGCATTAGCCTGTGGACTGAAAGGTCCCGGGTTCGATTCCGGTCAAGGGCATGTACCTTGGTTGCGGGCACATCCCCAGTAGGGGGTGTGCAAAGAGGCAGCTGATCAGTGATTCTCTCTCATCGATGTTTCTGACTCTCTATCCCTCTCTCTTCCTCTCTGTAAAAAATCAATAAAATATTAAAAAAGAAAAAGAAAAAAAAAGAACTAAGCTTTTGTAAAATTATTGTATGTATGGACACCTGAAATAAGGAGCACATCTGCCCTTATTTCAGGTGTGGCTCAGTTGCTTGGAGCATCATTCCCATACACCAATAAATTTTGGGTTCAATTCTCAGTCAGGGCACATACCTAGGTTGCAGGTTTGATCCCCAGATGGGAGAACATAGGGCAGGCAACTGATTGATATTCTCCCTGACATCAGAGTTTCTTCTCTTTCTCTCGTAACCTTCCCCTCCCCCTCTCCCTTCCTCCTTCTCTCCCTTCCTCTTTCTCTTTAAAATCAATTCATGTCCTTGATTGAGGATTAAAAAAGAAAAATAAAGGATCACATCATTGCTAATAGAGATTCTGTAGGGGATAGATTATAATACATTTTTAATTAAAAAAAAAAGTGTTAACCCTTACCTGATATTTTTCCATTTTCTTTTTTTTAAGAGAGAGTGGAAGGGAGAGGGTAGGGGGAGGGAGAGAGAGAGAGATGTGAGAGAGCAACATCAATTAGTTGCCTCCTGTAACTGCCCCATCCAGGCCAGCGGAGGATTGAACCTGCAACCCAGGCACTTGACTGGGAATGGAACCCAAACCCAGGACCCTTCCCTGCTGGGGCTGATGCTTTAGCCACTGAGCCACACTGACTAGGGCTTAATAAAATTTTGAAAGTAGTAATTATAAATAGTGCTTTAGAATTATTAAAAAAACCATTACAAATTAGTTTAAATATTTTTTCATATTTATTTATTTATAGTTCCATTTTTTTCCAAAAAGAATTTGAAGCAGCTGTTTATCTACCAGATTATTATTTTATTTTAATTTAAGTTCTTTATCGTTGAAAGTGTAACATATGTCTCCTTTTTCCCCCATTGACCTCTTCCCAGCTACTCTCACCCCTCTATTTAGCAATTTCTTTATGGACAGTTTAAAGATTACTTAGCTTTATTCTCTTTTAATAATGATAAGAGCTAAATTTATAAACTTTTATTATGTACAGTTTCCAAGTGGGATACCATTTCTCTTACCATAAAGTGTCAACTTTTCATTAAGTGTGTTAAAATTGGTTTGTTTCCTTTATTTCCCCTAAGAGGTATTGTTTAAAAATATCAATTATTTATCTTATACTAGTGACCCGGTGCATGAAAATCACGCACAGGAGCGGGGGTGTTCCCTCAGCCCAGCCTGCACCCTCTCACAATCTAGGACTTACTGGCACCTAACCACTGAGCTGCCTGCCTGCCTGCTTGCCCCTAACTGCCTCTGCCTGCCTTCCTGGTTGCCCCCAACTGCCCTCCCCTGCTGGCCTGATCTTTCCCCCAACTGCCCTCCCCTGCTGGCCTGATCTTTCCCCCAACTGCCCTCCCCTGCTGGCCTGATCTTTCCCCCAATTGCCCTCCCCTGCTGGCCTGATCTTGCCCCCAACTGCTCTCCCCTGCTGGCCTGATCTTGCTCCCATCTGCTCTCCCCTGCTGGCCTGATTGCCCCTAACTGCCTCTGTCTGCCTGATCACCCCTAACTGCCTCCCTAACCCCTCACTTCAGGCCTGATCTCCTCCCCAATTGCCCTCCTCTGCTGGTCAATTTGGTTCTGATTGGTTGGTTTCTATGCCAGTCAGCGTCTCCAGGCCTGTCTCTGGGCCTGATCATAGAAGCGGGGCTGATCTGCAGTTCCTGGAGAGAAACAGAGGTGCAGCTGCTTGTGAAGCCTGGAGAGAAAGAGAGAGGCGACGGCTGATCAACAGCTGCCATGGGGGCTGTGGATCAGACCCTGCCTCTCTTTGGGCTTCACTCTGGGCCTGATCCGCAGTCCCCGTGGCAGTCAGTGCTGGGTTACCACAACCCAGCACTAACTGCAGGACTGATTTCCAGTCGGAGCCTTCGGTTGTTTTGGACGTTATGGACGTTATGGACCCTGGGTTTTTATATATTAGGATAGACGTGGTTTTTATATTTTTTGTTTAAATTTTTTGGTATGCTGATCATTTCTCTTAATTTTACATATTTTGATCTGTTTATTTTCTGATATTGATTGGTACAATCTATAGAATGATTGAATGCTTTCTATAAAGCCCAAAAAGTGATTGTCAGTTTTTCATGAGCCATGAAGCAGAAGGCTGGAAGAAGTTCATGTGGTATGCCCACAGAATCTGGGTGTCTGGTGTTGAGCTACGCCAGTGGTTGGCAAACTCATTAGTCAAGAGCCAAATATCAACAGTACAATGATTGAAATTTCTTTTGAGCCAAATTTTTTAAACTTAAGCTTCTTCTAATGCCACTTTTTCAAAATGGACTCGCCCAGGCCATGGTATTTTGTGGAAGAGCCACACTCAAGGGGCCAAAGAGCCGCATGTGGCTCATGAGCTGCAGTTTGCTGACCACGGAGCTAGGCACTCTAAGTGTATTATCCCCATTTTAGAGATGAGAAATGGGAGATGATAAGCAAGTTCAAACAGTTACTTAAAATGGTAAAGCTGTGGTTTGAAGCCAGGCCTGTACAACTCCCCTCCCACCTCCTCATTCTGTTATTTTGAACTGTTTCTTTAGCAGTGAGCAAAAACTGGCCTTTGACCCATCAGTATTTGACTTGTGCCCCCAATCTCATTCTCTAGCAATGTCAGGGACATTTTTTCAGATGAGAACAAAGGCATGTGTCAAAAAATGCCTGATTCCCTTCCATGATCATGTGAAGTCCTTCGTGTAGATAGGGATAGTAGAGTGGAAGCCTTGATGATGTTTGGCTTGAACACGATCCTGCTTTGTCTGCTAACTAATTATATGTTTTTGGAGAAAGTATTTCACCTCTTTGAACCTTAGTGTCATCAACATTAAAATGAGGTTAATATTGGCTACTTTCTAAGGTGGTTGTGGTGTTTGGAGATAATATAGGCAAAACTATTAAATTCAGTTCCTGGCACATAGTAGACACCTGAGAAATGGTAGCTGCTGTTATAATGAGTGAGGGCAAGGATTGTTTATATTATTGGAGCTACATGAATGCTTGGCTTTTCAGGTCAGTCTGCATTGACATAAGGCTTCATTACTCATTTTGCTTAGACATTTTTCCCCTTCCAAGAAACAACCAGTCAACTAGAACTCCTTGCTTTTGTCCAAAGAGGAGGAAAAATAGTCTTTAAAGTTCCTAGTTGATGGCAAGTCTTTCTAATACTCAAACTTATTGAAATTATTATCTTAAACAGGCCCAAGATGTCCTGGTTCAGGAGATGGAAGTGGTAAAACAAGGTATGAGCCATGGCGAACTCTCAAGTGAAGCTTATAACCAGGTGTGGGAAGAATGCTACAGTCAAGTTTTGTATCTCCCTGGGCAGAGCCGCTACACACGAGCCAACCTAGCAAGCAAAAAGGACAGAATTGAGTCACTTGAAAAGAGGCTTGAGGTTGGTATCTACTTTAAATGTACTTTGATGGAAATAATGAACCAAGTAATACTTCTGAAAACAATTTCAGAAAAATAGACTTGAGATAATTTGCCTTTGCGAATCTTGAGGAAAAACTACACTGAAGTGTTTGGTCTTCTTTGGCTTTCTTTTTTCATTGGATTTTCATGAGTTCTTGCCTTCATGATGAAGAGTAGCCTCCAAGTTGGCCACAAGTCAATCAGAACCTTTAAGATATGGGAACAAGGAGCCAAGACATTAACACTAGCCCTAGCCAGTTTAGCTCAGTGGATAGAGTAGGGGTGTCGAACTCAATCAGAGAAGGGGCCAAAATCTAAAATCCAGCCTAAATCGCGGGCCGAATGGTTTACTGAACAGTCATAAACTGTCATTGTGATGGAAACGCAGCGGAGTGCAGTGATGACAGCGCGGTGCGGGCCACATTGCAAGGCCTGGCGGGACGGATTTGGCCCGCGGGCCTTGTGTTTGACACATGTGGGATAGAGCATGGGTTTGCGGACTGAAGGGTCCTAGGTTAGATTCCATTCAAGGGTAGGTACCTCGGTTGCAGGCTCAATCCCTGGCCCCAGGTTGGGGTGCATGTGGGATGCAACTAATCCATGTGTCTCTCACCTTGATGTTTCTCTGTCACTCTCTCTTCCATTCTTTCTAAAAATGAATTGAAAAATACCCTCAGGTAAGGATTAACAACAACAATAAAGTTAACACTAGTCACTCAGAACAATGTAGATCAGTGCTAGAATAGTTTGTTTTCTCTAAGAAGGAAACTCAGTGGTTCCAAAGAGCCTTTTTCTAAAACCAAAAGAGCACATTTAGCCCTAGCTGGTTTGGCTCAGTGGACAGAGTAGACAGAGTGTTGGCCTCTGGACTGAAGAGTCTTCAGTTTGATTCTGGTCAAGGCCACGTGCCTCGGTTGCTGGCTCAATTCCAAGTAGGGGTTGTGCAGGTGGCAGTCCATCAGTGGTGCTTCTTTCCCTCTCCCCTTCTCTCTGAAATCAATAAAAATATATTTTGAAAAAAGCACATTTACAAAACTTTACCTTTTGTTCATCCTCTGATTCCTGTGAGTTTGTTACAAAGAGAGTGCTGAGTTGGATTATCCAGACAGTGGCCTCCATGATTTTTCATGTTTGTGAAAATGTTGAAATGTACCAGATGGGAGTTTCATGACATGTGGTTTCTTAATATTGTCTGCATTTTTTGAAGTGCAGAATCCGTATAGGCATTTTGCCAGTGGCATGCAAATTGTGGTTCATGGACCACTAGGCTGCCTTGTGGATTCTTAATGGTGGTCTTCAGGGATGTTTCTGAGGCCAAGTTGTAATGGCAAGGAGAAAGGGTGCTTCATGCAATCACATTATGCAATTTTCTCTAATGTGATTGCCAGTTTCTCTTTACAGCAAGCATATTTGAAAATATTTTTATTTAAGGTTAAAATAAAAAAATGATAAAATTACTGGTATGGTCAGGGCTATGTAGGGCTAGGGAAAGGAGCAGGAAAAAGGAAAAAAGCAATACATTTTTAAAATTCTGGAATGTAAGGTCTTCCCCCCCCCCCATCGAGGAAAAAGGGAGGGAGGGAGAGAAAGAGAGAGAAACAGAAACATGATAGGTTGCCTCCCATATACACCTCGACTAGGATTTGAACCCTCAACCTTTTGATGTATAGGACGATGAACCTGGCCAGGGTATAAAGACCTTTTTAATTAAAGTATAGTTGACATACAATATAATATTAGTTTCAGTTGTACAACATTGTGATTTGATACTTTTGTACCTTACAAAGTGGTCACCACGAGCAGTCTCCTGATAGTCTGTCACAGTACAAAGTTACTGTGATGATATAGATTGTATTCCCTAACTCTGTTATATTCCTGTGATTTACAGGTTTGAATTATGTTTGTACCTCTCAATCTCCTTCATGTTTTTGCCCATTCTCCCATCACTCAACTCTCTGGCACCAATCAGTTTTACTTCATATGAGTCTGTTTGTTCCTTTGCTTATTTTTTTAGAATCCGCTTATAAGTGAATTGTTTGTCATTCTCTGATTTATTTCTCCCAGCATATACCCTCTAGGTCCATACATGTTGTCACAAATGGCAAAATTCCATGTTTTTTCCCCCCTGTGGCTAAGTAATATTACATTACACACACGCACACACACTCACACATTTATACTAACAAAAGCCTAGATGCCGTTTCACCCTCGTTTCATCACAAGATGGCGCCACAGAGATGGCCACCCCCATGTCGTCACAAAATGGCCATGTCATCACAAGATCAGGGAAGGGCAGTTGGGGGCCATTAAGTGGGCAGGGGAAGACAATTGGGGCTATCAGGCTGGCAGACGAGGGCAGTTGGAGGTGATTGGGTTTGCAGGGGAGGGCAGTTGAAATTGCTGAACTGTATGGCAGCTCTATTTTTAGTTTTTTTGTGGAACCTCCATACTATTTTCCATAGTGTCTGTGCCAATTTACAGTTTCACCAACAGTTCACATAAGTTTCCTTTTTCCACATCTTAACCATTGTTACTTGTCTTTTTGATGACAGCCATTCTGGCAGGTGAGATGATATCTCATTGTGGTTTTATATGCATTTCCCTGATAATTAGTGAGGTTGAGCCTCTTTTCATATGTCTGTTTGCCATCTGTATATCTTTGGAGAAATGTCTATTTAGGTCTTCTGCCCATTTTTAATTGTATTACTTTTAATGCTGAATTTTATAAATTCTTTATATTAATTTTGGATATCAAGCACTTACCAGATATATCATTTGTAAGTATCTTTTCCCATTTAATAGGTTGTCTTTTTGTTTTGTTTTCTTCACTCTTCAAAAGCTTTTTTGTTTAATGAATCCCATTTGCTTATTTTTTATTTTGTTGCCCTTGCCCGCCCAAAGAAACACATCCAAGGAGAAAAAGTGTTATCTTTTTATTTGAAGTTATTCTAAGTCTTTATTTTTAAGATCACATATATAGGTATGCAATGGCTAATGTTTGTGAACTTCTTTTATCATTTAGTGGGAAATTAGAATTTGTTTTTGATGTAATTCTCATCTTGAATGGAATCCTAGCAATCCAGTGTTGCTGGTTATTCTGGTTGTATTACTAATTTCCAGCAGGGTGTGCTGTTGTTCTGTTTTAATTCACAGAGTCAGGGAAAGTAGAACATCAGTGGTTAAATTTTATGTTTTCTGTTGTGTAGGCTCCATTTCTTATAAATGGTAGTTAGTGTAATTCTGATCTAAGGTCAGCATCATAGTTGATTGGAAAGCTATTTGGAAAGCTTCTTGTAACATTTATATATAAATACTTAGGTCTCTCACTTAGTTAGAAAATCATCTCATTTGAGGTGGGTAAACTCTTTTCTGCCTCAAATGGTAAGGACATTTTGTGCTGTTTAAACTGTAAAAAAAAGTTTTTCCTAAATCTCATTTACTTTGTTGAGGCACTAACTTTCATGACAGCAAATAAATGTGTCACAAAGTGAGTGGTGCCATAAAGTACAGTAATTTTTATGTCTATGTTGAATTGGTCTTGTGAGTTTTGAAGGGAAAAGTACAGAAAGAACCACTGCTGTTCTTTTGGAGATTTATTTGGGTCATTTATAAGCCACCATTAAAAACATGTGGTTCTCTTTGTTCATTTCAGTACCAGGAACTGAAATCTTCCGTTGAACTATTTTTGTTGAAGTATTGGTGATTTTGGAAGAATATTCATAAAACAGTTTGAAGTAATTTTTCTTTTCTTGACTCCTGGATATTGTTTACCCAACTAGTTACTTTTAAAGGATATGTAATCAAATCCTTTAATTTAGTAAGCTGTGCTTATTTCAAATGAAAGTTCATTAAATCTTTAAAAAGAAGAAAAGAGACTAAAAAACCCAAATAAACAATCCCCCATTTTACTGGTATCCATCCCTAATTCAGAACTAGGTTTGTCTTAGCTTATTTTAGTTTTTGAAGATACAATTCTACTGGTTTGAAATACATAAATATTTTATTTCAATTGTGGTAATTCTTTCATCATTTCAGTTGATTGCTAAATTATAAACATTATTCAAAGTTTGTTGTGGGGAACGAACTCCAGTTGTATTATACAAACTAAATGCTATACTTAAATTATCCTTTCCACTCTTAGGTTCAGGGAGATATGCCTTTCTGTGTAAGCACAGTGTACCATAGCAGTCAGTTGTTTGATTTTTGATGCCATGAACTTTGGAACAGTGAATTTAAATTATGGCTCTATCACAGTATATCAAGCAAGATGAAATCCAGCTTTGTCGATGTTGGTGTCTCCTAAATGGATTAAAAAAAAGTACCCAGAGGTTTATATTGGAGCTAGTCTTTGACTCATTACTCATGATTAATATATGATACTCATTTAAAACTAATAGAACCACCTCAGATTTTATGAAGAATGTGGTGGGTGGTGTAAGAGTCTGTTAATAGAACCAGAATGTAGACACAAGTCAGAAGTAAGTGGGAAAGACTTCTGAATTATAACCAGGTCCATGCATTTTATTCTGCTTTGGAGGCAGAATCCATTTTAGAACCTTGCCAGACATTTGTGTGTAAAATAAGGCAGCAACAGCAAATAGAAATGACAGCTAATATCAGAAAAAGAAAAGTTAGAAAGCATGGCATGTCAATGCCATTTAAATATGGTAGCAAAAGTCCTATGAATTTTAATAGCTTTAATAGCTTCTGTGAGAGCATTATAGGTGTATGGTAGGATGGTAGAGTGATTGCTGTTTATGGAGAAACCCCAAATAAATAAGAAAAGCTTAATTTCTGTTCAGTGTCATTTTATTTTATTTTTTTAATTAATTTATTTTTTTAAGAGGGATGGCTATACCTAGAAAAGTTTTCACCAGATGGTTAAAAATAAAAGAGCTTTAGTACTTTATTTAATCACATGTTTGGTGAATGTTACTGGGCATATGCTATGTGCCAGCCCATGTGCCAGGCCCGGAGGTACAGCAGGAAACAAGGCAGATGAACGCTCTGCTCCTGCGGACTTCAGCTATCTGGGAAACCTTCATGTGGGGAACCTCCCTTTCTGACGATGCCAGATAAATGAGTCATTACTGTATTTGGGAAGTGCAAATAGAATTTGAAGTGTTCTAATTTGTTTCCACTTTAAGTGGAAATAGGAAATCATCTGAAGACATAATTATTTTGAGTGAAATAATTTCCAGTAGGTGCAAAAGTGAAATGAGAAGTCTGAATTTAGGCCTGCTGTTAAATTTAATAGTATTTGAAATGATATCTAAACTGCTGTGTTTAGGAAGTTTGGCTGAAAAGTAGATTTTGTCATGTTCGCTATAAAAATGGAAAGACTTTCCTTAGAGGTGGAAACTAGGTCCAGAAGTAATACTTCTCCCTGTACTTTACTGGCACAGTCAGCTTAGTCAAGAAGTATTATGTAACATTGACTTTTTGGAAATAAAGTAACTTAAAGAACACAGATAACACATTTAAAATTATTCTCAGTGTATTTGTAGAACTCTTTGAGGACCCCTGCCTTAACTGAATGGTTATGTTTCAACAAAATTGGCTGCATAATGGATTCCATTTTCTCAGTGACTTCCATTATAAAGTCAGATGTTGTAGTACAGGAAAAATATTCCTTTAATACTTTAAATAGTGAAAACTTAGGGTAAGGATTAAGTTCGTGGACAATTCTGGGTGGAGGACTATATGTTGTATCTCAGACTTATGCTTATATTGCTGTGTGTGTGTGCATGTGTGTGTGTGTGTGTGTGTGTGTGTAGGTGTGTGATGTGTGTGTTTGGAGGCAAGGGCTTCAGGAGAAGAGTTCCCAGAACTTTGGAATGCTCTGTTTCTGAAGTTCTGGTCTACCGTGAACCCTAAAGGCACTGGCAGATGTCTTGGTTGTTCCTAGCTATACCAGAGATCCCCTTGGCACAACCATTTTGCTTCTGTTATGCCTCAGGATTGGTGTTCCATTTCCTAACTTGTGCAGATGTAAAGTGCTAGGCCACTTGATTGCTTTGTTGGTACATTCCTGCCCTGCAAAGGTGTTTAGTAAGGCTTTGCCTTAGTGCTTAGCTTGCTTTGCAGGGTTACAATCTAACAGTTAGACAGTTGCTAACTCTGATAGATGTGACAATAATCACTTATTGGACCTGCATCTCATCAATATAAAGAAGGTTTGTTGATAAAACTTACTGCTAAATAAGCTATATAGAGATAAAAGAGCCACTCACGGACTCTTGTTTGCAAACATTTCGATGGTTGAACCACATCTTTACTAGTGTAGGATCATATTGCTGAATGATGGACTGGGAGTGGAGTTGCCATTAACTCTGTATTTATTTTGGGTATCCTTAAACCTGCTTTTCCAGTGGTATAAAGTTATGTTATGGGCCCCAAAGCAAGAGTTTCAGTGAGGGATGCTCTTAATTTTTCCGAACCTCACTGTTACAGACTTTAACTGAAGACGGTATTGGAGACCCAAGGATAATGTGTTTATTTTGGAATTACTTAAGCTTAGTAACCTTAACAAACTTAGTGAGTTTGAAAGTAACAATTACACTTTTATAAGTCCCATACAGCCTCCTTTTATAATGACCCAAGGAAACACTTATGGTTCCACTGATTCATCTCCTGGGGACCATCAGTTTTCCATTGGTCTCTGGCCAGTCTTTTTTAGACAGTTTCTTTTCTATGCATTTAAAAATAACATTTGGGGTGCTTTTTTAAAAATAATACCTGTACTTTAAAGAGAAATTTAAAAAGAAATTTTAAAATCGAAGAAAAGAGCCTACCATCTAGACAATCACAAAATGACATCTTGGGTGTGTGTATTTTCATAGATGTGTGAGTACATATTTATAAGATTACATATGATAGGAAAAAAAAGTTACTATACATAATATCTGTGGATGAAAGGAGGAAGGTGTTTAAATTGGGATCATCATATACTGCTTTGTTCACTGAATAGTATTTATCGATATATATTAAAGGCAACTATGCAAATTGTCTCCTTGGGAGATCGACCAGAAGACTGGCAGTTTGATTGCTTGCTATGACATGTGCTGACCACCAGGGTGTGGCCAGGAACAAAGGAAGGCCCCAACCGACAGCTGGTAGGCCCCATTTGGCCCTGATTGCTGGCCAGGCCTAGGGACTCTAGCTGTGCATGAATTTCATACACTGGGTCTCTAGTAATATTATAAATATCATTAAAAAATAAAAAGAAACCTGATAACTCGCCCTCATTTAAAGTTAGTGGCAAGGATTAGCTTTGGCGAAATCTCCAAATAATTACACAAGTTATATTCTGCCCAACTTCTTAAAAAGTTGTTAGTAACTTTTTTCCTCTGCAAAATTTTTCTGAGAGATGTTTGTTTTCCTATAGTTTCATAGTTTGTTAAGAATTAAAGAATTATGAATTTAAAAACATAAGCTGGGGAAAGTAAAAACTTTTCTGAAGTGTCAAATTCTTATAAGTGGGTAGGTACAGGTCATTGTCTAAATCAGGGGAAGAGTGATAAGCAGATCCATTAATTATGATTTTGTTTACATGTGTCTGGAATAATTTTTCAGGAAACTGTCTGGTGCAGTAAGCCATAGTTCCACAACTTGAATTTCTTTAGGCATTTTTGCAGTTTGGGGACTGAGGCAGGGGGGACTTCCATTTTATTAGCTGTGGTGTGGCCTAATATGTTGGGTTTTTAAAGTAGGACATAACTGCATAGCTTCATCACTTAGTGGCTGTGTGGGCTAAGGCAAGTTACTTAACCTCTCTGGATCTCAAATTTCTTTATCTGTAATAGTTTTAATGTCATGGAAGTGAGAGTTTGAGATAATGTGCTTAGCAAATAGCAAATGGGAATTTTCTCCCATGTCTTTCAGGTTAGTTCATCCTTACCTAAAAGGGGTAAACCTGGTTTTATACATTTAAGGTAACAAAAAGGAACTTCACCTTGAACAGCATAGAATCAAAACAGCAGGGGGTTGAGTTTTTATTCCATACATTTTGATGAATGTCAGAAATTTGAGATATAGTTGATTTTAGGAGAGAAATTAAGACAGTCTGATTTTGGTTAGTATACATAGATTTTACATAATTGGGAATTTTAATTTAACATATCACATATATGTTTTGGTGTGTTGAAACAGTTGACATACTTGTGCATTTAATGTCTATATTATACTTCATTGTATTAATGTTTTGTGGTTTTTGGTGTATGGTCTTAAAATAATTGACCTTTAGAGTAGAAATTGAATTTGAAAATCCATTTTATTACGGGAATTCCATTTTTTAAATGTTTTTAGTTACTAACTTGATATAGTTGCCTAAATTAAATTAATTTTTTCCCATACTTATATATTTTTAATATAATTTATTTCCATATTTGTTTGGAATCTTTAACACAATATTTTTTTAAAGAGAATTTAAAGAGAAGAGATATTTGATATGTTAATAGCGGAGAGTTTTCTTTTTTTATATGCATACTAGAGGCCTGATGCACGAAATTTGTGCAAGAGTAGGCTTTCCTTCCCCTGGCTGTCGACACTTCCCTCTGGTACCCAGGACCCAGACTTCCCTCCCAGCACCAGCTTCTGGAAGATCATCTGGTCTAATTAGCATATTATACTTTCTATTATTATAGATTTTTATTGATTTCAGAGAGGAAGGGAAGAGGGAGAGATAGATCGAAGCCTCAATGATGAGAGAGAATCATTTATCATCTGCCTCCTGTATGCCCTACACTGGGGATGGAGCTAGCAACCCATCATGTGCCCTTGACTGGGGTCGGACCTGGGACCCTTCAGTCCATAGCCCAGTGCTCTATCCCACTGAGCCAAACCAGCTAGGGCTTTAGCACATTTGAGCCAAAAGAGTTTCATAAAGCTTGGACTAAATTAAATGTAATTGTTGATATTAAATGGAAGCTAGCAACTTTGTAGTTTTAAAATCTTTGGTAGTTTGGGAATAATAAATGACTCAACTGTGTGTGAGGTGGTAATTCCCAGATACAAGGTACCGATTATACTCAGTGCACCTTCATGACTAGATAAACACTTTCTGAGCATAAGTATTATGCTGTTATACCAGTCTAGATGCCCGGTGCACATAATTTTGTGCACTGGGGGTTGGGGGGTGGGGAGGGGAAGGAGAAAGTGTCCCTCAGCCCTTCCTGCACCCTCTCGAAGTCCTGGGACCCTTTGCTCCTTGTTGCCTGCAGCGGCTTTAGAATTTTGTTCAAATCTTTCTTCTGTTAATTGTCCTTCTCCTGTTCTTTTGTCAGTTTATATATTTTTAATTCTTTTAATTTTAGAATGGTTTGAGGAGGCATCCCACCTGTGCTCAATATGCATATTTAATAGAAAACTATCACTTTTTTTTCCTTAATTTTATCGTGTTCTTTCACTTCTCAAAAATTAAAAAATTGTGTTGACATATGTGATACTCTTTTTCCTTAATGGGTTATATGCCAAATTTAGGGTTTTGACATTATAAAAATAACCTAGTGATTTTATAGTTTGAAGACTTAGGTTTTGATCACAGCTGTTAAAAATGTATATGTATAATGTAGAAGTACATTTTTGAGCTGTAGGTGGTGAAAATGAGTTACTACCAGTTCTAAAATCAATGCAGATTAATGATAGCTGAAGTTATTTTCAGAAGTAGAGATTAGTTTTTCCATACTATGAAGTTCAAGCCTGCCTTTGCGATTGAATCATGGGTGAAATTATTATAAATGTTATAAAATCCTTCAGGTGCAACACAGATCCTTCTTAAGCCTGATTTTGTGTATGATAGCTGAAGAATAAGGAACTGCAGTGTGCTGCTGCTCTGAAGTAGTGCTGTCTCTGTAGTCCTGTTACTTAACCTGCTTTTCTCATGTGTGCTGATGTGATCTCCCCCAGATAAACAGGGGTCACATGACGACAGAAGCCAAGAGAGCTGCAAAGATGGAAAAGAAGATGAAAATTTTGCTTGGGGGTTACCAGTCTCGTGCTATGGGGCTCATGAAACAATTGAATGACTTATGGGACCAAATTGAGCAGGCTTACTTAGAGTTACGCACTTTTGAAGAACTCAAGAAACACGAAGATTCTGCGATTCCCCGGAGGCTAGAGGTACCATGATTGCCTTGCAGCTTTGCTTGAAAGAGAGCCACATAGAACTATCCAGGGCTCTCCTATTTTTATTTCTTTCCTGTGCAGGAAAGATATTTGGTAGTTGATGTTGTCTCGCTTTTTTTCAATCAGAGCTAAACTTTTCTGACCTAGAATTGCCAGGGGTTGGATGGATAGACCAGGCTTTTCCTTCACTAATATTCTGTTTTGTATAAAGATACATTATGGAATGGAATAAGTAACCCTTGAGATTTTATTTCCCCCCGAAACTAAACTGTATTCCATTCATATAGCTCTCCAAGGTACATTAAACTGATGTCTTTTTGATTGGTAATAGGGTGCTGGGAATATAGGTGCTCATTCCAAAGCATCAAGTTGCTTTGGTCACATTTAACTTTATTTCCTCAGTGCACATGATAAAGTGCATTCGTGGGTATCAATAGGATAATAATGGCTTGTTTATTTGCGATAGAAGCAGAGATTTTACAAAATGATGGTAGTTAATATAACTAATCAAAGAATGGCCTTAGCATTATTTGTGTTCTAGCTAAAATAGCCCCTGTTTTTGTTTCTCTTTGGGCAATACTTGCCTCTTAAGGGTCAGGACTGAACTCAGCTGTTTGTAGGATGATAAAGTGCCATAAGATCTTTTTAATTTTCATTACTTACATATGAAATAATTATTTCATATCTTTGTCTCTTCAAGTGTCTTAAAGAAGACGTACAGCGGCAACAGGAAAGAGAAAAGGAGCTTCAGCAAAGATACGCTGATTTGTTGCTGGAGAAAGAATCTTTAACGTCCAAAATGTGAAGCACAGTGTGTACTCTATCACTAATTGCTGGTTTTCGTACCCTGGAAGGCTGAAACTGATGTTTATCTTCATTGACAAATTTGCCCCTATCTGTGGTCTTCAGATTGTTTATTTTAAACGGTATCGATCTAACACATTCTGTGTATAAATCCTTTGACTCCACAGGACATTTTAGGGTTTAAATTATGACAATCATCCTTTTATCAGTGTCACCTTTGCAAAAATTTTTTTTTTCAGTTTCGGCCTTTATTTTAAAAGCCTGATTTTTAAGTGCCGCTTGTGAGTATACTCTTGAATAAAAACCTAAAAAATTGAGAATGTAGCCTTTTGTTTGAAGTAATTGGATACTTAAAAGTGCCCACAAACCAGCGAATATGTACTCTGTATCATATTTAATGAGTAACTCTGGGATAATCAAATGGTGATCTAGCATCTTAACTTAAATTCTAAAAAGGCAATCCTTTTGTGGCTTTGTTAGTTTTTACTTTTTTAGCATACAATGATCATTTGTCTATACACTGACAAGATAGATTAACTTTTTAATACCTTTTTCCCCCCTCAATATAATTTTAGGGATGATGTCTTCTCTGCCCAGCTACTTACATGTATAGTTTATGGATTAGGGCTCAAAACATTTCTTGACCTGTTATTTTCTTGTAAATATTTTTCAACAAAGGCATTTTAAAGATTAATTTCAACAAGGCTAGTAAACTTTTAATTATTAAAGCTCTGTGTTTATCTTAACAAGTCAGTCACACAAATGTAGAATTTGGGTAATGCATGGGTAGAAATGAGAAGATTTAACTTTATAATAATGCATAGGAAATCATTTAGGACAGTCGCTGGCTATCAGTGTCAAAAAAGGGTAAAAATATGTTGAATTCACCAAAAAAAAATGGCCTACTTTTAGAATATTAGGGTCTTAAAAGGGAGGGAGGAATACATTCATTCATGAGATATTTATTGTCAGAGTCCTGGGGATAGAACAGTTAATAAAATAGGCATACTTCCTGTTTTGTGGCACTTAAGCTTATTTGACAACGACAGGCAACTAAAATTCAAGTGTTTACTGAGCGACTCTTACATGGTAGGAACTTTAAAACATTGAATGGTTATTAAGACACAGTTCTTGCTGTCACTGAGGCGGCATTGTGGGGGAAATAATCAATATGCAGGGAAAAGTATCAGATCATGAACTTTAGATTCAGTGGAGGGAATTAACATAGAGCGATGAGAAATAGCAACTGGTGGATGCTCTAGGTGGGGGGATCCAAGAGATCTCTAGGGAAGAACATTTAAGGTAGGATGTGACTACATCTTAGAAGGAGCCATCCTGTGAGATTCAAAGAGAGCCCAAGGCCAACAAAGTGAAAAACTAGCACAAAGGTGTATTTGAGGAACAGAAAGTCAGAATGGCCAATGTCCAGATGGCATTTGTATAAGGCCTGGTTGTACAGGGCCATATTTATAAGGAATTTGGATCTTATTCTAACTATGATGGGAAACTTTCCTTCTAAGCAAAGGAATGACATAGTCAGATTTGTTATTGGAACATCCTGGGCCCTACTGTGTGATCTCTCCCCAGGTTGAAAATAAGGAATCCAGTTAGTTCACGAGTCCAGTGCAGTGGTCTAGGCACACAGGAGCGACTCAGACTAGGAAGCAGTCCTGAGGGAGGCATGGAAAGATCTGAACAGCAATAATTCTGGCCAAGTCACAAATTTATATTTTCTTGGGATCTACTTAATTCTAGTCCTTTCCCTGGTAATTTTGCCTGGGTTTTCTAAGAATTGCTTTCATAGCTATGACTAATGATGTTTTCCTAATAGTCTTATTTAATTTGTGTGCATGTTTTGTTGGTTGAAATGTTTAGAACAACATAAAATAACGACTGTAATGGTAGATATTCTTGTTTTCTGATGGGAACATCCCTAGCAGTGTTTTACCTTTAGGTTTGCTGTTTTTAGTCATCTAGATATTCTTCATCTAGAAAGGAAACTTCCCTCTAGTTTTAGTTTTTAAAGAATTTAAATTAGGTATGGCTCAGGAATTTAGTCAAATGTGATTTTTGGGTATTAACATAATTATATAATTATTTTCATTTGATTGTGTTGATGACATTTTTGAAAATGAGAATACATTTGTTAAAGCTGGGGATAGTGATAGAAGGAAGGGCTTAAAACAGAAGAAGCAGGAGGAGAGAGCCTAGGCGGGCTGCTGTCACTCCCCAGAGATGTTCCAGGAAAGAAATGAGCCAAGCCTGGGCTGCTTTAGCGCGCTGAAAAGTCCCATAAAGGGCGGCCCGGGAGACAGGGGTGAGCCCTGCCCTTCTCTCCCCCGGTTGCAAGTGTCCGGGGACCCTTTGCGTTTAGGAGATGCCGGACGTTGAGGGAAGAAAGGTGTGGGGTGCTCCCAGAGGAAGAGCGTTGTTGAGGACATACTAACAGATTTAACAACGTTTAACCAGCTTTGAACTGGGATCAGGTAGAATAATTTAAAAAAAAAAAGGTTTACAGTTTACCTGCATTGCATCTTACGTAGACTTGAATTATACCGATTTAAAATCGTTGATCTAATAATAGTAGTCAGGACTCAATTTGATTTCAAAATTTGAAGTAATATATATACAGTAAACCCTTGATTTAATGGACTTCGAATTTAAAAGACAAAATTTCAGTTCATATATTATATGTGAAGATTAACACCCTGTTAATTCTAAAATGCTTTTAACCAAGATTTGCTTATAATTAAATTAACAGGTTATTTTGTTGTTATTAATTCACTGATATTAACAATTTTTAGCAGATAGGCTATATGTTGGAAAAATACTGTAGTAATTTCACCTACATAAATAAATATTACGAAAGTAAATATCACGTAGGTAAAACTGTAATCTACATATTTAAATCCAAGAATCAGTGCTCGTAAACAATGTTTAGCAAATGATTGGCATGTGATCAAGCAGGAAATTGGATCTGTTGTCACGTGGTGTGACATTCTGCAGGAATTTTCTTATGGGGGCAGATGTTCTGGGTGCTAAGCCATGCCCCAGCCATGTGCATTTCTTTACTTGTGGTGACTGGTGAATGCAGAAAAAATGTAAAATTACAGCAGTACATACAGAAAGCCTTTCTGTGAAATTAAACTTTTCACACATAATTTTAATCACAAAATGTATCTTCAGAAGTAAAACAGGTAGACCAGCCCTGACCGGTGGTGCTAAGTGCTTGGAGCATGGTCCACACACCAAAGGATCGTAGGTTCAATTCCTGGTCAATAGCACATACTTAGGCTGCAGGTTCGATCCCCAGGCCTGATCAGGGCGTATGCTTGGAGGCAGCCAATAGATGTGTCTCTCTCACTTTTTCTCTTTCTCTCTCTCCCCCCTCTTCTCTCCCTTCCACTCTCTAAAAAAAAACCAAAACAAAACAAAAACATGAAAAAAAACAATCAATGGAAAAAATGTCCTCGGGTGAGGATTAACAAAAAACCACACACAAAATACAGGGAAACTAATTTGTCTATTTTTTAACACCCATTTGGAAAAACTACTTTACTATATAATGGACTTTTGGCTTTAACAGTTACACCCCTTTGCCCAAATTAACCTGCTTTATTGAGGTTTTACTACTTATGGCTTAAAAAGTGACCAAGAATTGCATTGCATAATTTCAAAACTGGCATCTCAGTACATTTGTAAAGTGTTCATGCTTTTGCCACATAGCAATACAGCTTTGGCTGGTAAACAAACATGCCATCACACTTGGTTAATATCCTGTGAAGCTCGGGTTCCTTACCAGCACCCTTGGAGCGAGAGTCATAGTTCTCTATTCTCTTACAGGCATTCATGAGGTGGTAGTGTTAAAACTGGTATTGAAAAGGATGTTCAAGTCTCTAACTTTGGGACAGAAATGAAATGTGATCAAGATCCTAAAGAAACTACCACTGTGAGCAAGAGTCCTTTTTGAAGTAGGAAATAATGGTGAAATAAGAAAAAGCAGCCTCAGAAAAAAGACACTGCAGTGATTGTGACTTCTGCTGTTGCAACTGTGCAGCCCCTGCTCTTACATTTATTTTTTTGGGCAAATTAGTTTCAAAATACGTGGTGTCCTCTGGAATGCATTTTTCCTAAAATGTGCCTGCCTTAATGTTACTGTAGAATTTGATTTGCTAATATTTTACTTAGGAAAATAGCATTTTTACATGAGTGAGTTTGGCTATTGTCCAAGTTTTGATATAGGGATTTTGCTAGCTCTATAAAGCGGATAGGATAACCGTATATATTTTTCTATGCATTAAGCAGTTATATTATAGCACAGGAGTGATTTGTTCCATGAAATATTGAAGGACTGTGCTTATAAAACTAGAATTCAGAGCCCTTTCTGGAAAGAATTTCTTGATAACTATCAGTTTCTTTTGTGACTATTAATATGTCATCTATTTTAAATTTAAGTAACTTTAAAAATTTGTTTCCAACTGCATTTTCCTTTTGTGTTTATTATTTACTAAATTAGGTAATTTATATTTTTCTAGCAAATTTATTTTTATTTTTTGAAATGCAGTGCATTTATTAGCATAGAATTTTAATAGGAAGAATAAGAAATTTCTATTGAATTTGCTCTTAGGTTATAAAAAATTTACCTTAGGCCTACCATTCTTATTTTTTTCTTGCTAATGGTATCCTTTTTTTTCCTTTTAAAACACTTTAGATTTATCCAATTGTGATTTTCTATTAATTTTCTCATTTTATTTTTATTTTTGTTTTCTCTTGATGTCTTCCCTATAACTTTTGAGTCTGATGATTATTTTTTTGTTTGTATACAAATTAATACATTGAAGGCTTTTGTTTTTCTCTAATTTTAAATATGCTCACATCCCGGCTATGTTGATGTGTTTTATAAGTAGTTTATTGTTGTTTTAAAGTTTTGATTTATTAAGAATATTTAAAAATTTCTGTGTTGTTGGCCTTTTCTTTATTTTTCAATTTTTGCTACTTGTAGGGTTTTATCCTTGTGGAAAGGAAATATGGCTTGCATACTTTTTGCCTTTTAGAATTTATTGAGGTTTTGGGGCCTCATTTAAAAAATATTCTGTGGGTGTTTTAAACGAAGGTTGAATCCATTTGTGTGGGACAGGTGAACATGTGTTTCACTTCATTCATCCACTTTAATCACATTATTCCAATTTTTTTTTTGGTTATAAACTATCATAGACTAGTAATGTTAGCTTAAAGTCTTCTAATATAGTTATTTCTCAATTTTATCTTTTTTTTAACAACAACAAAAAATAATCTTTATTTTATTGATTTTTTTACAGAGGAAGAGAGAGGGATAGAGAGTTAGAAACATCCATGAGAGAGAATCATTGATCAGCTGCCTCCTGCACACTCCCCACTGGGGATGTGCCCGCAACCAAGGCACATGCCCTTGACCGGAATCAAACCCGGAACCCTTCAGTCCCCAGGCTGACGCTCTATCCACTGAACCAAGCCGGTCCCGGCTCAATTTTATCTTTTTAAAAAATATATATTTTTTACTGATTTCAGAGAGGAAGGGAGAGCAAAAGAGAGATAGAAACATCCATGATGAGAGAGGATCATTGATTGGCTGTCTTGTGCATGCCCCTTACTGGGTCTCAAGCCCACAACCCAGGCATGTACCCTTGACCGGAATCAAACCTGGGACCCTTCAGTCCGCAGGCTGACGCTCTATCCACTGAGCCAAACCAGCTAGGGCTCTCAATTTTTATCTTGTTTTAGCTTTTGCTTTGTGTGGCTTGATACTATTATTTAATGCAGATACTTGTGTCTGTTAAGTACAGTTTATAAGGAAGACTTGCTAGTCTGTAAAGTTATTCTTTTTGTCCTATTTATGTTTTTTTTTGCCTTGAATTTGACTTCTTGAATACTAGAATATTTCTGTCCTCTTTTTGTTTATATTTGCTTGATAAATTAATTTTTACCCTTTTATTTATAATGATATACTTTTTAGTTGTCTTTCACACAGCATGTCTTTTTATATTTCAGCACATTTGGAGAGTCTGCATTTTATTAGGAGAGTCTAATCCATTTGCTTTTGTTAGTTTCTCATTTTGGTCTTCTGTGATCATGTTTTATGCTTTCTCACTGATTTCTCTTATTTCCTAAAAAAGACTGTAATTTTCTGGCTTTAATTTTCTTATTGATTTGATTTAGAAAATACACTTCTTTTTTTTAAATCTTCACCTGAGGATATATGCTTTTGTTGATTTGAGAGAGAGAGAGAGAAGGAGAGTGAGAAACATTAATGTGAGAGAAATACCAATTGGTTGCCTTCCTTATACACCCTGACCAGGAATCGAACCCACAACCTTTCCGTGTATGGGATGATGCGTCAACCAACTCAGCCACACCATTGTATGCCCTCTTTTAAACTTTACAGGTGATTAAGGTACCATTTAGGGTTCAAGACTATTCAGGAGAAAGAAAGCCTACCTGAATTTGAACAGGGAGAATTCAGTATGAAGAATTAGTAACTAGTAATGGGATTGATTTACCAGAAAGAGAGGCCCGTCCATCTCTAAAAAGTGCAGGATGAGCGGCCGCAGGGAGCAGCCGCTGCTTGTAGACTGAGGGGAGGACCCGAGGAAGGGACAGGCTTGGACGAGCCTTGCCCTGCCCGCAGGCTGAGCTCGGTCTCATTGAAGGCGATGTGTGGCCCGCTGGATGCAACGTGCTGAGGTGCCACCGGCAGGTGACAGATGGGGCCAGGGAAACTAGGCAGTCATGGGTTGGGGTGCCAGTGCACGTGAGAAAGCTGCCTCTGGGGCCTGCACACCTGGAGAACGTGCACCACGGCTTTCACCGGGCGCCGCCAGACAGGCATGTGCTGACGGTGGCTCAGCAGCAGCACGAGGGAAAGGCTCTGGAACAGGAGACCGAGGCCCCTTTCCACCTGCAGTGTCCCTCCGGTGCCACCAAGTACTGTGTCCACTGGCAAATGAGACAGTTTGTGGGTGGCTTTGCAGCTGGCCTAATAATCACTGTTTTCCAAAATCATACTCAAGCCTGTATTTTTTCTTAGCGGCTGACTAAGGAATGAACCCGTTGTCTGGATCACTTTAATTCCATTAGCAGCTCCTTTATGCCATGGTAAGGGGACTCTCTATTTTTAGTATGGGGAATCTCCAGGGTATGCGTGCTCGTTCACCATTCATCTGCTTGTTTTCCCTGTGGCCAGTCGTTGGGTTTGGATCCAAGCTTTTCCTCTCTCTTCCCAGCCTCTTGTGCTCAGGGCAGTCCTTGGAAGTGTTTCTTGTTCTTCCCTTCCCTACAAGCCTACACTATTTTTTTGGGTCCCCTTTATTCCACATTTTCAGCCAAAGATAAAACAAGGGACAACATTCAACAATATTCTTTCTTTAAAAAAGTTTATTTTTATCAGTAATATGTGCATGTGTTTTACAAATTAAGTTCTGGGATGATGGTGATGGCTAGAATATAGCAACCAAAAAAAACCCGGACAACATTTACAACATAACTAGATGACAAGCTGTTCATCCCCATGAACTCCAAAATATGTGTGCTGTGGAGTCTGCAGGAGAAATCATCTGATACACCTAACAACAGGAGAACCTTACAATAGCCAGTGGGTATTCATGGAATGAGTAGTAGACCAATTAGAGAACAGTGGCTAAAGTTTGATGACGAATCAGCAACCTCAATGATTAAGATGTCTTTTTTTTTTTTTTTTGGTAGGTCTAAATATTTCAAAAGTCTTCCCGTCTCAAGGCAAGATGTTTTTCCTTTGGGGGAAAAAGTACAAATATATGGGTCTTATTATCAGCTATAGCATATTTGTTAACTGACCGTGTTGATTTATGTGGTTCCATTTGGTAGCCACTGGCCATGTGACTGGAGCACATGACACGTGGCTGGTTCACATTGCTGTGCTTTAAGCAACTGATTAGGAATATAGTATGAAAAAAAATCTCATTTTAAAATATTGCTTACATGTTAAAATGAGAATATTTTTGATAATAGTAGCTTAAATAAGATGATGATATTGAAATTAAGTCCACCTGTTTCTTTTTACCTTAAAAAATGTGGCTAGTAGAACATTTAAAATTACATGTGTAGCTTGCAATATATTTCCACTCACAGCACTGTGTTAAGTTTTTTGTTATTGATTACTAATTTATTTCCATGGTGGTTTGAGAACATACTTTGAATGATTTCAGCCCTTTTAAATTTAATGAAATTTGGTTTATGAACCCAGCCTATGGTCTGTTTTGGTGAATGTTTCTTGTTCATTTGAAAATGTCTATTCTGCAGGCTATTATGTTCTATAAATACCAATTAGGTCACATTGGTTGGTAGAATCCAAGTTTTCTGCATCTTTAAATATTTTTTTTCTCTCCACTTGTTCTGTAAGTTGCTGAGATAGGTATGGTGAAATAACCAACTGTAATTGTGAATTTGCATATGTCTCTTCAGTTCTTCCTTTTTTTTTTTTTTTTTTTTTGCTTCTAAACAGAAGAGTTTAGAAGTTAATGTCTACATACACATTTAGGATTATTATGTTTTCTTGTTAAATTGTCACTTTTGTCATTATGAAATGTCCTTTTTATCTGGCAACATTCTTTGGCCTAAAGCCTACTTTGTCTTATATTAATATTGCTACTCTAGTTATGATTAGAGTTTGCATGATGTATCTTTTTTCATATTTTTATTTTTGACCTCTATGTTTTAGTTAATGTGGGTTTTTATATGTATCATATTGTTAGTTGGGGTAGACATGTATCTTAGACTGCTTGATATTCCACAGGTCATTAATATTTTATTATTTTTAAAAATTATTCTTTTTCTCCTCCATTCTTCGTATTATATAAAGCATATTGCAGTTTTTTGAGTTTACTAATTGCTTTTTTCTGCAATGTCTAATTTGTTGTTATTCCTTTACAGTGAAATGTCCACATCAGATATTATATTTTTGTCTTTAGCAGTTCCATTTTCTTTTTTACATAATTTCTCTCTTCTTTATATTTTCTTTTACATCCTTGAGGATATAGAGCATGTTTATAAGTATTTTAATGTACTTATCTGCTTATACCATTATGCCATGTTTGGGTCTATTTCTATTGACTGATTTTTCTCCTGGACCCTGGCCATTTTCCAGTTCTTTGATCTATTGTAGTACTAAGAAAGATGACACACATTATGAATGTTACATTGCTGGCTTTGTTATCTTTGCATTGGGCTTTATTCTAGCAGATAATTTACTTGCAGATCTGTTTAATCCTTTTAAGGTTTGTTTTCTAGCAAAATGGCTCATGCCTGTTTTTGTAAATAAAATATTATCGGAACACAACCACGCTCATTTGTTACTTATTGTCTGACTGCTTTCACACTACAACAGCAGAATTGTGAAGTTGTAACAGAGACCATATGGCCTGCAAAGCCTAGAATATTTACTTGTCTGATCCTTACAGAAAAACTTTGCCTAACCCTACTCTAGTGAAGTATTTATTTTAAAATGAATTTGTAGGCAAATATCTAAAAAGAGTCTCAGTTTTAATTTCTACTACAGTAAATATCAACAGCTATGACCCACATAAAAAGTTTTGGCATTCTCAATTTTTAAAAGTAGAGGAATCCCGAGATCCCCCAAATCAAGGCCTGCCAATTTAGATTAAACTTTTTGGACGTAGGAACGCCTTCTGCTCAGAGACTCCGCAGGTCTCCTGGTCTGTGATCAGAAGTGCAGAGTGCCCTCTCTGCTGGGCCGGGCAGCCCCCTGTGCCTGGGAATGGCTGGTGGTGGCTGCACCTTGTATGTTCAGTGAGTCACTGTCCTCTCCTTACTTGCATTACTGAAGTCTGAGGTGTTCAGTGTAAATAAGCAGCAGAAGCAACTGGCTGGATTTTGTTGTTTTGTTTTCCTGATCATAGAGAGGTGTGCAAAATACAGTCATGAGGGAACACTAAGCAATTCATGCAATAAAACCTTACATGCTGATGAGGTGACTGAAATCTCATGAGGGAAGTGGATTTGACCAAATAATAAAATTAATGTTCAAGCCTTGCCTTGTTTTTCCACTGTAGCCAGCACCATGGAATCTTAAATTTCAGATCAAAGTAATCCCAGAATGCTTGCTTGTTTTTAAGTAACAGAACCCTCTGTAGTACTGTATCTAGTGATGTGGAGGGACTCATCTGGAAAACTGGCATAAGCTGAAGGTTTAAAGAAATGCACATGCTTGATTCGTGCATAATTTGGAGGATCTTTTCTATATCTTGGGACTATATATTGTCCTGATAACCTTTAAACTGAATTCATGGAAGGGCAATTGCCTTCCCATCAAGCACCTGCCCCCTTTCCCACCAAGAACATTTGGCTGAACGTACTTGAAAATTGTCCTGGTACAGCAGCACTACTTACAATAGCTGAGATTTGGAAACAGCCCAAGTGCCCATCAATAGATCAGTGGGTAGAAAAGCCAGTCAGAGAAAGACAAGTGTCACATGACCTCACGTGGAATCTAATGAACAAAATAACCTGGTAAGCAAAATAGATCCAGAGATATGGAAGCACAGAACAGACTGAGGAATCTCAGAGGGAAGAGAGGAGGGGGAATGGGGGGGAGGGGATGGGGAGGGGACATTTGTAATACTTTGAACAATAAAGATAAAAATTAAAAAATTATCCTGGTGGAACTATCAAGAAGGCTTTGGGTCTGGAGGTCAAGAGGGAGGTTGTTATTGGAGACTGATCTGTCTGTACTTATTCGTGGAACAAACACCAAAAAGCACCTCTTACCATAACAGTTTGTATTTAGTAAACATCTGTCATACTAGGGACAATTGTAAACCCCTCTGTGCATTAATTTAATCTTCACAAACTGAGAGGTATAGGTGCTCTATTATCTTCATTTTATAGAAGCAGAGTAAGTGGTTTGAAGGGGCAAATTATAACTGGGGCATTTTGTTCCTAATTAAGGCTGAGTTAAGTGAAAGGAAACAAGAAGAAATAAATGAAAACATCAACATCATTACTAATGAAACCAGACTGGAGGATGGAGCTTAGATTTGTGCTAATAGTGACTTCCTAGTGGTCCCACCACCCTCGACTCTCGGAGCAGCCCCCTTTGAGGCCAGTGTGAGTTTGCAGAGCAGATGCATTTACCAGGCTGCTGCCTCACACTGGTCTCTCAGAGCTTTGGTCCTATACATTTGGCAACTTCACAAAGCAGGCAAGTTTACAAAGCCTGGCTGAATCCCTAGGAGACAAGCTCCAAGATGACAATTTCAAGAGAACCTAGCCGTTGGTAGGCAGGCTGGGCAGGGAGTCTGGGCACTGGTGGCCAGCTGCCAGGCGTTCAGAGTGGCCAGTCTCTGGACTTCAGGAACATTGAAGCCTCGAGCCTCACTGTGCAGAGTGCAGTCTGCACCAGTGGCCCTACTGAATGGGATCTGCATTTTAACAAGATTCCTCAGGTCATGTGGGAGCACATTAAAGTTTGGGAAACACATCCAGGAGCTGCCTTGTTCATGAAGGAGAAGCTTGTTTTCCTCCTGGTTCCCCAGCTCGCGGGAAGGCTTGATTAATATTCTCCTCCCTGCAGAGGCCTTCCTGCTCCAAAGGCTGCCAACCAGCCCTTCCTTCGATCACTCATTATATCAACAATTTGTTCGTTATTTGGGAGCAGTGAAAAAAGCCTTCTCAAAACATGCCCTGAAGCTCATGGGGCATATGTGATAACTTATTCAAGCCAACCTGATACTTATTTCATTTCCCTGCATAGTCCACTCCAAAGCGTTTTTAAAAAGTAATTTTCTGAAACCTTTGGATAGGCCATTTGTTTCACTACAAGACTTTCTCCCCAGAGGGATTTGTGATTATAACTGGAGTGAGAAAGCTCTGTTATTAGAAATAATATTTGGCCCTAGAAAACTCTAGAGGTCTTGGGTGGAAGGGGGAATGGTAGAGAGGGCAGGGGGAGAGAAGGGGTGAGGATGGGGTGAACAGGGCTCTTGCTCTATCCCCAGTTACCATTTTTACACTTTGACAAAGGCAGAGAGAAATCCACAGGAAAATAAAGGTCCAGAAAAGTGCTGGTTCTTCTTAGAACTGTGATATATATGGACATTAGCAATACACAACTAAATCGAGCATTCTATAAACCACATTTAAATAAATTTACATAAAATTTACATTCAATCACCCTAGCCACATTTCAGGTGCTCAGTAGTCACATTCCCACCACTGAGAAGTTCTCCTGGCAGCTGCTTTTACACAGAGGGTAAACCCGGAGCCCATTTCCTGTTAGAGTGACAAGGAGCTGAGGGCCATGACTGCGCCCCAAGCCCAGGTCCAGGCCTGCTCTGTCACACAGTGCGTGTGTGTGCTGGACAGACGGTGCGATTCTGAATCCCATTTGGGACTTAGGAGATGAAACCCTTCACGCATCCTCGTTGAGTGAAATAAAACAGCAACAGCAAAATTCTCCACCACCCACCACCAAAACACACCCCTGTCACCGCTCTTCCAGGAATGGGCATATGGTTCTGGCCAGAAGAAAACTCAGAGGCGAACATTTAATGGTATCGGAGTATGAAGTTGTACAAGTTTAGTATGGCTTCCAAGACTGAATTTTAACAGGTGTGAAACTAACCAGCTGCAGGCCGTTTTACATAACAAAACCTTAGCTTGGCAGCTCGGCAAAATGATTCCTTAAAGCACAAAGGTGTTTGCATGCTGAGTTCGCCCACCTTGTTGTGTGAGGGTTTGCACACCTCACCTGTGTCTGTCCATTCCTTACCTACGTTCCAAGTCTTGTCCTTGCAGATTTCCCGTCAATAAGACGCTCTTTTTCTTTGGACCCCTTGAGTCAACACTGTTGATTCTTCTTCGTGTACACAAGCGAAACAGTGTCTAAGAATCATCTCTATGTCTGTGTGTTGGTCTTTGATAGCATATGTATTTCAAACTCAGTTGCGGACACAACTTATAGGCACTATACATAACATCAGTGAAGACGTCCATGCTGTACGGATGTGGGCGAGAGCCAGAAGGGACAAGGTTAGAATGGCAGCAGAGTCCCAGAGGCCCTCCCGGTTCAGCCCAGATCTGTGACCGCCCAGTTCCCAGATTTGCGCCTGCTTGGCCATCTCCGGCCTGGGGGTGTTGAGGTCACGGCCAGAGGACGATGACCTACCCACACCCTTTGAAACAAGCCCACGAATGCCAATCTATGTGAAACCTGGGCATTTCCCCACAGCATATTAAAAAGGAGATGGTGCACTTATTCAAGAGTCGGGGTGGAGTTTACGGCTGCCTGGGCTCCTAGTACCATTAAAAAAAAATTAAAAAAAAAAAAAAAATATAATATATATATATATATATATATATATATATATTATTGATTTTTTACAAAGAGGAAGAGAGAGGGATAGAGAGTTAGAAACATCGATGAGAGAGAATCATTGATCAGCTGCCTCTTGCACACCCCCTACTGGGGATGTGCCCACAACCCAGGTACATGCCCTTGACTGGAATCGAACCCAGGACCCTTCAGTCTGCAGGCCGACGCTCTATCCACTGAGCCAAACCGGTTTCGGCTCCTAGTACCTTTGAAAGGGTTAGAATCTGCGTATGCACCTTAATTTCTCTGCATTTCCTCAAGCACACCGTTAGGACACTGATGACCATGGCCTTGAGCTGGGCAGAAGACGCAGGACCCCTCTGGGGCTGTCTTTGCGCAGTGAACACAGCGGTGGGCCTGAAGAAAAAATGAGTCAAATCCTGCAATCCAGAACCTAATAAGAATGCCTGAAAAATGCTTTTTGAGTGAGCAGTCCCCCACCCGGGATTTATCCCACAGATGTACCGGCAATGCAAGGGAAATCATTGCAGCCCTGTGCGCCAGAGAGATGGGGGCAGCCTGAATGTCCATCGATGGGTTAAATACATGGCGACACCTGCTCCGGAGGCCTGTGCAGCCTGTGCCCTGGGGCCAAGGGCCTCCCCCGCCCTCACCTCCCCGGCTTCTCTCCACTCTCCCACGGGGCCCTCTGCATTGTCTTTGCTGTCCAAATCCCGCCTGGCCAGCGTCAGCTCCTCCTGAGTCACCCTCGGCGTTGACATGTGTTTGGTCTCATAAGCGCTAGACCTCATTTGTGGTTTCGTTCTGTGTCACATCAGCTCCTTCGCTCGATCAGAAGCTTCTTGGAAGCACGTCTTCTAAGCATCTGCCTCGAAAGAGGACTGCTCGGCCACGCTGCTCTCCGCGTCTCTCTTCGGTCTGTTTGTCTCTGTCTCTGTGGGTCTTCCTCGAGTCTCTGGGCATCTCTGGCCCACAAACACCCGCTCCCGTGTCAGTCCCCACCCTGGGCACCCACTCAGCACGTGAGCCTTACATCTGGGAATGAGCAAACATGACTTTCCTGGTGGCAGGCAGCAGGGAATGGGACCAGGGGAGTCATGGCCCGGGAACTTCTTGGGAATGAGAACAGGTTCTGTTCCCAGAGTCACAAGTCCCGAGTTTGAGTCCTGCCTCTGGCAGTTTTCAGGCTGTGTCCCCGGGGGCACATAGCTGATGTTCTGAACTTGGCTTTTCTTTGGGACACAACTGTTCGCTCCCATGGATCATCTCTGTGTCAGGTCACCTCCATGGCCAGGTCAGTGCTGGCTGGGCCGCGGAGGGCCCACACCGGCAACGCTTTCCTACCCTCTGTGCTCGCCATGACTTTTATTTTATTTTATTGATTTTTTACAGAGAGGAAGGGAGAGAGATAGAGGTCGATGAGAGAGAAACATCGACCAGCCGCCTCTTGCACACCCCCAACTGGGGATGTGCCCGCAACCAATGTACATGCCCCTGACTGGAATCGAACCCGGGACCCTTCAGTCCGCAGATGGACGCTCTACCACTGAGCCAAACCGGTTTCGGCTCTCCATGACTTCTGGACGATGGCTCCTGGAGAAAAATGCCAGAGAGCTTTACACTAGCTTCAGAGCCAAAACAAGGAGGAAGAGGGGACTCGCGGGGGGCTGGGAGCGCAGGCACGCCAGCCCACGGTGTTGTGACTCAGATGCCCTTGGCATTGGTTTGTATCCGAGGGAGTGAATATGCTGACGCGTTGTACGTGGTGAACCAGAAGCACAACCAAAATATGTTCCTCTGTGGGATTTAAAAATATGAGCAGGAAGAGCCGCGTGTGGTGATGAGTGTGGAAACACATTTCAGTTTTAGTTTTCAACCATCGACACGCCCGTTCTGAGAGCCGGTCTGGGAAAACAGAGCTGCCAGCTGTTCAGTTAGCTGGTGGTGTCCCTCATCCCTGAGTGCTGACGGGGAGGGGGCGGGCAGGGGGAGTGAAAGTGTCACTTGTCTCCTGTGGAGCAGGCGGTGGAGTGGAAAGAACTTTTTTTTTTTTTTTAAATATGTTTTTATTTATTTCAGAGAGGAAGGGAGAGGGAGAGAGATAGAAACATCAATAATGAGAGAGAATCATTGATGGGCTGTCTCCTGCACACCCCACCCTGGGGATCCAGCCTGCAACCTGGGCATGTGCCCATTGGCCAGAATCAAACCTGGGATCCTTCAGTCTGCAGGCCAATGCTCTACCCACTGAGCCAAACTGGCGAGGGTGTTAAGAACTTTGGATGCATGTACGCTCTACTGCCAAGGAGCTGTGTGACTTCGGACAAGTTACCTACCTTCTCTGAACTTAAGTCTCTTCGCCTGTACAGTGGGGATCTCCTGTACAGGGAGCGTCCTGTGAAGATGAAATGTCAAGTGTCTAGGACCGTGCCTGGCACCGAGCAGGCCTCCAGCCACTTAATCCATTTAGAAATGGGAAACAGAATCAAACCACGGTTACTCTGGGGTTTTCTGTTACAGCTGACTTTAATCCCGCCTAATACACTTTACAAATAAGTTCCTCACATCTCTTAGGGAAGGAAATTAAAGTTACAAGCCCCAAACTTCCTACACGTGGCCTGGCCTTGAAGCCTGTTTTGTATTTTTCCGAAATAACCACCACTCTCTCCACGACCTCTTTAAGGGCTTTCCGAGTCCATATAAACAAGCTATGTGTCTCCGTCCTGGCGGGAGGGATGGGAGCAGAAACGTATGTAAGGGATGTCTTCTTAAAAAGAGGGGGTGCCCATCCCCCCACTTTCTGCACTATTTTTACTTGCAACACTTATAGCACCAAATACATGGGGTTTCGTTTCCCCACACCAACCAATTCTCTCCACACCAACCGGGTGTCCTACAAGCCCGTTCAGTTCTGACAGATCATCCTGGAGGCAGCATCAGGTTCCTGAGGTGAAGGGCCAGCCCCCCACAACTGCCCCCGCCCAGACACCAGGCCCAGCTTGCCATCTATACCTCTGACCGATTCGTCAGCCATTCTAACTGCCTATAAATTGGCGGTTCCCAGGACTCCCTTCTCAGACGGGACAATTTGTTAGAATGAGTCACAGAACTCAGGGGATCCTTTAGCCCCCTGCCGCCGGTTTGCTGTGAAGGCTGTTAGGAAGGATGCTATTGAACAGCCACACCGGGTGAAGTGAGGTCTGGAAGGGTCCCAAGCACAGGAGCTTCTCCCCCATGGAGTTGGGGTGCAGCACCCTCCCTGACACCTGGGTGCATTCCCACACATCTGGGAGCTTTCTGGACCTCGTCCTTTAGGGTTTTATGGAGGTTCCACTGTCATCACAATTGATTTAAAAAATATATACATATTTTATTGATTTTTTTACAGAGAGGAAGGGAGAGAGATAGAAAGTTAGAAATGTCGATGAGAGAGAAACATCGACCAGCTGCCACCTGCACACCACCTACTGGGGATGTGCCCTCAACCAATGTACATGTTCTTGACCAGAATAGAACCTGGGACCTTTCAGTCCGCAGACCGATGTTCTATCCACTGAGCCAAACCGGTTTCCGCTGTCATCAGTTGGTTGAGGATGACAATTGGTTGAGGCATTGGCCACTGGTCACTGCAGCCAACCTTCAGCCCCTCTCCGCTCCTTGGAGGTGGGGGATTGGGCTGAAAGTCCCAGCTCTCTAACACTGGGTTGGCCCTTTGGCAGCAGCCCCCATCCTGAAGCTGTTCAGAATACCAAGAGTCACCTGGTGAGCATAGACTCAGATTAGGGTTGTCATGAATAACAAAAGACACTCCTACGGTATGATTACTGCCACTCAGGAAATTCCAGGAGGGGTAGGAGAGCTGTGCCAGCAACGGCGCACAGGGACAAGGCACAGTGGCCTTGAAGGAGAGGATGAGAAGGGAAGCCGGGCTTCGGGGAGAACAAAATAGAAGGTACCTAGGTCCCTGACACCAGGGAGGACCACACTGGCCCCAGTCTCATAATTTTTCTTTCTTTTTTTAAAATATATACATTTTTATTGATTTCAGAGAGGGAGAGAGAGAGAAACATTAGTGATGAAGGAGAATCATTGATTAGCTGCTTTCTGCATGCACCCCACTGGCCCAGCATGTGCCCTTGACCAGCAATCGAACCTATGACTTCCTGGCTCATAGGTTGATGCTCAGGCACTGAGCCACACTGGTTGGGCCCCCGTCTCATCATTTCTGACTTTCTGAACATGCAAAGACATCCCTGACAAGGATGATTATTTACCCAGCGCACGACTTAACATTTCAGGTATCCTGGCCAGTATTGCTTAGTGGTTGGAACATCATCCTGGATACCAAAAGGTGGCGAGTTCGATTCCCAATCAGAGCATGTGCAGTAGGCAACCAATCGATGTTTCTCTTTTTCACATCTCTCTCTTCCTCTCTCTAAAACCAATAAAGTAAAAGAAATAAAAAAAATTCAGTAGGTGTAACTCTGGGTATCAAATATGCTGAATGAAGAGGGATGGGTGTTGGTAATAACTGCAAAATCAGGGAGAACAGGGCTGTCCCCTGGGACATCCCATTATTGACCAAAGGTCAAAGGATACATCTCGGGGGGAACATATCTTCCCTCTGAGGGACTAGAAAAGACCAATTCTGGGAGAAGGGGGAGTGGTGGAGGAGGAAAGACCACCAAGAGGGAGGAGGCGGCCAAGGATGATCTAGATATATATTCTTCAAAAACATGCATATTTGTTAATAAAAATGCAACCATAATGTAGTACATGCAGTTCTGTAATTGGCTTTTAAAAATGTAGTGTCACATGGTAAATCTTTTAATATCATTTCATTTTTTCCTGCAATATTATTTTTAGTGGCTTCCATCTTAAATGGCATCTCCTTGCCCTATCTCCCTACCTCACACCATACACAAAAGATCTTGGGTAGGGAAGGTGCTTAAAAAAGATTCACACCTCTTCTGTGTCTCCTTGCCTTATCTCCTTACCTCACACCATACACAAAATTATATTCCAGATGCTATAAGAAAGTTTTATTAAAAAAAATCTAAAGCTATTAGAAAAAAATAGGAAACTATCTTTAAGATCTTGGGTAGGCAAGCAACATCGAGACAGACTCACAGAGTCTGTTGGGGTGTGTATAGAGGGACTGAGAAAAAAAGAGAGAGAACTAATGGACATGGACAGCAGTGTGGTGATTGCGGAGTGGGGAGGGGATGGGTAGAGGTGGAAGGGGGCATAGATGGGATAGATGACAACAGGAGAAAAACAAAGATGTTGGGTGTGGAAGGTGCTAAGAGAAGAGTCACACTCACACCCCCCAACCTCAAACGGAAAGAACAATCGATTTGATTTCATTTTCAGGATTGCCAGAGAGATTACAGAAAATGAAAGACAAGAAACATATTCGAAATGTATATAGAAGACAAAGGATTGCTAACCAGACTTTGTAAAGAACTCTTCCAACAAGTAAAGAAAAACATAATGGCTTGATAAACAAATATGAACAGGCAATTTGCAGAAGAGGAACTCTCAGTGGTTGATGCACATAGAGAAAGATGCCAGCCACACCAGTAATCAGGCGACTAAAGATTAAAACAACATGGAGATGTCATTTTCACTCATCAGATTGATAATAAAATAATCTATCAATAGCAAGAAGTGATGAGGATAAAAAGAAAAATGGTAACCTCAACACGAATGGTGGAGAGAGTGAGTACTTTTTCAGAATCTAGTGAAGTGGAAAAAGTGTGTACCGTGTGGTCCAATGATTCTATTTTAACATTCATACCCAAAAGAAACTCTTCCACCTATGCACAGGAAGTGTATATGATTGAAAACAACCTGATTGTCCGTGAGAAGAGGGAAGGTTAAGTAGAACATGAGAGGGTTTCAAGAGGAATTGCTGGGCAGAAATTGAAAGAAATGGCCAAGAAAAAATGGGATGCTGAATGATTCACTTAGCAAGGTATCATTTATGGAAATCTACCCCACTTACTTATTGGGTAAGGACAAGAGTTAATACTCAAACATTTACCTAGAATGATAATGTAAATCATACAAGTCAATATATACACAAAAAATTAAAAATATTCTCTTCTATTCTCTAAGTTGTAACACAAATTGTTCATAAACTAAATCTGATAATTTCCAAATTATTTGTTCAAGTTTCGGAATTGCTGGGATGAGGTTTTGTTTGATGTGTCTAATACATCCCACCAGTCAGGGCCATGACTTGATGCAGAAAATGGCCTTACCCTCTTTCAATAATTGCTTGGTTAAATTATAGTCATTAGGTAACTTGTAGCCTCAATAAGTGAAAATCTTTCTGAATGTCATAGATATTATAAATGGTGTTGATCTTTTCTCAAATCATAAACTAACAGAAGTTAAATTAAACATTTTCCATACTTTATATAAAGCCATCTGAGCTTTCCATATATTCCATATCTTGTTATTGACTAAATCGTTGAAAATCATTTTTTGAAATGTCATGTTTAGTTAGGTCGGGTCCAATCTTTCAGGCGAATGAGAGATGGTGCAGCATGCTAGCTAACTGAATGCTCGGGCTCTGTTGCTAGAGGGCCCTGGACTCCGCTGCTTGAATTTTAAATGTCTCTGTCCTCAGAATCTTCATTTGTAAAAAGGAATGAGCCCTAGCTGGCTTGGCTGAGTGGATAGAGCATTGGCCTGCAGACAGAAGGGTCCTGGGTTCTATTCCGATCTAGGCCACATGCCTGGGTTGCAGGCTCAACCCAGTAGGGAGTGTGCAGGAGGCAGCCAATCAATGATTCTCTTTCATCACTGATGTTTCTATCCCTCTCTCTCCTTTTCCCTTCCCCTCTGGGGGGAAAAAAATCTTTTAAATAAATAAAAAGGGAATGATGATCATAATGTTGATGGCACTTAGTGAGGTATAATACATTTACAGTGGTGCCTGGCAGTGAACAGGAACTATGTGTCAGCTCTCATTTTCATGAATTAAGTTAAGATCATGAAGGCCAGGGATGGGCGGATACTTAAGGAGTTCTCGTAGTGCTCCATTAAAAGGAGGTGAAATTCCAGAGGGATTACGGAAAGAGGGACCTATACCGGAGGTGACTTCTGGCCCTGAACGGCCCCTACAGATCTGGCCCCCGACGTCCTTCTGTCACAGGAGGGTCCCCTGCCTGCCTCTCAGTGTCAGTCCTGCAGAGACTGCAGCTTCTGCATGTGACCATGCCAGGTGACTCCGGAGGAGCGGAGTGGACAGGGTGGGTGCAGCCTTCGGCAGTGGGCTTGGAAGGCAGTCTTTCCATGCAGGATGCCACCACCACTGCCAAGAAGGTGACAAGGAGGTATGTGGGGGTGAAATCTTAACTCAGGAGCTTCAGAGGTCTGGTGGGCAGTAACCTAGGTCCTGGGGGCGCTGGGCTGGGCTGGGCCAGGCGCTAACTCCTCAGGAGCGGGGCTGTGGACAGGGACAGGAATCTCCCCGAAGCGCCCAGGTCGAGGGCTATTCCCCAACCAGTATGTGAGAGCTTTTTTTGCCAACCAATACATTTGAGCACTACCCAAATACAGCTCTCGTGTCATGGGTTTATAATAAAAGCCAAGCCCTGGCCAATTTGCTCAGTGGTTAGAGTGTCGGCCCATTGGGTTTGATTTTGGCCAAGGACAGGGACCTCGGTTGCAGGCTTGATCTCTGGCCTCTGTAGGGTGCGGGTGTGAGGTGTCTCTTTCACATCGATGTTTCTCACTCTGTCTCTTCCCCTCCCTCCCACTCTCTCTAAAAATCAATGGGAAAAACATCCTCAGGTGAGGATTAACAACAACAAAAAGCCAAACAAATACGGTCATAGCAGCTCATATCTCATAGATATGTTCTCCCCAAATAAACAACTCTTAATTTAGGGTGGTATGAATAAAAGTGCTCATTATTATTCTTTAAACTCATTTTTGTGTTAAAAAATTCCCAGAAAGAGAAAACTTGGATCATCTGAAACATTTTTTGAAACATACAATTATTTAAAAAACTAGTCAACATATATAAATCTACTAAGGTGACATTTGGCATTCTTTCGAAAAACTGCGATATAGGTAGATTTTAAAAAATATTTTAAAAATAATTTTAGGAAGAAAGGGAGAGGTAGAGATAGAAACAACAATGATGAGAGAGAATCTTTGATTGGCTGCCTACTGGGGATCAAACCTGCAGACCTGGGCATGTGCCCTAGACTGGAATCGAATCCGGGACTCTTCAGTCTGTAAGCCCATGCTCTGCCCACTGAGCCAAACCAGCTAGGGCCAAATTAGGTGCATTTTATTTTAAAAATTTCTCACTCCAATTTCTGTGCCCTGTGGGGCTCCCACCACTGTGACCACTGTCCTCATGCTGCTTTTCTGCTTGGCTCTGTCTGCACTGCCCACCCTGACTTTCTGTGCAGGAGGGAGGTGACTGTTGGTGTGCAGTGTTCTTTCTCTCGTCCAGCCCTCAGCTATTTCATTTGTGCTTTGGGGCTCAGCATCACCCCTTCCTTGAAGAAGTGCAAAGGTCATGACTGTCCAAAGTCCTGCTCTGTAATAAGAAAGATTTCTTCTTTTATTATGATTTTTTAAAACTTAAATAGTTAACTGTTTTTCTTTTAAAAAAATAATATTTTTTTGTTTTTTTATTTTTTTGGGTGCACAACCCAGTGATTGGGCATTTATATATCTTACAAAGTGATCATCCTGATAAACTAGCACCATCTAACACCATACATAGTTATTATAATAACAGAGGCTTAGTATAATACTGGGGGAGGGGGGGTTTCCCTCAGCCTGGTCTGCACCCTCTTGCAGTCTGGGACCCCTTGGGGGATGCCTGCCTGTTGGCTTAGGCCCGTTCCCCCGAGGGGAGTGGGCCTAAGCCGGCAGTCAGACATCCCTCTCACAATCCAGGACCCCTCACTTTTTACCATCCGCCTGCTCGCTGTTCCGTAATGTCTTGGAGACAGGACAGGCTCCTGCCACTGCTGCTGCACTCGCCAGCCGTGAGCCTGACTTCTTGGCGCTTCCCCTGTGTGAGCACACTGACCACGACAGAGCATCTGCCCCCTGGTGGTCAGTGCACATCATAGTTACTGGTCATTCTGGTCATTCTGCTGTAACTGTTGCTTAGACTTTTATTATATAGATTATTGACTATATTTCCTATGCTATACTTTACATTCCCATGACTGTTCTGTAGCTGCTAATTTGTACCTTCTTTTTTAAAATTATGATTCTTCAGAAAATGGCAAAGGTTAAGATGTAGATTTGTATAGGATTAGAAGCCATAGCCCTGCTTTTCGCACACAATAAAAGTAAAAAATAAAATTCCATGAGCAAATCGTTATTATTTTCTGACCAAATTGTACATTTAAATTTAATACTCAACTTGGTGGTGTTGACTAACTAGTTTATACACTGCCCTACTCCAAAAAGGGTTGGAGATCATATCGAATGAGATGATCCACTGAGCAAAACGCAAGTTAGGATCATAAAATAACAAAATTATTTCACGCCATGTCCCCATGCCCTCTGTAAACCAACAGCAAAGCTCAGTTTTCCACTTTTCTTCTTCATCTCCTCTCCTCCATGGTTTGCACTGTAACCTTCAGTTTTCAGAACGGTAGTTCCTGCGTAGAGGAAGAAACAGTTAATATTGTAATTCTAGGTACGGACACTGCAGTTCGATCCCTTGGGGTGGGCATTCCTCCCAGTGCTGGTCAGGCTGAGCGGGGCAGGGACAAGGCCTGCCTCTGGAAATGAGCAGCCCAGCACCCGTAACCCAGCCTCAGGGGCTGCAGCCAGCAGCGAGGACGGCCTGGGAGGGAGGCAGAGGGCCAGGGGTCAGGCCCCTGAGCTGCTGGGTGCCAGGCAGGTGGGAAGCCGAGGTGGGGAAGTAGGGGGACATGCCCTGCATACTTATTCCCTTTGTGGACTCGGGCCAGGAGATAAGAGGTGGCCCTTCTATCAGAGGGGACATCATCTAGGTGTTGGGGGAGCTCAAGTGCCCCAAGGCTGGCCTGGGGGACCTCTCCGCCATTGACCCCGATTTGGTAGATTGGCTGCTTGGTGGTGAGGTTTTTCTGTCTCCTTTTGGCCTTCTCCTCCTGGCACCACCGCCTCCTTTTCTCCTCCTGGAAACTCTCCAAGTTACCCTTTCCCCCAGCATTTCTATTTTAAAAGGAGACAGAGGGGCAGCAGCCGAGGGCAAGGTTCCAAGTCCAAGAATGCAGTGAAAACTGGGGCGTCCTGGGCACCTGCTGTGCCCAGAGTGTGCACAGCACCGTCTCCTTTGCTCACAGCCGCCCTGAAGGGGTTCCCTTTCCCACTTCACAGCTAGGGAGGTGGAGGCTGGGGCTTGCGAAGGCGCAGTTACTTGATCAAGATCGCAGAGCTGGTGGCTCTCTCCTGGGGCTGCACTGGACAGCAGGTCGGGGAGAGTTTCAGGCCCCAGCCCTTCCTCAGCACAGTCCCCCCCACCCCTTGCCCTGTCCCCTTGCCCTCGCCTGGCCTCCCTCAGGGCCCACCTGGGAGCCGGCCCCCCTCGCCCTGGGTGCCTGGGCTGTGGTGGGTGGCGAGGAAGGGCTCGCTGGTCCCGGTTGCCCTTCTGCGGCTTGAACAGGAAAGAGACAAAGGTCCCATTTTAGGGCTGCCGTCTGTTTCCATGTCTCCAGTTGCCGAACCACCAGGAGGAAAAGCATTTGAGGTATTTCCATGGGAAATGGTAGCCAACCAAAGCGCTGTTGGGTGGTATTCTAGTTAATTGCAGGAAGGCGGGCAGCCCTCCAGGATATTACCTTTCTTGGGTTGGAAAGTGTTTCTTTGAAAAACGTTTCGGTTCAGCCAAGGCCTCCTAAGTTTTCGCAGATTTGCTTGTTCATAACTATGAGGAGAGTCACCGGGCCGGTCCTCTGGGGGCCGGGAGGGGTAAGGTGGGAGGCAGCGTCGGGCGAGAGGAAACCACTCCGATGACAACTCTTTGCTAAATGATGGCTGGAAAACACCGGATTATATTTCCCAGCCGGTGAAAATTCCTGACGGGGGCCCATTCCCCCGAGGTCTGCCTCCCCCGGACGGAAACAGAACCTGCGGCCCTGAGTAAAAATGTCTCGTGCCCCTGCGACAGGGAGAGGCAGGAAATGAAGAGAAGTGATCACTCTTCTTAAGCACACATTAAAAAAAAGAAAAGAAAAAAGAAAAGAAAGGAAAAGCCTTTGCAAAGGTGCATGAATCCAGGCGTGTGACTCCTGACACGTTGGGCTCCCATGTGCTGGTGCCTCTGCAGTGTCTCCAGCTCCCAGCAGCCCCGGGGGCGAGGGGGGCCGCCATCCATCTGCACTGGGGAGAGAGGACGCAATGTTTGCCACAGTCTCTCCCCTCCCCTCCGCCGCCGGTGAGACACAGAGCTCAGTCTGTCAGGAGGGCTCATTTCCTGGGCACCTCCTTTGTGCCCAGAGCTGGACTGGCGAGGAGGTTGAGGTGGCTGCTTCTAGCTGTGGATAAAGGTGCCTCATGTCCATGGAACAAGCCAACGTGGGCTCCAGTCCTTCAGCCGGGAGCCGGGAGGAGGAAGGGGGTGAAAGCGATTGGAGTGGGCAGATGGGGGTGCCCCTCCTCGCACAGGGCTCGTCCCATCAGAGCTCGCTGAACTCTGTATGCTGCTTTCCAAATGGAATCTTTTTTAAAAATATATATATAATTTTATTGATTTTTTTTAGAGAGGAAGGGAGAGGGATAGAGAGCTAGAAACATCAGTGAGAGAGAAACATCGATCAGCTGCCTTCTGCACATCCCCCCACTGGGGATGTGCCTGCAACCAAGGTACGTGCCCTTGACCAGAATCGAACCTGGAACCCTTCAGTCTGCAGCTCTATCCACTGAGCCAAACTGGTTTCTGTCCTGATGGAGTCTTCTGATTTCTGTTGACGGCTATGCATTTCCTGTAGGCCCCTTGTTCTAAATTCAGATGCAGGGGATAAAAGGTTAAAGTGTTTCTCTCCCCCCACTCCCCACTCCCTGCTGTCCCCTCCCGTCACTCCTAGCACACGGGTGCACCCCCTTTGGGGCATGTTTCATAGGCACAGCCTTCAAGGGTCTGTCTCTTCTGCGGGCACGCCTCCAGGTCCCGCTCCGCCCTGCTCCTCCCGCAGGGGACGGACATGGGCAGGGAGGTTTGTTCCCTGGCTGGCTCCCTGACTGAGGCCGGAAACTGGCTGCAGCCCTCTGCTGTGGGGCAAGGCTCCTCTCTCTGGATTCCAGAACGGCCTCCTCGCTTTACCCTTCCGCCCCAGGCGTGGTTACAGGCCCCTGGTGCTTCCTCACCCCGTGGGTTTCCTTAAGCCCCGGGAAGAGACCCTTTCATTAAACGCTCCTCAGAGCACCCACTGCAGGTTCCGCGGGACCTGGGTCGCTAAGCACGTGTGTTGTTTTGTAATCTGCACACGATGTATATGTGGGAGTGGAAAGATGCAGTACAGTACATGCCAAGCTCCGAAAAGGAGACTGAAATACCTATTTTTAGAATGTTAATAAGTATTGAATCACCTCGAAAACACGATAGTACCTATATTTACATACGTATCTGCACATGCCTGCACAGCTCCCAGTTTTTAAGGTGAGCTGGGTAATCTCTAGCGCGGCACTGAGGGGAGAGGCAGGATGTCACCTGGTCCTATGGCCACACACTGAGGGTTGTGCTCAGGTTTTCACTTTGCTATCTGGGCATTCCCAAAGGCGCCTACGACTTCGACCAGGGCATGCAGCAGTGGCAAGGCTTGCCCTTTCTCCCGGCCTCAGTTTCCCCACCTGTCTGACGGGCACAGCACGTGTGGATCGCTGGCCCTGCAGGGTTGCACGCCCGTGATGGTGCCGAGGTCCCGGGTTTGACAAGCGGCCGTTGTGCGCCCGGAGTGCGGGTCACGGCCGCTCCGCCACCAGGGGAGGCAGCCGATGGCTGATGGCCGTGTCCCCACCTCAGCCAGGCGGTTGCACCCCGCGAGGCACCTCCCCTCTGGTAATTTCTGGAGAAAACCCTGGAGAGCAATTCGCACATTCGTGTGGAATTGAAAGAGAAGACCCAGAGAAAGTGCTAAATGCCATTAAGAAGTGTTTGTTGCCGAAACCGGTTTGGCTCAGTGGATAGACCCTCGGTCTGTGGACTAAAAGGTCCCGGGTTTGATTCCGGTCAAGGGCATGGTTCGGGCACATCCCTGATGTTTCTAACTCTCTATCCCTCTCTCTTCCTCTCTGTAAAAAAAAATCAATTATATATATTATATTATATATATATATATATATATATATATATATATATATATATATATATATATATATTAAAAAGTGTTTGTTAGAGGAGAAATGGTGTCTTGGGCACTTGGGGCCCTCCGAGGAGGACATGGGTGAAGCCGGGAGAGGGCTCTGCTCCACCCAGAGCCTCCTCCTCGCCCTTCCAGGCTGCGGGAGGCCGCGCTCCCTGAGGACAGAGCGCGGCCCAGATGCTTCGCTCCCCTCCCCTGGGGCGCACAGGCCACGGCCCCGCCTGCACCTCCAGTTCCGCTGTCTGGCGTCGCCGCCCTCGCCCGGGGGCCCGCGGAACCCGCTCCTGCCCCGGGGCTCCAGGGTCCGGTGGGCGGGGCCTCTCCTCGGCGGCCAGCGAGGGTGCGGCGAGGCTCCCCGGGCAGCAGGCGGCGGGCGCCGCTGGCATCCCCAGCCCGTCGGCGCCCACGGAGCCCGCAGCCCCGCGGCCCCGACGGCAGGGGTCGCTGCTGCCCCAGCGAACGGGCGGATGGACGGGGCGCGCCGGGGGTTTGTCTTGTAAATGACTTCGACCCCCTCCTCCCGCCAAGGGAAAGGATAGAACCCCCTCTCTTCCTTCTCCCCAAGAGGCTAGGAGGGGGCGGTCGGAAGAGAATCCCATGCAGGCTTGCTGGGCTGCGTCCTCCTCCCAGGTCTGGCCGGGCATGTGGGTCTCCCGCTAAACGGGGAGCTTGCTGGGGTGCAGGGACAAAGGGATGTGGGGGACACAGCTCTTACGGACTCCATCATCCCGCAGGGGAATGGGACAACCTGAAGGGAAATTCACAACGGAGTGCCACAAAGACGGCCCTGCGGGGCCTGGAAGTCGCGTCCATCTTCCCTGGTTTCCTTTGCTCCAGAGGCTGTTCTGAGGGTCCAGGTTTCCAGTTGTGTCTCTGCAAGGAGAAGCAGCAGCTCACTGGTTAGGGCTATAGGGTGATCAGCTGCCCCATCCACCAACATTTGGGAGGTTCCTGGGACAGAAGACGTTGGCTTAATCTTGGGAAGTCCAGGGCAACCCCTGTAACAACTCGGTCATCCTAATTGGGTGCCAGCCACTGCAGGCATTGTCTCATTTGATCCACATTGGCGGCAGGGTTATCATCCCATTGTACAGAGGGAGAAACTGAGGCTCAAAGAGGCAAACAAGCTGCTCAAGGCCTCAGGATAGGGAGGGGAGAGCTGACCTTGGAATGAGTGTTCTCTTAGCTGGGGTTCTTCCTGCCGCCCTCCACTGCCTCCTGCTGCCTTTGAGGTTGGGAGCTCAGTGGCTTTCCCAGGCAGATCTGTGAGACCCAAGCAGAAGGCGGCTGTGGGTCCTGGGCACAGAAAATGGCAGTGTGTCCGGCGGTGGTTGCCTGAGCTGGGGCAGCAGCCCAGGGCTCCTCAGGGGCTTGGAGCCCGAGGAAAGCAGCATGTGGGAAAGGGTGGGAGGGATCCTGCGTGGGCCAGCAGCCAGGGCACAGCTGCAGAAAGGGTGAGGGGCACTTGGGGCTGACAGGGCTTGGGGGACAACAGCAGATGGCACCATTTGGAGAGGGGCGGACCACACCACCAAGAAGGCCCTGATAAGTTCACCCACATCGTAGGTGGCCCAGACACTTACTAAAGATCTTCTAGCACACGCACAGGAACCCTGAGCCCGCTGAGCTCAGGACCTGGTCTGGCAGCGCAGGGAACGAATAGTCTGGCCGAGCTGGGCAGGGGCAGGGGCGGGGTGTGCAGAAGGAAGCAGATGTGAGGAATTCACCGTGATCTCCCCTGCAGGACACACAGGGACACCATCGGCCACCTCCCCAGCTCATCATGAAATGGTGTCAAGTTCTGACCGAGAAGTTGGAAGAGCACTCAAACTGAACATGAAAACCCAAATGGAGTCATGCACTGGGTCCTTGGTCTACTTGGCCTTGGTCGTGTCAGCCCGCTGGGTGCTGTGCTCAGGACAAGCTACAGAGGCGAGCCCCAGTGCTCCCCCCTCTGCCTGGGAGAGCGGCCAGCCCAGCAAGTCACTGATTCCAGGACGAGGGACAGCTGCTCCAGGTGCCAGTGCCCACTGGGTGCTGCCTGTGCCGAGGGGCAAGGGCCGCCACTGCCTTCACGGGTGAGAACGAAGGAAAAGGGCCTCCTCTGGATGGGCACAGGTCTCAGCAGTGCAGGCTGGCAGGCAGGCTTCGGCCCCGACGAGCGCCCTCCACTGGATGCCTTTGTACAATGCAGAGACTGAACGTGGTGCTGCCCACAGAAGCCTGTCTGTGTCTGGGACGAGGAGCCCTTCGGGAGAGAGTTCATCAGGCAGGAGGAGAGTGCCAGGCAGTGGGTGGGCACGGGAGTGGCACTGGAGGTGCCTGAGACCGGGAGATGCTCTCCACGCCTGTCCCCCTCTATGCACAAAGCGGTCCATCCTCCTGGAAGCACCCGATGACGTCATTCAGGACAAGAAGGCCTCGTGGGCAGAGAAGTGGCACGTGCAGATGGAGAGACAGAAAGCCACCGGGCTGCCTAGCGAGGAGGGTGCAAGGTGGGGATGTGGGGATGAGATGGGCTGGGCCTGGGATTCGGTGCACTGTTCTATGGTTGAGGCCAGGTGAGCAGAGCCACCTGGAGAGAGGAGGCAGCCAGAGAGGGCAGGTCGGGAGGTGACCCTCCTTCCTGGAGCTCCCCTGGTATTTACTCCCACACCACATGAATGCCACTCCCGGAAACCTCCACAAATAGTTCTGAGCTCTGACTTCCACTCATCCCGCCTTCTCTCTCTCTCCCTCTCTCTCTCTCTCTTTTTTATAAGGGCTTTAAAAATTGATTGATTTATTTGAGAGAGAGAGAGAGGATGGGAGGGAGAGAAGGGGAGAAAGAGAGAGAGAGAGAGGGAGAGAGAAACATCTATTTGTTGTTGTTCCACTTAATTATGCATTCATTGGGGGATTCTTGTATGCGCCCTGATGGCAAATTGAACCCCCAATCTTGGAGTATTGGGACCACACTCAGACCAACTGAGCTCCCTGGCCAGGGCCACCGCCTGCTCCACCGGAAGTCTAGGCAGTAGATTTGGGAATCTTACTCTGGAGTCTGAAGAAGAAAGTCATGACACCACACATGTGCCTGCTGTGACTGATGGGCCAAAGGGTGCCACGGGCCCTGAAAGGAGGCAGCCCTGGTGGGTGTTCTGGAAGGACTTCTTATGCCTGCCCACTGCTGGTTGACCTGGCTGTGGGCACAGCCTCCACCCCTGACAAGGGCGCTGGGTTCGGACACCTGCAGGACAGCACGGCGCTCCCACCCGCCCAGCTGCAGGGGGAAGCTGCCAGACGTCATGATTGTTTCCTCTCCGCCTGTTGTTTCCTCTCCACCTGGTGGGTGGCCGCATCTCAGGGACCATTGGCTGCCTCTCATCTGTGTGTGGACCTCCCTTGACTGTTTTCTTCCTCTGAAGTTCCAGTTTCTCTTTCCGGAAGGCACAGGAAAGAGGCCGGAAAGGGCTGCCTCGACCCAGCTCATCTGGAAGAGCCGACCTTGTGCGGACAAAGGCTGGTGGGCCAGGCCAGCCCCACGCCAGGCTGTTCTAACAAGAACTTGAACTGAACCAAACCATGACCCCCGAATTGGAAAACACTGCCCTGATTCACTGAACCCAAAACCGAATCCAAATATTATTATTTTTTGCCTGAACTCTGAGTTGAACTGTTTTTTTTCTTAAACACCTACCAAGCCAGTTTGAACTAGACACAAACATAGGTGTTTTCTGAAACTATTGAACCCGAACTTCAAAAATAATCTCCTACGTGAGGGCAGAGTGAGTCTTTGTTTGCTCGAGCTTCCTGGTCCCAGCGGCCGCTGGAGCTCCTTCATGGAGGAGTGGCTTCCGTGGGTTCAGCACCTTAACTCCGCTTCTCACCTTTAAAAACCGGGGCATAATGTACAGACAGTGGGGTGCACAGATCTTAGATGTATCGTTTGACTAATTTTGACAAACACTCAAGGAATTTGCATCAACTCAGACAGTGCCCTGACCGCCCCTCCCCTGTCCATCCTACTCTCATTCTGTCCCCTTTGCTTCTCATTTGAACCTTCTTTAAAAATTTTTAAAATATATTTTATTGATTTTTAAAATTTTTATTTATTTTATTTTATTTATTTATTTTTTTTACAGAGAGGAAGGGAGAGGGATAGAGTTAGAAGCATCAATGAGAGAGAAACATCGATCAGCTGCCTCCTGCACACCTCCTATTGGGGATGTGCCTGCAACCAAGGTACATGCCCTTGACCGGAACCCTTCAGTCCACAGGCTGACGCTCTATCCACTGAGCCAAACCAGCTAGGGCTCATTTGAACCTTTGAACAACCCCGCGCACGCCCCCCTTCCACCCCTCCCAGAAAGAGGGAGGACAAGTATGATAGTACCCATCTATGGATAAGACCACAGAGGCTCGGAGAAACGCAGACGGCTTGCTTTGGCACAGGCGTCCTCAAACTTTTTAAAGTGGGGGCCAGATCACGGTCCCTCAGAGAGCTGAAGGGCCGGACTATATGAACTACTAATTCCTACTGTAACACCTCGGCTGCGCTCACTGCCCAAAAAACCTGGCGGGCCTGATCAGACTCCTCTGCGGGCCGCATGTGGCCCGCAGGCCGTAGTTTGAAGACCCCTGCTTTGGCACATGGAGCTAGGCGCTGGCAGAGCTAGATGACCCAGCTTTCTCAGAAGCCATCTGCTGAACTGGATACTGACAGTGGATTTCCTGCTTCTACGGGCTTCCAGGGAACAAGGGGCCCGATCACCCCCAAACAGGGTGGTTTCACCCATCGTGAAGGCCTCTTGGCAGGGCGGGCCCGGCTGTCTCGTCCTGGACTGGGCTGCCCTGCAAATGGGACCTTCTCCTGCGGCCTCTGTGCCCCCTGCAGCGGCCGCCTGCACGGGCGCCTGCCTGTGTGTGGCTGTCTGTCGGTGTCTCTGGCCGCCTGTGTGTAGACAAACTGTATCTGACCCCCGAGGAGCAGTGTCTGTCTCCCTCCCGGGCAGCCGAGCTGGAGAACATTGACCAGGTTCCCAGGCTGGTTTTCCTGGGGAAACATTTTCCAGAGCCTACAACAATGTTGTATTTGATTTGATTTTCCCCCCTTTGCAGGCGATTGTGTGGTTTGGGGTGTTTTGCTCCTAGTTATAATCCAATAAAGAGCAGCTGCTGAGATTTTTCCAAGAGTGCCGCTTTCAACCGCCCTCGTTGAAAACGCTGTAATTTATTTCAGTCGCTTGTGGGAAAACCAGCCTCAGCTCAAAACAAAGGCGTCCTGTGCTGATGCAATTGCCCCACGCGCCCCTCCTCCGGCCTGGCCTGGGCTGGTCACTGCGGGGCCCGGGAAGGAGCCTCCTTTCTAGACGGCGGAAGTCACCCAGAAGGACCCGCTCTCTTCCCACCGTCTCGGGGTGCGGGAGTCCCAAAGCCCAGTGGGGGTCAGGAGCCAAGACACTCACCCGGACTTACTCACTTCCTGTGGCTCACAGAGGTCGGTCCTTGGGTTTATCACACCTTCATGTGACTTAATCGGATCACTTTTCTTTCTACCTGATACGTAGTCCAGTCCTGCCCATCGAGGAGCTAAAAGTTTGGGTGGAAGGACTGCTTGAGAGAGAGGGGAGTCAGCTATACAGACTTCCAGCGGGGCCCAGGTGTGGTGGACCCTGTAAGAGGGGTTTCTGGGCACTTTGGGGTTGGGGGAGGGGAAAAGATGCCAAGGAGGGGGAGACCTCGGGGGTCAACCTGCTCTCAGCCATCCAGGCTGGTCTGTTCCGTCTCCCATTCTTTCCAGCTGCCACCAGTCCCCGGCTAAGTGGCCACAGGCCACCCAGTCACCTCTCGGTTTGATGGAGTGTGAGCGCGTGCTTCTCGAGAAGCTCTGAAGCCTCCTGGACTCTGCATCCGAGCCACGTGGTTCAGCTCACAGAGGAGACTCTGAGTTACAGGGGTGGTGCCACCTGCGTGGCTATCACTGTGTTTCCAAGGGATGGACTGGAAGGGCATGCTGTGGGGCTGGCCGTCTCTCCAAGGCCCTGCTTTCCATTTCATTTGCAAAGTGATTTCCATCGGCCCCAGAGCTCCGTTCTCTTCCACGTCAGAGGAAGTCACATGCCAGCCAGCATTTGCCTGGGAGGGGCCCTTCCTCACCCGTGAGGTCCCCTCTCCTCCCAGCCATTCCTTTCCCTAGAACCACCTGGAGGAGCAGCATGAATCAGGTGGCAGGGTCTTGCCCAGGCGGGAGCAAGACCTTTGACCCGCAGTAGTGAGTCACAAAACACCAGCATGGGAGGCATGGAGAAGACACACATGCTTTGCAAGAACAGGTTTCTAGGGTCTAAAGCCCCCAGAGATCCTGGTCTAGTCTGCCTGAGATGGGACTCAAGCATTTTTATTTCAAAAATTCCTGCCCTGCTATTGCTAGCCCCATTTAGAATGGGAAAATGAGGTTCTGAAAGATTGAGGGATGTTCTGGTTACACATGGGAATCCCTGGCAACTTCTCAGCAAAGATACCTGGTGTGGATGTCAATCAGGTGCCGATATGTCAATGTATTGAATAAATTAGTAAACTAACCAGTGTTTGTTGAGCTCTGATTTGATACCCACACTGTGCTATGGAGATATAATTTAAATGTCATGCAATTCACCATTTCAAGTGTATGATTTAATGAGTTGTACTACCATTGATGTCAGTCACTTTTGACTATTTAAATATGGTTTACTCACAGTTCTTGGAAATAGTGCCTGGTATATTATCCTATACTAGAGGCCCAGTGCATGAATTCGTGCACTAGTGGTGTTCCTCAGCCTGGCCTGCAGGATGGGTCTGAAACTGGTTCTCACATCCCCTGAGGGAACCCGGATTGCGAGAGGGTGCAGTCCAGGTTGAGGGATCTCTCCCCACCCCTGCTGGTACATGATCAGGGCCCAGGAGAAATGTGAGAAGTTGGCTAGCAGGGGATGGACTCTAGGGCTTGTCTGGCCTGTCTCACTCAAGCAAGCTTACCTACTGGTTGGAGCATCTGCCCTCTGGTGGTCAGTGCATGTTATAGGGAGCAGTTGTGCAGCCTTAGCATATTATTAGCATATTAGGATTTTATTATATAGGATAATAAAAGGCTAATATGCAAATAGACTGAACAGTGGAACAACTGGAACAACCAAACAACCAGTTGCTCTGACATGTGTTGACCATCAGGGGGTGTGTGCAGAACATGGTGGGTGTCAGCCATGGTGGGATGGTGGAGCAGGAGAGTGGGGGTGCCAGACCAAGACAGGATGCCAGTTGCTGTCATTGGGGTGAGCCTTTGGTGGTTACTGAAAATTCTTTGCTCCTGCACACTGCGGTCCTGCACAGTGCTTGCAACTGCTGCCGACTCATGCCTCACTTGCACCTGCTTCCGATGCCCAGTGCTGGCTCTGATCACTTGGCACTATCAATGGGTGCAAGTGGTGTCTGCTGGCCCCAATCACCCCTCAGGGCTTCTCCACTTTCCCTTGCTCCTGAGGGGAGATCAGGGCCAGCAGTCACCTCTCACACCCACTTCTGGTGCCAGCCCTGCTTATACCCACTGCTGGTGCCAGGGTGCTGCTGGCACCCACTGCCAGTGCCAGCCCTGCTCACACCTGCTGCTGGTGCCCGGCGTCAGTCCTGATTGTTTGGTGCCATCAGTGGATGAGAGTGGTGGCTGCTGATCCTGATCACTCCTGAGGGTTCCCCACTTACCCCTGCTCCTGAGGGATGATTGGGGTGGGTGCGAGTGGGGCCAGTGAGCCCTCAGTGCATGGTAGCAGTGGTGGTGGGAGTGGGGCTTCCAGCAGACAGGGGACTGGAGGCCTCAGTGGGAGGGGCCAGATGGGGTGCAGAAGATGGGCTGAGATCCACTCCTGTGCCCACGACAGCCTCGTGGCCCACAGTTTCTTTCAAGGTGCACTAATTCATGTACTGGGCCCCTCATGTATTTAATAAATATTTGTTAAATAAATGAATAAAAAGTGAGATTTAAGGAAAAAAATATTCTTGCCCTGGCTGGTGTGGCTCAGTTGATTGGAGCGTATTACCAGACACTGAAGAATTGAAAGTTTGATGTTTCTCTCTCTCTAAAAAAAAGTCTTATATGCATGTTCCTTGAGACCATTTAGAAAATTAAGGTACCCACTACAATTGTTCCTCCCTCCAGCAGTGACGTTTCTGCAAACTTCCTCCCAGCCTTTATTGTTGTGCATACACTCATCTCTGGATCAGGATCACACGGTTGCTTTGGTGTCCTTGCCTTTGAGCATCATGAGTATTTTCCCATGACATTCGATATTTTTTGAAAGCAGGGTTTGTACAGGCCGCACAAGGGAGTCTTTGTTTCCACGTCTGATTGCTTTCTCGAGCTGGGTTCCTGGCTGTGTGAGAAAGGTCTAGAGTGACTTAAAGACTCAGCTTAGCTCATTCCCTTGTGCTGGGTTCCTCTCCCCTCCCTTCCCATCCCTATATAGAGCATTGTCTTAGTTTTAAAATGGCAAAAGCAGCACACACTCAAGAGGAACCAGTTGAACTATATGAAGGTATGTAAAACGAAGCAGTCTTCTGGTTTCCCCCCAGGGATCTGTCGGTTTGGTACATCGTGGCACACCTCTCTCTTCAGCCATTTTTCCTTTTCAGAAACTCCTTGGGTGGTTTGGTGTGGGGGAAGGACAGGCTGGGAGTCTGAGGACCCGAGGTCCTCTCTGGGTGCCACATTCACGTGCTCTGCAAGTGTGAGCACATTAGAAAGTCCTGGGGCTCACTTTCCTCCTTTTGGCCTGATCATCCAAATATTGATCTGGGGTTAGATTAGTCACAGTTAGCAAGTGAGCAAACAGACAAACAAACAAACAATAAAACAATAGAAAACTAAACAGAATGACTAGTTAAATTTGAATTTCAAATAAACCATGATATATGTAATCTACATATATAAAAGCCTAATATGCTAAGTGTCCGACTGATCATCGACCACTCAACCAGTTGCTATGACGTGCACTGATCACCAGGGGGCAGAGGCTCTGACTGGTAAGTTAGTTTGCAGCTGAGGTCCAGCCAATCGGGACTGGGTGAGATGGGTCGAACATGCCCTGGAGCCTTCCTATGGTCCCTCCTTGGCCATCAAGGCTGATCAGGGTGAGGGACCCCTCCTGTGCACGAATTTGTGCACCAGGCCTCTAGTTTAGAATAAGTGCATCCCATGCAATATTTCATCTGTGTTTTACCTGGCAACCCTGCACCAAATGGAACATGTGGAAACGACCTGGCAGTGGGCCCTGGCAGGGTGGCTTTTGGACCCCACTGGCCCCTTCCTTTGGGTGGAGAGTGTTCCTTTCTCCAGGGGGGATCAGGGCTCCTCCATCCTTGGACTTGAGACTTCCCCTCAGTCACTGACAAGTGACAGGACGGCAGAGACCCTGAGCAGCGGGGCTAAGGAGGAGGCACCTACTATGTGCCAGGAAGATGGTGAACACTCCGGTCTCCATGTTTGTGCTCCTGCATGTAGGTGCTAAGCCTGCCCCGGCTCTCTTGCCCTCCTGGTCCTCACCTCCCACTTCTCTGTCTGTACCCCATGCCCAGCTCTGCCTCACCAGGGGTATGTTTGGAATTGATTCTAGGGCTTGAGCCCTTGGCTTTCTGTCCTTGCCTTCAGGTTGTGGACCACAGAGGCCAAGGGTCAGGGGTGAGTTTCCCCAAAGATCCTGCGTTCTAGCTTCCCCCTGGGCTCCTCTGCTGCCCCCCAGTCTCAGTCTCTGGTGCAGGTGTGAGGGGTGCGTGGGTGCTGCAATTAGACAGCCCATGTGATTAGACAGCACCTGCATTAGACGGTGTCCCTGGACCCTGACCTCTACCTTCCTTCTTTGATGACTCACACAGACAGACTTTCCTGGGTGTTGCTGGGCATGACAGGGGACACCCAGAGTGCCTTTCCTCTCCGGAGGCCACTTCCCAGCTGCCAGGCCCCGTGCTCTCTGTAGTGCCCTCTGACCCCTCAGCAGCCCTCGCCTGGCATCCCCCACACACCCTCTCCCCCTCCCTAGGCGGCTGTCTGCAGCCGTGGGAGTCAGGACTTTGTGGAACTATAGGAGATACAGATACGTTCGACTCAAAATGACTGAGCTTTACTACAATTCTGTTCTAAATCACTTTAACTTGTAGAATTCTTAGCCCACTTACATTTGAAAATGTCCTACCCTCCACGAGTTATTTGGCTCAAGCAGCTACACATCTGAATCCAGGAGGCGAGTTTGAGGCTCTGCTGGAGCCTCAGTGTCCCTGTGGCCCCAGCGTCTTGGTCGCACGGAGGTTACAACCCCAAAGAACGTGGCACCTCTCTGGGTGTTCTCTCGCCTGGATGAAGCCGCCAGGACTATACACGTCCAGGTCATCAGTGATGATCGTAAGAATACCTCAGGTTATATAGCAGGCTATTTTTTTTCCTATCAATTTTAACAATTGAAACGATACTGAGAAAGGAAATGGTATCTTCCTCCAATTCAGTTCCCTCTGCTTCCTGGTTTATTAGCAGTTTAGGTGATAATTTTCTAGTTCCATCCATCCATAATCATACATATGTGAGTGGGTGTATTTTTTTTTTTTTTTTTTTACACAACTAGTATCATACACACATATTGTTCTGTAGTCCTGCTTTTTTCACTTAGCAGTAAATCATGCACATATTCTTTTAATTATTTAATTAATGAAAAAAAAACTATCTTTATTGATTTCAGAGAGAAAGGGAGAGGGAGAGAGATATAGCAACATCAATGGTGAGAGAGAATCATTGATTGGCTGCCTCCTGCACATCCCCTACTTGGTCATGTGCCCTGATGGGGAATCAAAACGTGACCTCCTGGTTCATAGGTTGATGCTCAACCACTGAGCCACACCAGTCGGACTATGCACACATTCTTGTTTATCCTTCTTAAGAAGTGCTGTCTGGTACCATTTGGGTGTGTCCCAGTGATTGCCACAATGTCCTCCCGACTGACATTTAGATTGTGTCCAGTTTTGCTCTTATCACCAACAGTGCCGCAGTGAACACCTCTGTTACCCGGGCACCTGCCTCATAATGAGTCAACTTAGAGAAACGTGTTCCTGTGCACAAGTCAAACCTCATCCCTCCATGTCACAGATGCAAAGCCCCAGCTCAGATGGGCACAGAGTCTGTGGCCTGAGCTAGTGAGACACAGAGCTGGCTAGCTTTTGAGGCCCAACCCAAGCCTTCTCCACTTCCCCATGACTGCCCCTCCAGGGATCAGAGTACCTGAGACCCCGCCTCTCACATGTCAATGTGGACATGCACACCCTGAGGGGCTTGTTACAACTTGGATTCTGATCTAGTTGGTCTGTGGTGGGAACTGGGATTCTGCATTTCTAACAAGCTCATGCCTGGGCTGCTCATGCCACTGATCTGGACCACACCTTGAGCAACCAGGCTTTAGTGTAGACAGCATCACAAGGGTCAGAAAGCAACCGTGGTATGTGGGCCTTCACTGACCTCCAATCTGGTGGGCACTTTGACCACAATCCCTATAAGCATCAAATATCAGAAGTATTCACACATACACGTAATTAGAGCTAGAAGGGCCCCAAGAGGTCAGCTAGTTCAGAAGACTGAAGCTCAGGTCCAGGAATCAGGCGTGGGCCAGATGCCACCAATCTGGGTCCTACTTGGGTCTTCCCACACGGGTGCTGGGACTGGCTAGCACAGGAGGTTGTGGGGGGTGGGTCCCAATCCCCAATCCCTGTCTGAGTTCCTTCCTCCTTATGTCTTGCCTTTGTGGCTACAGAACTAGATTTGAAGAGCTGACCAGGGAAATGTTTGTGGCCTTAGATAGTGAAGGTGTGGGAGAGTCCCATTCTGTGCGGAGAGGTACTCTACCATGTTTTTTAAAAAGACTGATATGGATTTAATGACAAATATACCATGTTGGTTACTGAACACCAGAATGCTGTCCAGTGCTTTTGAACCTTGTTCACAGGAGGGCCAGCCACTCACTAGTTTGGCAGCCAAAGCTCCTTCATCTTCTGCCTGCCAGCACGCCTGCTGCACCCTCTTCACCATGTATCCATCCATCCATCCATCCATCCATCCATCCATCCCTCCATCCATCTACTCAATAAATGTCGTTTTCTCTCATATCATGTGCTTTGGCCCTCAGTACTATTGGGGGATTCAAAGATAAGTGAATCAGGGTTCTTGCCCTCACGAAGGGGAGATGAGCTCTGGCTTGTGTGGCTCAGTTGGTTGGGCATCATCCAGTGTGCTGAAGGGTCTATGGTTCTATTAGGGCTCATACCCAGATTTCAGGCTCGATCCCTGAGGGGGGTGGGGGCATGTAGGAAGCAACCAATCCATGTCTCTCTCTCTCTCTCTCTCTCTCTCTCTCTCTCTCTCTCTCTCTCTCTCTCTCTCTTTCTCTCTCTCTCAAAATCAATAATTTTTTTTTTTAAAAAGAAGGGGAGATAAGTTAAGATGCAAATAACTCTAAGGGTATTACTCTAACTCTCCTAGTTTCCAAGTCAGAGTCACATCCTCCACTTCATTTAGTCTTTAAAATCAAAGATTATATCCTCAAGAGAGATGGTGGTTAAGCCTAGTCACCTGTTTCCAGAGGTGACAGGTGTTTCGTGCCTCATCCACCTCCCTGCCCCACTCCTCCAGCAACACTTTCCGATTGTTAGTTCTGTGGGGGCAGATGCTGAAGGCAATAGGTGGCTCGAGGACCTCAGAGGGAGGAGGGACAATGAGACAAGGAAGGGGACATCAGAGCTCCTGTGGAGGGTTCAATAGGGGAAGAGTCTCACAGTCTGGGTGGGTTAGGACCCGAGGAATGAAAAGCTGGCAGGACATCCTTTTAGAGATCTGCTGATCCCTCCCTGGGCAAGGAAGGGAGCCTGAGGCTGATTGGGGAAGAAGTTTGCTCAAAGGGGTGCTACAAGTGGGGGCAGAGCTTAGACTGGCCCTCACTTCTCCCTCGGGGCCATTTTTCCACCGTGATCAGAATCTGAGACGGTGACCTCAGCTGTGGGACTTGAGGATTCCTGCATGCCTCTTGGGGCTGGCCTCCTCTGACCCCCTCCTCTCAAATTTAGGGTTGACTTGAAGTTTTAAGGTTGTGACTTTGGGTCAATATTCTTGAATGGGTCAGGTGAAAGGTCAATTCCTCACTAAGCTGGTGATGACTCCAGTAAAGTCACTGATTTTTTTTTTGGGGGGGGGTGCTTCTGAGAGCCTCATGAAGGTCCAGACAGGTGTCTGAGTAACTGGGGGCATGAAGATCCCAGATGGGCATGTTGAGAGCAGGGAAGCTGCTTAAATTGTGTTTGTGAGCTTGGGAGTACGTGGTGTCTGCCTAAAAGACAGGCATGGTGAAGGGAGCGGGGGCACAGCAGCAAACCTCGCTGGCCTCACAGGTGCTCCCAGCAACCTGTGCACAGGCTTGTATGTCGGGGCTCTTCCAGAGGCTCCTGTGAGAGCCAGCATGGGACAGAGTCCTTTCTTTGGCATCCATGCCCCACCTCCCGCTCCAACGGTGGGAGCTGGGGGTGGAGCTGAAAGAGGTCCCACCTGTGGTGCTTGATGGGTTCCAGCTGTGCTCCTGCACCCCTAACTGTGAGCTGCAGGGTGGGGCTTGGGCTCCTGCCTTCCGCAGGGGGCCTGGCAGATCTTTGAGGCCTTGCACCCTGTTTAATGAAAACCAACACTCAGCAGACCCCAGCGTTTACCCTGCCTCTGAGCCTGGTGCTGGGGTTTGGAGTTTCGAAATGTCTCTGAAATAGCTTCCCTGTGCCCCTGTGACACCTGCACATGCACACACAAAACACACACACACGCACACGCACACGCACACGTACACTGCTGAGGCCGGCACCTGCCTCCTCTCGTGTAATGCTTTTTCACAGATGGGGAAGGCAAGGCTGAGGGAGGCAAATGAGGATTCAGGAGGTCACCCAACCCCACAGCTCATGCTGCTTCTACTGGATTTGCAGGGTTTAGGCTAGACGTGGGAGAACGTTCCTGCCCTGAGTGCCTGGCTCCCCATGGGCCTCAGCAGCTGTTGTTTGGTGCAGACTGAGATCCCACAACCTGCCAGTCATCTGGGCCGAGAGGAGAGGGACATGCCGAGGTGGGGTCTCCGGGCTCTGCCTCTGCCCCAGTCTCACCGTCTCTTGCTTCACTAAACCTCAGACTCCTGAGAGGGTGAGAAGAGGGCGACTCCCTTCTGCTGCCTGTGGGGAAACTGAGGACACCCGAGGAGGGAAGAGATTTGCCCAAAGCAACTTCCAGGAGAGTTTTGAGAAGTTCCAGCTCCAGGGAAGTCTTGTCTGATTAACTGTGGATCTGGGCCCAGTCCTTCCATTCTGGTTCAGCTGCTTGATTCTTTAAGCCAGTGGTTGGCAAACTCATTAGTCCACAGAGCCAAATATCAACAGTACAGCGACTGAAATTTCTTTTGAGAGCCAAATTTTTTAACCTTAAACTTCTTCTAACGCCACTTCTTCAAAATAGACTGGCCCAGGCTGTGGTGTTTTGTGGAAGAGCCACACTCAAGGGGCCAAAGAGCCACATGTGGCTCGAGAGCTGCCATTTGCTGACCACTGCTTTAGCCCGTGGTCGTGTGTGTGTGTGTGTGTGTGTGTGTGTGTGTGTGTGTGGCACTGGGGAACCCTCTCCCTGACATGTAATCTGGGAGTAAGAACCAAGCTCAGAGTTTCCCATGGTTCTCCATCATGGCTGGAAGACAGGTGTGTTTTGCTGTGTTACTATTTTCTGAATGCTCACAGCTTAATGCGCTTGAAGGCGGGGGAGAGGAGTGGTGTCCCTGCAGAGGGCGGAGCCCTTCTGTATCCGGGGTAAACCTTCTTGGAGGTGATCTCTGAAGGAGACACTTGAAACAGTTTTAAAGTCAGAGGCATCTTGACAATAACAGGGCTTCTAATTGTTACCGGGGTGGGGTGTAAACCTCAGGGAGTCAGCGGTCCTGGGCGGGGGCCCTGACAATCTTCCTCTCCGGTGAGTGGCGTTGTGCTGGGCCTCAGGCCCCTGCAGCGAGGCCAGTACTTCTCCGAGTTTCCGGTGCACACGGCCTGGGAATCGTGAGAAAATGTGGGCTCTGAGTCCGTGGATCTGAGAAAGGGCTTGGTAGTCTGCGTTTCTGACCCGCATCAGGTGGTGCTCATGCTGCTGGCTGTGGAGCACACTGGGACCAAAGCTCTAGAAAAATCCCTGAGAACCCTTTAAAAAACTGCTCATCACAGGATATGTTTTTATTGTTTTAGAGAGAGAGGGAGGAGGAGAGACACATCTATGTGAGAGAGAAACATCCATCGGTTATCCCGCTGACTAGGGGTCAAATCTGCAACCTGGGTATGTTCCTGACCAGGGATTGAACCCATCACCCTTTGGTGTATGGGACTATGCTCCAACCAGCTGAGCCACCCAGCCAGGGCCCAGAGGACCCTTTCAATGTGAACCCTTTCAGTGTGAACATCTGGCTACAATTTCGAAGAGTGGGGCCCAGAAGTCACACACACCTGTCACACCACAAGAGATAAGTACTAGGAATAATGGAAAAATAGACCATGGGTGCCATGTGGCCTGGGGGCAGACATAGCCAGGGATGCTGTGAATCCGAAAAAGGAGGAGAGACTCGGGAACTGAGAGAGACAATGAGGCAAAGAGACACAGAGAGGAGGAAGACAGGGAGACACAGGTGGAGGGGGGAGAAGTAGGGGTCAAGGGAGAAATGGAGGGTCCCAGCTCTGCCTCCAATGGGGGTGGAGTATGCCACGCATCCTGGTGCCCGGGCCAATGCTCCCTTCAGCTTTAATCAGGCCTGCTTCAAGCCCCGAGGGGCCCCATTATTTTATTTCTCAGGTTTACGTTTGAAAAAAGATCTTCCCTTCCCTTCATCCTCCCCTCCCATCACTGGACTCCAGCCACCATCCCAGGCCCACAGAGGAAGGACCTTCCCTCCCCCATTAATCAGAGCCGAGGGAGGGGACTGGAAGCTACTGTCTGATTGAACATTAGTCATGCTGCATGCTGTATTCTCTAATGAGAAAATTATTCCAAATTGCCCCGAGGGATGGTTGTGATTAAACTATTTGCCTTGACTTCCTCTGCTAAATTGAACGCGAGCGCGTGCACGCGCGCGCACACACACACACACACACACACACACACTCACCCTCCCCAAATCTGCACACCCAAGGCCTTGGGACAGACAGTTTGGAGGAGGGATGGGTGCAGCCTCTTAATTCCAGAGGGTGGATGCTCCCAGCCAGCTCCCAGCTGGCCTGCTCCCGCTGCGCTCTGAAGCCAGCTGGGAGCTGAGGGAGAGGGACACTGTTAGCCTGTTAGCTGGACCCTGTCAGGATCCCTCGGCCCCGTTCCTGCGAGACCCTCCTTGCCCGCCGTGGGAAGGGGGCTCCTGGTGTCAGATGTCTGTCTCTTAGGAGGAGAAGCATTTTTTTTTCCCCAGGCAGGAACCTGGAGCTCTTTTCAGATCCCTCTTTATTTTCTCTGCTCTGAAATTCCAATTTTGTTTGGACCTCTTTCCTGTGCACACACGGGGCCAAGCCATGAATATGCAGCCCTGTTTGCGGGTGCAGGGTTTTGAAGCATATTTCAAATGGGAACAAAGGCAAATGGTTAAACAAGCATTCATGGGGACGAGAAGGTTTTCAGGCAGCATTTATAACACAAAAATAGTGCCACATTATTAGGACGCTAACGTCTCACTTCCCCAGTTGCCTTCTCTATGCATCCTGGCCGACTTTAGGGTCTAGCACAAATGTTCCCTTTTCTCACCGTCACCTCAGTCACCACTGAGCACTCCAGTGCTGGGGTCTCATGACGTGGTCCCTCATTGATAGAATTCAGTGATGGCGAATGGAGTACCACACTAGCTGGCTGTTGCTAGGTTATACTGTGCCCACAAATGACCCCCGTGTCTCATTGGCTCCTACTTGCTATCCACGTCAACCCCAGACTGGCCGAGACATTACCTCTTCCTTCTGGGATCTATCCTGAGGGGCAGCCTCCATCTGGGACCTGCCATTCTCGAGCTGGGGGAGAAAGGGAACAATGGTGGCAGCACGTGTGGCCAGAATGTGCACACGGGACTTCCGTCACACCCTATTGGCCGAAGCAGGTCACACAGCCGAGCCTGGTGTCCTTGGGGTGGGGAAGAACACTCCTGCCACCCGGAGGCCGCACCACCAACACCTCCGTGTGCTGGTGTGCTGGGTCCTGGGTGCACAAGGAAACACTCAGCACCTTCAGACTCACCATCCAGAGCAGCGTGGTGTCCATTTTACCAAATGTTCTCACAATAGTCATTGGGTGTCTCAGTCACCGCATTTGCTCTAATGATCCTTTTTTTCTTTTTGGGAGGGGAAATTGCAAATTACTTGGTATCTTGGTGGCATATGATTCTGTCAACCCCTCTCTCCTCTGGCTTCTAGGAAGTAGCTTTCTCTGGCCACTTCACCTCAGTGTCTTTGGGTGCATCCACTTATCTTTTATTTAAAAAAAATATATTTTATTGATTTTTTACAGAGAGGAAGGGAGAGGATAGAGAGCTAGAAACATCAACCAGCTGCCTCCTGCACACCCTCTACCAGGGATGTGCCTGCAACCAATGTACATGCCCTTAACCGGAATCGAACCTGGGATCTTTCAGTCTGTAGACCGACTCTCTATCCACTGAGCCAAACCGGCTTTGGCACATCCACTTATCTTTTCAATTCCTCTGGGTTGGAAGTTTCTTTGAGTTGATGTCGACTTCCTCTTCCATATCTATGACCATAAACTTGTTTTCTCTGTTAAACTGGGTGTTCCTCTTGTGTCACGATGAAATATGGCCAGACCTTCTTTGCAGCTTCTCCCATCAAGAGGGAAGTCTCTCCGCCCCGCTCCTCCCCCTGAATATGGTCTGTCCTGTGACCTGCTTTGACCAGTAGGAGGTGGTAGAATGGCATTGTGGAGCCCTCAAGCCTGGGCCACAAGAGAAGCCAGTGGGCCTGTTGGAGGATGAGGTGGAAGAGAACTGAGGTGCGAGCACCACTGCCAGGCTTGGCCCTTTCAGCCCAGCTGACCCTCCAGCTGAATGCCGCTGAGTGAGTGAGCCCAGACAAAGCCAGCAGAGGACGCATGCAGCTAACTCTCCGAATTATGAGCGATAATAAGTCTTTCTTGTTTTAAGTCACTAAATTTTGGGAAGGTTTGTTATGAGCAATAGATAACTGGAGTATCCTACATTCCCCAATTGGTTAATGGCATTGCCACCTAACCATTCTTCTAGCCCCTCAAACCTGGGAGTCACCCCCTCTCCTCTTTCTTAAACGTAATCCCCCCCCCCCCATATTTTTATTGATTTCAAAGAGGAAAGGAGAGGGAGAGAGAGAGAGAAACATCGATGATGAGAGAGGATCATTGATTGGCTGCCTCCTGCATGTCCCTTACTGAGGATCAAACCTGCAACCAAGCCATGTATCCTGACTAGGAATTGAACTGTGGCCTCCTGGTTCATAGGTTGATGCTCAATCACTGAGCCACGCTGGCCGGTGCCTTCTCCTTCTTCACCCCCCACATTCAGTAGGTAAGATGGGGATTTGTTCAATGGGTAGAATGATGAAAAGTTCTGGAGATGGGTACCGTAATACAATGCATATACCCAGCACTACTGAACTGTACACGTAAAAGTGCTCAAGATGGTACATTTTGTATGCATATTTTACCATAATTAAAAAGTGATTAAAACATCTCCCAATCCTGCCGCCTCCTTTCGATCCCCATCCTCCACATGCTTTCTCTCTGTGATGCAGCTCAACCCCTGACACGGACTTTAAAACCCAGAGTTCCCCCTCTGCCCTCGGAGTACAACACAAACCCTGGGCCTGGCAAAGTGAGGTGACTGCCCATCCTCGTGTCCACCAGCTTCGGCCCTCACTCTCCTTCTCCCGTCGTCTGTGTGCACTCCAGCCCCTCCCTCGCCTCCGGGCCCCCAGCCTTCGCACAAGAAGAGCCTCTTACTCGGCATTAGCAATACCCCTTGGGTCTGGAAAGGTGCCTATTTTTAAATACAATTTAAAAATTACTACGATATTTAAGCCCTTAACTTTTTCTTTATCCTCGTAATTTTAATTCTAAAAATCTAACCTCTGGAACGAACACGAATGCCTACCCATCCGTAGACACCTTGGGGTGACAGTTGGGAGGAACTGAGAAGCCGTGGCGTGTTGTGACAATCCTGGGGTGTCACAGGAGATCAGCACGGGGACATGTCTCATCATGTGTAGCTTGAGCAGGTACCCAGCTGCCACTCTGTGATTATGTCTTGCTGGACACTTTCCATCCGTATCTCTAACCCTTTATACACACCCGCGAGGCCTAAGGCGTTTCTTACAGTCCCTACGGTATAGACGAGGAGATGGGGGTCAGAGAGAAAAGGGAACTTTGTGCCATTTCATTGAGAGACAATTGACAGTTAGCACCATGTAAGGTTCAGGTGTGCAGCATGGCGATTTGACAAGGTATTTTTAAAAAATATATTTTATTAATTTTTTACAGAGAGGAAGGGAGAGGGATAGAGAGCTAGAAACATCGATGAGAGAGAAACATTGATCAGCTGCCTCCTGAACACCCCCCACTGGGGATGTGCCCACAACTAAGGTACATGCCCTTGACTGGAATCAAACCTGGGACCCTTCAGTCCGTAGACTGACACTCTATCCATTGAGCCAAACCAGTTTTGGCGACAAGGTACTTTTCTGAAAGAAGCTTTGGATGGAAATATAGAAGCTTTGGACGGAAAAGTCCACACATCCTGTGGGGGAAGCTGAGAGGAGGGACGGGCTGACAGAATCAGAGGCTGCCAAGATGTCCAGTAGCATGCAACCTGCCTGGAAAAAGAACCATTCAATTTGGTGACGGAAAACTTTGAGGGATCAGCACGGAGGGCACTCACAGGGAAGAGAGTTGCTGTGCCCCAGAATCCCCCGTGCCCCTCCTAGGCACGCTTCCTCTCCCTTCCACCAAGGTCACCACGTCCTGGCTTCTCACAGCAAACAAGGCCGTTTGCCTGAAGTGACACCTGAGTCGAGGGACCATGCCTTTTTTGTGACCCAGGACCTGAGCGCCCAAGGTGGGCAGTGTTCCTGCGAGGGCAGGAACAGGAGCGAGGGGCCCCGCCTCACAGTTCCGCTCCAGCATGGCCCTGACTTTGCTAATGCTGGCATGGCCATCAGCGTGTGTGTGTGTGTGTGTGTGTGTGTGTGTGTGTGTGTGTGTGTAGGGGGGGGGGAAGGCCACGCATTCAGAGGAAGGCCTGTCAGGGGAGCAACTCTCTATCTACCCAGCTAGGGCTTGTCTTTAAGGCATGAGCATGTGCATGCTCCCGTGTATACACACACACACACACACACACACACACACACACACACCCCTCCCCATGATCTATGGACAGCTTGAAGTCAGACTGCAGCTGCAAACCTTCCTCCTCACGCTCTGATCTCTCTCGGAAAGCCGTTGTGAACCCAGTGGAAGAAAAGCTTTTAAAGTGACCCTCCACGTAAGCCCTGAGTGAAAGCCCTGTGTGTTTTCTTTCCTTTTCTTAACTGGAAGGTTATGTGTTTCTTAGCTACTGGTCAGGCTGGATGGGACTGCCAAAAAGCTTTCAGGGAATTTCCTCACATGTAGCAAATTTATGAGTCATATGAGAAACTGGGAAACGCTTCAACCAGCTGCCTCTCATGGACTCTGAGCCTTTTTACAACACCTTGGTGCTGGGCCTTGGACGGAGCCTGCAGAGGGGGTTAGTGCAGGGGTCAGCAAACCGTGGCTCGTGAGCCACCTGCGGCTCTTTGGAAGGGGTCGACTTTAGGGAACGTACCTCAATCAGATTGAGGACGTTTTTAGCAAAAGCCAGCTTAGGAGTGCCCTAATTAAGTTAATAACAATGTACCTACCTATATAGTTTAAGTTTTAAAAAATTGGCTCTCAAAAGAAATTTCAATCGTTGTACTGTTGATATTTGGCTCTGTTGACTCATGAGTTTGCCGACCACTGGGTTAGTGTAACTGCAAATGGCCCTGCATGGACTGGGAGGAGATGGTCTTGATCTCCCTTATCTTCACTCTCCTGTCCTCCCTGCAGACAGCTCTAGGGCAATCCCGCGGCACAGCCAACCTTCCCTTCTCTGTGCACAATGTACGTGACTCCGGGACCTCCTTTCGCCGCTCCCCCAGGGTTCCACCTTCAGCCCAGCTCCCTCTGTTTGAGCCTGGGTCCCTGGGGTCTGGCCTAGAATTGGGGTTCAGAGCAGTTGGAACTGGGGCCCAGCACAGTCGGAGCTTTTATCTCCTTCCTGCCAGGGAACGCCAGCCAGGCACTCAGCCTCCCTCCTCTTCGGCTCCGTCCTCTCCATGCGCGCCGCATGTCTCCATACCTTAGGCTTTTACAGCTCCTCCGCTCTTCCTTCTGGTTTTCTCCTTGCTTCTCGTTGTAGAATTTCCAGTCAGTCGACTTTCCTGTAGTTCTGGGTAATGTCCATTTTATATTTTAGTTGTATTTTATTGAAATTGTTGTGTGCAGCTGCGGCTAGGTGTTTACCTGTGCAGCCATCTTGGATTCTCCCTGCAGACAGCTCTAAAAGTTCTCTGAAATTGCTCAGCCACCCAAAGACCAATGACAGAGGTCCTGGCTGTTCTGTAAGAAATGGCAGAAGGGGGTGGGGATGGTGGGAAGGCAGATTAGGGCTTTCGTCTCCATCTCTGCCTAGATAACCAATGGCACCTCAGACTGAGCTCTGATCCCCCCTACACTGGGCTGTCCCCCATCTTACACATGCTAACTTCATTTCTGCTGGCCTATATTTTCCAAAGGAGGTCACAATTACACCTCACCGCACATGCTCTTCTGCCAGGCGATCTTGCCACTCTTTCAGCAAGGGGGAGGGTTTGTTTTCCATCCGCTTGATAAAGGCCAGGCTCTGAGACTGCTTTGAGTAAGAGAACGTGGTAGAGGTGATGTGGTGCCAGTTTGGGGCATGGTCCATACCTAGCCTGACAGCTTCTGCTTTCTGACTCTTGTAAGATATGTGACTCCCAAGGGACAACTATGTTGTGAAATGCTGGGGCGGGGGGGGAGAGAGAGAGAGAGAGAGAGAGAGAGAGAGAGAGAGAGAGAGAGAGAGAGGGAGAGAGAGAGGTTTTAAGGAGCACCTAGCATGGGACATGAGCGAACACCTAACTTGGAGCTAGATTTGCTACTCTAGCCTCCCAGGGAGCAGACAAGCTACTCAGCCAGCTTTTCCCTAACTCCTGGCCCACAAAATCATGAACAAAACAAATGGTTGTTTCACGCTATGAAGGTTTGGGTAGTTTGTTACATAGCAGTAGGTAACCAAAACACCATTTTCCCAGTCACCAAACTACAGCCTTCCCAAAGTCATTCTTGACTTTTCTCTTTCTCTCAAACTCACAGCCATCCAGTGTGCAAATGCTGTTGGATTTATCTTCAAACTATACCCAGAATCTGCCACTATTGCTGCCACTGCCATCACCCTAGCCCAAGCCACTCCTCCACCCACGGGAGGCAGGAGGAACAGTGACAGACACCTGCCAGAGAGCCATCTAGAGAAGCAGGGGGATGTACCCAGCCCAAGGCTTTGGTGCAGGGAGGACACAGGTGAGCAGGTACCCACGCCTCCCTTTCTCCTGTCCCCTGATCTTCCGCCAGGACCTCTCATTGGCTGAACCCAACCAGAGGCTAGAGGGTCAGTGGGTCACAGTTGTGGCCCATGCTTGGTTCCCTGAATCTCTGAGCAGGGAAAAGAGTGGAGGGTGGATGGACTGCGGTGAAGAAAGACCCGGCTGCCCTCCTCTTGCACTTTCTCTTCACTCTGCAGGCTGAAGTCTTGCCCTGCACTCTGGTCCAGGGGCTGCCTGGAGCTTGGCCTGCGGGAGGGTATAATTACCAGGACTGCTTCAAACAATGGCTACCCTTTAGGGCCAAACACATATTTGCCATTATCTTCAGGAAATCTTGAGTTATGACTGATGATCCGTTCAGAATCTACTCTACAGAGCGTGGGCCATTTCCCCCAGTGCACACCCTCACACATGCTCTACTAGCACTCCAAGGACACACGCTGCAGAGGGGTTTACCCAGAGGTTCCTTCCTGCCCGTGTGTGGCTGTAGAGTAGGGGTGTCGAACTCAATCAGAGAAGGGGCCAAAATCTAAAATCCAGCCTAAATCGCGGGCCGAATGGTTTACTGAACAGTCATAAACTGTCATTGTGATGGAAACGCAGCGGAGTGCAGTGATGACAGCGCGGTGCAGCCACATTGCAAGGCCTGGCGGGACGGATTTGGCCCGCGGGCCTTGTGTTTGACACATGTGCTGTAGAGTGACGGTGTTCAAGCTGGCAGGAACCTTGCTTTACTGATAGTCCAACTGCATTTTTCTACTGGTGAGAAAACTGAAGCCCAGATAAAGGAAGTGATAGGTTGCAACGAAAAATATCTTCCTTTACTCTCTACTCCTGCCTCGCTCACACTGCTGCTCACCAAACGTGTGGCTGGTTTCCCACACCCACGAGTCTCTGACCCCAGTGGGAATCCTGCAGTTCCGTTCAGTTCAGTTCCGCTCTGACTCTGTCTACCTGCAGTCAGCGTCAGGGCGGGGGTGTGGTGGGGATTCCGGGGAGCAGGCATGGAGTCTGAGTGAACTAGGCCTCGGAGGGCCTCGGGTGCCCGTGGCTACATGGGGTGATGTGACCTCTTCCCTGTTGGCAGGGGACATCGAGCAGAACAGTGGGGATATTCATTCCTGGCAAATTCCCAGATGACACTGCTGCTGCAGGTCCGTGGATCTCGCCGGGAGAATTGCTGTCTTAGAGAATTGACAAGTGGCAGCCAGTTCTTCCGAGGGCCGCCCAGGAGGTTCAGGGAGAAGCAGCTTCCCTCCTGCGAGGCCAGGCCGACATCACATTTATTCTCGCTGTCACCTTCGGATTTGCGCTCGGACTGCTGGGGATTCTTCCGCTGCGGCTCCCAAGCCCCGAGGAGACCTTTGCCTGATTTATGGGGGTTGGCGGACACTCAGAGGTGGAGGGAGGACAGAAACTCCTAACGTGCAGCCCATCGGACTCTGGGCTTGAGCACTGTCATTACTCACCGGGGAGAGCGCACATGTGGAGAGCCTGTTCCCTGGCTTGCTTAAAGCTTGGTGATGGAGTGCAATGGCTGGTTAGGAGTCTCTCAGGGGGCTGGGCCCTCGCCCACCCTGGAGCAGCCGGCATCTTTCTGACACGTGCTGGAGCTAGCACTCGATGACAATAGGGGGGGATGGCATGCCCTGCGGGCTGTTCAATGTCACCGCGCACAGTCTCCTTGTCCCTGTTCCTCTCCTCTGGGCCTGTGGGCCGGCTCTGCAGGAATCGGCCTTTTAGTTGCATCTGGTCAGGCCCACTCATCCGGGCCTGGTCCCCATCGACAGGTGACTAGACGGCATCTCAGAAGAAGACATCCGGGTGTAGCTTCCTGTGTCTGAGTAGTGGGATGGCCCCCTTGCTGGGTGCTGATGCTAACAGCTACCTTCACTGATCACTGCCTGTTGCAAAATTTCATTCTATCCCTAACGAGAACCCGTGCGGCCCTAAAGGTCTGTGCCCGGCTCACTGCGTGGGCTCAGTCCACATTTGTGGTTCAGGGAAGGTGGGGTTCAAACCTGGCTCTTTCTGTGCCACGAGGCAGGGCACTACCCTCTGCCATGCCCACCCTGCATGGGGTTTGTGTCCCCCACTGCAAACAACACCAAAAGGGGGGGTTCTGAGCCTTTCAGGTTGGGTCAAGTGTGGGCAGGAGAAGCAGGCAAATGAGTGAGGACACGTTGTCTGTGTGGTGTCCGTGTGTCCGTGTGTCCGTGTGTCCGCGTGTGCTGTTTCTAAACAGCAGCAGAGCCTGCGAGTTCCTCTTGCCAGGTGTGGGGGCCACACTCAGTCTGGGCTGATATTCTCTTTAATGAAATTGGCAAAAGACAGCGTGAGACGGTGGGGAAACCAGCCTCCAAAAAGTCACCCAGCTCCCCGGGCATAAAGGAGAAGACCGTGCCACTGTCCCCTCCTTTTGGGGCTCCCCCAAATCTCCGCACTGCCGACTGCCTCTTTCACACTCTAGGTCAGCGATGTTCAACCTTTTCACCTCGTGGCACACAAAAACGAGTTACTAACATTCTGCAGCACACTAAAAATATATATTTTGTCAATCTGATATAATTGTGACTCATTTACACCAGATGGCTATTGCTGTGTTGGCTGCTGTGATTTTTTTTTACTTAACAATCTAAGGGAAAAGAGGTCCATGCCCTTGACTAAATAGTCAAGTATTGCAGGGTGTTTTTTTTTGTTTTGTTTTTTGTTTTTTTTTTTGTCTAATTGGTCAGAGGAAGTGGGTCAAATGCTACCTGAAGTTACTGAAAGGGGAGTTCCAGGAGGCCATCCAAGAGGTGTCTATGGTGATCCATGAAATTCCATCACACCAGCAAGGCTTAACCTTGGATAGTGTACAGAGTCACTCCTACCACTGTACTACACAGGAAACCAGCATCCTTAACACCACTATTAACTCACTAGTTTTTACGTCTTTTACGCTTGGAACTTTGGGACTCTGGGCGATACCTTTCCGTTCTTCTTGGGATTTAGCTTCTCATCTGTAGAGGGAGGGGATTGTCTCTTCAAGTTCTAATAAAACCTGCTGATGGTGGCAACTCGGCAGCCCCCTTCTCCTGCCCTGGCTGGGCCTCACACTGGCCATGTAAACACATGCGAACATATGTGTGTGAAAAATGGCCTCCAGGAGGGTCTCACCCACACTGTAAACTGCAGGGGTGCATATTCTTTTCATGAGAAAGGACCAGGTGTGGGCTGAGCTGGTAATGTGATGAGAGGGAATCATCTCAATAAATTTTTCAAGCAGGAAATTCAAGGGCTGGTGTATCTCTCCTGACAACATATAATTATTGGTGTAATTTGGGCTAGAATTGTAATTAGAGCTTTTTCCAGGGATTGAATGATAGGAACTACAGCAATAAATGGGGGGTGGGAAGAGATAGGTGGGTTTGGGGTAGAGAGGGAATAGGTGAATGAGAGTGAGACTTCATTAAGTCTCAGAGGCCCCTTAAGGGTCAGTCGGTTCATGGACTTAGATGAATGAATAAAGTCTGTGAGAGGCTTGTAGGAATCCTCCAATCATCAACTGGGAAAATTCAAACCTACCTTATGATTCCTCTAGGGTTGTGGTAGTGGTGATGGAAAGGTAGGTGAGGCATGTGTCAATGAAAAGGACCCACCCCAAACTGGGAAACGGCTGTCTCCAGATTCTCAAACATGACCCCAACTTGGTCATTCACTATGTGAAGTCAAAAAAACCCAAAACAAACAAACAAACAAAAAAAAAGGGTCCTGACCCATTCCAATTTTTCCTAAGGATTCCAAGTCAAAATCTCGAATTTAGACCATGACGACCAGACCGTCCTTTGAACAAAACTTGATCTCAACATTTCCTCCCCAGATTCTCCTAAACTTTCAAAGTTGTATCTTTGGCAGGTCCTCACTTTATTCTTTGTGGTCAACTAGTTTTTCACCCTGTTGGCTGCTACAGAAACAAGTATCTCACCCTCATACAACTCACCACATTCAGGGCTCATTGCTTTTATCATGGGATAGAATCTTTCCATAAACCCCAGCAGACCTTTTATTTTGTCTAATTGGTAAGAGGAAATGGGTCAAATGCCAGCCTTAAGCCAACCATTGTCAAGGAATACTCCATTGTCACTCCCAGCTCCGATTAATCCTGCTTCATCCCTGGGGATGGGGATAGGCAGCTTTCCCCAAGACCATGGCTGCCCACAGATGTGTATACAGCAATATGGTGGGTAGATGTGTGCCAGGTGGGGGTGTAGGAGTCCGGGGCAGTGGCTGACATGAGGTGGCACCCAAGTTCGCCATCTCATCCATCCTTGGACTCTTGAGTGGCCAGCCTGTGATTGCAAGGTTTTTAAAAAGCATTTATTTGTGTGTGTGTGTGTGTGTGTGTGTGTGTGTGTGTGTGTATATGTGTAGCAGACGTGTGCACATGTGACAGAAAGAGAGTTATAACCCAAGGCCTTATAATGTTCCTTCCTTAATTAGACTTGCGGAAATGCACCATTTTTGCTTTAAAAGAAGTGTAATGAAGATGGATTATAGTTCAGACTCTGATTGGAAAGAGCCAGGAACTAAGATTAATTAGCGGCAGCATGTGGTTTATTTTCAAGGTTTTTACTTGGCTTCCAGAAATCCTGGCGTAAGATCTTCAAACTCTCACTGAACCTTTCGTGTTCCATGGGGTGGAGGATTTTGTTCTTGTTTGATGGGGAGCATTTGTCCTCCCATGATACTTTCTGGGCGGCCAGCCCCTGTCACTTGCCATGTCGGATGTCCGTGGATGGCCACCCCAAGAGAAACCAGCCCCTCCCCCTCCCACCCGGTATGACTTCAGTAGGAACCGCTTTCCAGCTGACATTTATCAGGAGGTGTGTGGGCGTTGGATTTGAGGGTGGTTTTTAATGGTGCAAGCTGTTGAAAGTCTCCTAAAATTCCTCAGCATCCTTTCTTTTTATTAGTACTTACAACTTCCAAGGATTTTTTGGGAGACAGGGAGATCTTTAAAATAGCTCAATCATCACAGTTCCTGTGCCCTTCCGAGGGCTTAAGCACATTATGACTAATTCCTTGGTTAGCATTTGGAGACCGCCCCATCTAGCCGGTTGGTCTCTATTTTCTTCCATGGCAGCTTTGCCTTCTCTTGAAAGGACACCTCTTCTCCTCCCCAAGGACTAGCTGTCACCACCTGGTAAACCCATTAGTAGATTCCCACTGCTCTTGGGTAAAAGCTAAACTCCTCACCATGGCCCACAGGGCCTCACCTGCTCTGGCCTTTAGCTTTTTCCCTTCCTCCCTGTGCTCCAGACACACTGATTTTCTTTGGATCTTTAAATAAGGGAATATTTTTCCTGGTTCAGAACCTTTACACATGCTGTTCCTTGTGCCTGGAACATGCTCCCCATTTGGTTGTTGGCTAATTCTTACATTCTCACCTTCCAGGTCTTTATTTATTTATTTATTTATTTATTTATTTATTTATTTATGGAGAGAGAGAAATATAGATTGGTTGCCTCCTGCACGCACACCCACTGGGGATCGAACCTGCAACCTGGGCATGTGCCTTGACAGGGAATCAAACCCCCCACCTTCTGGTGCATGAGATGACGTTCAACCAACTGAGCCACACCGGCCAGGGCCCAGGTCTCAGTTTAAATGTGACCTCCTGATAGTGGCCTTCCTTGACTCTTCCTTCTTTAAGTCTTTACTGCAGCATCTTGCCTGGGTTCTTCATAGCACTCAAGGCAATTTGCCATTATTCTGCCTATTTGTAGATATACTCGTTTGGTCTGTCTGGCCTAACAGACTGAGGGCAGGATCTTGCCAGCATGTTTAGCATTGTCTCCCCAGGACAGAGCGCCGTGGGCTCTGGGTCAGAGCTGGTTTCAGTGAGTGAAATCCTGTCTGCTTGGGAAGGGGCCACGCATTTGGGGTGGCCCCTCCTGCAGGAATGGCTCCTCTCCCAAACTGATTCCTGTGGTCCTCAGAAGTGGTGACTGGGTTTGACACGTCTTTATGACCCTCCAAGGCTCTTGCCTCTTTTGACTCCTTCATAGATAGCTATAGACTGATTAATGAAAAGAACTCTGTTTCTAAGCAAGAATCTCCTGCCCAAATGACCACTACAAAATTAACTAAAAAGTAAATAGCTATTAGGTATGTGTGTCACTTAGGATGCATTTGGCTGCAAATAATAGAAGTTGTAATTGTTTAAATAATAAATATATTGAATGATCACACATCACAAATGTAAACTCTTATGCAGTACTTTCTACCTGCCAACCTTTGTTCTATTCACTTCCTTCATACATTTCATCAGAACATCCTTCCTCTAAGGGAAGTGTATATTGCAGGTGAGGATTCTGAGCCTCAAAAAAGTTAAGCATTGTGCACAAGTTCAAGTGAGTGGTAGAGTCAGGGCTTGAGTGGTTCCAAGGTTGTGTGGCTGCAGGATCTATGTTCTCCTGCTGCTTTGTCAAGCCAGGTCTTGAAGTGGGGACTCTGGATTAGACAGGAGTCCAGTGACATCATGGTGTTGAGTCAGTGAGTCTGAGATTCCCTTGGCCTTCCTTCCACTTTTGACTCCTATAGCTCAAGTGTCCCTCCTCTGCCTGACAGCTTCTAAAACAGGAAGCTGGGGGTGGAGACACTAGCATTTTTCCTCACACTGCCCTCACCTTAATCCAGGGAGGAAAATTTCTTCCAGAAGCACCCAGAGAGTTCCTCTGTTAGCTCATTGAACAGAAAGGGGGCTCAGGGCATCCCCACTGCAGCCCTGGCAAAGGAAACTGGGCAGCCATAAACTGGTTTCAGTGGAGCCAGTGTTCATATCTGAGAACCAAACACACTGAACCAAATTGGGTTCCGTCAGCTCGAAGAATGGAGTGGATGGTGGGGAGACCCCACCAGGCCTGGCCCAGCATGTCTGCTTTATCAAGGGAGGAGAAGACTCAGGTTCAGGACCCTATCCTTGACCCTTGGGTGGCACCCAAGGACCTCAATTCCCTTTGACTATTAATCACCAAGTAAGTCTAGTGTTACTCCAGAAGTGTGTGCACGTGTTTGTGAGTGTTTGTGTGTGTGTATACGTGCTGGGGGGCCAGGGATTGGGCAGGAGACTGTGGCTGGAGGTGGGGAAGGGGCCCAGCACGTCCTTTCTCTCTTACTTCTGGATGTGCAGCTTATCCTGGGAGTTCAGACTCAGCTGACAGAGCGTGTGGATGTGGGGTAAGAGAGACATGAGGATGGGCAGCATTTTCCTCCCAATGCAGGCCCTTCACCCCTGCTTGGGCAACCTGAAAATGCATATTGAGCACTTGCCATATGCCACAGTTGCTAGTAGGTGCTTATGTCTGTGTCTCAGTTAATCATTACAACTGCCCTATGAGATCAATGCTACTATCATCATCTGGCTGTGTGACTTTGGGCAAGTTATATTTAACCTTTCCATGCTTGTTTCCTTCTCTGTAAAATGAGGATAGTAATAACTTACCTCCTTATGTAAAACACTTAAAAAAAAGTCTTGATACATATCAACTAGTGAATAAATGTAGTATTATTATTATTATTAATGCTGTAGGTTTTCATGTTGGGAAAAATGAGTTGGGTTAAATGAGTTACAATGTCTAATCATGTTCTAAGAGGGGCTGAATCAAGCTCTCATACTGGTGATATGATGAGATGATGATGATGATGATAATGATGATGGAGAAAGAAGAGAAGAGAAAGAAAGAAGAAGAAGGAATCAAAGGAGGAGGAAGAGAAGGAGACAGAGAATATGGTATTAGTAATGACAATGATGTTAGTGATGATGTCAGTGGTGGTGATAATGAAGGAGGAGGACAGAAAAATATGAGAAAATGAGGTCAGTGATGTGGTGATAATGATCATAAAGATGATGATGTAGCTGATAATGTTGATGAAGATGAGAAAGACAAGCAGGGTGAAAGCCAAAATTATTGAACATTCATTATATGCCAGGCACTGTGCAAAACATCTCACACTCATGAAGGAGGGATGGAATGCAAAGAGGATAAGGGCATAATAGCATCACCCAGGTGGTAAGCGCTGAGCCAGGACTCAGGCCCAGGTTGCTGACTCAACAGCCTTATGGGCATCACTCCTTATGGGCATCACAGTTTTGAGGAGGAACTGGATGGAAATCTCAAAAGTGTTCTCTCACTCTTCTCCCATGTCAGTATCAAACAAAGAGCTCTTTAAAAATACCGAGGCCTGAGCCCCAACTTTAGAGATTCAGAACCAGTTGGTCTAGGGTGAAGATTGGGTATCAGCAATTTTTATTTTGAAAAAAAGTTTTATTTTGAAAACCATGTAGTCCAGAGGATCCCTAAGGCTTACCTGGCACTGATGTCTTAGGCATCTCTGACCATCCTCTCTTCTCTCGACCAAGGAGCCTGCAGGGTAGCCTGGCAGAACACTTCAGCAGGAAGTGAGGAGAGCTGGAATGATTCAAGGCAAGCCAGTCCTGGGGCCGGCCAGGCTGTGACCCAAGAAGGCTGGAGCCAGGAAAGCCTACTGAGAACTTGAGACTTGGGCCCTGACAGTCATCACCATTTCCTTCCACTTTATGGCCATCTCTACTGATTGTGGAGCATCTCAGAGACAAAAATAACATCCCCCACTGTCCCTCCCTTTAAAACAAGGCAGTGTGCTGTCCTGGGAGTGACTTTAGAAAGAACAGCATCATTCTATTTTGAAACAGATACAACCTTTAAGCTCTTTTTTTTAAAAAAAAACTTCACTCGAGGATGTATTTTCATTGATTTTTTTTTTTTTTTTGAGAGTGGAACAGAGAGGGACAGACAGAGAGAAATATCAATGTGAAAGAAACATATTGACTGGTTGCTTCCTGGCTGGGGAGGTGCCTGCAATCGAGGTATCTGCTCTTGACTGGAATCAAACCTGGGACTCTTTGGTCTACAGGCCAACACTCTAGCCACTGAACCAAACTGGCTAGGGATAACACTCATTTTTATCCAAGCTTCTTAGTTTATAGTGAGGAAACTGAGACAGGGACTGTGGCGTGCTCAAGGCCATGTGACCAACTTGCTCATCACCCACGGGAAGCCCCCATCCCCTGCCCTGGGGAACGGGAGCATACCAGGCTTCTTGATCTGAAGGCTTCATAAGAAACCAAATCAGTATGTTCAGCATCACCTTCATGCATCTCTGAAAGATGCAGTGTGGCAGTAAAGTCCACTGTCAATATTTTTATGAACTCTGTGGAAAAGATGATGTTAAAGGCTTTTGGTAACCACTTCATTAAGCTTGGCTTTTCTAGGCCACCGCAAAAGGTAAATAAACCCTAATGAGTAATATGCCCAGACTGAGATCCTGTAAGTTATACAAAGAGGCAGTGCCTTAAGACACACTCATCCCCCAACCCGAACCCCAGGGGAGTCTGAGAAAGGTGATCCTTGCCCTGTGCTGTGCACTAAGACCTTCAGACAAAGACTTATTAACCCGCAAATTAGATACTAACTAAATAAAGCCAGAATTTCCATAGTCTGAAAAGAACTGCATAGCATCAGTAATACTGAAAGTTAGCATTCTGCCAGTTGGCCTCCCATCAAAGGAAAATTCCCTGGTAACCAGTACACAGAGATTAATGGGGGCGGCCGGGCCTAACCATGACCCCAAGCCTTATTCTTTCATTCCTCCCACAAATCCTATGCTAGATGTTGGGGATTTCATAGTGATTAAGGCAAAGTCGAAGCCCTCAAGGAACCCATTGTCTTTTGGGGGAGGAATTGCAGTATAAGAAAACAGACTCTAATCCGGGAGCACAGTGGACTCTGTAGAAGGAGCAACTGCTCCATGTTGGGGGAGCAGGGCCAGGGATGTTATCTTGGAAGGACTGCGGGGTTGAAGGAAGGAGCTCCTCTTTAACCTAAGATGAACCTGAGTGCGCTTACGAGATGGTGAGAAGGAACCACCACAAAGAAAAAGGAGTGAGCTCAGTGACAGGCCTAGGTTTCTTTTAAGAAGCTGGAAGAGGATGGAGCCAGGCTGGGAGAGGAGCCGGAGGAACAAGCATCTTGCCTGTGAAACAGATGGGGAAGAGACGAGGGTGAACACACTGTGCGTGAGCTGGCAGACAGAGGAGAAGTGAGGAGATGAGACTGCACTTTGGTGAACTTGGATGTTGAGTGGACATGTGCTGAGAGAGGGCGTGGTGAGAAAGCGAAGGGCTTCATGAGAGGGGAAAGTTTGGCGAAGCTGCTGGGAAGAACTGGCATGAATGCTGGCTGTGCCATAAAGAATGCTCCCCATGCCCAGCCAGCATGGCTCAGTGGTTGAGCATCAACCTATGAAGCAGGAGGTCACAGTTTGACTCCTGGTCAGGGCACATGCCTGAGTTTCGGGCTCGATCCCTAGTGTGGGGTGTGTAGGAGGCAGCCCATCAATGACTCTCTCATCACTGCTGTTTCTATCTCTCTCTCCCTCTCCTTTCCTCTCTGAAATCAATAAAAATATATTTAAAAAAATGTTCTCCAGTGTGGAGTTTCCTCAAAAAACTGAAAATGGAACTCCCATTTGACCCAGTAATCCCACTTCTCGGAATATATCCCAAGAAACTAGAAACACCAATCAGAAAGGATATATGCACCCCTATGTTCATAGCAGCACAATCTACAATAGCCAGAATTTGGAAACAGCCTAAGTGTCCGTCAGCAGATGATTGGATCCAAAAACTATGGTACATCTACACAATGGAATACTATGCTGCCATAAAAAAGAAGGAATTCTCATCATTTGCAGCAACCTGGATGGAATTGGAGAACATCATGCTGAGTGAAATAAGCCAATCAATGAAAGAGAAACACCACATGACCTCACTCATTTGTGGATAATAAAGAGCATTATAAACTGATGAACCAAAAGATAGATATAGAGACAGTATATCAACAAGTAGACTGTCAAATTACAGCGGGGAGGGGAGGAAGATCTGGGGGAGATAATAGATCAACCGAAGGACTTTTATACATGCATATAAGTACAACCAATGGACACAAAACTCTGGGGAGGGAGGGGATCTGTGGGAGGGAGGGAGGGGGGCAAAAAAAAAATCAATAAAATATATTTAAAAAAAATGTTCTCTGGGTGGTGATGGTCCCAGCTGTCAAAGACCATGAGAGGCACCAAAATGAGTGCTTGGTGCTTTCCTGAAGAGGTAGCAGCGTGAGTACAATAAGAACAGAGAAGGCTGGTTCAATTTAGGATAAGTTTTTCCAGGTGGATATAAGGGAAGAAAAATGGGGCAAAGGGATTAAGAGTTATTGTAAGATAGAGGCTGATGTGATGCATCATGGGAAGTGGAGAAAGAAGGGGCTGATAGGTTGGGAGAAATGAAGTACCCAAAGGCCTGGAAGTTTCAATGAGATTAAGTACAGATGCTGTGGGATTAGTGGAGGAAAAGTGGGGGAAGAAACATGTAACTAATAATAATTCCTCAGGGATATGTTAATTGGTTTTATTTTTTAAAAAGAGATAGAGATAGGTAGAGAAACATCTGACCAGGGATTAAATCCACAACCTAGGTCTGTGTCCTGAACAGGAATTGAACCCACTACCTTTTGGTATATGGGACAATGCTCCAACCAACTGAGCCACACTGGCCAGGGGCATATAATTATTGATAGAGAATGAACTATTAGGACTTTGGTTCTAGGATATGGTGAGTTAGGTTATTCGGACTAATTTGCCTGCTGTAAACAAACAAGGATGCTGGATAAAGTGTAAAAACATCTTAAAAGTAGCAAGACTTTGCAAGATTTTAAAGTATTACCAGATCAAATTTAAAGAAAAAAAATAAGCCAGAGAGGTAAGGAAGTACAGAATCTGCTTTTGCCCTGAAGAAATGTGGCATTTTAGCAAATCTGAACTTTTGTTTTGTCTACCAAAATCAAAGTCAAACACCACCTCACAGTGTAGCATCTAAGAGGAAGCTCTCTCCGTTATAGGCTGGGCTTCCTAAGAATCCTTAAAGCAGGGTGAACTGAATCAAACCAGCTCCTGTATGGTCCTGGAGCTCATATTTGTACAACCTGGGTGGTCCAGAGGAACTAAAGTTGTGATTTTGGATTAAAAGTGGGTTCTATGCTAAGGTTACTAGGCACATATCCTCTATAAATAATTTTTTTCAAGTATAATGGCCAGTATACAGTCAAAGATAAGTAAATAGCATGGAAATAAGTTATCTTATGATCCCAGAGATGTAACAGATCCATAGATTTTAGATATTATTATCAGACACAGATTATAAAAAAAAAAACTATGCTTACTATGTTTAAAGAAATAAAATTCAGCTTGAAATATCTGTGGGGCACAGGAAACTATAAAAATAGCACAGCAGATTTGAAAATCAGATAGAATTCTTAGAATTGAGAATACAATAATAAAAATAGAGAATGATCTGCCTTCAGAGTTAAAGCAGTTCCTGGGTAGGGTCTGGGATTGTCCAGAGTGAGGCCAGTAGGAGTTTGTGCCTAAGCTGGAGTGGAGGAGTCATTCAAAGGAGCTGACATAATGAAGAAACTGAGAGGCCAAGGGGTTGGTCATGTGACGTGTGAAGTCATCCAAAATTGTGGCCGGACTTGGGATGGGGAGGCAGGTACCAACACCATCACATATTCTTACCTAACGAGTCCAGCTCTCCATCAACTGACTGTGGGGACATCATTTCCGCATCGATAAATAGAGGAATATGGAGATATTTAATAATTTTGAGACCTCTCTCTCTGATAATTTATTATTTACTAGAGGCCAAAAGCATGAAATTCTTGCAAGGGGCTCGGCCCTCACAGCCCTGGCTTGGTCCAGAAGGTAGTCTGGACAGTTGTCTAGATGGTCGTTCTGCTGTTTGGTCTAATTAGCGTATTAGCTCTTTATTATATAGGATTTCTTAAAAAAAAAAATTGGTAACCCAAAAATGTAATACCTAAAGAAATTTTCTATTAGCCAGAAAATCATATTTTCCAGTGAGGCTGAGGACATAATTTACTAACAAGAGGATAAAAAAGGGATGTTGGAGTGGTGATAATAATGACTACAAAATAGAAAATGGAAAATATGCCTCCCTTGCTAGGGTTGTTCTTTAGCTGGCTCCTGATACCAGAAATAATCCTTGGGTACTGTTATGTAGACAATGCATTTACTTCAGCTTTCTGGAGAGGCTGACTGGCCAACGCTGCTTTCTTAATGCAGGAGTAGACAGCACGTGTCTACTGTCTACTCCTGCATTAAAGAGGCAGCATGTGTCAGAGAATCAATATAGGCTTTGGAGCCCCAAAGACCTGGGCATACATCCAGAATCTTCCATTACTGGCAATGGATCTGGACTGTGATACTGCTTGTGGCCTGCCCTACACTACTGTCTTTTGGGAGCTGTATACTCACTTTCTGGGGACTGCCCACACCTCTGCTCTCTCCATGTGGTTCTGTGGGAAGTTTCACATCTCACATGGCCACATCCCCCCCGGCCATAGTTGATTGGTTAAGGGGTGGGTATCTGGCCTGAACTGAGCCAATCAAAATATTTCCCTGGGATTTCTGAAACTGAAAAATGAAGATAGTTCTTTTCTTCTGGAAAAGGCTGTGGAGGACAGGCGTTTGGGAATGTAGATAGACATACTCCCTATCTTATGCAGAAAGCCGGTCTGCAGTGAGAGCAAAGACTAGAGGTGGGGAAAAGCCGGGTGATATCTGAGCCCTGATTCTAGTTGCTCAGAGGCCGGGTTGACCCATCATGGTTTGCTTCTTGAACACTTCGTTGTGCTTTCTGAGCCAGTGAGACCTTTTTGTGTAGGGCTGACCAAGTTGGCTTTGATGACTTGCAACCAAAAGAGGTCTGACTCGTTTAGAAATCCTGGGCAAGTCGCCTTCACAGACCCTCTGTTTCCTGATTTATAAAACGATAAACACTGGGATTAAAATGTGTAGGCAGCCGTAGGAGTGGCTGAGCAGATCAAGTAACATAACGTGAGAGTCTACCAGGCACCATGCCTTGCCATTGAGGGAACTCAAGAAACATTATTTTCTTTCTTTGTGGCTTTATACAGGCATTCAGTGTGCTATTTTTTTTAAAACTAATATTTATTGTGGACTTGCTCTGAGCCAGACATTGTACTTGGTACTTAGAATGCATAATCTCATTTAGCTCCCACAAAAATCCTAAGAGGTAGCTACTATTTTTTTCCCTTAAAAAAAACAACAACAACAACACTAAAGTATAGTTGATATACAATATTATATTAGTTTCAGATGTACAACATCCTGATTTGACATCTCCATACCTCACAAAGTGTTTACCAGAACTAGTCTAGTAATCTTCCATCACTGTACAAAGCTACCAGAATTACGCTATTATTGACTGTGCTCTTTATGCTGTACATTACATTATTGATTTGTTCATAGTAGAAGTAACTACTATTTACCTCAGCTGTGGAAACCATCCAGAAGGAAATGGATAGGGGGATATAATACCTCTGGCTCCACCCAAACCCTGCATTGCCTGGACCTCAGAGGAGGTGGGTGTGGACAATTGAAACAGACGTGAGAATAAATGTTGACAGCTTACTACCTGGACAAGAGGTTTAGTCTGGAACCAGAGATGGCTCCAGGAAGGCACGCTGAGATACCCACGGTCAGGGACTGCCCCATCCCAGCCTGGGCACAGGACAGGCTGGGCTGGGAGGAGGCTGGAGCTAGCATCGAGGGAAATGACAGCTGGGCTGGGGCAGCTACCAGGTAGCAGAAGGGTTGGGATGAGAGCTATTTTTAAAAATTTGTCTGGATTTGGCAAACAGCTGGACTCTGTAGGCTAGGAATGCGAGACACACTGCAGTCCTATCGGCTTTGAAATAAGGTCGTTTCCTGGAAAGACTGAGGAGGGTTGGGGAATTTTACTACCATTAAAGGAATAAAGAAAGAAACTGCAATGATCAATTACTGGCAGGGTTAAGAAATGATTGCCATTCTTGATTTCAGAGGCCCAGTGTACACATACCTCATGGGACCTGTCCTGTCACATTGCTGGAGCTTACAGCTAGTTCTCTCTGGATGCTCTGTAATTCTCAGACCCCAGGAACAAAGCATGGTGGCTGACTCCTCCCTGGCCTGGTGTGCAGTTTGGGTGGTGTAGACAGGGTTTGGGTGGTATAGACAGAGTTTGGCGCTAGGATGTCTGAACTCTGGGTCTGTGTTCTAGAGTCACTATTAACTGACTGCGTGATCACAGGCAATCCCTGCTTCTCTCTGGGCTGAGCAAGGAGCAGTTTCACCATCCCCCTCACAGCTGTCTCCGGGCCCCCTGTGTGGGTGTGGGGCCCCAACTCTGTCCCTCTGCCTTACACCCTGAGTTCTGGAAATAACATTTCATTTTTTTTTTTAATCAAAGCTTTTCAAACCAGTGGATGAAACTCTATATGGTCACATGCCTTATAGCAGCGTTTGGGTTCACAATGGACCGCATGTATGATGGTGGTCCCATAAGATTAGAATGGAGCTGAAAGGCTATAATTCCTGTCTCCTAGTGATGTAGCCTTCATAGCATTGTACGGCAACACATTACTCACATGTTATGGTGATGCTCATGTGAACAAACCTACTGCACTGCCAGTAGAATAAAATTATAGCACATGCAATTATGTGCAGTAATATACTTGATAATGATGATAAATGGCTATGTTACTGGTTGATGTATTTCTTAGACCTTACTTTTATTATTTTAGAGCGAACCCTAGAGTTTGCTGTATTGCAGTAGTGTGTTAACCCTGCATTAGCTTTGTATATCCATCTCGTGTTTACCTCGTCTCTTGATTGCCTCAGATCCTCTTGTGCTCAGTTTAATCTCTTGTTTTATAGATGTCATGTAGCCTGAGTGCACAGTGTTGATAAAGGCTACAGTTGCATACAGTATTGTCCTCGGCCTTCACACTCACTCACCGTTCACTCTACTTACCCTGGGCAAATGCCAGTCCTGCAAGCTCCATTCACGGTAAGTGCCCCTGTAAAGAGGTACCATTTTTTATCCTTGATATCCTTAGCGTTGTGTTACAACTGCTCATCGTATTCAGTACAGTAGCATGCTGGGCAGGTTGGTAGCCTGGGAGCAATAGGTTGTATCACATAGCCTCGGTGTGTAGTAGCTTTGTGCTTTGTGCACTCTGTGATGTTTGCACAAAGACGGAATCACCTAACCATGCATTGCTCAGAATGCATCCTTGTTGTTAAGCTGGCGCATGACTTGTACTTAAAGGTTCTTCCAGCTCTCACCTTCGTGGATTCTCTTACCAGGCTAGAGAACAGCAAGAGCTAATCACAACTCCACCAGGTGTTAAACTGGGTTGCTCCTCAAGCTCCAACTCTCCTTATGTAAAGTAAGAGCCCCAGAGGGTGCAGGTGGCCGGCGGTGTGGACAGGGCCTGGATGAGCAGGCTGAGCGCTCGCACCTACATCTGGTAGCCATTACCGCTCGCAGGGTGATGGCTCCCTGGGAAACATTCGCCTGCTGCTAGAAAGAACTTGATTTTGCTTTTAGCATAATAATGTAGAAGTCGTGAGGTTTAGAATTACCCGAAGGAGTAAAAGGGGAGGAATGCCATCTGAAATCGAGATTCTAATAATCTTTGGTGGATTTTTGATATGCTGGTGGAAGCCTGGCTGTGGGCCCAGCTGGAGCCCCTGGGGTGGGCCCTGCCCAGAAGGGTTGGGGAGGCTGGAAGGACTTGGCACCGGGATCATGGCTGGGCTGGAGAAACGGCTTCCTCCAGAACGGGCCCTGTCACCAATGGCTCAGTGAATCCTCCCTGTGCAGTCCCGTGATCTGCTGCTGAAACCCTCCCAGGGTCTGCACTCTTTGACTTTCTTTCTGTCTCCTCCTCCTTCTCTTCCTTCCCTTCTTTTGCCTGCCGTCTTTTCCTCCTTTCCTTCCTTCCTCCTCCCTCCTCCCTTTCCTCCCTTCCTCCCTTCCTCCCCTTCCTCCTTCCTCCCTTCTCCTCCCTCCTCTTCCTCCTCCTCTCCTCCTCCTCCTCCTCCTCCTCGCCTCCTCCTCCTCCTCCTCTCTCCTCCTCCTCCTCCTTCTTCTCTTCTTCTGTCTTCTTCTTCTTCTTCTTCTTCTTCTTCTTCTTTTCTTCTTCTTTTCTATCTTCTTCTTCTTCTTCTTCTTCTTCTTCTTCTTTTTAGTATTTTTATTGATTTCAGAGAGGAAGGGAGAGGGAAAGAGAGATAGAAATATCAATGATGAGAGAGAATCATTGATCAGCTGCCTCCTGCACGCCCCACACTAGGGTCTAGCCTGCAACCCAGGCATGTGCCCTGACCGGGAATCCAGTCATGACCTTCTAGTTCATAGGTCGACACTCAACTACTGAGCCACGCTGGCCGGGCCACACTTTGACTTTCTTACCCCACGGTTGTGATGAGCTCTATTTCTGCACGCCACCCCCACCTTCTCTGGGATTCTCTGCCACATGGTGTCCTCTCCCACCTGACCTGCCCCCGAGGCGAAGACCTTCCCTGGCTGGCTACCCTCCCCTGCCTGTGGCCCAGAGTGTGTCCATCTTCAGCTCTTCTCGTGTCCTCCCTGCTCCCGGCTGGCCTCCACTGGTAATAAAGCCACAGGGTCACCAAGCATCGCCTGCTACTCACATTGACCAGATGAGCTGGAGATGAGGCCATTTGAGAGCTAGAACTCGTGAGGAATCTGTCATAGCCATTCCCCACATCCACAGCTCTGAGCTTATTTCTTCTGTTCAAATAAAACTAAAAATAAATAAACAAACAAACAAACAAACAAATAAATAAAATAGCCCTTTAATTTTTTCCTATTTTCTGATGAATTAAATACACACTTCTCAATCTGGAATTTCAAGACTGGTCCCTTTGCAATCTGGTCCCAATCTACTTTGCCAAACTCTTCCCTCCTCCATCGTTACATGTGGCTTTTGCTCCCACCTCTTTGCTTGGAGACCCCTTGCTGATTCCTGAAAGTGCCCTGAACCCCTGCTCCATATCGTCATCCCTGCTGCCCCCTGTGTGTGCTGGGTGGGAACCACTCTCCCAGCGCATCCCAACGCTGCTCCCTGAGGTGCACCTGGGCCCTCTCTCGTTCGATTGTACCTCATCCCAGCCCGTGTCCGGAGGGCGGGGCCTGCATTTCTGTACTCCCCACAGCACCTGTGCGTAGAGGGGAACCCGAGTGGATCGACTGCGTGGAAATGGGAGGAAGGATCCCACACTCAGGTTGCCTGCGATTCCATGGTATGGGCCATTGGCTCAAAGCAGTACAGTCATTCCCAAATTCATTACCACAGAGACTGCCGTTATTCAATTTTCTACCTCACAGACCATAGGACTGGGAACATTTTATCTGACAAACAAATGGCATTTATTGACTAATTTGTTTTTCTGTCTGTATCACCCACAGGCCCGAGTAGCTGCCACTGAGAGCTTCAGAGCAGAAGACACTGCAGGGCATGCAGAGCCGGAGCGGAGGCGCGCCGGCTGCGCCCTCACCTCTGAGGCTATCACAAACATGATGTCTCCGTAGTTCTAGGAGGAAAGGAAGGGCCTCCCTGAAAGCTTAATTGGAAGCTTGATTCTTGATTTCTGTGAAAATGGGAGGGAGTAACAGTTTGACATGATTCTTTCCACCTTAGTGAACGGGCTCTTAGGTCTTCCCACGAGCAGGTTTCAATGAGGAGTGGGGAGGAGAGGACGATGTGGGGAGACAGAGTGCCCCGAGGCCAGTATCTGGAGCTATTTCCTCTCACCCTGCCTGACTGGGTCAGGTGTGCACCCTCAACCCCCGGTGCGAGGGAACTCTGCAGTCAGAGTGCCAGCAGGCACCCCCTCCTGCTGCAGAACCCCATTTTACTCAGGAGCGGGTGTGGGCGTGTGATCAGTCTGGCTGAGAGGATGTAGGGGAGGGTACCATCCCTCCTTCCCTCATAAGAGGAGGGGAGAAACGCCCTTCTCCCCTGCAGCCGCCGCAGTATGCTGCGTGAAGGTGGACTGACTGGGCTGTGACAACATCTATGACCACCAAGAAAAGCCAAGATGTACCCCCAAACTCCCTAACCTCCCTGAGGGGCTGAATGAGCCCACATAGGGCCGCCCACCTCTAGACCTCTTGTCAGGAGAGACTGTGAATCCTATTGAAGCAACTACGGCCAGAGGTTTTGGTTCCCTTGGCTTCTAAAGGCATCATCAACATCATGGAGGGACCTGGCAGGGGTGGGGATGGGGGGTGAGCGGAGAGAGCCACTCATCCAGTTTTCTCATGCACAACCTCCTTATCCAGCAGACAGCCTAGAGCGGGAGGGTTGGCCTTTCTCAGCCTCAGGAACAGTGTCTGGGGCCACAGGGCAAAGCTTGGGGGCATCTGGCGGCATCCCTCTCACCCAGGCCTCCCCCCACTTTGCACGAACCACGGGTGGTCTTTTCTGTGACCATCTTGCACATCCTACCATTGGCCCAAGCCTTTTAAAAAATGACTTTTGCCGAAACTGGTTTGGCTCAGTGGATAGAGCGTTGGCCTGTGGACTGAAAGGTCCCAGGTTCGATTCCGGTCAAAGGCATGTACCTTGGTTGCGGGCACATCCCTGATAGGGATGTGCAGGAGGCAGCTGGTCGATGTTTCTCATCGATGTTTCTAACTCTTTATTCTCTCTCTTCCTCTCTGTAAAAAATCAATAAAATATATTTTAAAAAAATGACTTTCATTCTTGTGTGGAATTTCCTCTCTTCCTTCCCGAATCTCCGAATTCTGTGCATTTCCTCAGTCACCCGCAGCCCCAGCCCTCTCACTACGGCGCTCACGGGATGCGTGGGTGCTATGGGTGGTAAGGAGAGCTGGGTTTCTGCTTGGTCGCATCTGTAGGGGACACAGTGAGTGTCTTGCCCACAGCCCCTGGCACTCACCATTCCCACACGCGGGTGCTGGTCGCCTTCTGTAGTGCCTGTGACTCTCCCTGGGGCTTGGCTGGCAATGACTGGCACTGACACTTCATGGACGCCAGTGGCTCCCATGCCTCTTTGGTGGGACAGCTCTGAGGCCTGGCCCCCTCAGGTTCCAGAGGTCCCAGTGGCATGGAGTCCCTGGTGCCCTCAGTGACTGATAGATCCTCCCTTCCTCCAGTTGATGGACGGATGTAAATCCCACCTGCGGCCAGACATTCCTGAGCTCTGAACCACCAATCAGCACCTGCCAAATACCCTAAGCCCCCGAGTCCTAAGTCCCTAGGTCCCTAATCATAGGCCTTACATGAAACCACCCATCAGCGTGTGCTGAGTGCTCTAAGCCCCATCCCCACATTTTCTTCCCTTAAAAAGTGCTGGTATCTCGGCCCTCGCTTTCTTCCGTGCTCTCTCTCTGGAAGCAGCCGGCAGTGCTACTCTTCTCTTCAGTAAAGCCTGTGTCCTGGCATCCCCGTCTCCGGCTCCTTCTCTATTTCATCTTTCAGTGACAACCTGCTCATAGACCACACCCCAAATGGGCCTCCTTCCCTTCCGTGTCTCACTTCCCTACTCCTTTACCGTGCTTTCTGGGGGTCACCTTCCCAGTAAACATTTGTACCCAAACCCTCATCTCAGGCTCTGCTTCCACCCCAAGGCAGCATGTTATTCCCACAGCCCACAGGGCCAAGACCCAGTCCCTTGCAACCCCACCTCCATTTCCAGCCCAGGCCATGGCTCCTTTAGAAGGCAGGCTGGCTGCCGATCTCTTTGCCCGGCCGCTTTTCTGACCACCGGCTCACGAACATGCATCTTTATGAGAGTTGCTCCGTCTCCGGGAACCGGTCTGCACTCCCCACAGCACCCGGCACCACCGGGAGGGCGGCCACGACTCCAGTCAGAGCTGGGGATGTCCCTCTGCCCCTCAGGATGCATTGAGCCCCCACCGCACAGCTGGTTCCCGAGACACGTTTCTTCTGCACCTGGTGTGTGAACGAGCAAACAGCCTCCCACCTTCACCCCAGCCTCAGAGAGACAGGGCCGGACCCTGAATTCTTTGTGCCTCCCTGGAGGCACCTGCTCAAGGAGAACAGATCAGGGTCCAGAAAATTCCCGTGGATGACTCAGCATCCCCAAAGGGAGACGGGCTGGTCTCCAGGGGAGGTGAACTTGAGAGAGTGAAGACCAGAAAAGAGCAGGAAGGTGGGAGTGGGGGAGGGGGAGGGAGGAAACCAAAAAAAATGTGCAGGTCCTCAAGCAGCAGGGAGTCCTGCAAACCATCAGATAATTAGGCGAGTGAAAAATCAGAAAGCGGCTCTGGCGGCCAGTACGGGGCTGCAGCTGCTTTTGGAGTCTGATTGAAAAAGTATTTTTATTAACTTCACATTTTGCCTCTAATTTCTCCCCTTGTTCTTTCTCATCCTGAGGCCCTCATGTTCCTTGATTCCAGACTTGATGATAGGCAGTGGCAGGAGGGCCTCCCCCCCGCCCCCCCAACTCCCATCACCTCCCCTCCCCTCGCCCCTCCCTCTGGTTCAGCTTTCGCTGTGCTCTGAATACCTATGCTCATAAACCATCCCATCCTCCCCATTACGGTTTCCACTCAATATTGTTTTGCATTCATTTCAGGTGTACAGCACAGTGACTGGACAAACATATACTTTACACAGTGCCCCCTTCCTCCATTTTTCTAGGACCCACCTGGCCCCATGCATAGTAATCACAATGTTCTTACACTGTGCTTTACAAACCTGCGACTATTTGGTGATCATCTTTGCACCCTTTTGGGCTACAGACTACGCCAGAGGCAAATCCTGGGGTGTGACTGTTCTCCTCCCAAACTGAGAGTGTTCCGGAACCTCCAGCTCTGACCTCTGGCCCAGGCAGTAAAGGGGAGGCGGGTCCCCGTGGGCAGAGTGGGTAGGCCAGGAGCCTGGCTACTCAGTCTCCACACTGTCAAACTCAGCCTTCCCGGGTCTCCGCTTCTCCCTCGGCAGCCTGGGATGGCAGAAAACCCTGGGAAGTAAAGAGAGAGAAATGAGAGGAGCCGAGCCCTTCCTGCCTGCCAGCACTTCTGCACGGGGTGTGAGTTTGCTCTCTCCACAGCGCTGTGACAGAGGCACATGCCGAGAGGGGAAGAATGCAGGACCAGAGAGAGCATCCCATGCCAAGCCGAGCGATGAGGACTGTCAGGATTCCCACCCTGAACACCTGCACTGCTACACATGCTCAGAGGAAGGAGGCCTGCTGGAGGCCCGTCCGGGAAATGGTGAGATAATCGGGGAGAAGTTCCCAGAAAGACAGGCAGGGCCAGGCCGAGAGAGCTTTGTTTGGATTTGAGTTTTTGGACAATAGGGAGGTTTGGAAGGGTTTTAAGCAGCGGACATTGATATCAGGTTTGTTTTCTGGGGAGATAACCAGGTGGCAACGATGATGGAAGGGGGAGCCCAGAGCGGACCCGAGGGAGAGCCAGGGAGGCTGGGCCTTCCTTAAAGGGGGATGGGGATGGGACATGGCAGTGCCCACCACAGTGGGGGTGGGGAAGGGTCCAAGCACCCCGGACCATGCGCCACTCACTGCTCTGCTCCTCCACACGTTGCACATGCTTGGATTCCAGCATCTGCGGCCGGGCTGTAGGCCTGCCAGCTATGGCTGGGCAGAGATCACGATGTCATAGCCGTATGACTGTCTCCAGCCCCGCGCCCAGGAGAGGGTCCGCAGATGCACGTGTGCTTCACCCAGGTGTCCCCACCCCTGCAACACGTGCAGAGCACCTTCTCCACGCCCCCTGCTGCTCTCACCCCACGACCTGCTCCTTCCTCTGGGCCGTCCACCCAGCCTGGGGGCACTGCCTTTCTTTTGGCCTCTGACCCTGTCATTTCAAGTTCATTTGCTTTTCTGGGCCTCAAGCCCCAGGGAACCCCCTGGGGTTCGGGAGTGACCTAGAGAAGGGGGAGGGGCTGCTTATGGGCACTCAGGCGAGTGGCTCCAGGCGATGCGGGGTTGGAGTAATGGTGACGGAAAGTGGGCTCGGCCTGTATCAGCGTTTCCTTCTGCAGGGACACAGGCTGTGGACAAAGATGCATGGTTCCGGGGGAGTCCCCGCACAGCCCCTCGGCCTGGGCCAGGGAAAAGCTGGGGCTGCCGCCAGGAGGAATGCGCTCAGGGCTGGCATCTAGAGAAGCTTCAGGTCCTCGTGGGCGAGCTGTGGAAGCACCGGGCGGTGGCGGGAGCCCCTAGGCAAGGGGGCGCCCAGATTGGCCTGCTCCTCACATCCTGGCAGAGGCCTGGGTGGAAGTCCCCCGCCAGGTTCTGACCTTGGCACCTCTCAAAGCCGCCCCAGTCTTGGTTTCCTCCACCTTCCCAGCCCACCTGGCTGTTGTGGGGTTGGTTGTGCACGTAGGTGGCCCCAGGGTTTTGTGGCCATGGTGTCTGAGCCGCAGTCTGGGGCCCATGACCCGACAAAGACAAATAGGATTTAATAAGGGGCTGTGCTGAGAAACCAGGGCCGGAGCGGGCGGGCGTATCCACGTGGTGTTAATTGAGGGAAAATGAGAAAGTCCTCCCTTCTCTCCTGAGCACCTACAGTAAGGTGACCAGACGTCCCGCCAAAAGCAGGACAGTCCCGATTTTTAACAATTTGCTCCGCATCCCGCGGCCATTCACGGCGGGATGAGGGACAAATTGTTAAAAATCGGGACTGTCCCGCCCAAAGCGGGACGTTTGGTCACCTTAACCTACAGGCATTCGGGCTCCTGTGGGCGCTAACCCCCTCGGGGCCTTGATGGGCCGTTAGCTAAAGAATCCTGAGCAGTGCAAAGGCCCATTTTGTTTTTAGAGCAGGTTTCACTTTGGTGAAGCGACAATCCTGTGGACCTTTTGAGAGCACTGTTTTCAAACGTGTGAGATAAAAACAGAAAATTGCAAGGACACCGTGAATGGGAAGAGTTATAAAAGCTGAGCTGGAGCGCTCCGCATGCTTCATCCCAACACTCAGTGAGGAGCCTTGCAGCAGGCCCTGCTGCACCCTGAGGAGCGAGAGCAGCACCTGGGGTCACTGTGGGGACTGTCCCGTGGGATAGGAGGGTGTCCACAGTGACAACGTCCCAGGCGCCCCGAACAGCGTGTGGCACCAGATGCTAACCTTCAGCAGGGGATGAGCCAGGAGGACGGTGTGCCTGCCCCACGCAGGGAGCCCGGGTGGAGAGGCCGTGCACGGAACTGGCTGAGAAGCCCGCCTTCCCGAACCGTGTTTCTCTTCTGGAACGAGGGCATTACACCTCCACCAGACTTAGCGTTTCGTGAAGGTTGAGCGAGGCACTGTGGGAGGCTCTGGCTTCTGGAAGCTCAGGTCAGAAACCTGGGTGTCACCCTGCCATGCAACCTGCCTCACTCCCACCCAGTCCTCCTCAAGCCCTGTCACTTTCCCCTGGAAATGTCTGCAAGTTCCCTACCCTTCCCACTCACTGCAGCATCTTAGCTCGGCCCTGGCCCTGCCCCCTTCAGCCTGCCCCTCCTGATCCCGGCCTCTCAGTGTGGCCAGAGTGCTGCTCACACAGGCACCCTGAGTCGCTCTTGCTTTAGACTTTCGGAGGTTCCCAGGAGCCTTTGGGCTGGGGGCTCGATGCCACAGGAAGTTTCCCTGCACCGGACCTCCCTCTGCCTCCCCACCTACCCAGAGACCGTGCCCTGCCTGGCACGTTGGGTTAAAGGCACCGGGCCTGCTCACCTCTAGGCCCTCACGCGCTGCTCCTTGACCTGGCCCAGAGCCTCCCTCTCTTCTCCTTGTTCCTCCTCCTGGGCAGCTTGGTCTCAGCTGTTGCCTCCTCCGAGAAGCCCTCACTGACCACCAGCCCTGGGAGTCGCCCTGACGACCACTCTTGTGGCATCTGTGACTATTTCTGTTACGGGCATCCCTGCGTTGTCTATGCCTTTATCTATTCTGTCCCAGACTTCAGGGGGCTCATCACTGCAGTCAACATTTCCCAGGCCCCTCACCAGTTATGTCTTCTGATGAAGTCTGGTGGTGGTGGGTGGTTGGAGGGAGCAGAGGGGAGGAGCCAGGCATTTCTTACCCTCTTTTCTGGCTGAGCCCTAAGTTCCTCCACAGCCTCGGCTCGCCTGAGCAGCTCTGGTTCCTGATGTCGTCAGTCAGGTGGCCTCTTTGACCTCCGGGGTGGAGTGGGGGGAGGGGTTTCTCTGCTTCCCTGACTGGACCCTGATTCCCCCGGACTGTTCACTTCTCTTCTCCTCCGGACTACGTATCACTCGGCTTTGAGCTCTCAGGGCCAGCAAGGAGATGCTGCATCCATGTGGTGCCCCGGGCTCCTCTCTCCCACAAGCACCTCACCCCATTCCTGCCTTTGTGGTTTCATCTCAATATTTTATGCCTCCTGCTTCCCCTTTTCCCAGGCCCATCCAGAGTCTGCTCTTCAAGGTCCTACTCAGATGCCACCTCCCGCATGAAGTCCACCTTAATTGTGCCAGCCCAGCCCGTCCTGGTTCTAGTGAACCTCAGGAGGGCGGAGCACAGGATTTGCTTTGGTTTCAAGGCATGTTCATTCCTTTGCTCAGATATTGTAAGAAATAACATGGTAATAAAGACACTAATACCCTGTTTCCCCGAAAATAAGACAGTGTCTTATATTATTTTTTTCTCCCAAAGTTGCGCTATGTCTTATTTTCAGGGGATGTCTTATCTTTTCCATGCGCTAGGTCTTATTTTTGGAGGATGTCTTATTTTCTGGGAAACACGGTAGCTAGTTGAGGCCCAGAGAGGTTAAGTAACAGGCCTAAGGTTGCACAGCTACAAAGCAGCAGAGCCAAGGCTGCATTGGAGCTGCCTGGTCTGAAGACTGTGCTCCTAACTCTGTGCTTTCTCCCTGGGCCACTCGCACTGCATTAGGCCTCTGACAGAAACCACTCCCCAGGTGTTCGGGTTGGAGAGCTGGTGTGAAGGCAGGTGAAGGGATCTTAAAAGGAGGGCAAAAAGGCTTTTTGCCCATCAAATCTTAGGTTCTCGTGCGAAGAAGACTTGGGCACCAGGCCCCGAGGCCAGATGCACACTCCTATTTTTTGCTCTCTTCCCCTGAGTGCTGCTTCATCTCTCGTTCTCCGCTCAAAAGTCCCTTCGCCCCTTTCCAACAACTTGCTGCTTCACTGTGAAATCTCATCCAGGTAATTTTCCACTTCACACGGCAAAGACTAACAGCCAGGGGGCTGTTTTTACGCAAAGACTAACAGCCAGGGGGCTGTTTTTACAGGAACAACTCCGCAACGCGGAGCAGTCCTCCACTCCTGGGCAGACAGCAAAAGCCTGCGGGGCCGCAGCGCCTGGCGGAGCTGGAAAACATTAACTCCGCGTATAGATTTCCACTCATCCCTGGCTACTCCTCGCCGCGCTGAGTCCCGATACTTCCTGGCCATCTGAATCCACTTCTGTCTCTTTAATCACAGGCCCGGGTGCCTCCCGCCTGGCCTCTCGGGGAACTCGGCATGTGGCGTTCTCGGGCTCTTCTCCCCCGGGAGAGATTCAGCGCAGAGTGCCGCCACAGAGCCTTCCGTTCACGCTCATTGCCGGGCCAGGAGGGAGCGAGGTCTCTGAGCCCCTCCGATGCTTTTGGGTCAGAAATATAGTAATCCTCACAATCTCTGCATGGGTTGGTTTCTCAGAAGTAGATGCTGAGGTGGAGTTCGGGGCACAGGCATTTATCGGGATTGACACCTGGGAAGGGTGTGGAGGAAGCCCATGTGCTGAGGGTGACGCTGGGCTGTGACCCAGGAGTGGTGGGGAGCACAGAGCAAGGTTTGCCCACCAATGTGTCCATTGGGCTGGAATGGCCAGGTTATACACCGCCATCTGGCTGTGTACCCAGTGCAGGCTGTGACCTTGGGGAAGGGGGTGACCTTGGGGAAGGAGGCAGTTCTCAGCAGCCGAGCCAGATCTGGAGAAGCCAGCTGCTGGAGGCTGCCTGCTGACTGCACCCACAGACCATGGCAGGGATGTGTCCTTGAAGGGGACGTGAGTGGCGCATCTTTGTGTCTACCATTTAGGAGGCAGCCTTCATGTTCTTATTTTATGGTTGAGGCTAAGAGAGGGCATGACAGTTGCCCAAGCTCACACAGCTAGTAAGAAGGGAAGCCTGAATTTGAACTCCAGGCTGTTTGAAGCCCAACCTCATGCCTTTCCCCTGATTCTGTGCCACAGGGCCCTAAGCGGGGGAGTAAGGAAAAGAGTGATGCATAACATTTGTCCCTAGAATTGCAGGTGAAAGCGAGGACAATGCGGGTAGTGACGAGGGTGGTAACAGGAGTGACAGAGCCGTGAGGGGAGGGGTGCGGTGGGAGGTGGGGGCAGCAATGGGGATTTCCCGAGAGAGAGAGACTGACATCGGTGCTGGGGACTCGGGGGAGTGCAGTGGACCTCCTGCCTCCTTTCTCTCTAGGCAGAGCAGGCTCTGCGAGGTGTAAGCGGGCCGAGAGGAACAGGACCTCACCCCAGGAGGCATTGAATTGTGTTCTGTGTAGAAAGGCGGCCCTTCCATTTCTCCATAAATCAGCCCCGTAAACTTTCCGCTTTGCAATGTGCAGGTTGTCAGCCCCACAAGCCGCTCCTGCCTGGGATGATAAGTAAATCACACGTATTATCCACGTCAGCAGCACTGTCATCATTGCGGGGAGGTCCGGGCCCGGGCTGACCCGCCCAGGGGACACGGAGGCCCCCTCAGCATTGTTCAGGCCAAGCTCGCCAGGATTCAGCGCTGAATCCCTAGACAGCGGCCCTTATATCAAAGTGACACAGTTTAACAGCTCTTCTCCCTCCTCGAGCAGGGCCTCGCTGGGGGCAGGAGATATACGGCTTCGCTGGGAGCCGGGGAAGGACGCTCAGATGCAGGTTCATGCCCTTCCTCCATGAGAAGACCATTGTCGGGTCCCGGGCCTGTAATTCACTGGGCCCAGCCTCTGACGTGTTATTACATGGACCAGCGCAGCTCAGCTCCCCCTGCCTGCACGTGTCGACCCCACCAACATGAAGGAGGAAATATGGCTCAGCCTGGCCTGTGTCAGGGTGGCCCCCCGCCCTGACGCTGGTGAGATGGGTGACGGCGGCTCCTAGGTAGATTTCCCCCCAAAAGTATGTGTATGTATTTCTACATTCAATATTATTTTGTATTCATTCAGGTGTACAGTATAGTGCTTAGACAATCATATACTTTAAGAAGCGTTTCCTGTAATATTTCCAGTACCCACCTGGCGTCATGCAGAGGTATTACAGTATTATTGGCTGTATTCCCTGCGCTGTACTTTACATCCTGTGACTATTCTGTACCTACTCGTCTGAACCTATTTCTCTATCCCTTTACCTTTTTCACCCATGCCCCCGGCCCCCCTCCCCTTTGGCAACCTTCAGTCTGTTCTCTGTGTCAACGAGTCTGTTTCAGTCTTGTTCATTTATATTATTATTTAGCTTCCACATATACATGAGATCCTATGGTATTTGTCTTTCTGTGACTTATTTCACTTAGAATCATACACCCTCTAGGTCCATCCAGGCTTTCACAAGTGGTAACATTTTATTCTTTTTTATGGCCAAGTAATATTCAATCGAAGGTATGTGCCACAGCTTTTTTTTTTTTTTTTTTTTTTTAAATCCACATCTCTATCGCTGGGCGGGTGGATTGCTTCCATATCTTGGCCATCGCAAACAGCGCTGCCATGAGCGTTGTCACTTGTGTAACACACTCTGGCAAGCGCTGCACAGTGATGTATCGCAGGCTTGCTATTTGCGGGGGAGGGCTGTTCCTGGATGGAAATGCTCAGTCAGGCCCTGCCCTCCCCCTGCCACCCCCCCACTCCGCCCCCCCGGCTTTGTACAGATAAGAGTGATCACAGGCACCCACAGGTTCTTGGCACGAATCGGAAATCATGGCGGCGGTTTATAGCCATGTCCCTTGTTCCTTCATGTCGTTGTGCAGTGGCGCGAAGGGACAGTGGGGTGGCCCCTTTTGCTCTTTTCTGGAAGGAACTATTTGTTTCGTTCTGTTTGGTGTTTTTCTTCTTCTTTTTTCCCCCTTCTAGGAATGAAATAACTTCCCCGTAACCTCTGGGAAACATCCGAGCTGGTCAGCAGAGAGTTAGAGCAGGCGGAACTTCTCATTCAGGTATTTTTCTATGACCTTAAGTGGTGCGCGGGGTCCTTTGGGATTCCCATTAGTGGGCGTGTGGGGTTGTGGGGAAGACGGCCTCTGTTCTCATGTTCTAGAAATGCAAGTCTTAGGGGAAATTTCTGTGGTTTAGTAAATTAAAAGTTCTAGAGTCTATTGGTTTAGATATTTTTGTGTTGGAATATGAATGTGCAGCATAGGGAGAATTTATGTTTCGAGGTCATTTTAGGTGTAATTCCAGGGATCACAGCACAAGGGTTTCAATAAAGCCACGAGGAACAGGTGGCACTTGGAATACCCCACCGTCCTCAGTGCTTAAATTCCAGCGTGGCTATTGTTTTGAAAAACGCCAAACAGCATACGGAGAGGTGACAAGATGGTTTTTGTAGGTTTCAGTTGCAGGAACATTGTGGTTGACACCCCAGATGATGAAGCAGCCTAAGTCAGTCGTGCCACCTCCACTCCCATTCCAGCGACAGTGCCAGGCAGGTTCCAACCAATTTGGGTGGATGAGACCGTGGGGGAGCCTGGCTCAGGCTCCTGGGAGGGAGCAGCCAGGCCCACGTGCTTCTCCCAGGAGGTGGCCACAAGGGGAAACGGCATGAGGATGAAGCCAGCACCGCAGCTGACGGGGCAGAGACACGAGAAGAACCTGGGCTGAGTGGCTTACCTGCCCTGCCTCCGGACTCCCATGAAGGCCATGATTATTTAAGCGAGCCTGAGAGAGTTACTGTTCCAGGAGGGGAAGCGTTCTGCCACAGCTCCATAATCATTGATGAGTGTCCGTGTCCTCAGGCTACACCGGAGGCCTGTTCTCTGGAAACCTTGAAGCAGGAGGCTGAAGTTTCGTTTGAAGAAGGATCTAGAACAATAATACCCATCAATATTGACCTACAGGCAGGGTCTGGGAGCTATTAAATATGAAAAATAACAGTGGGGTTTACGGGTTTGTGGATGAGGTAGATGGGAGCAAAAATCTACCTTATTTATTTTTATTGATTTCAGAGAGGAAAGAGAGGGAGAGATAGAAACATCAACGATGACAAAGAATCTTTGATCAGCTGCCTCCTGCATGCCCCCTACCAGGAATCAAGTCTGCAACCCCCGTATGTGCCCTGACTGGAAACCCAACTGTGAACTGGTTCATAGGCTGATGCTCAGCCACTGCACCACACCGCTGGGCGGAGAGGTGCTCTGAGGAGTCCAGAGTTTGTGGGGAAGGGAGAACCTTTCTGAGATGGACAGCATGCTCTCCACCCTCCAAGCCTACAATTTAGGGACTTAAAAATATTCCACTCGTGTTTTCTTACTTTGATGTGCAAACGCGAGGCAATCAAATTGGAGAGAGGAGAGAAAGAAACCAAACTGCTGAGTAATATCCTTTTGGAAAGAAATACGTATTTTGAAAAAGGACTGAAACAACTTGTGGACGCTTTAGAGGGTTGTTTTTCTTTTCTTATTTTTAAAGGCTCAAGGGTTTTGGGCGAAATCAGTGTTGTTTTCTCAGGCTCCAAAGCACATGAACAGATGAAGGCTCAGAGAGACAAAGGAAACCACGGAAATAGCTTTCTAATAATTGTCCCCAAGCATAACTGTCCAGGGCTGGTTGGTGCCAATCACAATCGCTAATCACAACTCAGGCCGTGTGCCGCTCCCTGCCCTGACGTCCCCTCCAGGCTCCGGGTTTGCTCTCTCCTGGCTCCCACTCGCTTCCCAGAGCCTTCCTCTGCTCCAGCACCCCTGCTCTGCCCTTGCTGCTGGGGTTTCAGCAAACCTGCATCTGGTTTCCCTTTTCCTCTTTTTTGCTTTTGTCTTTGTTTGCTTTCATGAGGAGATGGCTGCTTTTATTACCCTCTTTTGTTTTCTTTCTGTTTTGCAGGTGTTTTCATCTCCTGTTGAATTGTCCTCCCATCTGTCCATGTCCCTTCTTTCTGCAGGGCTGTCTGTGACCTGGGCCTTTGGCTCAGCTGCGTGTGCAAGCCAGATGGGGCCCCTCCGAGTTGCTTGGCTCCCATTGCTCACTGAGAGGAGACTGCCTCCCCCCTCCCCCCCATTGGTTTTGCTTTGTTTTTCTTCTCTTCTATTTGTGTTTCTCCAAGCAGGGCTATTGGGTATTTTTCAGGAGAGCTTACTTTTGAAATGAGAGAATTGATTCTGAATTTTTCAGGCTGCCTGCTGAGATAGACTCTGTGAAATTCCTGTTCTAGGGACCCGCCTTCTGAGAGGGGGCTGCCTTAAAACCTGGCCACTGCTTGTCCCTGAGCTGTTACCTCTGCACGGCCTCTTTCTAGAGCAGAGCAAGAGTTAACCAAGAAGCACGTCATCTGCACCACACCTCTCTCCTCAGACCTTTAAACTGAAGAGATAACACAAGAGATCAAAACAGGGAGAACTAAGAAAATCTCAATTATATCACAAGCTATTCATTAAGCGATTGAGACATTGCAGTTGTGTGCTGCAGGGCCTCAAAATCTTTGCTGTTTAAAATTCGGTTGTTGGTAGGCCAGCGCCAGTGAACTGGTTAGAAATGGGGCTGGGACCCCACTCCAGACCCCCTGAGTAAAAAATCTGCATTTTAAAAAGATCCCTGGGGAACCCTGTGCACATTAAAATGCAAGAAGTCCTGCTTTAATGACCTTTCAAAGAATTAAATGGAGCATTAAACCAAGTAAGAAAATCACCCAATTGCTTAATCACAACATGGAAACTGTGGTGAACAATCTAGTTTCAACCTCTACTCGGTTTGGATATGACACGTAGGATGACCAGAAAGTCTGTTAGGGCCCCTGCAAGGATGATTTTGGGTAAAGATGAAGGAAAACAAATGCACTGTGTGAAGCATCATAAAATGCTAGCTGTCAGAGTTTACACGCCGCTTCATGTGAATTTGGGAGTTCTTCCTTCTCCACAGCCAGCCTAAGGCAGATGTGAATCTTGAGGAGTCAAGCACCAGGCAGGAAATATCAGACCGCCTCGTCCGTAAATGGGACAACAGTACCTTAGAGGACACTCAGCAGTGTTTTGCCTTTGTCCAACATCTGAAGGTGCTTTCTACAGAGTCCCCTTCAGGTCCTGGGTCCGGGAACTTTGGCCCATATGGGTCTGGGGGGGCGGGGAGGAGGAGGGGGAGAAAACAGGGCTTCAAAGTAATAAAGCCTGAAAGCAGACGCTCCTTTCCCTGCTGGCTGGGCTGCAGCCTCCCCCTCCACCTGCTGGCCCAGGACTGGCACAAACCTGGGCTCAACAAAGCCTTCCTGCCCAGGACTCTGAGTCTGGGACACAGGCTGTAGAGACAGGGATGGGGGCGGAGTTTTTAGCAGTAGCTGCTGCAGGGGTGGCAGCGGCAGCAGGCGTGTGGCCCATCGAGCGATGGCATTAGCTGCTCATGACTTGAACTCATATCCTGGCTTCCCGCGCCCCATCTTCTGGACTGTGGTTCTCTGAGATTCTCAGGATCCTCTTGGTAAACTGCTTCTCTGCTGAGACCACCCAGAGCTGGTTTCTGTCACTGGCTGCCAAGAAGCCTGAGTGATAACCCCGCCGACCTGACTAGCTTGCTTTGAGAAGTGAGGAGACAGGGGTGGCACCTGGAAGCACCCCGTTAATGACAGCAAAAATGAGCAATGCATCTACTCTTGTTTCTCTTTGGTTAAGCCCCTTCCTTTGATTACTGAGTTATAAGCCATGGCTCCTGCTCATTCATGGACAGCTGGCTGTCTTTACGTTACCCTGGGAAGGAGCCCCGCCCCCCCGGATGCCCTTGGTCAGAGGCTGACTGCACGTCCTGGCCCTGGTCTTCAAGGTCAATGCTAAGATCCACTCTTCTTCCTTATCAGCAATGCCAGGGAGGACAGGACCCCAGACCTCTCCAAGCATTTCACCCAGTTTTCCCATGAGCCATCTACTCCACAGCTGTGTTGGACTTTCTCTCCATTTTCTTCTTGACCTGTTAAGAGGTGGGTTGCCAGATTCCCTCTCTTGTCCCAAGACGTTGACTATTGATACAATACAATCAGTGTTCATCAAGGTCACACTTTCTTGCTTCTGGTCAAAGCGAACATGAGGAATCCTAGTAGGAACCAGTAGGATAAATGACGCCATTAACATTATTCCTCATTAGCCCAGGCCAGCCTCCGCCGCCAACAGCCTCATTTCCCCTGCGCTTCGTGCATTTCCTTCCGGGGCCTTATGCTGGTGATTACCGGTCTTTGGGGAGTTGGAATACCTTGTCATTATTTCTTTGATTCCAAGACATGCCTCCCTCCAGCAAAAAAGGAAAAAAGATCACAGTATGGCATTTATTTATTTTCAAAATGGAAGCAAAGGAAAATTAACTTTGCACTGAAATGGCCTGAGAGCCAGGTTGTCTCTTGAAATCTGGACACTGAGAAACATTGCCTTAGAAAATTACAAAATATGTGAAAGAAACAGCTACTTGGGTTCATCGTTTGTTTCTTCTTTGCAGATGTGCAGTTTTATGCAAAAACATTTAATCTCTGACTTTCCTCCTCAGTCCAATCTGAGACTGGCTGAAGAAAAGCATACAGACCTGTGATCTTTCTGCACCTTGGCATTCGCCGGCTTTCATTTGCCTTTTCTTTCTTATAATCCTATGTCCCAACTTTCCTTTGTGAAACGAAAAATGCCAACTCAACACCTCCCACTTTTGGCTTCTTTCTTTGTTTCTTTGCTCTCTCAGTAAAAAATGTAGCTCCAAAGAATCTGAACAACCAGTGCCTTAGAGGGACTCCTAGGCACACGCACTAGCATATGTGTACCTGATAGCCCTGCTGGTCATACCGTGTTTCCCCTAAAATAAGACATCCTCCGAAAATAAGACCTAGCGCATGGAAAGATAAGACATCCCCTGAAAATAAGACCTAGCGCAACTTTGGGAGAAAAAAATTAATATAAGACACTGTCTTATTTTTGGGGAAACAGGGTAGTAAAAGCCTGGAAACACCAGTGTCCTTCAACTGGAGAACAGACCCAACATTGAGATATATCACCAACACAATTATATAATACTGAAAATGAGTGAAAATATAGTTACTTACAGTAACATGGAGAAATCTGAGAGACATAGCTGTGAGTGAGTGAGAAAAAGCAGGTTGCAGAGCACTGTATGCCATATAATTTCTTTTTTAAAAATAAAGCTGTATGAAAGGCGAGGAGGAACAGTGCCCGACCCACAGTTCAGGATCTGGCTACTCCTGGAGGAAGGCGAATGAGTGGGGAGCAGGACAGAGCGCCCAGGAAGATGTGAGACTGAAGGTGACGTCTGGTTCTTTCATAGGTCTTCATTTGTAATTAGGCTTATAATTTCCATATGTTAATGTAAGCGCCAAATATTACATAGTACAAAAGTTTAAAATATTTTTAAAATAGTTTAGAAACTAAGCAGCATTAGAGGCAGCTGAATGGGTGGTCACTGTAAAATTCTTGCAATTTGCTATGTGTTTGAAAATGTTCCTAATAAAATGTTGAGCCCTCGGTGGTGTGGCTCAGTGAGTTGGGCATCATCTTGTGCACCCAAACATCACCAGTTTGATTCCTGATCAGGGCACTTGCTCGGGTTGCAGGCTCGATCCCCAGTGTGGGGCATGCAGGAGGCAGCTGATCTGTGTTTCATTCTCACATCAATGTTTCTCCTTCTCCCTCTCTCTTTCTATCTCTAAAAATCAATTTTAAAAATCTTTTTTTTTTTTTTTTTAAAAGAAAAGAGGTGGCTGGACATACATTTATTAAAAAAAAGTTGGTTAGTAGGGAAAAAGAAGGACCTATGTACTACTTTCAACAATAAAGATTAAAATTAAAAAAAAATAACATAAAACATGAATAAAAGTCCTGAATGGCCAACAGTGACATTAAAAAAAGAAAAGCTTACTAATAATTTGACCACCTCAACACAACTAGTTTATTTTTCATCCTTACCTAAGAATATGTTGTGTGTGTGTGTGTGTGTGCGTGTACATGTGTGTGTGTGTGTGTGTGTGTGTGTGTGTTTTACAAGTATTTAAAAAATTTTAAAGCCTTTATCACTAAGAATATGGTGTTTTCAAAGATGTGGTCATAGTACACATAGTATTTTATGGCTTTCTTTTTTTCCATTTAACAATTTATTATCAGAATTTCCCAAATTCATGTTTTTTGTTGAGTACATCCCCAGGTGGGGAAGTCTTTCTATCTCCTGCAAATGTGGACATCCCCTTCAAAGCTCAGTCACACTCCAACGCCAAAGACCGATGACCTCGGTGGCAGGAATGACTGGAGCTCCAACATGCTTCTCCCTGTACCGTTTCCCTAGGGAAGGCTGTGTCTGCCTGCCAACCACTGATTTCTTGAGATAAAGGGAAGCTGGTAGAGTTTAGGATATACTGGGCAAGTAGTAGCATGCCCCCAAACCATTGTTGCATCCTACTATGTGTTAGGCACTTGCTAGGGAGTTTGTCACCTTTCCTCCTGCCCTTTTCTCCTTTAGCCTCTCTGCTCCTCTCATCTCACCAAGAGCCCTGAGGGAAACTCTCAGCAGCTATAAACTACAGCCGACTTTAAAAATGCACATGTGCTTGGAAGCATACATCATTAATGTTTTCCTGCTTATGAAACCTACTCATGTTCATGGTAGAGAACTTAGGAAATACATAGAAATAAAATCCACCTTTCTTTCCATCCCCCAAAAAAACCCCTAGACCGCTGCTAGTATTTCAGTCTTTTAAAGAAAACTTCACATTTTAACAGTCTCTCTGCCTGAAGGCAAAGTGTTAACACTATTCTACTTGCTAGTGTCTCCCTGTTCAGCTTCTCTCATGTGCATGTGCATCTGCAGCTCAGATAAAATTAACTCCAGTGCCGTATGACCCATCACTTTTTACCCCCGCAGTAGCTGTAACAAGAAGTCTGCCCAGTCATCATTGAGAAATGATTTAATATGTCATCAAGTATATAAAAGGCTCCTCCACTCAGAATAGCAAACAGCTGTTCACCATCTCCAGAGAGCATGCAGCCAGGGGAAGGAGACAATGTGATTGGAGCTCTGGGCAACTTCTGGTCCCACCTGGGGAAGGCGGGCAGTTCCCGGAGGGACTTGGCCGAAACCCATTCCCTACGTCACCTGCACTGTCCGTGTATCTGAGCTGTGGATAGTTTGGCTTGAAACTATCGAACAATTACTTTCTCTCCATCTCTGACTTTTCAGGACAGCGTGGTTGGTAGTTTAAGTGGGAGGGCCAGGGGTTGGCTAGTTCTTTGTAGGTCTTTAAAAGTTGCCTATGCTGCCCTGACCGGTTTGGCTCAGTGGATAGAGTGTCGGGTCATGGACTGAAAGATTCCGGGTTTGATTCTGGTCAAGGGCATGTACCTTGATTGCAGGCTCGATCCCCAGTAGGGGGCGTGCAGGAGGCAGCTGATTGATGCTTCTCTCTCATCGATGTTTCTAACTATCCTTTTCCTTCCTCTCTGTAAAAAAAAAAAAAAAAAAAAAAAAAAAAAAAAAAAAAAAAAAAAAAATCAATAAAAAAATATATATATTTAAAATGTTGTCTGTGTCGCTCAACTGGACATAGTTCAGTAGTTGAGCATCGACCTACAAACCAGGAGGTCACAGTTCGATTCTCGGTCAGGGCACATGCCTGGGCTGTGGGCTCAGTCCCCAGTGAGAGGTATGCAGGAGATAGCCAACCAAAGATTCTCTCTCATCATTGATGTTTCTCTCTCTCTCTCCCTCTCCCTTCCTCTCTGAAGTCAGTAAATATATATATATATATATATTTAAGTTGCTTCTGTTCTCATCTGAAGGGCTGAAGTGTGGTCTTCAGTGGGATGGATTTTGTGACTCTGAGAGCTCTGGCCACACAGGTCTGCAGTTACCATTTTTGCCAATTCCCCCCCCCCTCCCCCCCAATTTTCAATTCTCCTCTGTTCAGCTTCTGCTGGCTGCCTCTTGCCCGACAGGCCTCTCTGGCTCTCTGGAAAGAGGGCTGGGTCTTTTGTTACCCCAGCTCTGCGGTAGGGGGAGGGGGAGGGTACATAGCGCCTTTGGGTGCCTGCCCCGCGCTCCACTTGGCTCCCAGGGCTGGGATGGGAGCACACAGCCCCAGAACCTCGGGCAGGGCACTCTGAAGCCGGCAGAGCCACCCCTGAGGAAGCCAAGGCCAGAGAGGGCACATCACTAGCCCAAAGCCAGGGGGAAAGAGAAACATAAGAAAACTTGCTGTTGTAAAGGATTTTGCCATCTGAATTTGCATTGTGCATGTCTCAGTCATGTGACTCAATTGGAGTGGGAAGATTTGAGAAGACTAAGAGGAACTATAGGTAGAACTCCATGTAAAGAGAGGCCCAAATCCATAAAAATCCAAGCTGAAATACTGTGATTAAAGAATTCCATGCAAAGGGATGTACATGTGCTATTAGTACCCCATCCGTGCCCTTTGGCTCTCCTTTCAAAATGTGCCCAGAGCATCCCACCGTTTCCAGCACAGGTGCTGGCAGCTCGGGGCCTGAGGCTCTCTTTAGCCTGCTGGGGCAGCAGGTGGGAAGCTCCTAGGAGTTCCCAGGTACAGGAGCACCCCAGCCAAAGACAGACAGGAGCTGGGGGACAGCGACCCTCACTCTCTCAGCCCTAGGGTGGGTGATGAGGGTGTGTTCCACAGTCTCCCCAAATTCCCCTGAGGGACTGAGCCCCCATTGCCCAGCTGCCCCGTTAACATGCTTATCCACACGCCCTTCCTTGGCTTCTTTCCCTTCCCTGCCCACGTTTCCTGGGGTCACCTCCCAAATAACTGCACAACGGACTCCTCATTGCAGACCAGCCTCTTAGGGAACCCAAGCTAACTCAGGAGGTCTCACTCACTGCCCCGCTGAGCGTTTGCCTAAGATGGTGCCTCCCAGGGAGAAATGGTTGTGATCACACAGGATTCAGAGTGAAAACCCACAGAAGATGGTTTCGATGTCTACTCTGAGCCAATGCAACTGGGCAAATGACCACACTCTTCTGTGTGTACCCAGGCTCACGCAGCTGTCCTTGCAAAGGGGCAGGAGTGGGTGGGTGGGTAAGGAAGCATTTCCTGAGCACCCATTCTCTGCCAGGCTGTGTTCAGCAGTCATCTGCATGAACCCTGTGAGGTAGAGACTCCTTGCTAACCCCATTTTACAGATGGGAAAAGGAGGCCAAGCTACCCACTGAACACGGCCTGAACCTGGTAGAGCTCACATGGGAATTCAGTGCTGTTTCACTCCAAAGCTGGTGTTCTTCCATGCTGTCTCGTGGTGCCTAGAGCTTAAAAATATGCCCACAAGTCATGACCCTGGACCAGGGGTTCCCCTGCTGCTGGCAGCCGCATGCTTTTGTGAATTTTTACTTTCCAATTACAGTTTACATTCAACATTATTTTATATGAGTTTCAGGTGCACAGCATGGTGGTTAGGTAATCATTTACTTTACTAAGTGTTTCCCTTGACATTCCCAGTACCCACCTGGCACCGTATTTAGTTATTACACTGCTATTGACTGTATTCCCTATGCTGTATTTCACATCTCTGCGACTATTTTGTAACTACCCATTTGTACTTAATCCCTTCACCTTTATTACCCAGTCCCCCCCCCCCCCCCCCCCCCCCCCCGCCCAACCCCCTCCCTTCTGGCAACCGTCAGTCTGTTCTCTCTACGAATCTGGTTCAATTTTGTTTGTTCATTTACCTTGTTCTTTAGATTCACATATAAGTGAAGTCCGATGGCACGTGTCTGCCTCTGACGGACTTATTTCACTCCGCGTGGGGCCCTCTAGGTCCACCTGCTGTTGCAGATGGCAGCGGCATTCTTAACCATACACGCCGCTCCCCTGCCCCTTCCAAAACAGGTCCCCACAGTGGGCACCCGCACCTTGCCTTCCACATGAGTGTGCCCCAGCTCTCCACAGGCCTCCCCTGCAGCCCAATCTGTCTTGTTTTGTGGCAATGTCGCCCGAATCTCTTTTTTTCCACGCCTGCTTCTTGAGGACAGGGGCTGAGCCTACTTCACCATGGAACTGGAAACTTTTCCCTGGCAACAGCAGACAGCTCCGCAATGAACAACGTGACTGCTGTTCCAGAACCAAGCTTCACGAGCGTGCGCTTTTTTAGGAATAAGCTTTAGATCGCTATTAAGCTTTTTTGACTTTTTTTTTTTTTTTTCATGAAAATGTTCCAACTATCAGAAAAGCATAAAGAATACCTTTGGATACAACGCATAGTGCAACGAATGCCCCTACACCCATCGCCTGGGTTGGACAAATAGCATTGGTCATGCCTGATGGAGCTCCCAGAACCAGGCTTCTCATCTGCTCTGATTGCGGTAAAAGACCATCCTGTCCGGCACACACGGAGATTGCATTTGTAGGCGCTAAGCCTCTGCCCCTCCAGAACTGGCTTTCCCAGAATGCCGTCCAGGTGTCAGGCCATGTGGGGGGCCCCGATGGCCTTCTCTTTTTAGATGAAGAAGCCACGTCCCCATCCTTGAGACATTCATCTCCTTCCTGGCGTGCAGACAGACAGAGGTGTAGACAGACGATGGCGTTATGATGCGCTGAGGGAATGCTCCGTTCTCTATGGACAAGCGGAGGGCCCGGGAGGTCTGCGGCCCCATCTCCAGTGGGCATCACCAGCTCAAAGCTGAGAACCTCTGGCCAGCGCCTGGGCCCTCGCTCCAGCTTTGTTGTGACATAGCTCTGGGACCCTTAGCAAGGCCTTGTCCCACTCCGGACCCTGGTTTTCGCATCTGTCAATTAAGAAGTCATGCTGGACTATTTCAAAGGCCCCCTTCAGCTCCCGGTTTCTGGCATCTTCACGGGAAAGTGCTTGCCCAGCCCCTTTCCTCCTCTCATTTGCCTCTCCCCCCTCCTCCCAGCCCGGGCCTGCAGGAATTCCTACGATGGGTTCTAATTCCACTCGGCAGTCACCGTGCCAGGGGTAATTCTCCCAGTCGGGAGTTCCTCTGGTGGAACTAATTCGTGCGCCTATTGCTGCAGTTTCCATTAATTTCCTTTGACCTGTCCTTGGGGGAAGCTCATGATTACTGATAATTCTAGTTAATCCTTTAACTAGAAAAAGGAAACTAACCATCTAATAGGCAGAATGGGGGAACGACTTGGCACACCATCTGCCAAATAGAAACCTAAAATATTCCAGTGTTCTCTGTGAGGCCACAGCCATTAACGCCCGAGAGCCGGCTACTGCGAGACCCTGTCTCCTAGTGGTGGGCACACGTCTCAGCTGAGCCAGCGGCGGGCACAGGCGTCGGCGGCCCCCACCCCTGTTCCCTGTCTGCGTGCTTGTGGCATAATCATTTACTCGCGAAGGCCGAACAAGTCCGACCCTGTGAGGGGCTTTCTGACATCTCTCGGAGCAGCCGGCCCTCCCCTCCTGCAGACGATGTCATGGTTTATTAATTCTTTGCAGGAGCAATAAGAACTGGGTATTGGCTTAATTTGGGGGCAATTTACTGTTATGGTAGAAAAATTGGCTCTGTCTCCTTTTATTCAACACAAGGGCCTATCGTTCTTAACCCCTCCTGTGCAGGGCTCGTCCCCTTCCCAGTTACCGGTATGACCTCGGGCAGATTATTGAAGCTCTCTGTGCCTCAGTTTTCTCCAGATAAGGTCAGGATAGCCATAGTACATATTTCATAGGATTCTTTCAAGTGAATATTAACATATTGGGATCTTTTAGGATCTCTCTGTACCGGCTATATACTGACACACTATCTATCTATCTATCTATCTATCTATCTATCTATCTATCTATCAGCTTAAGTGACCATTTGACTATTTGACTGGTAGCTATGATGTGCACTGACCACCAGGGGGCAGTCACTCTGACCAGTAGGTTTCTTGCTGCTGGGGTCTGGCCAATTGGGACTGAGAGAGACTGGCCCTGCATTCCTCCTATGATCTCTCCCCACCCTGATTGTGCACCGGTGGGGGTCCCAGATTGCAAAAGGGTGCAGGCTAGGCTGAGGGACCCCACCAATGCACAAATCCCTGTACTGGCCTCTAGTTTTTAATAATCTGTAAATTTCACATAAATTACAGCGTTTCAGCTTCTTATGAAGCAGATCCCTCTACTAGGCAACTGGTGTCTTGGAGCACATCCTGCCCCTCTCAGGGCCTCAGATTCTTCTTTGACACATTGGGGAGGCCTCCAATCCCCCCGCAGGGATCTCCAAGGCCCTTCCAGCCCTTACCGTGGGGATACACCGGGCAGGACCCTGCAGGTGAGGCCGGCTCTGGTGGCACAGCTCCCAGAAGCCACGGCAGTCTATGTCCACAGTCCCAGGCAGCACTGTCTGGACCTGAGTAGAAGTGACTCCCTTTAGAAAAGTCGTCCTGTGCCTGCCCAGGTGTTGGGGCCCTCCTGCCCCATCCTGCACGGGCCTGGGTCCTTCCTTTATGTCCTGCCTGGCCATGAGGGCTTGAGTCTGTGGTCTGGGGTCCTCAGGCTGGGCCGGGTAGAGAGCCATATACTAAGTTCTGTTCAAGAGAGCTGCTGAGAGGTGTAGCGTGAGTGCCCACCTGCCCAGAGAGCCTGAGGAGCAGTGGATCTCAACCACGAGACATGCCCCCAGCACATTTGGCAATGCCTTGAGGCACCTTTGGTTGTCATGACCGGAGTTGGGGGCATATTACAGCCCCTCAACAAAGAATTAGCAAAATAACATTTCAGTAGTGCTGAGATTGAGAAAGCCCGTTGGAAGCCAATTCAAGTTTGAGAGTCTGGTTCTACGGTGGATTGAGGGTCACCAGAGCCCAAAGTATCATCTGTAATCATCTTGTCAGGCCTGAGCCCCGAGGCTTCCAGGAAATGTGGACATTATCTGGGGGTGGGTTTATGAACAACAGAGAACGTCACACTTGGAAGGGAGCTTGCAGATCTAAGCAAATCCCTCAGGTGGACTGATGCGGAAACTGAGGCCCAGAGGAGAAAGTGTCTTGCTAAGATGACAGCTCGCTCAACTAACAGGTCTGGCACTTTATTTCGAGGGACTGGAGCGTTGGCATCCCATGCAACCCAGGCCAGGGATAGGCATCATTCCAGGGGAATGCGGGTGCAGTATCACCTAACCTGGCTCTCAGCTTCTCCATCTGCAACAGGAAGTGGAGGGGCACAGGCCTCGACATTTCTAGGTCAGCTGGGGACACCGTCCAGGCCAGGGGTTCTCAATATCTAGCAGGTGTCAGCACCCTTGGAAGGTTTGTTTCAGCACAGCTGCCGTGACCCTGTGTTCCCAATCTAGCAGGTCTGGGGTGGCACCCGAGACCCTGAATTTCTAACAAGTTCCCAGGGGATGCTGATGCAGCTGATACGGGGACCACACTTTGAGAACCGCAGTTCTGAGAGGATGGGTCCATTTGAGAGATATCTATTACTTGAAAGGTAGGAGACTTTGCCTCAGATCGGGCAGATGCAGATTAGGTGGGGGATGTCAGACGACCCCAACCCCACAATCCTTCACGTTTTGGCCTAGAGTGGGTCTGTGCCCCTGAACTTAGTGCAGTGAGACCCATACGTCTGTTCCTGGGAAGGCCACTCTGCCCAAGGGGGAGAGTCACCATCTATCATCTTCCCAACGGGTCACACTTGAGCACGAAAGGAGGCAGTGCCACCCGTATGTGGGGGACAAAAGGCATATTCTGGGCCTGCCTGTGGAAAGTTGAGCCGTGGGAGGTCAGCTGGGCAGCCGGGCCTCTGAAAACACGGCTGGGCCCACGTGGAGCCTTAAGCCTCCTTCCAAAGCCTTTTGATGTGGCCGCGTTGTTTCCACTGGAATCATAGGAAGGGAAGGGGCATGTCGTCCACTCCAAAGGCTTCCAAAATACGCAGAGCAGAAGCCAGCAGAGCCATGACCATGCAGGCAGCCCAGGGCCGGCTGGTGGGCATCTCGGGGGCCTCTAGGGCCCCTGCTCTGTGCCCTGGGGAAGCTGTGCTGTCACCTGCCCTGTACATCCCCACAGTCAGGGCTGGAAGGGATCGGAGATCTTGCAAGCAGGGCAGGGGTCCTCCACAATTGTGGAAGAAGAACTTGCGGCTCTGAGAGGGCAGGCTGTGCTCCAAGTCACCAGTTGGTTAGCAAAGGGACCCGAACCAGGTTTCCCAGGTCAGAGGTTGTTCCATTTACATCGATATGTAGGCACACTGAATTGGGCACGTATGTGAATTCAGAGGGACACTGCTAAATGTTTGGGGGTGTGTATCACCCCAGGGCAGGCAGGCATCATCTACTGCTCATCCGGATAAGGAAGTCGGGGCATGATGCCTTGTTGACACTTTGTAGCCAGTAGTTCGCAGGGGACCCATGTGTTGTAGTTGAATGCCCATACTCCTCTGCCTTTGATTCACATTTCCTTCAAATTGGGAATGTTTGGGTTCTTTCTTTTTTCAAATATATCTTTATTGATTTTAGAGAGGAAGGGAGAGGGAGAGAGAGACAGAAACATCAATGATGAGAGATAATCATGGATCGGCTGCCTCCTGCATGTCCCCCACTGGGGATCAAGCCCGCAACCTGGGCATGTGATTTGACTGGGAATCGAACCATCACCTTCTCATTCATAGGTCGATGCTCAACCACTGAGCCAAGCCAGTCAGGCATGAGGTCTTTCTTACTCTGCTTTTCACCACTTTTATTCTTCATGGTGGATGGAGAGAGCAAGGAGGCCAGGAGAGGAGCACAGCCCCTCCCCTGATCCCCAGGAAAGGCTGTGTGCTCTGTACCTAGATCAAGGCCACACCAGGAGAGCCAGCCATGCTACCCAGGTCACTGGCATGGACAAGCCAGGGTTGGGGGACCGAGGTGTGAGCCCTAGGCCTGGTCAGCACACCATGGGAGATGGGGAACTCCAGAACAAGACCTGGGCAAGAGGGGCTTCAGATCACAGGACCACACAGCCAGAGGGAGGCTTGGGAATCCAACAGGTCCATCTCCTGTTATGCAGATGGGGAAACTGAGGCCCAGAGTGGGGAGGGATTTTGCAGTCCCACCGAGTCACACAGCCAGGTCCTCCTGGTCCCCGCTCTTTCCAGCACTGCATTGGCCAGGCAGGAATTCGGGGTGGCTCTTTAGATCTCCCGCACTTTCTAGAGGTATAAGGTGTGAAGAACACACGTGGCTTTGCTTGAAGCTGTGAATGTAGGTCAGGGAGAGTGTTTTATTCATTTCCGAGTCACTGTGAGATGGTGCAATGCTTCCCACACCAGAGGGGCTCAGTCCATGTCTGCTAATTGAACCACGTCACAGCGATGCTTCCAGAAGCATCTACATGAACTTGTCATAACGTTAGTTTCCCTTATAATGCACCTGAGAGCAAGGAAAGGGTGGGAAGAGGAGTCTCGTGTGTCCTCGATGTGAACCTTCTCTTAAAGACATTCTATTACTTCATGCATTATATAAGTAACACACATTTACTGTAGAAAAAGTCTTGATAAGCCAAAAAATTAACATTTCAACCACGATGGAGCTCTGGACCTCCAGAGAGCATGCTGCGGGCTGAGGTAGTTTGGATCTCTTGGGTCTCTCCCTGCAGCACCAGCCTTCACTTTTATGTCCTGATGGCCCATTCTCTGTGACCTTGTCTTTAGCATCTTAAAAAAAAAATTATATATATTATTGATTTTTTACAGAGAGGAAGAGAGAAGGATGGAGAGCTAGAAACGTTGATGAGAGAGAAACATCAACCAGCTGCCTCTTGCACCCCCCCCCCCCCCTCAAGGATGTGCCCTCAACCAACATACATGCCCTTGACCAGAATGAACCTGGGACCTTTCAGTCTGCAGATCAATGCTCTACCACTGAGCCAAACCGGTTTCGGCTGGCTTTAGCATCTTTGAAGGAAGGAGCCCAGTGAGCAAACCCTGTCCCAGCATTTCATCTCATTTTGGCAACAAGTCCAGCGCGGGGCGGGGCTGCAGCGGGCAGGTGTTTAGCTCAGATGCACATTCCCATTTTCTGCAAGAGCAAAACGAGCATGTCCTGAGAGACCACTCCCCGATTGGCGTGCTCACAGACGTTGCCCAGTGCTACCCTCCCCACACGTGGAATCTGGGGCTTACAAGGACTAACAGGTCAGCTGGGAGTGAAGCATGCACCCAAATTAGCCCAGACACTGGCAGTCACTGCCCGGACCCGTCCTAGGCCAAGGACGTTGGAGCCACAGAAGTCAGAGCAAGCTTCCATCCATTTGTCACATGCTGTCTTATGTGCCATTAACCAGCAGTCCTGGAATGAGAAAACAGGCCGTCAGCCAGCCCTGGCAGCTGTGTGCTCCGCTGGCACTGGCTGGCCCGATGTGTGACGAGAGCCTGGCGGATGTGGGGGGAGGACTGGCGGTGTGACCTATGACCTTCTAGCTGAGCTCCTTCCCTGTTCGCTCTCTGGGCATGAGGGTTCTATGGAGGGGAAATGCCATCCAACAGGATACTCTTCCCATGTGAGCAGAACCCTGACTTAGCTCGCAATATTCTAGGATGGACGGCCATTTTTCCTGCCTCTCCCTCTGCTCCTCCCACCCCCTGCCGGCCTCACTGGCTCCCCAGGGGCCCCCTTTACGGCTCCCGACTGCTAATGTTCGCTTCTGTGGAAAATGACAGGTGACAAGTAGCTCCCCAGACTCCCCTCCACACCCCCATCAGATAAGCCAGGAGGGAAAGTGAGTTCTTGTAGGAGAGAAACAGCCTGTACTTTGGAAATTAAATATTCCTTAGAGCGGAGCAGGAAACTTCAGATTCCAGCCATGGTTTCCGAGAAAGGCCTCCCCAGAGAGACGGCGGGTTCCTGGGGCGAGGGCTGGAAGCGGGGAGTGTTGCTCCCAACATCTGCAACTGTCATCCAAGCCATCCACCCCACCCCACCCCACCTCACCCCACAGGGGCAATGGTGTCAAGTCCTTGCTCCCTGTGGGTGCCCGGGCCCTTCCGCTCACTGAACAGCCAGAGCCCCAGGCACTTCCTCAGAGGCCCGAGGTTGACTGCAAGGGGGGATGTGAGAGGCACATCACCACCAGCCCCAGTGCAGGGAAACTGAGGCACAGAAGGGTGAGCAGCTGTGTGATGCCACTGTGAACAGAGCTCCCAATGCGCTCTTTTCACCCTGTGGTTGTGTGCGCGCGCCGAGTTTTACAGCTCACAAATTTATGAGGAGAGTCCAGTGCCCTAGATCTCTTAATTAAGCGGCCTTCCCTGAGGAGAAAGGAAATGGGCTTCCATAGTCTTAGCACCGATGTGGATTGCACGATTTACTGCCCAAGGCCTACATTTCCCCCAGATCAGCTCCTCTATAGTGCAAACATCTATCACTTTGAAGGCTGCTCAAACGCCACCTCCTTCCCCCTCTCCCCGCTCCTTGGTGCCCTCCAGGCCTCAGCATTTCCTCTGATCTGCCCCCTTACCCCAGAGGTCCAAGGGCAGGCAGAGCCCTGAACACAGGCCCTACTGTAGCCAGGCCGGGAGAGAGGGGACGCCCTGAGCCCAGGGCTGGCACGGAGGGGCTGCCCTCCCTCGTGTGGGCACAGGGGGCCGGTGCCCGGGACTTGCCCGCAGCCCGCTATGGCTGCTGATGGCTGCCACGAAGATATATGATTTTAATCAGGCCCCTGACAGGTAAAGACCCTAACAACTAGGACAGTTTGTTCTCCCAAACTGTTGAGTATCTAAGCCCAGTGTTTACTTTGGAATTGAATGAATAACATTGTTCTGGGAAAGGAAATTAAAAAAAGCAGGCTTGTAATTTACAGTAGAGAGAACAGATCTGGAGGTCTTGCCACCCCCCTCCCCCAGGCCCAGGCCCCCCTCCTGGAAACCCTCGCTCTGTCTTTTTGCTGTTTTAAACTTCTAAACACACCACAACCAACCGGCTCATCTTCTCAGCCCTGCCAGGAAAGGTCTTAGCTTTGCCAGGCTCCCGAAAGCTGCCAAGAGAAATCATTGCTTCAAGGCAAAAGTTTTTTTTTTTCTTTCTTCTTCTTCTTCTTCTTCTTCTCCCCTTTTAAAAATCAAAACCAAATGCCACTGAAATTCCAAATGCTGAGACCCATTCAAAATGTGGAGGGGTGGGCGGGGATGGGGTGGGCCAGAGATTCACCTGCCCCACCTCCCCCACCCCCAGGGCAGGAGTGACTTTCTATCAGAAATAAGGGGGGAAACCCACCAACTGACCTCCCCCCTCCCCCGGCAAGCCAAACCTCATACCCTTTCACTAAAGAAAGTCGATTTATTTGTAAATTCTTGGGATGGGATCGAGGGATAGTTCCTACGTACCCCACATCTAGAAAACTCCCAGAGACTTCCTCTGAAGAGAGACCAGGCAGGCACTTTGCTAAGGCCTGGGGTAGTCAGCAGTGGACACTCTGGCCAGCCAGGGGGTGCTGGAGACCAGCCTGTTTCCCTCAAACAGATGAAGCCCTCCTCTTCACAGATCCCGACCCCAAGAATCCTAAAGCTCTCCTCTCACTTCCCGCTCTGGGGTCGCCCCCAAATGGGAGTCAGGAGGAACTGAGCTGTGCACGCAGACTGCTGAGTGGGGAGGGGTCCGCTAGAAGGACCCCCCCCCCCCCGCCCCGCCCCGGGCCTGGCCACAGGCTGCAGCAGGGCCCTTGGGCCAGGCACCTACCTCTCCGGTCCTCCTCCAGGAACCAGGTCTCGCAGCCCCGCTGACCTGACCTGCCTCCGATGCCTCCGATTAGCTAATTGATGGGGGGGAGAGACGACTTTGAACATTTCAAGGCCTGGTCAGAGGCCAAGTCTCATTACTTAGCTTCAAAGCCAGAAACTCCATAAAAAGTTCATTGGTGGAGCCGATTGTTCCAGATTGTCCCAGCGGAACTGAGCCCACCACGGCACCCCGGGCCTCACATCTTAAAGTGAGGTGAGAACACGTGTGTGGTACTGAGCCATAGGGGGAGACGGGGGGGGCAGGAGCCCCAGACCCAGTTTGCATTATTTTTTCTCTTCTCAACCACTTAAACATTGCATAAGAACTATAACTGCATTATGCAAAATTTGGGAAAAAAAGAGAAGAGAAAAAGAAAATATTCCAGAAGCCCATTCCCTAATACAATAATATTTATTTCTAAGCATTTTTCTTATGTGCAATTTTTATATACTACTAACAAGCATAACTGAAGTCTGAATTAATACTTAGTGGATATATATATATATATATATATATAGTCCCCTTTTTCTTTATGCATTAAATTATAAGCATTTCCCCACCTCTTCAAAACTAGTATTTTAAGCACTATATGATATTCTGTCCCTGGTAATGTGGAATAATCATTAACATTTAGGTTGTTCCTAGTTTCAGATTTTTATACATAACACGAAAGTACTTATATTTCCCCATGATTGGTTCTTGAATTTTCTTTTTTAAAAGACGTAACATTTTTCTGATTACAAAAGTCACTCAGATTTACTTTTTTTTAAAGTGTGGAAAATCTGGGAAAATATAAAGAAGTTAATAAAAATCAGCCATAATTGTTCTGTCCAGAGCCACTGTGAATCTTCCGGTGTATTTCCTTTATATATACATGTGTGTATGTACACACACACACACACACACACACACACACACATACTCACACACAGGCGAAACAGGATCACGCTGCACAGAAGTTTTGTAGGTCCCTGGGGCTGGGGGAATAAAATTGGCAGAGGAAATATTATTTCCAGGAGAGATTCGGCGTAGGGTGTGTGCGGATTGGAAACGGGAGGGCATTTTTATTCAAGGTGGTGCGTGCGGACGTGTGTCCAGCCCCGAGGGCGGCCTGGCTGCCCCCAGCGCTGTGGCCGGGCTCAGGTGTGGGGTCAACGGCGAGGCGTGAGCAAATGCACTTTCCTCGTTTCTCCTGACAAGCGGCGCGGAGCCCCTGATTTATGGCCACACTTCACGGGACACTAGTAAATGTCCTATAGTATATTTTGTAAGAGTAATGAAGTCCCAGTAACCCCAGCCCTCCCGGCAACCTCTGCTAATAAATTTCTTTCTGGCGGAGGGTGAGCCTGCCAGGCGCTTGGCAAGGGGCCCCGGGCTGCGGATTAGCAGAGGGGCACTGGGGCTACCCCGGGCTGCTGCTCTCCTTCTCCAGTCTTTCTGGAAGGAAGCGGGGGGGGGGGGGGGGGGGGGGCACCTCCAGGCACCCCAGGATGCAGGCCCAGCTCTCCGAAGGCAGGGAAAGATGAAAAGTGAGTCAGGGAGCTGGAAAAGAAGGGGGAGAACCCCAAACCATAATTACCCCTTTTCCTTCTGCAGCTCGGGTTACTGGCCCGGGGCAGAGGGCCTTGGAGGACTGTTTCTTTTTTGACTACTGTTTCCCTTGAGCTTGGAGATGAGCTATGGGATGAAAGAAGACGCTGGGGCATTTGAGATGGGCTGAGTTTTGGGGGGGGGGCACGGCTTCCTCAGGTGGCAGAAGTGGGGGTGAGTGGGGCTGGGACATAATAGTTCACTGCCATCCCATGCCAACACAGATGCCTCAGAGGGCTGGGGACAGGGGATATATTTGCCCTAGTCCACATGTTTGGTTCGAAGCTAGGTATTTTTATTTTTATTTTTTTAATAACATATTTTACTGATTTTTTACAGAGAGGAAGAGAGAGGGATAGAGAGTTAGAAACATCGATGAGAGAGAATCATGGATCAGCTGCCTCTTGCACACCCCCTACTGGGGATGTGCCCACAACCAAGGTACATGCCTTTGACCGGAATCAAACCCGGGACCTTTCAGTCCGCAGGTTGACATTCTGTCCACTGAGCCAAACCGGTTTCGGCCTAAGCTAGGCATTTTTTTTTACTCGTTTTAGTCTAGCCCACTTTTCAGCAGCACCTTCCAGGGCCCACACCAGGTGCTGAGTAAAGAACAACCTTTGTAGGCACAGCCAAAGTCTGAATTAGTACTTAGTGGGTGCTTAGGACATGTGCCACACCGCCCTAAGCACATGCGTATTCATTCACGTGCTCCTCACGAAATCCAAAGAACTAGGTGTTTTATTATCATCACTTCCTGTTCCCCAGGCACCACGGTCTCTCCGGTTCCTGAGTCCAGGGCATCGGGGACCCCTTCGATCTTATGCACCCCGAGCACGAAGGCTACCCAGACTTCATGTCCAATAAGCAGGTGATTCTACGAACTAGGAAACTGAGGCCCAGAGAAAAGCAACTTGCCCAAGGCCACACTGCAATGCGGCGAGGCTGGGTTAGCGCTCCCTCATTCATATTGTATTTGAAGAACTCAGTGAAGCGAAAACAGTTTTCTGACATCTGGAAGCTTCCTGTGTGTGATGAACTCCACTGGGAACACCCCTTCTCCCCCCCCCCCCGCCCCCTCAAACAGCCTTAGAAGGAACCATGAAGAGGGTTAAGGAAAGAAAAGGAACCCCAAAACAGCAAGCTGGGGGAGCATTCTAGAATCTGTGGGTGGGAATGAGTTTTTCCACGTTAAAGACATGTTTCAGTGAGTAGGAATTTCCCGCATATGTCATACGAAGCTCACCAATCTCCCCACCCAGATGTGAAGTCTGTGGCATGACCCCTGGGAACAGGGAACCCCTGAGGCCTGCCTGCGGCAAGCAGACGCTCAGGTGCACATGTGAGGAGCGCTGAGCGCCACCGGCCGGGTTCGCAGCCCAGATTGCAGTGCACACAGGATCCTCGACCCTGAGCCTCTCCCGGTGCCCCAGCAGGATTCCCGAGCCCTAAATGCCATCGCAAGTGCCTGGGGCAGACCGCTTGGGGAAGCAAACCTCACAAGTAAAATCTGGGGTTTCAAAGTAAAATGCCTGGTCTAATGTGACAGTGGTTGCTTTCCAAGTTGGCTTGTGTGGGGGCCCCGGGGCCTGGAGCTCTGTTTCTCGGTAGCATTTCCCTGTGCTCTCTCTCATACAGGGAAAACCCGCATTGCAGGCTGGGCCCACACAGGACAAGGAAGGGTCCTCAGCTGGCAGTCAGGGTCTTCTATGTCACCAGCCAGCCGTGGCACGTCGTATCTCTGTGATTTGGGCAAGGTGATGTCGTGCAGCCTAGAAGGAATGGTAGGTGTGGCAAGACCCTGATGTCACCGGCGGCAAGTATGGTCACGGCCACTTACAAATGAAGAGGAAGAGGCATTAAGGGGTTAGGAGACTCAGTGAGCTTGGAGGGAGCGAGACGTTATGTGTGTGTGGGGGAGCTGGGAGGTGACCCACAGATAGGAAAGGACCATGCAAAGGTAGCATGCAGAAGGCTGTAGTTATAAACCCTCTCCAGTAAATGGCCTGGCACACTGCTGGCGTAATCCATGTTAGTCCCTCTCTTGGCCGGAGGACAGACGAAGGGGCTGTGTGGTGTGGTGATGAAACACTGGATTCTGAAAATTTGGGGGACCTGGGCTCCAGTGTTGACTCCAGCGTTAACTGGGCGACGGAGGCCTTTTCCTCTCTGGGAAATGAGAGGTCTCCCTGGCTCTTCCAGACCCAGGGTGAAAAGACATGTCGCCATGTGGGCCTGCTTCTTTGGGCGTTGAGTGTCGTGCCTGGCTGGCTCACTAGCCTTCAGTGAGTATTTGTAGAATTAAGTTGGGCTCCTGTCGGGCTCACAGAGATATTACATGGCTCACAGAGATATTACAAGGCTCACAGGAAATGAGGAGGATGGACGTCATGCCCAAAGTCAGCGGGAGGACTCTTAGCCACTTTCTCAGGAGAACAGGAGGAAAGGAGACGCCAGCTCACCCTGCCTGCATTCCATGCAAGGAAACGTGGGCGTGGGGAGCGTGCCCCCAGCAGAAGCTGACACATTTGTGGGATTTCTCAGCCTTTCACACTTTGACCCTGTCATCATGAGCGTTGAAAAATCTGTGATTTTTTTTTTTAAATTTCAAAATAAATGAAATAGTAACTTAAAAAAAAAAATCAATGGTAATTTTAGATCATGCTTTTTCCAAGCTTCTCATGTCCCCTGGAGAGTCTGATAAACAGGAGGCAGGCACTGAAAAGTGCTATTTTTCATTCAAGGCAGGTGTGGAAATTGAGCTTGTCCGGCATTGCCTGGGCTTTAGGTAAGAAGGAAGGCTCCTCTTCTGGAGACGCCTCTGACTGTGAGACTTTTGGGGCCAGTGGAGTGAGTGTGGCCACGACCGGCCCCAGCCAGCTCCCTGGAGAAGCTCTGTGACAAAACAGTGTGCCATGCAACATGTGTGTTTTTAAACAAATATATTTGTATTGATTTCAGAGAGGAAGGGAGATGGAGAGAGAGATAGAAACATCAAGGATGAGAGAGAATCATTGATCGGCTGCCTCCTACACACCAACTACTGAGAGTTGAGCCTGCAACCAGGCATGTACCCTTGAACGGAATCAAACCTGGGACCCTTCAGTCCATAGGCCGCTGCTCCATCCACTGAGCAAGATGGGCTAGGGCCAACATGTGTTTTCTGATATTGTTATTAATATGACTATAATTATTTATGACTGTGCTTTTCCACTAGACCAAATTGCTTTTTAATTTTGGCTTTGACTTCTCAGTAGGAGTGACTGTAGGAAACTTCAGCGGTGCCTCTTGGCTCATCGTTGACTCTCTTCATTGCCTAGGTTATTCTTCCCCGCTCTGTCCATCCATTTGAGTCAGCACTTCCTGGGTGTCTGTGACACAGAGGATTCGGAAACAGCCGTCCTTACGGACCTTAGGATTGCCTAGAGGAAAACAGATGGAGACGAATGATAGATAAATGATTAGGTGCCACTGCATGGTTGAGTGCCTTGAAATGCAGGCTTTCTGTCCAAGGTAACTATTTTTTCAACTTTCTCTTCCCTTCTCTAAGGCCAGAACAAATCCGGCTTAATTACGACCATGGGCAGTTCATCTAACCTCTCAGAACGTCAGCTAGCTTGAAACCAAGGTTGGGTGCGATGGTGTTTAAAGCCCCTTCCATGTCTGGCCCAGGGGACCTGGGGGACACACCTGTCAGCACAGGAGTGGGGCCCACTGCCCTTGAGGTCTGAAGGTCCTTGTCCCCTAAGCCCTCTGGCCCCACCCTGTCTGGCTCCTCCAATGGGCCTCCCTGCTCACTACCTGGCCCCTTTGCTTTCCCAACACCGTGGTTTTTTTTTGTTTTTTTTCCTTCTGTCTTTAGGGAAAAAGTGAAAATAGAAGAGCTGGCATTTCCAGGACATTGTGGGTGGCCCTGTAAGGGGATAATGCGGTAGAGGACTGGGGGGAGGCGCACACAACTCACCAAATCATTTCACACCACCACAGCCCTGCCCACTGCCAAAGACGATCACCATTTTTGCCATGGACCCGCTGCCAGCTGGCTGGGCCCGGTGCCCTGCAGAAGGCCTCCCAGGAGCCCAGAGTGATGCTGGCTGAGAGTGGCTGGAGGATGCGTAACTGTTGAGGGCTGCAAAGACCCTTCATCAGGAAGACAACGAAGCGTCTTATGGGGCTGGGGTCTCGTCAGGTCCAGGCAACTGGCCATGAAAGCCTCCTTCCTCCAGTTCCAACCCCCCTACCTCCGGCCCTGCAGGCTGAGAACCCCCTCGGGCCACACCCTGGCACGTACTGGGCACTCAGAGTAAATAGCTGCTGCTTAGCATGGCGCCTGGCCACATGGCTGGTAGGTGGCCAGTGAAGGTCAGCTGAATGAATGACTGCTTCAAGCCCACAACCTATTAAGCTCAAATAGTTATTAAATGAATAGCAATCGACAAAGCACTTTTTTACAGGTCGCTTATTTTCTTATTGAGATTTATTTATTGATTTTCCTGTCCAGCACTTGTTTCAAAGGCCCAAGGATGATGAGGTGCCCTTGAACTGGGACCAAGAAAGCTTGGGACCAGTCACTGCACCTCCCTGTGCTTCCGTAGCCCGACTGTGCAGCGGTGATGAAAACAGCGGGGGAGGGGACATTAAAGCGGCGGTGATAGGCGTGAGATGTTCCGCATGGACAATGACCTCCAAGAAGAATGTCTCCCGTTCTCTCTGGCCGGCCTTTTGTCTGGCATCATGCAGCAAAGCTTTCGCCCCACCTAACACCACTATTCCTGCTGCAGGTGACGGGATTCTGAAGGATGAGGCCCATTTCCTTAAGCCAGTGGTCGGCAAACTCAGTCAACAGAGCCAAATATCAACAGTACAACAATTGAAATTTCTTTTGAGAGCCAAATTTTTTAAACTTAAACTTCTTCTAATGACACTTCTTCAAAATAGACTTGCCCAGGCCATGATATTTTGTGGAAGAGCCACACTCAAGGGGCCAAAGAGCCGCATGTGGCTCTCGAGCCGCAGTTTGCTGACCACGGCCCTAAGCCATCCAAGGTGCATCTTCCATGGCTTTCCTTAGGAGCCCAGCTTAGATACCTCCCCCTCAGGAAGCCTTTTCTGAAAAAACTAAAGGAGTGAGTGGAGCAAACAGAGCAACCGCAGAAAGAGAACTCCAGACAGAAGGTTAGCAGGGGACTGTGTGGCTGGGCTTGAGTGAGCAGGGAGGCTGGGCAGACAGCTTAGTGAGCGGCCAGGGCTGGTTGCACAGGGCCTTGTGGATCATGGAGGACTCTAGATTTAATTCTAAGTGCAGTTAGAAGTCACTGGAGAGTTTTGGGTGGGAAGTAGCATGGCCTGGCTATTGTGTGGAGCGCAGTCCTCAGGGAGAGGAGAGAGAAGACAGAATTTTCTGGTGGATTGAGTGGGGGGAGGGGTGGCACGAGGAAATGACAAATTTGAGGCTCTCAGTCTGAGTACTCAGAAGAGTGGTCAGTCTGGCCTGCTGGAACCCAAGTCCTCCAACAGTACCTCACAAAATCTCACTCATTCCTTTCTGTCCCCCAGCCACTGCCTTGTGGAGACTCCCATCACACCTTGCTGGGGTTTCTACAGAGGCCCCTCACTACCAATCAACTGAATTGTTAAAGATTAGGTTTGATTAGTTCACTTTTAGGCTTGAAACTCTAAGGGCCACCTGTACTGTTTATCTATTACTGAGTAACAAATTGCCCAGCAGCTTAAAGGGACACATATTTATTTTCTCACAGCTTCTGTAGCTCAGAAAACAGGGTACAGCTTAGCTGGACACTCTATCTCAGGATCACAGAAGTCTTCAGTCTCGGTGGCAGCTGGGCTGTGGTCTCATTCGAAGGCTGAATGGGAGGAGGACCCACTTCCAAGCTCATGCATGCGGTTGTTGGCAGGACTCAGCTCCTCGCAGGCTGTTGGGACTGAGGCCTCAGGTCCATACTGGCTATTGGCCAGAGACGTCAGTTTTTCCATCAAGCAGCTCATGACATGGCACTGGCTCAAGGGAAGAGCGAGCACCCAAGAGGGACATCATGGTCTTTTCTGCCACCTCATCTTGGCAGTGAGATTTCCCACAGGTTCAGCTTGCTAAACCCCCCCCCCCCCCCCCCCCTTCAGTATTTCTCTTCCCTGATCTGCTCCAGCCTTGCATGGGCCTCTGGCTCTGCCATTGCTCCTGGATGTCCCTATTCTGCTCTCCTGTGCTCTAGCTGTGCCCTTCCCTCATATTTCAGTCACACTCAGCTCAGTTCCTCCTGTCTTAGGCATCTCACCCAACGAAGTGCTTTCAGGGAAAAACTCCAAGGGTTACAGTGGCTTCTAACAGACTCCTCCTCTGAATTCTGATACCCCTCAGTGTGGGACCTCAGGAGGCACCTGCTGTTAGGGCGCTCTGGGAGTGGGTCTGCTCTCCCCAAGAGCTGGTAAACTCCCGGAGGGCAGTTTTGACCCTTCACCTCCTCCCAGGCTTGATGTCACCTTCTTAGCGAGGCCTTCCCTGACCACTCATGGAAACTTCACTTCTGCCTCCTACACACCCAGTCTCCCTAACTCTGCTCCGTCTCCCCCATGGCACCCACTACCTTCTATTCACGAAATCATGAATTCATTCTGTTTCTCATCTCTCTCTCTCCCGACAATAGAGTGTAAGCTCCCAAAGGGCAGAGCTTTGGGTTTCCTCTGTCTCTGGTATGTCTCCTCCCCACCCCCAGCCCCACCCCACCCCCAGCACCTAGCACCGAGCCTGACACAGAGTAGGTGTTGCAGAAAGACGTGCTGAACGAATGACTTTTGAGCAATGCCCTTGCATGCAGGGATGCTCTCGGTTGGTTGCTCGGTTCATGGAGAAGGCCTGGCCAATCAGAGCAAACCCAAATCCTTCTCTTCTCGAAGGGTCCTTGGATAAACAGCCGAGGGTTGGAGACTCCGATTTCTTCAGAGTGAGCCTTGTTGAGACTGTCACGGCCTTCCTTGCTGGGCTGAAAAATGCCTTTGGAATCAGTGCCTGGAGGCGATGGGCCAGCTCCAAGACTTCCCAAGGAGCCGGAGTCAGGCCTGGCTCCACTTCCCGCTCGTCAGCCCCGGCACGCAGAGGAGAGGCCTCCAGCTGCCAAGGACTTTGTTTTATTGTCACTGCAGTTGGCTTCCCTCTGGACGGGAGCTAGCTGCCAGGGCAGCAGCCCTCCAGCCTTGGACACCGAGCTGGGGTAATAATAGCAATTCCATAATTCTCACCGGAGCCACGCTGAAAGGAGGAACTGCTGGAGGTGGCTGAGCAAACAGGACCCAGCGGCGGCAGGAGGCGTAGCCGGTACTGGCTGTTCTCTCTCACTTCCTTGCAGACCTGGCCGTGGGACGTGGCTCACGGACCTTCTTCCAGCCCAGTCTCAGTTCAGTTTTTTTCCAAAGCTTGTCGCAGAAAGAGGGCTGGGATGTTATTCTTAAGTCTTGGGGAACACAGCAGAGGAATCGCAGGTAGGAAATTCTGATACCACCTTGTCGATCTTGCCAAGGACAGCCTCCCTCACAGTCGAGAGGGATTGCTGCTCAGAGATGATTTGAACTGCTACTACTGTTATATGTGCCTCTGGCCACTGGAAGATTGAGAAATTACCCCTGAACTGTTCTTGTTATCCTCCGGGCTGTGAGACCCCCACGTGTGTGGGACAGTAAATCTTTGCACCAGCCTGGTCGGAGATAGCCTTGGCTTCCGGCCTTGGAATGGGCGGCCTATGACACACATGGCTGTCTGGGAATCACTGAGCCATTGCAGTACATTCCTGTTCCGTATTCGGGGAAAGAAAATAACTGGTGTCCTAAGATCTGCCTTGTCAAAGAGCCTCCCTCTGGTGCCAGAAGGTAAAGCCAGATCTGAGAGCCCAGGAGATTCTCCAACCCGAGTATCCATCTCAGGCACTGGGCAGGGAGGCAAAGCAAGTATTTCATTTGAATATTAGATATGTGATTGCACACAATCCCTCCCTCCAAGACCATATTTAAAGTTAAATAACATCACCTCCTCCTCCCCTCCCTCCCCCGCCCCCCCCCCCTCTCACACACACACACACACACACACACACACACACACACACACTCTGGCATTACCTAGACAAGCCTTTCATGAAAACCATTCCCTGGCACATGAAATCTATAAGATGCTTCATAAAAAAGGCCTCCTAGGTCTAAAATATATAGGCAACACTATCCATCTTCTTGGAGATTGACAACACGATAACCTATTCAATGCTCTGAAACGTTCTGCAATGAACCAATCTGTTTCATTTTATTTAATCCAATGTTTCTCATACTTAAACCCTTTCCCTTTGACATTTTTTTGATATTCCTAAGTACTGGGGTTCCCCATTCCTAAGTACTGGGGTTCCCCAGATAGCTTATTGGGAAACACAGGTTTTGAGGATGAGCTTCCAGAAATGCTAAAGGTTGATTGGGCCTACTTGGCGCCACTCAGTCCAAGGCCCTGTGTGATTGTCATTCATGGCCACACAGCTTCCCAGGGAAGCCCACTGGCTTGGGTGGGGAGCACCCGACGGCTCCAGCTTACTGGAAAATGCAGCCTCTGCTCTGAGCTGTTTTTAGGGGAGTGTTTCCACCATCCACGCAGTCACACAGATGAGCCCAGACCCTAGTGATGTTGAAGTGCATATAGGTTTGGCTTTAGAATACCACCAACCCTTCCCTTTTCAGCGCTTTGTCTGGCCATCTTCTCTGGTGCTGCCATCTGCTCACCTGACCAAGGGGAACCTATGGCCCAGATTATGGATTCTGTTTCCCCTTCGTCCACAAAGGCAACAAATTGTCAAGTCACCCAGTGTTAGTAAGATGACATTTCCCTCTCAGTGTTCTAATCTTATAGTTCAGTGAAGATAACAATCATTATAATGTATGTTTGCTACTGGACCTTACTCATTTCAAAGACTTCCTGAGTTACCCAAACACCCCTCATGTGTGCGGTGCTGCCCTTGGAGGTAATGGATGGTGCTAGGCCTCCTTCTGAGGCTGAAGAGATGTTTGTGCAAGGGATGGGGCAGTAAAATTATAGCCTTTCTACTCTAGGGACAGGCCTGAATATGACCTGTTGGGCAGGAAGTTATTATATTAACAGTTGCTGCAAAGAAGGCAATAACCCTAAGGTCTCAGAAGAAGATCTGAAACTCCAATCTCACCATTGTCTCTGTATGTCCACTCATTCACATCTTGGGCAAAGAGCACTTGATCCCATCTGGGAGGTGACCTGAAGATGCCTGCTAGTTTTGACAGCATCTTCTGTCCATGGAATTGTCATCTTTCCTCCTTGAAAGAATTTCATTTTTCAGATTTTTACTCACCTTCTTTCCAATGGTATGTTTCAGTTTTCAGAGGTCTGATGGATACTCTGGCCTTGGTCTTATTTCATTGTCTTTACCCTTAGACTTTCAGACATCTGATGATTTAAGTTCAGGAGAGGCTAGCATTTTAGGTTATTGCTTTAGTTTCTTTCAGCTGCTTTTGGTAACACACACACACACACACACACACACACACACACACACGGGGGCGCGGGGAGGAGAAGGGGGGAGGGAGAGGAGAGAGAGAATGAAGCATTCACCCCCCAAAAGCTTTCAAGATGGCACTTAGTTGAGTGTAATTGTCAAGAGAGGCCCCCAGGGTGCCAAAACTACTCAATTGAGAAGAAATAGTCTTTTCAGCAAATGGTACTGGGACAATTGGATATCCACATGCAAACACATAAAGTTAGGCCTCTACCTCACACCATATCAAGACCTAAATATAGCCCTGACGAGGGGTTCAGTTGATTGGAGTGTTGTCCAGATATACCAAGGTTGCAAGTTCCATCTCTGGTCGGGGCACATACAAGAAGCAACCGATGAATGCATAAATAAGTGGAACAACAAATTGATGCTTCTCTCTCTCTCTGTTATCGCCTTCCTCTTTCTCTAAAAAAAAAAAAAAAAAAAAAAAAATTAACAAATTAAAAAACTCCCACTAAATATAAAACCTAAAACTTTAAAACTCATAGAACAAAACATAGGAGCACATTTTTATGACCTTGGGTTGAGCAAAGCCTTTTAAAATATGACACCAAATGCATAAGCCACAAAAGAAAATAACAAATAGATACATTGAACCTCATGAAAACAAAATATTTGTGCTTCAAAGTACATCATCAAGAAAGTGAAAAGGCAACCCACAGAATGGGAGAAAATATTTGCAAATTACTTATGTTGATAAGAGACTTGTATCCAGAATATGTAAAGAAATCTTACAACTCAACCATAAAGAGACAAATAAACATTTTTATGAGAAAAGCATTTGAACAGATATCTCTCCAAAGGAAAAAAAAATACATGAAAATGGCCAGTAAGGACATGAAAAGATGCTCTCATTAGGGAAATGCAAATCAAAACCACAATGAGATATCACTTCACATCCACTATGATGACTATAATCAAAACAATGAAAAATAATGTTAGTGAGGATATGGAGAAATTTGACCTCGCACATAGCTGGTAAGAATGTGAAATGGTGTAGCTACTTTGGAAAACAGTTTTGTAGTTTCTCAAGAAGTTCAACATATAGTTAACACATGACTCAGCAACTGCATTCCTAGGAGAAAAGAAAATATAGGCCAGTACAAAAACTTGTACACAATGTTCATGGCAACGTTATTCATAATAGCTCTAAAGTAGAAACAAACCAAACTGATGATTGATTAAACAAAAATGGTATATCTATGCAATGGGATATTATTTAGTCATAAAAAGAAATGATGTATTGATAGATGATACAACATGGATGAATCCTGAAAACATTATGCTATGTTACAAAAGCCAGTCACAAAAGTTTGTATATTGCATGTTTTCATTTATATGAAACTAGAGGCCTGGTGAAATTCATGCATGAAGGGGGTGTTCCTCAGCCCAGCCTGCACCCTCTCCAATCTGGGGCCCCTTGAGGGATGTCCAACTGCCCATTTAAACAGGTAGTCAGACATCCCTCTCACAATCCAGGATTGCTGGCTCCCAACTGCTCTCCTTCCCGCCTTCCTGATTGCCCCTAACTGCTTCTGCCTGCCAGCCTGATCACTCCTTAACCACTCTGCTGCCAGCCTGATTGAGGACTAACTGCTGTCCCCTACAAGCCTGGTCACCCCTAACTGCCCTCCCCTACAGGCCTTATCCCCCTAACTGCTCTCCACTGCAGGCCTGGGACCCCCACAACTGCCCTTCCCTGCAGGCCCAGTCACCCCCAACTTCCCTCCTCTGCCGGCCTGGTCATCCCTAACTGCCCTCCCTTGCAGGCTTGATTGCCCCCAACTGCCCTCCCTTGCAGGCCTGGTCCCTTCCAACTTCCCTCCCTGATGGCCATCTTGTGGTGGCCATCTTGTGTCCACATGGGGGCAAGATCTTTGACCACATGGGGGCAGCCATCTTGTGTGTTGGAGTGATGGTCAATCTGCATATTACTCTTTTATTAGAAAGGATGTTCAGAACAGGCAAATCCTGAAAGTAGACAGGAAGTAGATTAGTGATTGCCAGGGGTTTGAAGAAGGGGAAAATGGGAAGTGTCTGCTAATGAGTATAGAGTTTCTAGAGTTTCTTTTGGAAGTGATAAAAATGATCTGGGATGATAACTGCACAACTCTGTGAACATATGAAAAACCACTGATTTGTACACCTTAAGAGGGTTGATTTTATGGTATGTAAATTATATTTATTTCAATAGAGCTGTTTAAAAAAGAGAAAGAAAGGAGGTCTCTGGAGCCAGACTGCTTAGGTTCAAATCCCAGCTCTTTTGGTTAATTTATCTTTTGATAGCTTATAACTATATAATCTTGGGCTAGTCATTTATGCACTCTGTGCCTCAGTTTCCTCATGTGTAAAAGGGAGATCATGGTAGTACCTTCTTCATAGGGCTGTAAAGATCACATAATCAATGAAATGGTTCTGGCACAGAGCGAGCATTGCATACAAATTTGCTGTTGTTTTAATTATTAATGACCTATGTCATGAGGACCAATGATCCCAGGCACCTGATCATAAATCAAAGGGCCAAAGAAGACTTGTGAACAGGGAGGGTTTGGTTCAGCTTGATGTCCACAAGCAGGACCATGGCTTGGAGATCTGGGGTAGCTCCCACGTTGAAAGAACCACTCACAAAACTTGTAGAGCACTTAGTACATCCAAACATACATAAATACAGAGTTTGGCTCCAGGTTTTTGGCCAGAGTCCACCGAGAGTTATGAATTCCTCTTTGAACAATGGCAGCTATTATTAAAATCTAGAGACTTTGAGTTGGATGTTTTCTCCAGCCCAGACACTGATTCAGAGCTGCAGCATTCTAAATAGCAAGGCTAGAAACTGATGCCGTTTTGGAGTTGATTTATTGAGAGGTTTCTTGATTTGGGTCAGGTTCCTGCAATATTTGGAAAGTGACGACTATAGCATCACTATTTCCCCCAAATGACCAAAATTATAGCCGGTAACTTGAGGCCAGTAAATTTCCCTGCAGCAGATGTTAAACTCTTTTAAAAGATGATTAACAATGGGAGACTTGGGCTCTATGGCAGAGCAACCAATCAGGTGATGTTGCTCTCAAGTCAACGTGTGAGGTATGGGGCACATCCAGCCCCCGAAAGCGTGATGGGGAGCCCAGGTCGGAGACTGTAAGAACCCACAGGTTGCGGTGTAAATCAAGCCTGTGGTCCTGGGTGGCTGGACATGCGGTACTGTGACAGGAGACCTAGACTGGGTGTTTGGAGACCTGGGCTTAAAGCTTGCTTCTGCCAGCAGTGTGACTGAGGGCAAACCATTTCCCTTCTCTGGGATACAGTTTCCCCATCCTTTAAAACAAGAGGGGACCACATTTGGTGGTCTCCAAGGTAATTTTGAGGTTTAGACTGATTTGCTCGATTACTTAAGAAGAATGAAAGTAAATCATTTGTTAACCTCCAAAGAACCTGTGATTCTTAGAGGAAGCAACCACAAAAGAACCAACGTGGGTTGTAGAATTATGATGATGCTCGCTTCACAACACCACCGCCGGAAGTGTGGGAACGAAAAGGCGTGGGGATGGATCCAGAGAGGCTGCTCCTGGGACACCCAAACCATGTTGCTGGGACCAGATGCAAATGTTTGCTGGTTGAAAACAAGGCTCCATCAAAGTCCTCTTGAGAAGTGCTAAGCAGCTTTTATTCATCTGCCCGGCAGTTAAGTTCTCCACCTATTCATTTCTCCTCCCTTTTCCTAAAGGTTTGTCATCCACTCATGAGATTTGTGGATCAGCTGCTTAATGTGTATACTTGTGTACACACGTATGTACACAATTGTTAGGTAGAGTTTGGTGGAGTTCTAATTAACTTGTCTGATGTAGGTGTCTTAGGATCCATTCTTTATCAGTTCCAACCATGCTCCTAGCTCAAAGGGACCGGAGAGTGAAAAGGGACCACTGAGATCCTTTAGGAAAGTCCCAAAGGGGTTTTGACTTTTGTATTACTCCGTATCTTCCCCTACATTAAGGGGAGATGGCTCAGATTCTGCACCTCATAACACTTCAGTCATGGGGCTCTGGGAACTTGAGTTCTTCCAAAATCTTTCTGCCACGTTATAAGACAACATAACACACCCCTCCGAAGAATCATCCATTCACCCATTCAATCAATATTTATTGATCACTTACTGTCAAGTTTGGTACTAGTCCTGGAGACACAATGCTGAGCAATAGTCAGGAAAGAGCTTAGGTTATTCTTATAGGGGTGTCGAACTCAATCAGAGAAGGGGCCAAAATCTAAAATCCAGCCTAAATCGCGGGCCGAATGGTTTACTGAACAGTCATAAACTGTCATTGTGATGGAAACGCAGCGGAGTGCAGTGATGACAGCGCGGTGCGGGCCACATTGCAAGGCCTGGTGGGACGGATTTGGCCCGCGGGCCTTGTGTTTGACACGTGTGTTAGGAGATGAAAGAAGACCAATGTGAGAAGTGCTTAGTTCATTTGTTCAGTCTATTATAACAACACTAGAGACCTGGTGCATGAATTCGAGGAAGGGTGGGGTCCCTTGGGCTGACCTGTGGAGATGAGGCCCCAGATCACGTCGCCAGCCTTGCATCCCCAGCTTGTGCCCACAAGCTTTACAGCCCTGCAGCTCCTCCTGGCACCCCACCTTGGCCTGGCGCTGCCCCTCACCTGCTCTACCATCCCGCCTCAGTCCTGTTCTTGTTGGGGCCCATTGGGTCTGGCAGTGCCTCCACTGCTGCCTGCTGCCAGTACCACGTCACTGACACCCACCATGTTCTGCATTGCCCTCTGGTAGTCAGAGCACATCATAGTGAGCAATCAA